>NC_090439.1:683766982-684391982 GCF_031143425.1 Pleurodeles waltl
AATGTGTGCGAGGGCCAGGGAGGTGGAGCGCAGGTGTCTGGCGGGTTGATGGAAGTTCAGGCAGTGGTTGATGTATGCCGGTCCTTGATCATGTAAGGCTTTGTAGGCGTGCGTGAAGACCTTGAACTGGCATCTCTTCTGGATGGGGAACAATGGAAGTTTCTGAGGTGGGGGGGTGATGTGGATTCATTTGGGGAGATCTAGAATGAGTCTGGCTGCAGCGTTCTGTATGGTCTGGAATCTCTGGAGGAGTTGGGTGAAGATGCTGTGATGCTGGTGATGAGGGTCGGCCTGGGTGACGGTCTTTCTGGTGTTGACCAGGATCCATCAGAAGATTCTGCGGAGCAGGAAGCGGGTGTGGAAGTAGGAAAAAGCGACTGCGTTGATTTGTTTGCTTCATGGTGAGTTCGCTGTCGTAAATGATGCCGTAGTTGCATGCGTAATCTGTTGGAGCGGGTGTGGGTCTCAGCTCTGACAGCCATCAGCTGTTCTCCCATAAGGATGTGTTTCTCCCGAAGATCAGTACTTTAGTCTTGTCTGATTTGACTTTAAGGCGGTTGGTTTTCATCCAGTTAGAGACAGTGGTCATCGCATCTTGGAAGTTATTCCAGGTGGTGGGGGGAGCCTCGATTAGCAAGAGGATGAGTTGAGTCTCATCTGCATAGGATATGATGTTGATTCTGTGGAATCTGATGATGCCCGTGAGGGGGGTCATGTAAGTGTTGAACAGAGGGGGCTGAGGGATGACCCTTAGTGTACACCGCAGATGAAGTTCTTATGTTCGGAGGCAAAAGGAAGTAGGCAGATACTCTGCGTACGACCTGTAAGGAAGGAGGCAATCCACTTGAGGGCGTTCCCCTGTATACTAATGTTATGAGGTTGTGGTGGGATATGGTGTTGAATGCTGCTGAAAGGTCAAAGAGGATCAGGGCTGCAGTCTCCCCCTGGTTGATGAGGGTTCTGATGTGGCTGCGATCAGTGCTGTCTCTGTTCTGTGATTGGTGCTGAATCTTGATTGGGAGACATCAAGTAAGTTGTTTTTTCTCCAGGGATTCAATGATCTGTTGGTTGATGGTTATCTCAAATACTTTGGCAGGGTAAGGTAGCAGCAAGATTGGTTTATAATTTTTGAGCTTGCTGGAGTTGGAGGAGGTTTCTTTTAGGTGGGTCTCACCCCTGCATGTTTCCAACTGTCAGGGAAGGCTGCTATGGTGATGGAGGCATTGAGGATGCTGGTGAGTTCCATGCAGATTTTATTGGTTCTGAGGTTGAAAAATGGTGGGGGCAGGGGTCAGTGGGTGCTCTGGAATGGATGGAAAGCATGATGGCTGTGGTAGTCAGTGTGGTGAGCGGAGTCCATGTACTGATCACATGGCTGGTGTGTTTGGGTTGGTCAAGTCTGCTGAGGTTAAGATCTATGGGTCGGGTCAAAATAGTTTATAGATAGTGGCTATTTTGCTGTGAAAATAGCCCAAGAGGGTATTGCAGAGTTTTTGGGAAGGGTGGATTGTTTTCTATGTTGCTGCCAGGTTGGAGTATTCCCTTGACTATTTTGAAGAGTTATTTTGTGTGGTTGGCTGCTGTTTCGATGCGGTCTGTGAGGACTGCTCTCTTGGCTTCTTTGATGCGCTGGTGGCAGTTGTTGAGGCCTGCTTTGATGGTGGTTCTGTCAGAGGGGATCCTACTGCAGCGCCATTGTTACTTTAGTTGATAGCAGTAGAGCTTGCTGGTGTGTACCAGCTGGCTTGTCTTGAATTTTTTTGGGATCTGGCTGGCTTTATGGGGGTGACTCTATTTGGTGATTTAGTCGGCCAAGTTTTGGTTGGCCTGCTCTAAGTCTGTTGAGGCTTTGGGCTGGGTGGTGCTGAGGACCTGATGCCATTGCATCTCTTTTACCGTGCTTAAGCTGCGGTGAGAGGAGCTGTACTGCTTGGTGGTGGTATTGTGTGCCCCGGAGTTAGTGAAGTGAACCATGGTGTGGTCGGACCAGGTGAGTACTGTGACTCTGTAACTGGAGGTGAAGATGAGGTTGAGTGTGTGTCCAGCTTTGTGCATGGGGATTGGTGACCATTTGGGTGAGGCTGATGTTGTTCATGTTCTCCAGGAGAGTGGTGGAGTTGGCAATGTTGGGGTCGTTGATGTGGAAATTGAGGTAGCTGATTAGGATGCAGTGAGAGTCGATAGCTTGTGCACTTTAGGCTGCCATGTGCCAACGCACACACCCTTGCACCATAGTGCTAGTATCAATTATAGCTTTTTTTACTGTAAGTTGACACTTCAAGTACATAACCTATGCTTTAATTCTTTTCCCACTTTGCACATGTGCTGTACAGTGCAACACACGTGTAATGTTGGAAAAACTTGATCCACAGTTATGCCTGTCTCGAGGAGGTAAAAGGTTTTTGATGCAAACTCCTGACTACAATCATTAGTACATTAGAATCTGCATTGAAAACCATGGTGATTGCATGAGGATACCCATGTACCACTCATGGAATACCACTTGATGAAAAATAGTGGAAGGAAGCACAGAGTGCTATTGTGAATTACTTTGGCCAACTTTCCAATGCAAATCCTGATTTGTGTTTGAAGGTAAATACCACCACAAGGCTTAATGCTAGATACCCAGCACAAAGTTTTAGCAAATCTGGGCCTTCATAACTAGGGTCTTAGGGTGTTGTGAATTAACAAAGTAGCAGTGGCCAGAAGCAAGCATGCTTAATTGTATTCCTCAGAATAAGGGCATTTCTTTTATTCTCGTCTACTCCATTCAGCATGCTGATTATCAATACTCTAGTCCAATTTCAAGAATGTGTTCATTGTTGTCCACAGCATTTGTAAACAGCTTCACAAACTTTAAAGGATTAGAAAGTATTTACAACAACATCTTCACTGAGCCTAGATATTTCAGTGTGTGAGAGTCTCCCTCACTCTCTCCTAGAACACTCCCAGGCTTCCTCTCACCATGTTTCTGTATTGCTGTCTTTTGCAGTTTCTTCCTACACACTCTTGGCTTTCCATATCCACTCTGAACAAACACCAAAGTATGGCTCCCCCAATTTAAACTCTGACCAGCAGAATTACCAATCGTGTCATTTTGAGCCAACCAATAACAAAACACAACTGTCAGCTTGTTGTCTGTCAAAACCGCTGTCGTTATGTGGCTCTTTATGAAGCGACTGAACCACTCGAGCACCAGATTGAACTCTGCATTATTCAATAATTCTTTTTTTTATGTGCAGTTCTGCTGCATCTCGAAAAGCTCACTGTTCGTCCTGAAACAAGCTAACAGAGTGTGTGTTCTCTGTACCTTCCAACAGCAAACAATACAATTCTAAAGAAACAGCAAACCCTAATCCCTAATAATCCTGTCCACAATCTCTCTAATCCCTTAATCTTTGTTGCATCTCTGTGACCCCAAACATTTCTTAGATTCTCATCAATCTCATTCTCAGTACCTGTGATGAAACTACTCCTGTATATAAAATTCTTTCACGTACACAGTTCTTCCAAACCACAATATTATTTTTTCGCTCCTAGCCTCCTCCTTTTGAGTGTGCCTTCACCCATATAGTTCGTGTCTTTCTGAAGTAAATAATCCTCACACTATGTTGCTCTCCACTGCCCCTCAGGAATGTCATGCTGACTCAACTATAGCATACACTGCTGGGATCAGTGTTTGACCTCATAGTTACAGATTAATTACCTAGTGGCTCCACTCAGCTTTTCATCCTTACAAGGTCATTAAAATGAGTTACCACTGAGATAGATAACAACGCCATGATACTTTTTGTGCGAACATGCACTTTACATATTCACATAATATGTTTATGCAGTTACCCTACAAAAACATTTGTCCTTTCTTCTTCCTCTAATTCATTAAACTATGTTTCTCATACTGGGTGTTAGGCCTGGCATGGGCAGGGTGCAGTGTACTTAAAAGGTAGGACATGTATTAGTGTGTTTTACATGTTCTGATAGAGAGATACTGCTAAATTCAGTTTTCACTAATGCAAAGCCTATCTCCCCCATAGGGTAACATAGGGATTGCCTTGAAGTGTAGTTTCCCATTAGGAACAGGTAGAGATTTTGGGCTTAAGGTCTCCAAACTCACAATTTCAAAATACATCTTTTGGTGAAGTTGGTTTTTGAATTGTACGTTTGAAAATGCCACTTTCAGAAAGTGGGGATTTTCTTGCTTAACCATTCTGTGCCTCTGCCTGTCTGCTGAATGCACGTCTGGGTCAGGATGACAGTTGGGCTGTTTGTACATTCACTCTAGACAGTTAGGCAAAGGGAACTCAGGATGTGCCCTGTATATGCTGATGCCCCATCACCAGGCTGATTGGTCTTCCTGAGCTAGAGTGGTCGGAGGAGCTGATACTTGCACCTGAATAAGGCTGTGCCTGTCCTCACACAAACCAGTCTCCATGGTGCAGGGTAGGGGGCAATAGCGTAATCTTTCATGACGCTATTGATGTACTCTGCAGGAGTAGTGACAAAATATTGGCACTACTCCTGCAGAGCACATAGGGCCCCATTATAAAGAATGGAAGGTCCCTTTTAATGCCCGCTCTTGAGAAGGTGTTAAATGTGCCATAAAAAATGGCATAAGAAAATCTAATAGATTTGCTTCCGCCATTTTTCTGGCTCCCCTAATGGGGAACACCCCCTTTGCATACATTATGCCTGGCGCAGGGTTGCATGCATTGCGCCACTCTGTAAATACAGCGTGAGGATTTTGGCCTCGTTGGGCCACATTAACGTAAAAATAAATGAGGTTAATGTGGCACAAGGTGGCGGTAGGGGGCTAAAAATATGCCCCCCAGTTCCTGGGCCCTTGTGAGTGAGTTCTAGTGTTACAAGGAAGAAACTAGTGCATCAACGCCCAGAACAACCTCAGGACTGGTGCCGCTGTATGACTCCACACTGCTGCCTGCATTAGAGCCTTGTTCCTCGCTGAGTAGACCGACAGCGACCTCCACCTCAGGCCCAGTGGGACTGAAGTCTTGCCACAGCATGAGTCCAGATAACTGTGTCACTGACGTCCGTGGCACCTGACTCCGCCGCAGCACCTGTGGCCCAGTGGTGTGATTGTGACACCACGAAGCTGACACCTTACGTTTGACTTGCTGGATCCATCGACCCCGCTTTGTTGTATTGAACTGTCACCTCACCCCCAAAGCCGCATAATTTCCCCTATGACCGTAAGGAGCCAATGCCTCCCTTCCCAGCTGTAAGGAACCAATGCCTCACCTCCCCGGTAGCAGTAAGGAACCAACGCCGCACCGGCTCCAGCGAGGTCTCACCTCCCCAACTACATGCAACATCTTTGTTTCCTCATTGTTTTCCAACATCCTGTTGTTAGCACGTCAGCCCTTAATAAGTAAACTTACAAGGGGATGCGAAACGGTCGATGAACCTTTTGACCAACGCTTGAGATGTTCCCCCCATATAGGCCCTGTACCAATGTCGATCAATAACCAATTGTCAAATATTAACATCAATTATCAACAGTAATCAATAACATTAGTAATTAATAGGAGTCAGTAATTGACACACCATAACCTTTCAGTCATGAATAACCACACCTTTATGTAAAAGCTAGAAAATGTATTTCCCTGTTTTAACAATGCTAAGGTCACGTAAATTAATCTCAAAATCAAATGTTAAACACACAGAAACAACACTGGCTGTCCAAATCGTCTAAAGAAGTGTAATCTAATCAAAGCTTAAGCTACTACACATTCCAATATTACAGTGCAAATTAATAGCAATAATAGCTGTGCAAACGATATCACACACATTTAGTTTCAGCAAAGAAAAGACCTCAAATGTTATTCCATATAGCAAACTTCATCAGTGAGCTCCCTAACTAACATCAGATTAGAATTAGCATGTTGGGCTTCATGCAAAACAATTTAGTCAACACAAATTTGTAAAACATCTAACTATGGCTCTATCAAAATATTGCGTTTGGTTCCTAGAAACAAAAGCAAATAGACATAGCAAACATCATTACAATTAGTATACCTATCCTCAGTATGGATCAGCAAACAGTATCCATCTTCGTCTTCAGGAGATCAGTCTGGTCAGGAAGGCTTCAGGATTCAGCATCAAAGTTAAAAAAAGGCAAGCTTTAAAGTTAAGCACGTCTCTTCTCAAGACGCTAAAGAAAATAATGACCTTACGGTAAGATAGAAAATGGCACATGCGGTGGCAGAATGTCAAATGCTGTCTTCTTCTCAGTGCAGTCCCGCTAAGTTAGATTTCCTAAAACTACTTCCCAAGTCCCTATTGGTCAAGGGATCGTACGTTCATACTTTGTCCAATAAAACTAAAACATCAAATCTATATATCCACTAGTGCACGGTTCATATGTTGACTCTTTTCATAGTGTTCTCATCCATCCGGCTCGTCAGATAACAATATTGTTGCAGCTTATACTCTAGTCAGTATGGTCATTGTTTTCTCCTTACACGTTACATTTACACTGTTGCATTCTGCAGGAACAACATCTTCTAGCAAGCAGTTCTCATGAGAAAGTCTTTTAGCTACAAGCACATTGGGTCAGCACAGTGGAAAATCACAATTTTATTCTCTAAGCAAACAATTTATTTAAGGTGCAAGAAATGCGGCTTGACATGAGGCAGTACAACTGGGCCAAGACCTCTGCTAAGTTAAGGCTTTCAATTAATAAAGCTAATACATAATGCATAACCCTAAATATGACATATTACTACATTAATCACACATATGCTCAACATTTCATATTAATAAGCCATTTCTAGGTACATTTCGTGAACAATGACGGCCACTCATGTGGTCATACTTTCAAGTGCGTACATTATTTTTCCTACGTTATTATATTCTCTACGCAAATTCAACACTCAGGATACATGAATATTCATTAATAATTCTGTGAAAAACTCCTGCTCTAGCACTGTAACCGGGGTTTGTGCGACTGCATGACCATCCTGCACTCCCTTTCAAGTGGCAACATCGTCGTGATAGCCCCAGTTGGAGCTATTGTGTTACTAAGCGCTATACTACATTTAATCTTTAAAAATGTGAATCTTTACTCACGAATGCTGGGTTTTTGTTGTTTTGGTCTGCCAACTAGACACCCCAGTTCTAACAGATCTCCAGACAAGGTGTAATTTAATGACAGGTTGGTGCCAAAGAAACTGCAATTAATTAACATCTTGCCTCCAATCCTTTGGACATTTCACCATCTCTACCTTATTGGAAAGAGGAAATCTGTCTGCCATCAACCCTTTTCAGGTCTCTCCTGCCCACAGTCCATGAGCAGTTTGCTGGGAGGGGTATTGTTTACTACAAAGGGCTTGGAATCTGCCCATTGCTTACCATTCATTGACATGCTTTTTATGCTGTCTCCTAATTGGCCAGAGCATGCCCGACATTACTTCATTTTCTTTGTATTCATATGGACCAAGCACAGATGGATGTTTCTTAATTAGAGTCCGTCCACAGCTCGTATTGAGACTCAGTAACTGTTTCTTTCACTGTTGCACTTTTTATATGCATCAGTTTTTATATTTTGATATTGCTTATCACCCTACAAGTAGGTGTTTCAGGATATAACCTCTGTTTCCAGTTTCCGTACTGCTTTCTCCATTACTTCTGTTTTAATTTTTGTACATTAGTTATCTACATCTGCATACTTTGGCTTACCACTCGTACAGCAATGACTCGTACAAATGAAATAAAATTACATTTTATGTGGTTTGGTTTGGTTTAAGCGGCTATAATGTGTAAATGCCACACTAACAACAGATTTACACCATCACAGTGCTTGCAGTCACACTCCTATTTTCGTTGCCTTTGAGCCAGTAATCTCCTTCAGGCCTCTTATCTTTGTATTGAATTGTAGTTTGGTTCCTTATTTAAGTTATTTTCACCCACAACTGTACTACTCTACCCTACTCCACTTTATGCCATCCCATGCCACTCAACTCTGTTTCACTCTACTCCACTCCATGCAACTCCACTCTAAACCACTCCACTCTACAGCACTGCACTCTGTGTCACTCTATGCCACTCCCCTCTGTGCCACTTTACTGTATGCCATCCCATGCCACTCTACACACTTCACTTCACACTCCACCACTCCACTGAGCGCCACTCGGCTCTATGCCACTCCACTCTACCCTGTACCTCTCCATTCTATTCCATGTTACTCTATGCCAATCTACTCTATGCCACTACGTGTCACTCTATGTCACTCCACTCTGCCCCAATCCACTCTGCGCGACTCCCCTCTATGCCACTGCACTCTGACACTCCACTCTAAACCACTCCACTCCATGCTATAATATATGCCACTCCACTCTACTTTATGCCACTCTACTCGGTCCCACTCTATACTACTCCACTCTACACCACTCCACTCTACTCTTCACCACTCTACGCCACTCTACTCTATGTCACTTCACCCTATGCCACTTTACTCTATGCCACTCCATTTCAACCTGTACCACTCCACACCACTCTATGCCACTCTACTTCACTTGATACTACTCTTTTCTATGTCACTCCACTCTACACTACTGCACTCCATGCCACTTCACTACACACCTCTTCTTTTTTCTCTACACCACTCAGCTCTAGGCCACTGTACTCTACACCACTCCACTCTACACCACTCTATGCCTCTGTACTCCACTCATGCCACACCACTCTATACCACTTTATGCCACTCCACTCTACAGCACTCCAGTCTGTGTACTGTACTCTATGCCACTCGACGTCACTCCACTCTATGCCACCCCACTCTGTGGCACTCTGCTCTATGCCATTATACTCTGCACCACTCCATTTCACTCTACACCACTCCACTCTACTCTATGCCACAGTACTCTCTGCCACTCTTCCTCACTCTACTCGACATCATTCCACTGTACTTTACACCACTCTAACCTACACTGCTCTACTCACTTCACTCTATGCCACTTTATCCCACTCTACTTTATGCCAGTCCATTCCACTCTATGCCACTCCACGCCACCCTACTGTATGCCACTCTGTGCCACTCTCAGTGTTTAATTTGTAAATAAAAAGGTGCCGGTGCCCAAAGCCCTCCTCTTAAACACGCGGCTGCTGCAGTTAAATGTGCGAACACGGAATACTGAGGATGCGTAATCCTGAAGCCATCTCAGGCCTCTTCAATCCATATAAAGCCACTCCCTGCCCCTTCAGCTCACTCTTGCAGCTTTCTACTTTCTCCCTTTGTGACGCTTTTTGGTTTTTCCTTTCCTCCGTCCGTCCCATATGTGTCTTTTGCTCGCAGCAAATGCTTTAGGCAGAAGAATAAGCCCCGGCCCTCAAAAATAAGTGCTGGTGCTCAGCACCGGAAACAACAAGCACAAATTAAGCACTGCTTACAGCTTATTGTTTTCTCCCTTTGTGACGCATTTTCACTTTTCTCTTCCTTCAGCTTTCCCATACGTGTCTTTTGCTTGCAATAAATGCCTGAGACAGAAAAATAAGCGCCGGCCCTGAAAAAGTAAGCGCCGGTGCTCTGCACCGGAAACAACAAGCACAAATTAAGCACTGGCCAGTCTGCTCTATACCACTCCAATCCACTCTGCTCCACTCCACTCTGCTCTACGGCACTCCATTTCACTCTGCTCTACGAAACCCCTCTCTATGCCACTCCACTCTAAGTCATTCTATTCTATGCCTCTCCACTCTGCTCTGTGATACTCCATGTCAATCTCTTCTGAGCATGCACCTCTAATCTACAGCACTCTACCCTTTGCCATTATATGCCACTAACTTTTAGTCGTGCTGAACAGCAGCAAATCTGCTGTACCACATGGCCAAAAGACCTTGGCAAAGCAAATAGGCATTGGATTTGCCAAAGCTTGTTTAGAACTTCTATGGCTACAAAACATGCTATACATTGTAAAACCAAAAAATAAAACATACATTTGCTAATGAGCATTCTTTTTACATTTCCGTGTGTGAAATTGTACACCTGTTGCATGCGGAAATACTTTGGAAGTATTTCTGAAAACAATTATTGTTGTTGTTGGAAATTGGGTCTCTAGTTGGTAGAGGTATATGCCCTTGTCCAAGTAGAGACCACAATCCTAAGCAGGATAAGTCACTACACAACTTAAAGTATCCTGTGCTCACCCTCTGGCAGCTTGGCAAAGAGCAGGCAGGCTTAACTTAGAAGGCAGTATTTGTGCAATAACTCATACAGTAACACAGTGAAAACACCACAAACAGTACTCCACACCAGTTTAGGAAAGTAGATAATATTTATCTGAATAAAATAAGACTAAAACAACACAATTCCAATATGCACAAGTCAAGATATCACTTTTTAAAGGTTTAAGTGAGTCTCAATCCTTAAGAATCAGCGGTTTAAAATCCTTGACACGCTGGTGAAAAGGAGCAGGCGTGGCGTTGATCCGGTAGGAGATGCAGCTATTTTTCAGCCATGAGGTAGGTGTTGCATTGATTATTGCAGGCGTTGTACCGATTTTCCAATGCACAGGGATTTTCTTCTCTTTTGTGAAGCCTTTATGGCCCTGAGACTTCAGAACAGAAGGTAAGCTCAATCAAAGCCCTTGGAGAGCACTTGTGGGGAAGACAGAGTCTGTCCAGCAGAGTCAGGGGCTAGCAGGCAGCAGGGCAATAAGCAGGGCAGTAGTCCTTCCAGCGAAGCAGTCCAGATGAGTCCTTTGGGCTGCCAGACAGTCCCTCTGACAGAGTCTAGTTGTAGATCCAGAATCGTCTAATTTTGGAGTGTCACAGACCCAGTATATACACCACAAAATGCCTTTGAAGTGGGAGAAACTTCAAAGAGTGGTTTTGAAGTGCACAAGGTCCCCTTTCAACCCAGCCCTGTCTGTCAGGGTCCCTGTAGGGGGTTATCAGTTTTTTGTGTGGGGTCAGATCACTGGCCTTTAAAGGGCGAGAGCCCCTCCACTTTCCTGCCCAGGGAGACCCATTCAGTATGCAGATGAATGTAGATGTGACTGGATGTCCTGTGTTTATGGGTGTCTGGGTGGAATGCACAAGGGGAGCTGTCATCCAGCACAGACCAGATGTGGATTGGAGACAGGCTGTAAGGCACAGATGGCAGTAAGTGCAGAGACATGCCCACTTTCTAAAAGTGGCATTTCTAAAACAGTAAAAATTTCAACTTCACCAGTAAACAGGATTTTCTATTACCACTCTGGTCATACTAAACATGACAGGGCTACTACTTTCAGATCAAAATCTAGGACTTAAAAGCATATGAGGGCAGTTCTAATGCTGGCCTATGAGAGGAGCAGGCCTGACAGTAATGAGAAACAAATGTGTGAGCTTTTCACTACCAGGGCATGTAAAACATATAAGTAAGTATGGGTTAGCTAGGGCCTACATAAGGGGTGACTTATATGTAGAAGAAGGGGGGTTTAAGGTTTGGCAAGTAGTTCTAAATGCCAAGTCGAAGTGGCAGAGAAGCTGCACACACAGGCCTTGCAATGGCAGTCTTGAGACATGGGTAAGGGGCTACTTATGTGGGTGGCACAATCTGTGCTGCAGGCCCACTGGCAGCATTTAATTTGGAGGCCCTGGGCACATCTAGTACTCTTTACTAGGGATGGTTTGGTATATTAACTATGCCCATTGGGTAGGAGCCAATGTTACCATATGTAGGGGAGAGAGCACATGCCCTGTAGCACTAGTCAGCAGTAGTAAGGTGGACAGAGTCCTAAACCAGCAAAAACATGGTCAGAAAGATGGAGGGAGCCAGGCAAAAAGTTGGGGGATGAACACTCTAAGGCTGTCAGGTCTTACAGTCGTTTTTTGGATGACTCATAGCTGTTTTCATGAATTACAAACAGTGGGAAATGTCATCCAAACAAAGGAGTAACTCCACGAGAAACTATTTCAGACTTTCCCTCATGTGCACTTATGAGTTGCAATGCATGTGTGCATTCCTGTAGAGGCAACATAGTCAACTCGTGCAATACTTTATACAACTTAGGCCCGTATTTATACTTTTTTTGCGCCGCATTTGCGCCACTTTTTGACGCAAAACGGCGCAAACATACAAAATACAATGGTATTTTGCAAGTTTGCGCCGTTTTTGCGTCAAAAAACGACGCAAATGCGGCGCAAAAAAAGTATAAATACGGGCCTTAGTAACTCTATAGCCTGAATATAAAACAAGAAATATGATTAAGGCTGTACCAGCATGCACGAGATGCCATACACCTACTCATGCCACGTTCCTTGGAAGGGTAGGTAAGTGACAATTAATCAGAAACTGACAACATAATTAGTATTTGCGGCTGTAAAAGTGGTTGAAATGTCAACTAATAAATTAGAAAAATTACTGTTCTGTAAAGCTTATTCTCGAAATCAATTTGTGCTCATGTTTTGAATTAAAAGCACGAAATCTTTGTTCATGAGCATGGTGGATATTGATTTGTTTAGTGTGAAAATATTGGAAGTCATGTGTGCATTACTGAATATTGACAAAAGCTTAAGTGCTGGTAGCACATTTATGTGACTGAAGTATAATACTTTAATACTACCATTGTAGTCATGAGGAATACAGATTGCACAGAGATCCTTTTTAAAAGCCACCTTCGGGTTTAACCCACATCTCGTGCTCTTGTAAGAGAAACTAATGCATGTCTTGTGCAATGTGTTATGAGTCTCCATCCGGTGAGGAAGAAACAGGGCTCATGTTCTCACTTCCACTTCAACCATCTTGGCTTTCGTGCCTGTTTCAGTTTCCTAATCTGGTTTTGCAACTGTGATTGTCAACGTAAATCTTTTATTACTCAAGGTGTGTCACCCTTTAACACAGCCTGCTCAGCAACAAGTGCCTGAAAAGCTGGAGTAAACACAAGAGTGCTCTTTGACATAGGTCGAATTCTATGGTTTTTGTATCACACATCTCCTATTGCACGTGAGAGTTATTTTGTTATGTAATACATTGATCTCAGCTGTCACTTATAGATTGAGGTCAATTTTTGTTCCTTTTCTTCTACATTAGTGGTTCGTTTAATTTCACTACCGCTTATATTAGCATGACTGAACTGTGCTTGTCAGTGGAAGTGCCTGGGCCTTCAAAGGACAATTGGCAGTGCTCCAATACATCTACCCGATTCAGTGGTACGTCTTTGTACAGATAAGCAGCGGCCCTGAATGAAACCGGAAACTGGGTGTTATTGTGTGATCCCAGCATGTCACTGTTTCAGCTTTGGACTACTCTGCCTCCTCACGCTGTGAGTCAATATCTAAAAGGGCCCCAGGGGGCCCATGGATGAAACACTCACATGTACACGACTTGAGTCCAGTAATTTCTGATTGCCTTGGGACCTCCCAAGCGGATACCTCTCACAGCGATATCAGGTATCTTTCTTAATGGGTCCTAAAGCGTAAACCCAAAATATGGCTATGTGTTTTTTTATGAAAAAGTCATATTAGATGCTATATATGCTGCTTTACCTAAGAGGGGAAAGTCCATGCAGACATTGCCCTCTCTAGATAGGCCGAAATACAATTAGCTTATGCATATATCCACGAATGACCGTTAATGGCAAGCTTCACAAGTCTTTTTCTCAAAAGGCAGGAGTTGGAAGGAGTCCTTCCTCATCTGATCTGGAACTGCCAGATTGATTTGAAGTTCTATCCATCACCCCTGGGAGACGGTTGACTAGAATCTACAAATTCAGCAGCCCAATTTAGGATGGAGACAGTAGCTAATCACTGATTAAATACTTTTTGTTCCTTAACACTACAAACCAGGGCGAGGAGTTGAGGAAGGGAAGAGGCATTTCCTTAGTAAAGGAACCTTACCACATTGTGGAATTCTCACACTGCCCTTCAGGGGCTTGGAGTCATTGACACTAAAACTCACTAGATTTGTGTGACATCATATTTCTGAGAACATGGAAGTGAGAATTGGGAGAACTATCTAGGATTTTAGCCTGGTGTACAAGATTGAAGAATATCTGCCTTCCTGAAGAAGATTCAAAATCTGCCCATGTAGTTGACCTTCAGCATGAATTCTTGTACTAGGCCGTGTTGTAAATTCAGGTGAGGAAAGTATTCTGATCTCCCAAAAGCTAAATAGGGCCAAGATCCTGGAGAAAGGTCTGATCATCTTAGTTTGACTACCCAATTGTGTCTCTAGCAGGCAGAATGTTCTTCAACAGAGGGAGCTGTTACCTGCCTGGAGGAGTTTTAGTTCACCATGAGGTAGTGAGAATGTCTGTGAACCTTTGAGATGTTTGTTATAAATCCCTTACAAATATAGCAAAATATATTTGAATAAATCTGGGATTGCTTATACGTTATATTGTTGTGCAATAATAATGTGTGATATCTAATGTTACACATAATCCTCCTTAAAAAGATTAGATTAATGTAGTTGCAGTTGAAATAAATTCTATATAATGTATAGATTTGAAGTTATTTATGTGTTTCAGCTAGTCTACATGTCTGCATAAATCTCAATTTTGAACAAGATAGATGACACCTGTCACTTACTCCTGCTTACCCCCACACACATCCTCTCCCCTCAAACTTCACAGAATACACTAAGCTAATAGCATAATGGCTTATTCCCACAGCAGTAGTTGCTTTGCCCGTGTTGAACTTGTTATGGTGTGAATTTGAGGCTGCAACAAGTCTCTATCTAATTTGGTTTCTTCACCCTGTCTATTCACTGGGTGAAAGTCCTATTTTCTAAATGCTTCATATTTGTTCGAGCACCACCGGATGGCATTAGCATAGAGGGTGTTGAGTACATTTTTTTAGAAATGGGATGGTGGTTATGTGTTAAGGTAATGATGTGTATTATTTTTGTGTTCTGATTTGCTAAAGAAATGATACTTTCGATAACACCATGATTATTGTGCCATTTTCCTAATTTACTATTTAAGAATCGCATATAGGCACCCTTTGACTTTGGGGGTGAGCCAGAGATTTCCCTGAGCTTTCCTATGCTCCCAGGGATGCTGTCCAATTTTCATATGATTTCTGCCGCCTATTGAGAATTATAATAGTTTATGATTTGTTCATACTCTGTAGAATTTTGCATCTCAGACCGTTCATGGCATTGACTCTGTATGACATATTGTTTTTTTTTTTTTTTTATAAAACCCTTTCTCTGCTCCCAATTATTGAGTGAACCCCAATATTTAATGAACTGCTTTTACTCTGTTAATTGATGTTTGGGAAGGTGCCTTAATGTGGGGACACAGTTCCTCATGAATCTGAGATTTAACACTGGCTCCGATCCCATAAACTGTGGGTGAACAGAATGAGGTACATTTTGCATTGTCCAAATTTTGGGATATGGTTTTGCTCCCAGAAATCTTGGTAGCAGAGGATGGTTGCATGTCAATGAGCACCTCATTTTTGCTACAAGACAATTGTTACTTTTACCCTTATGCCTGGTAGAGGACGATATAGTATTTCTTGAAAAGGCAAATTGCAGTTTTGATTTTAGCCTAGTTTTAGCAAGAAACTTCATATTATTAATAATATACCTCTAACATTTAATGAATTCATGTTAGGTTACATATATTTCAGTCTTCTTTCATGTGTACAGCAATTATCAAAATTTCAGCATTTCTGCATGAAAGCTTGTTTTTTCTTCTACTGCTAATTGGCATAACTGTCACTTTTGCAAAAAAAACCTGGTTATTTTTTAACTAAAGTGAATTACCTACCCAACCTGTCTCCTGTTTCAGTCCCTTAATTAAAGATTCAGACTGTGTGGGCTTTCATGTTTTTCAGGCATTCAATGCTATTTTTTTTTCTATTATTTGTTTCTCACATTAAAATTCCAGTGTCTATAAATGCTTGCTTATAGTTTGGTGTTTATCATTTCCCTGAAAAACCTATGTATACTGCTGGAAATAAATTACCCTTTTGCAGGGTTATTCTCAAACATTTTGTTTCTGACCTCCTGTTTTTGATCCTGTACTGAATTTTGTTTGTCCTGGCTTTAGGACCCTAGCCATTTTACCACTGCTGACCAGTGCTTAAGTGCAAATGCTCTCTGTCTAAATGGTATTGGCAATTGGTTTATCGATGACTGGCATATTTGATTTACTAGTAAGACCCTAGTATAGTGCAACATGTGTGCCTAGGGCCTGTAAATCAAATGCTACTAGTGGGCTTGCAGCACTGATTGTGCCACCTGCATGAGTAGCCCTGTAAATATGTCTTAGACCTGCCACTGCAGTGTCTGTGTGAGCTGTTTTTAACTGTTATTTCGATCTTAGGAAGTACACCCAATTGCCAGGCCCAAACCTTCCCTTTTACTGAATGTAAGTCGCCCTTAAGGTAGGCCCAAGGCAGCCTCATGGGCAGGGTGCAGTTTATTTAAAAGGCAGGCCATGTACTGATGTGGTTTACATGTCCTGATAGTGATATACTGCTAAATTCATTTTTCACTATTGCAAGGACTATCTTTCCCATAGGGTTTCATGGGGATTGCCTTGAAATATCTTTTAAGTGTAATTTCCCATTGGGAGCAGATAGAGGTTTCGAGTTTGGGGTCTCTGAACTCACAATTTAAAAATGCATTGTTTGGTGAAGTTGGTTGTTAAATTGTTAGTTTGAAAATGCCACTTTTAGAAAGTGGGCATTTCCTTGCTTAACCATTCTGTGCCTCTGCCTGTCTGTGGAATACACATCAGGGCCAGGATGGCAGTTGAACTGTTTGTGAATTCACTCTGGACAGTCACACAAATGGGGCTAGGATGTGCCCTGCATATCCTGATGGGTCTTCCTGGGCTAGAATGGTGGGAAAAAGCTGACACTTGCACCTGAATAGGGCTGTGCCTGTCCTTACACAAAACAGTTTCCAACCCCCTGGAGTGTTCTGGGGCCAGGACAGGAAAGGCAGGGTCTTGTGCACTACGAAACCTTTTATTTGAAGTTTGCCTACTTCAAAGAAAGAACCTCTGACCCCACAAAGTTAGAACACTTCTGTACTGACAAGAAGAAGAGCTGGATGCCTTAGGAGGGACTGCCCATCTGCCTGTTGCTTTGTTGTGCTGTCCTACTGTTGCTGCTTCTGTCCTGGGAGTGAAAGGACTGGACTTTGCTTTCTACATCCTGCTTTCCATGGTTCTCCAAGGGCTTGAACCGAGCTTGCCTCCTTTTAAGAGGTCTCAGGGACTTCAAAGACTTCATCTGCCAGTGTCTGGTCTCTTTTGCTAAGAGTCTTGACCTGCCAAGTGGTGCTAACTCCATTTCCTGGGCCCTTGGAAGTGTATGCCAGTGCCTCACCTCCTCTTCGGCCCACATTGTCTTTGTTTTTGAAGCATCCCAGGTACTGTGTGTTATAAAGATACAACCATTGATTCCTATGGATTAAGACTCATCTAAACATTTACAAAGTAATATCTTTACTTGTGCATGTTGGGATTTTGTTGTTTTGGTCTTGTTTTACTGACATAAATATTGGCTATTTTTGTAAGCTGCTGTGGAGTACTTTTGTGGTGTTTTACTGTGTGTGTGTGTGTGTGTATAAATACTTTATACTTTACACTGCTCATTCCAAGTTATCAAGGGTGTGTGCAGGGGTTGTCTTAACTGTGTGGCTCCCGTTGTCCTGACTACAGTGAGAGTCCCTACTTGGGCAGGGCGCAAACTACTGCCAGATAGAGACCCCATATGTAATATATACGATTCCTAGTCCAGTCACCATTGTGTAGGTACTCTCATTCCCACTCGAAAATATACCGTTAAATCATGCACTTACCTTAGCACCCTCAAAGTTTAAGTTTGGTTTAGGCACAATGTGGTCAATGGCTTTATACATCAAAAACATAAATGCAAACAAGGAAAGAAAAACACAATAGAGCTGGAAACAATGTAATAAAATTATCAAATGAAATGTTGTGTGATAAAGTTATTAAAGTAAAAATAGGAGAAATAAAGACAGGATCAGAATTCAAATGTGTGATTTGACTGTTGGCTTTTTGGCGTCTCCTTGGGTTTGAGTAGCCAACGCCATAAGATATAGGATAATATTCATATATTCTAATTATTCATTATTATCACATATGACTACTATGATTGTTGGATGTGAGAACAATTTTCACGTTAGAATGTTACCTCACTTAATCCCTACAGCATTGGGGAGAGGATGTGGCATTGCGGCACAACTTTTGAGCTGGGGAACCAAGTTCGAGTCTGCATCTGCACAACATGCTGGGATTCTGGGTAAATCACTGAAAAAATGTGACCTTGGGTACTGTAACTAGAGCCCCTGTGAAGCAGTTCAGTACCTTTGAGTCAAGTGTGTGCTATATGAAAATGAAAAAAGAAAAATAAAGCACCAAAAAATATTCAGGCAACGTGCTGCACCACAGAAATTAGGCATGCAGTTAATACATGGATCTCATTTGACAACATGAATCCTCTCCGATGTTTTCAGGTCACACCACTTCTTCACGCCTGCACCAGATGTGCCATTCAGACAAGCTACAGATTTGTTGAGCGGGGCATCCGAATACTTCTGGATGCGGTGGTGATGAGCACATTTCTTTTAGGTCGGCCCCTGTCATTTTTATAGCACTAACATGGTTGCATCTGTGAGTGAAGATCTCAGATCTGCAGCATTGAACTGGGTACTGTTTGCACTGATTGCTGTTTGATCGATACAGGACCTTGTGGCTTTCCAGGGATACTTCCACTTCCTGTCACAGTGGGAAGTTGATGGTTTCAGACCGGGCATGCATATTACTTACGAGGTAGGGTTTTTAACACAGTCTCAGCTGTATTTGTTTTTTCTTTGAGTAGTTGTTCGGGTAAATATGGTTTGTAGCATGCCCGATTAGTAACTTTATTACTGTTAGTGGACTTAGTGGTGGAGTGTCTTTTGTGCTCTGTGCTTTAAGTATTTCATTCGTAATCTGGCAATACCCTTTCCCATTTCCTTCACGCTGATTATTACTTGCTAGCACGTCATGGCATATGGTGTTTTTGATAAGTCAGTCCCACGTAGTCTTGGCTGGTGAAGGAGTGGTGTTGGTATCTTTGGAGGCAACCTCCAGGCTACCTAGACGTGATTTAGACATCATGACCTCTCAGAGGGCTCTCTGTGTCTCTATAGACTCCTAGTGCATGCTCGACCCGGATCGGGAATTTGATAGATGGAGCTTTGTCATTGGAGGCTCTAGAGGGTCTTTTTCAATCTACCTCCCTTGTGCTTTTATCTAAGAGCACCTGGATTCTCAGCTTTCTTTTCCCAAGGATTTCAGAAAAACAGTCTGGGGCCTCCATTGAGGTCCTTATACTTATGTCGGCAACTGCAATCAGTTCTTCTTATCGTTATTGCTCTTTTCCTACAGTGGTGTCCCTAGAAGTGATTTTTATCTGGAGTACTAAAAAACTGGTGTGGCTCACCTACAACAGGCAATAATGATGCGTGTGTGATGCGTGTGTGCTTACAAGTTTGGGTGTTGTTATTACAAAAAATGTACTTATATAAATACCAATTTTCACGGAGCACCTTGAAATAAGGGAGTTATTTAAAGGGTCTGTGCGAATTATGGGTTTCTTCATCATAAAACAAACCCCAGAACATTACCTTTGTCAGGGCGACTAGGATTTTGCAGCAATGTTGTCTAAATTATACAGCAAAGTTGTCTACATAATGTGGCAAAAAAGGCTAATTGTGTAGCACATTCTATCAGTATTATTTTTATCCATTTGAGCTTAACCATTAATGTGTAATCTGCAAAATAATCCAATTATGTGGCAAGTATGGTTAATTCATAACTATGGAGCTAATGCTGCAGCCACAGAAACACACGAGTCCCCTGGCCTTCACAATTGTCTATTGTGTTATCAACAATTTATTCATGAAAGGTAAACCTAAATATTCTGATTCAAATCAATGCCCATTGGTAGATGCATTTTGAAGAAAATAGCATTTCAAGTTAGGTACCCCAAAATAAACATGCCATATGGAATGTACCCAATAGGTAATGTGCAATACAGTGCTAGATTGCCATCCAAGTGTTCTGGTGACATTAACAAACCACTCGGCTTCGTGGTTTATGATGTTACTAGAACTTACTTGATGGCAATATTGGCCCAAACGTGTTAAATATCCTATCTTTCACTTTGTCTCTCGGTCTAGTTGCGTTGTCATGCTATCACCCCATTCTCTCCCCCCAAAAACATAGCCCCATGTCTGGTTGTCCTACTACCTCTCTTCCCTCAAAAATCTGTAACCCATGCTTTGATGTCCTAAGACCCCGAAAATCTTGTACTCATATGAGGTTGTCCTACCTCTGACTCCCCAAAACACAGAGAAATACCCATAAATGGCCAGGGATCTTTTCCACAGTAAGTGGTTCCCCAACATGTGTAACATAGGGCCAGCTTGAGTAGCTTGGGTATGGGGGGGGTGCAGTATCTCCAACAGCCTAATCTAGCATCTGTCCTTTGAATGGATAGCCCAATACCTCTGTTTTATCCAGTGTCACGCTGGAGGTGCCTGATGCTTTGGAAACGTGGTGGGCACATGCCATTAAGGGGTCTGCTCAGTAGGTGTCAGGAGTGAGCAGACAGACTTTTTCCAGCTGTTGTATAAAAGCGGGACTTAATCATTTTTTTTACCTCTGGAAGATCAGTTGGGTTTCCATAAGGGGGGCACACCTTAGGCAGGCAAGAACATCAGGTTTGTTCAGCTTGGAGATTTTTGTCCTGCTGAAAACGGATACAACAGGACCTCACAATAAAAGAATCTGTGTTGTAGAGCACTGGCCATTCTGTAGTTTCCAGTCTTGAAGGATTTTGAGAGCCAAAAAAGTACAAAGGTAAAACCTTGGACCAGTGAAAAGGTGGCAAGTCTACGGAAGCTGCGAAGCAACCATGGTGTGTCTGAAAACCCAGCTTGAAAACCCAGCGTTGTCTCATTAGGACTTTTGGCACCAAAACCAACTGCTTAATTTTGCTTATTTCAGCCTTGAAGCCTACACCACTGGAAGGTCTAAGAACTGACTAATCACAAGGTAAAAACTTTGAACAGGATGACCCACTTGACGTATTTGACCTCCACTTCATTGCAGTCAGCCTTAAATCGCACTAAATACTGTACAACCGCAAACTGTTATTTTTCAACTGTGCATTAGTTTTTTTTAGGAGCTTTTTGCCTTAAAAATAACTAATTCACACACCCATTTTCCCTTATCTAATTTTATTCTCTTTGGTTATCACATTTTTCTCTATTCATCTAAAATTGTTTGGAAATGTTATTGTGTTGTTTTCTTTACTTTAAAATTGTTGGTGCTACTTGAGCTTCATGTCTGTTTCTCCGAGGAACCGCCTGTGGCTTATGCCAGGGGTTGAGCAGCATTTCACTGAGACTTGTGTGAGACATAATCAGGGTGTCTTTATTAAGTTGGTAGGTGTCTCCCCTTTCCAAATTTACAATCCACTTTCTGCCAATCTGTATCTGTGACCAACACAATCATACACTTTGGCCTTTTCAGTTGAGGCCCTTGGAGGTCAATTGAGGCAGTCAAGAGAAACAGTTTCTCTGTGATGTCATTTTCTCTGCCACTGTATTTTGGTGAATTGGCACGCATGGTGAGGCTGCAAGCATTCCTGCTTGCCATTTATCATTTCATTCATGTGTTAGTGTGCTTTGTGTTGTCCAGCTGGTTTGAAAAGCAGTGTAAAGGTTTTGGCACCTGTCTATAAAAAGGCAGGATGAGCAATGGACATTGCTCCTCTCTTTCCTGTTAGCCACATGTAATTAAAGATCCATTCAGGGGCATCTAGTTTGATGGCAAATAAAACACACTTTTTGGTCTAAACAACTGATGTATTGGGCAAGATAGGTGACGTCTGTGGAACATTTCAAGTCATGGATGGGACAACTGTTTGGCAAAGTAAAAGGTTCATGTACACAAAGGTGAGGTGTTGGTCAAGTTGTTTTAGTTATTAACATGTCTACATGCTATATGGAGATGTGTGATTATCTCTGCATTTAGGCCTACCACAACTTCATTATGCCCTCGTTCATTATCTATTTGACGTGTGCCCTGATCCTGTCTTTGGACGACCTGAATACTAGTAATAGATTTTTGCCTCATTCTGACCCTAGTTCTAAATTTATCTCCAACCCTCAGGCTAAACATTTCCCTGTTATCCCGACTCTAATCTTAAATCTAAACCTTTACTTTGCCCTACACCTATACTTCTTCCTTACATTACACTCATCCCAACCAAAACACTAACCCTAAGCATCTCCCTTGTCATGACTTTACCCTAATCCTTACACTAGTCCTTAGCCAAAACTATCCTATTAACGTACCCATTACTCTCTTCTTTCACCACTTCTAAACCATTCCTTCGGCTCTAGCCTCACCTTCACCCTTCCTCAAATACTACACCTACTTACTTTAATTCACTTCTGTTAGTAAAATGGTAAACAGGAAGCAGTGTGATGCGGAGGCGGGAGGGGCCTTGAAGGTTTACCATATTTGTGTGTATTGGGTGCATATTGTCACATGAAAGATATTGCATACAGCTCTGGTGAGCAGCAGACATGTGGTTTGCATCATGCACGGTCACTGGTTTGAATTGTTAAATAAAGAAATGCGGCTAGGGCAAAGTTACCAAGGAAATTGTATGTAGTCCTAGTGTATGTGAGCTGCCGGCGTGCCAGCTTAAGTCTTATAGGTTTCATTCCTGATAATGGTGTGACAAATAACACAACTGGGCCATTAGTAGGAGAGGATTGGATAAGGAGACGGATATACAAAGGATCGGGTCATGAAGCAGTAATTGTTTTTGCACAGCCCAGCGATACAACCTAGGGGTTTGTGCTGCAAAGGATTTATTCGTTTCTCACAGCCTAAAGCTTAGTTTACGAGGAGTGACAGAGATCCTGCCGTGCACGTAAATGAGGCAGGAGTCTCTGCCATCCTTCTGAATGGCTGGAAGGGCAGTGATGGAGGTCTGCAAGGAACAGGACCACCATCATGCAATGCGTTCGCACAATGCAGGATTGTAGCACCAGCCCCCCAAAGCGACAGAAGCTGCCATAATAATACAAATTGTCATGATGTGAAGCGACATGGCGGGCAGCATCCATCAGAGTTTCACTGGCTCAGTGCTCATAGCTCTTACTCACTTAGTGAAAACTGTCCATCACAGGCAGCTTCCACTTGGCAGATAGACTCCACCTCCTTGCGGGTTTTAGTGTCCACGATTACCAACAAAGTGCCAACAATGATTGCGGCTGCAGTTGCAAGGAAGAAAGAGGCTCATTTTACCTCACAAGTCACAGAGTCACATATTGGGCAGTGTGAGTTGCTAATGTGATTTGCAGCCTGTATTGGTCCTGTGGCACATTGTGAGTGTAAGGTTTAGACTCACGAAGTCTGCAGTTTTGCACAACACAGGTTTGGTGAGTGCATGGTCCTTACGTGTCTCTGAGGCCCTACAATAATACATCCATTGTGAGTTGCTGTATAATCCAGTGACATTCCTCTGGGCGGTCAGAATCCTTCAAATGAGAGGCTCGCTAGTTGGTTCCTGTTGAGACATTAATTGATACAACAGAGAAAAGAACACATTGACTAAGCCAAAGGGACTTCCTTTTGTATAACTCGTGCACACAGAGTCATACAAACATTCAAGTCCACAACATACGTAGAGCGAGCGCACAGATCAAGACATCCACAGAAACCTATTTTCAGAGAGTGCATCTAGACACATGCCAGCAAGCATACAGGCGTCAAGGCCAATAGTTATCATTACATTTTGGCAGAGAGGAGCACAGGATGATGGTCATTAGCAGATCGCAGGCTGGTGCGCAGTAGGTAACACAAGGTGATATGCATGAGGGGGGCGCATGCTGACACACAGAAGAGGGGCACAGGGTGATAAGAGTCAGGAAAACACTGGGCCATGTGCACAACGGGAGTACTAGCCATGCATCTATGGAGATTGCTGGGTGTTGGGCCTAACGGCAGTTACAGGACAGTGTGCATAGTAGTGTAACTGGCTTATGCGTGTCAGGGTGTGGGACCACAGGGGCACAATCCTTATCCTGCCTACTGAAAGCTGTTTGCAGTCTGTAGACCGGCTATGTGAAGGATGTTTGACAATACCACCTCAGTCCTTTCCGGTCTGCACTATGGGCTGATTGAACAGCCACATTTAAACTTGGATATGTCCCAAGGCCCTGTACTTGAAGAAAGCTCTTCAAAGTTTCCTGCTAGCAAAGAGGCAGGAATCTCCTTTCCCACAAGCACCGGAATTGAGAAGGCTCAGCGTCAACATTGAATTTTCTCAAGAGTTGCAGATAACATTTAGGATTTTCATTGAGTGTATCTAAGAACCAAAGTCATTCAAATTCAAATTCATGTCATTCAAATTCAAAAGACATTTAAAGCGCACCTGTTTTCATCAAACGTGAATTAGGGAACAAGAATGTATTCAATTGTTCTACTTTACATCAGTATTTTTTCATACCACAGCAAACGGCTGTCCAAACGTATCTATTGTTCAGGTGTAAAGTGCCTTGATGCTTCTTCAGTAGAGGAGCACTATACAAATGTGTCAAATATATATATATAATAAAAAATGTGGTGATGTGTGGGGGGCACACAATAAGCAGTAGATGGGCACAGGGTGATGTCCGGAGAGGCCACAGGTTGTCCCTTGTCACGCAGCCCAGTACCCTTCTTTGTATTCAGAGACTTGCCATATTCATACCATTATGAGTGCAGGACTGCAGGTACCATAATGCATTGGAAAAAATATCAGGGACACTCCTGGCTGATGTTTTGGACATCAAAGAAGGGAGGGGATTTTTAGCCTTGCTTTTTAATGCTTTTGTGTTATGGGTACACAGAGCTGCTTATGGGGAGGTGCCAAACTGATGTTGTTTACAGACAAACGTGTAACCAGACACCACATGGGCACCCCTACAGACATGTGCAGTTCCCATAAAGGATCAAATGCTCACATCAATAGCTGCAGGAGACCCTATGTCTTTGTGACACATTCAACTATTCATGGGTTTTTGTCCTGTACCGTTGGCCAGGCAGTTTATTCTCGTAAAAGCAAAACTATAAGTCCAAAAATATAATATTTTGGAGCTAAAAAAGCAGAACTGGAGGAAGATGTCACAAACAACACAAGCCATTTGTCCGTTATGGACTGGCATATGTGGAAAAATCTACTTTTTATAACGGGGAACGTTTGACTTATTTTTGGTTTTCTGCTCTTTGTGGCCCTCATGCTAAACAAAAATCTTCCTAATATTAATCTAATATTAATAACAATATCTCTTCCTTGTATTCCTCATGTTACCCTGAAATTGTGGCAAAGATCTGACCTCATGTACCAGTGTTGGTCAAACTTGACTTGGTGTATGCTATTGAATCAACCTAATGCTTCCTTTATAGTTGTATTAACAGTAGGACTGGACCAAGTTCAAGTTATACCAGTGAAATTGGAGAAATTCATAAAATTGCTCAAAATTTCACATTATGCAATTCTGTATTATTTTTTGTCCGCACAAGACTGGTTTGTGAAGAAAATGTCTCACACCAGCCTTCTAAGTATTTTGCATGACTTTTCGATGCAATTATTTGTATGAAAAAGTCATGCATAATACTGCCAAATCAGATGTTGTGCCAAAAGTCTAATTTTGAAATATTTTGTGAAAGTTCAGAAGAAAAAAAGAAAAACTTTGGCTCACTCCAGGTGAACACTGAACAGGTGTATGGAGAACCCATTTGTATCCATGAATGGTGAAGACAACTTTGACACAGTAGTGACCACTCTATTATTATTGTAAAATTCAGTTGTTTTGACCTTGCGAAGTCACAATGACATTGTGATTTGTATGACTTACTGATGCTCGATATGTCTTACTTTCCTAATGTTGTCGTGGATTGAAAAATATAAATAAAAGCTTAAAAAACATCAGTTGTTGTTAGCATGCAAAGTCATGCTTTGCTGTGAACAATGGGTCTGGTCCATCACTGTATCACTGTGCTTGGGTTTGGTGCAGTGGAGAATTGGCTGCCACCTGTGAAGGCATAAACATGGTTTATATGAACTCATCAGACATAGCAAACTGTGTGCTTCAACCTCTGATTGAGCTGAAGTGGTGTATTCAAAGCAATTGATAGAGTGTGTTCAGTGTAGTGTTATGGGAAATTATATTGTGTGCCTTTCATTTTTTCAATTCAGATGTAAATATTGAAGATAATATTTTGTTTCCTCATGTTAATTAAGTGCATTGGTATTAAAAAATGGTAACAGTTTATGTAACATGTGCACTAATGTTAAATGTTCACATTGAGAAATGTAGTTCTCCCTCATAGTTAAATATATGTGTTAACAATTTCATTTTGTTTTATTAACTGTAACATGAAGGTTAACATGAGAAAGTGCAACCGACGTTCCGTGAATGTAGAATTTAAATGTGCGCAGTATAATGTGACATTAATGGTGT
This sequence comes from Pleurodeles waltl, assembly GCF_031143425.1. Classification (NCBI taxonomy): domain Eukaryota; kingdom Metazoa; phylum Chordata; class Amphibia; order Caudata; family Salamandridae; genus Pleurodeles; species Pleurodeles waltl. The sequence goes on from NC_090439.1 coordinate 683,793,480, forward strand.
ATTTGCTTAACATTAACTTGACTATGCCTGAAATTTCCATTACGTGAAAAACTGTTTCCCACTTTTATTTCATTGCGGGTGTTTTACCATGAAATGTTAGTTTAGAAATAGATGTACTATTGTTGTACTAATAAAGAGCCTGCGAAAACATGGAGGTACATGGAGAGACCGAAAGAGAGGTGATTGTTCTTATTCAAACATGTTGCAAATGATGTTTAGGAGACTAAGGACAGCAGTGCTCCCAGGACTTTAGTGAGACCTAAATCTGCTGTAGGAAGTTTTGCCGTGAGAAAGGAAAAAAATGAAGCATGTGATGGGCTGGATAATGGTGGTTACCCAGTGAATTCTTTGCAGCATTAACTAGGACTTTCACTGATTGATTGTAAGGCAGATTCCCTTGGACGTTGAGAGGCACAGACCACTTACTCCCCCCCCTTTCGCCCCATACTTTGCTGAGTGTGACTTAGGCTTGCACTTAACTCCCTAAGAAGACTGTTGGCCAAGCTTGTGAAATGCTGACACCTTTGTTTTTACCTGCCTTTTCTCCTATATTCCAAATTCCTTTTTCATTTTTCTATATTCTTTTCTTATTTTCGCTTCTCATTTTTGGCCCTTATGTTCTTTAGTTAGATTCTTATTTTTGATTCTTTAGGTTCTGATGAGCTTATTCAGATTGCCCAAAGTCTAATTCAGCTAGATGACCTATATTTCACTAATGTGTAAAAGAAATGACCAGCATTTATTTTTGGAGCATCGCATTTTATGGTTGATATTTTGTATCACAGTTACTGAGTGTTTGGTTTGTCTCTTCAGAACTTTTGGCTACCCTATGTGGATTGTGTATCTTCACAGTATTTTCTTGAGATTTGTTTACATTAAGATGTATGTTAATTTGTAACAAAAACCTTTAACTTTATTTTAGATTTGGGTTTTCATTGGGTGGGAAAATTGGTTACACTGTATAAAATGTTGATTGATATTTTTCCTGATTTTCCTAATTCATCCCCTAGCAGAGACTCCATCAGGTTGGAGGCACACAGTGAGGGGCAGGTTTTATTGAAGGCATATCTCCCAGTCAGCACACTGAAAGCCGGAAGGATCTGGTGTCCCCTTGTTAAAATATTCGTACCTTGCAGGTATTCAACTCCTCTGCTTATGAAAGGCAGAGTCCTTTCCAAGTAACAGTCTGTGCGGAGCAGCAGAGATGACAGCAATTTGCTGGAATTATTATTAATTAAACTGTGCTTCCGGAGACAAAAGTAGATATTACTGGTGGGACTAGTAGACGCGACGGGCTTTACTCATGCACCAGATCAGAGTCCACTTACAATAATTTCATCTTCTAGAATTGCAAATGATCAGGCAGCTTATATTAAAATTTTGTCTTGCATTATTCACAATCGCTAGCCTTCACGTTCTGTCCTTACGCTGATTTTTTTTTTACCCAAAAGGGACTGTGTTTCAATTAATAAACTTTCCACTGAATAATTCCCCCAGAAAAAAGCCAATATCACAGGTATCAGTAACTCCAGGAAGGGGTGGTATGATCACTCTCCATTGTGAGACTTTGGTGAATGGGGCAAGTAAAGCGAATTCGAGAATCATGATCAATGAAAACCATAATGTAATCCTGTGATAGTACCTCTTTGCCATGTGACTGAAAAGGCTTCTAGTGAGTTTATAGCAATTAAAAACATTCCTCTTTCAATAAAAGTGAAAATACACCTAATATGGTGGGTATTCCCAGTTTCTCCACAAGCTGCAGTTTCACGTCACCAATGCTGAGCACGACAAATGCACACCTGCTATCTTAAAAAAAATGTCACAGTGTGTGGAGGGGTGGGCCATGTTCAAAGAATTTCCTGAAAAGCACTTCTTCCTCCAGACCCTCACCAACCCCACCCTCCAAAATTAAAGCTTGCTTAGCCGGGTGCCAATGTCCTGGGGTGTTTTCTCACCCCTTAATGGACAACAGCTGTTCAAAGCCTCTTTCCAGCTTGCCTCCTTTTTCACAGTGTGATATCATGTCTTGAGTGGGAGATTGTGTGAAGAGAGCTAATATTATGTAACACACGATGGCACCATGTGAGCTGACAGGTCTGCGAGTGTGGAAAACTGAGTAATTGCTAGCACTACCAACCTAATGGCTTGGACATATTCTATCCTATGCACATGTGTTTCATCGGAATTCATTTCATTTCCTGTAAGACAGAGTTCCTGTAGACAACTACAAAACACGAGATTGGATGAATTAACATAGATGGGGCCATATGTACGAAAGCATTTTCCCATAGACACAGAATGGGTAAAATCCTTTGGTACATCTGGCCCATGACCTCTAGATGTTTAAGATTGTTCTATCGAACAACTTCATAGGCATTATCAAGAAAGCCTCAACATAATTATGTCAACTGCATCTTCAATCATGCAATAAGAGCAAGGGTTTTAGGATAGTTTGATTCCTGTCTCCAACTTCTTCTCAGCGTAATATTCTTTGGGGGCCACTTTGGGGATGGTGGCTTTCAGACAAACAATGTTTTCTAGTGAATTATAACACATGTCTCGATGGGTGCCTATTTTTCAAACTGTGCACCCGTTTTTCCTGACCACGAAGCCCGCTACCTTTCGGAAGCATGTCCATGAATAAAAGCTATTGTTAGTGATTTTCCTGTCAGCGTTGATTTTGGGGAGCTTGTTTATGTTTTCGGTGGAAAACCTGCAGCTTGCACCACATTGATGTCAGAAGCACTAAAGGCTTTTTCCAAAGCAATCTTGAAGTCACCTATTTTGCCCCCTTCCTGTCACTTGCACATGCTTGTAATGCTTTTATAAGGATCGTATATGAGAGCGTGGAGCACTTCGGGGGGGGGGGGGGGGGGTGTTAACAGGAGCTTAGCCAACCACATCTCTTTTCATAGCTCTATGGATTACATATTAACCTCTCTTTGCTGTGAATCAACAGTTGATTACTACACTTAGAATGCAACTTACACACTGGTTTCTTCTTATGTATCTCACTTTCATTTATGCATTTATTTAGTAGTTCGATATAGTGCTTTAGTTCGCCTTTTGGTCTCTCCAGAATGTATTACTTTCATGATATGTTGTCTGATAGATGCACACTCCTGACCTCAACAGAGATGTGGAACGTCCTATTCTTACCCACCCCGATCCCAGCAGAGGTGTGTCACGATGTATTCTTACACACCCTGATCTCATAGAGACGTGGCACACGCTGTCCTTTTTTTTACTCCAGTTACTCTTTTTGCTTCTCTTAAGTTATAAGCATTGATTAATCGCTGTCAAGACAAAGGCTGCTTGTTGCTCCTTCAAGGCAGCAGTCTTCCTGTTGGAGCATGTCGTCCTGCTAGTTTTCATTATGAGGCTATTTAATTGATCACAGAAGCTAAATTTGCTGCTCTGTTGTCCCTAGACTACTCCACAGAAGCTAACAGGCTTACCCGAGGCCACATTTGGAAGCAAATCCATTTCCCTTACTGTTTTACCACTAATCACTCACAGGAAACGAGGTTCTAATTCGCACTGAAAATCCGCTATACCTTAGGGTTGACATCTCCAGACAGCTTCTTATGTCCACACCAGCTTACAATGCCTGGAGTTTGTACATAAGATATGGGAGGATGATTCCCCCTCAATCAGGAGCAGGTCAGTGGTATTGTAGATTTCGTTAATTAAACTATTCGTGGTGCAATGTGAGAGCCGCACACACCCATCACTTAAAATTCATGCCAGCTAAACCTGCCTACATTACTTTCTTTGTCGTGCTTATTTTATTACCTTCTGTAGATGTGGACATTCTTTCCTGAAATACTTGTGCCAATTTGTAAAACATTTATAGAGTACCCCTAGGTAAGTTTCTCTTGACGGGCCACTTCATTGGTACTTCTTACTAACAACTGCCAACACCAGCTTTGAAACCTGTTCATGTTTGGCCTATGCCTCTCTATTCTGTAAACTCTTGCTTGATTCCTGCTACTGTTTGTGCTTCTCTGCAACCATTAGATTTGCACATTCCCCTTCTTAGAAAGGCAGATTGATGACGGTACCAATCAGTGTGCCATGTATCCACAACCATCCTCTACTTGGCAGACATATAAGGAAAGGGTGTCATAGTTTCACCTTCACACGGAAAGCCTATCAATAAGGATAGCAAAGCAGACTCCAAAATCCAGCACTAAAGGGTTCAGTTGTGAGCTTACAGAAATGACGTGGGAACTTGGATTGCGCAAACTGGTGCGCAAGTCTGAGACGGCAACGTGAAAGGGGAACATGAGGCTACCAGAAACCCATCGGAATAGTTTAGTATTAAAACTAGGCACCATCCAAACAAAATCTTTACTATTTTTTATGCTGTGACGAATCCAGAATCACAGAAGGATGCTTCCTGTTCCAAACAGCAAAAGACCAGAGACCTGCTGTTGTTCTTGATTCAATAATCCAGTCAACGATTCTGAAGAGCTCACAGCAGGAACAATACTTATAAATATTCACCTCTGCCCTTATCATTCTGTGCCACCTTCCAGTGGTGAAGGTGAAGGAGATCACAGGTCTGGCCGCAAAGACCAAGGCATCAGTCCTACAGGAGTATAGTTGCCCTGCCATCTGCATGAAGAAATTAATTCCAAGTGAGACATAGCTAATCTGATGTACATGATACTCGTGTTAACCAACAATTGGCTAATCAATACCCTCACTTTCCCAGCACAATTCTGAAAAAGGGGCCACAGAATAGTTGAATGAATGTTCCATTTTAAAGCCTCCTCTCTGGGTTGATTCCAATTCATTAACCTTCAGTGATGGTTTCTGCCTATCTGTAGATTATAATACAGTGGTAAATTAACCACCACTGTTCAAACTGGATGAGTGGGTAGTGACTTCTGGTCGTGCCCTAGAATGGATTCACTTCTTGAATTCTGAAGACAGACTTAAAGTTTGCATTAACTTTACAGAAAAATCCACCCAGAATTGGTATTCAGATCTTACTTGTCCATTATCACAAGTTGGAAACCAATATCATGTTTGATTCGAAATGTCTGTAATTGCACACAAACCTACACCTGAATGTAAAACACCCAGATAAGCCATGGAAACTGTATCACACTGGACCTGTTATTGGATGAGAGAAGGATATTTCTGTCTATACAGAGCGAAAACTGCGACTGTGGTACTTGTGTTCTACAGACCCCATTAAACTCCCAAGCAACTAACCCCCAAACCTGGGCAACGCACCAGAAAATGTGAATTATTTTCCATGCAGACTTTTGTGCGTTAAATTCTAACCATTAATAGCTCATAGAATCCTCCCACTTCTGAAAACTGCACCCTCGACGAAGAAAAGCCTGATGGCGCATCTAACCTAATGTTACACGATATACATGGACCTAGAGAGAACGCTACAGCCGCGATGAAGAGCATTGGTCTTAAACCTTTTAAGGCTGCTCACCACTCTTCTAAAATAATTTCATATCCTCCCAAATGATAAAAACATTTTCTGACATTTATTCTAAACAACTGTTGTTAGAAATGGGGTCTTTGGTTGACAGTCAGGTTACCCCCTGTTCAAGCAAGGACCCTCACTCTAGTTAGGATAAAAGAGAATCACCCTCAGCTAACCCCTGCTTACCCCCTTGGTAGCTTGGCAGAGCAGTAGGCTTAACCTCAGAGTGCTGGGCGTAAAGTATTTGTACCAACACACACAGCAACTTAATGAAAACACTACAAAATGACACAACACCAGTTTAGAAAAATAGGAAATATTTATCTAGACAAAACAAGACCAAAACGACAAAAATCCAACATACACAAGTCAAGTTATGATTTTTTAAAGGTTTAAAATAAAAAGAGTCTTTAGGTAGTTGTAACAACACACTAGCGCTGCTAGCGTGTAAATGTACCTGGTTTGCGTCAAAAATAACCCCGCACGGGCGGTGCGCGTCGAAAATAACCCTGCACGGTTATATGCGTCGAAAACAACTCGGCACGGCGATGCGCGTCGAAAAAGCCAGCCACGCGACGGTCCGAAAGTCCCGCGGCGCAGGTTGCGATCTCTCAGCCTTCGTCAGCGATGCTGCGCGTCGTTTCTCCTGCTCCGGGCGTCGATTCTCCGGTCGCGTTTCCTGCGGCGTCGTTTCTCAGCTGCGGAGCCGGCGTCGCGTCGTTTTCTCAGCCGCGATCGGATTCGCGTCGATCTTTTCTCCGCACGGTGCTCGGTGCGTGTATTTTTGTCCTTAGGCTGCCAGCCTCTCCTTTCAGGGTCCCAGGAACTGGAAGGGCACCACAGAGCAGAGTAGGGGTCTCTCCAGAGACTCCAGGTGCTGGCAGGAAGAAGTCTTTGCTATCCCTGAGACTTCAACAACAGAAGGCAAGCTCTACATCAAGCCCTTGGAGATTGCTTCTTCAAGATGGAAGGCACACAAAGTCCAGTCTTTGCCCTCTTACTCTGGCAGAAGCAGCACTGCAGGAAAGCTCCACAAAGCACAGTCACAGGCAGGGCAGCACTTGTTCCTCAGCGATCAGCTCTTCTCCAGGCAGAGGTTCCTCTTGATTCCAGAAGTGTTTCTAAAGTTTGTAAGTTTGGGTGCCCTTCTTATACCCATTTTAGTCTTTGAAGTCACCTTTCTTCAAAGGGGACTCACACCTTCTTGTGAAATCTTGCCTTGCCCAGGCAAGGCCTCAGACACACACCAGGGGGCTGGAGACAGCATTGTCAGAGGCAGGCACAGTCCTTTCAGATGAGAGTGACCACTCCACCCCTCCCTCCTAGCAGAGGTGGCTAATCAGGAAATGCAGATCACACCCCAGCTCCCTTTGTGTCACTGTCTGGTGTGAGGTGAAAAACAACCCAACTGTCAAACTGACCCAGACAGGGAATCCACAAACAAGGCAGAGTCACAGAATGGTTTAAGCAAGAAAATGCTCACTTTCTAAAAGTGGCATTTTCAAACGCACAATCTCAAAATCAACTTTACTAAAAGATGCATTTTTAAATTGTGAGTTCAGGGATCCCAAACTCCACCTGTCCATCTCTTCTCTAGGGGAATCTACACTTTAATCATATTTAAAGGTAGCCCCCATATTATCCTATGAGAGAGAGACAGACCTTGCAACAGTGAAAACGAAATTGGCAGTATTTCACTGTCAGGACATATAAACCACATTACTATATGTCCTACCTTATCCATACACTGCACCCTGCCCTTGGGGCTACCTAGGGCATACCTTAGGGGTGCCTTACATGTAAGGAAAGGGAAGGTTTAGGCCTGGCAAGTGGGTACACTTGCCAAGTCGAATTTACAGTGTAAAAATACACATACAGACACTGCAGGGGCAGGTCTGAGACATGATTACAGAGCTACTTATGTGGGTGGCACAACCAGTGCTGCAGGCCCACTAGTAGCATTTGATTTACAGGCCCTGGCACCTCTAGTGCACATTACTAGGGACTTACTAGTAATCCAAATATGCCAATCATGGATGAACCACTTACATACAATTTAAACAGGAGAGCATATGCACTTTAGCACTGGTTAGCAGTGGTAAAGTGCTCAGAGTTGAAAAGCCAACAGCAACATGTCAGAAAAATATAGGAGGCAGGAGGCAAAAAAGTCTGGGGATGACCCTGCATAAGCAAAAGTCCAACATGACCCCCTACCAGCCTAAAGCCAGGGGAGAACAATCAATACCTTGATGTACTTCCCTGATTGGGGCGATAGAACAGGGACCCAGGCCCACAACAGCAGGGGCATGTTCCAGTTCTACGCCTTCCTGACTCCAGTTGGATCCCTCTGTCCATACTCTCAGGGCCCACTAAGCTAACCCATGGGGAACCCTTCTCCACATCTACAGACACCATCTGTGCAACACCTAACTTTACTTTGCTCACAGATGTATTGCAATGGGCAGATAGTACCACCAGGGCCAACACAGTGGTGTTGCCCACTCCACCCCCGGGGTGTGACTCTCGTCCTCCCCCCCCCAGGGGCAACTCTGTCCACCAGGACAGCAAGCCACAGTGGCCCCAGACAACTGTCAGGGATGAGAGCCCGACCTCAGGCCTCTCTAACCACTGTGACTGTGGAGAGTGGGGGGTGGTAGCCCCAGGTGCCTGGCACCCTTTGACCACTCTCTCTTCCACCAGGTCAGGGATGACAACCTGACCCTGGTCCTCCCCTCTGGGGCTCTGTACCCTCCCTGCAGAAGCGGCACCCCCAGAGTCAAAAACTGTCAGGGTGCTTGTAGAAGCAGTCCTGCACAATTCTTCCACCAGTGCAGGGATGTTAACCTGCAACTGATCCTCCAACCTGGGGTCTGTACCTTCAGGTTGGACCAGGGCCAGGGGTGAGGCTTCCCTCCCCCTGCCCTCTCTTCTGGGGTCCTGAACCACCCAACTAGGAGTGACCCCCCCAGAAGACAACATGGTAGGGGCACTGTTAGCAGTAGCCCCTTCCTCCAGGTCAGGGGGGACACCCTTAACCTGGCCTCCCAATCCAGGGTCTGTACCCACAGACTGGATCACTGCCTGGCAAACCAGGACTTCCTGGGGGGCATACCTACCCCCTACCAGGTCAGAGTTTACCCTCTGAACCTGGTCATCCAACCCAGGGTCACCACCCTGCGGTTGAACCACTGCCTGGCACACCAGGACTTCCTTGGGAGCACACTTACCCCCCATCAGGTCAGAGTTTACCCCCTGAACCTGATCATTCAACCCAGAGTCACCACCCTGCGGTTGAACCATTGCCTGGCACACCAGGACTTCCAGGGGGGCACACTTACCCCCCTCAAGGGACACACTGTCCCGAAGGGCCACACAAGAGTCTGGCTGGCGCAGGTCCCCTGACCTCTGCCCATCTGACAGAGTCTGGATTCCCCCCAACCCAGAAATGGTCTCACCAAGGTCATTCATGGGGGGCTCTGCTCTCAGAGCTGACCCCTGACCCTCCAGGTTCTCCACTGGGGTCCGCAACCCCCTCTCAACCCTCTGTCTGGACTTCTGCACCCCCTCACTAGGAGTGGTACTGCCAGACACCAGAACTGGTGGGACGCTGGCTACAGCCGCCCCCCCAAGTTCTCCTGACACTGTGGGGTCTCCCTCAACAGATGGCCCTATGGTACAGGCTAGGCTCCCCTCCTGGTGTTCCCTCATGGAACCCTCCAGGACCTGGGACCGGATCTCGGGCACCTTGGGCCTCAACCCATCCCCATTCCCTCTCCTCTGAGACTGGACATGGGGTCCCTCACCCATCCCACTACACTGGGACCTACCTGGGACACTACAATCCTTCCCTACCTCACCTGGTTGGGAACTACCTAGACCACTCCTCTCAGGAGCACCCCCAAATGCCTCTTCAGACTCTCTGGTACTCACCAAGAGGTCTGCCTCCATTGTAAGCTCCCTGGGGTCAGAGAACTCACACTCCACCTGGTGTTGGCATAGCTCTGGAAAATAAGGACTAGACATATGCTCTCCAGCAATTACATCACTCAGCCCCTCACATGAATTAACCAAAGTACCCTTCACCCAACCATCCAGTGACTCTGCTTTGACAAAGCCCCCCACATCACCCTCCTGAGACTGGTGAGACAGTACCTGACTGTCCCTGACACTCAACCCACACTCTTCTGGGATGTCTTCACACTCCATAACCAGGACTTCTACCTGGGGGGAACCCCTCTCCCTGTCACTCTCACCTAGAGTCAGTAGAGTGTCCTTCCCACCAGTAGGAATATGACTCCCCATGCCAGTTCCCCAATCCACCTCAGGGACCCTGTGCATCACTGGAGCTACCTCATACCCCTGAACCTCCTGGCGTGTGTTAACTCCCTCCTTCAAGTAGGGCACCACCTCTCTGGGCATGTGCACTTCTGCAGCATCACTGGATATACAATTGTTGCTGCCACCATTCCAGCTGGACTCAGCCCTCATGACTTCCAGCTCTTTCAATTTAAGCTCGTAAGCATAAATCATTTTTTTAATCTCTAAGTCCCTCCTCCTTTCTTCCAGGACTAAGGCTCTCTTCTCCTCAGCCCTCTTAAGCTCTGCATCTAGCTCTTCCAGACTCCGGATTCGAGCTAGGAGCCTATCATCTCTTTCTGTTCCCTCCTCAGGGCCACTGCCCTCCTCTTTGGAGTAGTCCTCCTCCTCAGAGTAGTTATCCTCCTCAGACTCATTTGGTGGTGTTGCCTGACAACGTTTCAATTCATCCTGAAACAGGGCTGACTCAAGATCCTCCCTTCTGGATTCCTTGTTCACAGCCAGTCCCCTTTCCATGCAGAATGCTTTAAGCTGCCACTTTTTATACATAAATAGGTGCCCGAAATTGACTTCCATTCTGCAAAGGCTTCACAACCAAAAAACAAAGTCCAAAAATATTATCAATACTTCCAGGAGGACATCAGAGAACAAAAAGCAGAATCACAAGACAAGTAGTATGTGGTCACGTAGTGGTCTGAGATCAAAACAGTAGTGTACACTTAATTACTGTATGTCAAGTACAAATACAAGTCCAATCCCGACCGCTGGTCACCAATGTTAGAAATGGGGTCTTTGGTTGACAGTCAGGTTACCCCCTGTTCAAGCAAGGACCCTCACTCTAGTTAGGATAAAAGAGAATCACCCTCAGCTAACCCCTGCTTACCCCCTTGGTAGCTTGGCAGAGCAGTAGGCTTAACCTCAGAGTGCTGGGCGTAAAGTATTTGTACCAACACACACAGCAACTTAATGAAAACACTACAAAATGACACAACACCAGTTTAGAAAAATAGGAAATATTTATCTAGACAAAACAAGACCAAAACGACAAAAATCCAACATACACAAGTCAAGTTATGATTTTTTAAAGGTTTAAAATAAAAAGAGTCTTTAGGTAGTTGTAACAACACACTAGCGCTGCTAGCGTGTAAATGTACCTGGTTTGCGTCAAAAATAACCCCGCACGGGCGGTGCGCGTCGAAAATAACCCTGCACGGTTATATGCGTCGAAAACAACTCGGCACGGCGATGCGCGTCGAAAAAGCCAGCCACGCGACGGTCCGAAAGTCCCGCGGCGCAGGTTGCGATCTCTCAGCCTTCGTCAGCGATGCTGCGCGTCGTTTCTCCTGCTCCGGGCGTCGATTCTCCGGTCGCGTTTCCTGCGGCGTCGTTTCTCAGCTGCGGAGCCGGCGTCGCGTCGTTTTCTCAGCCACGATCGGATTCGCGTCGATCTTTTCTCCGCACGGTGCTCGGTGCGTGTATTTTTGTCCTTAGGCTGCCAGCCTCTCCTTTCAGGGTCCCAGGAACTGGAAGGGCACCACAGAGCAGAGTAGGGGTCTCTCCAGAGACTCCAGGTGCTGGCAGGAAGAAGTCTTTGCTATCCCTGAGACTTCAACAACAGGAGGCAAGCTCTACATCAAGCCCTTGGAGATTGCTTCTTCAAGATGGAAGGCACACAAAGTCCAGTCTTTGCCCTCTTACTCTGGCAGAAGCAGCACTGCAGGAAAGCTCCACAAAGCACAGTCACAGGCAGGGCAGCACTTGTTCCTCAGCGATCAGCTCTTCTCCAGGCAGAGGTTCCTCTTGATTCCAGAAGTGTTTCTAAAGTTTGTAAGTTTGGGTGCCCTTCTTATACCCATTTTAGTCTTTGAAGTCACCTTTCTTCAAAGGGGACTCACACCTTCTTGTGAAATCTTGCCTTGCCCAGGCAAGGCCTCAGACACACACCAGGGGGCTGGAGACAGCATTGTCAGAGGCAGGCACAGTCCTTTCAGATGAGAGTGACCACTCCACCCCTCCCTCCTAGCAGAGGTGGCTAATCAGGAAATGCAGATCACACCCCAGCTCCCTTTGTGTCACTGTCTGGTGTGAGGTGAAAAACAACCCAACTGTCAAACTGACCCAGACAGGGAATCCACAAACAAGGCAGAGTCACAGAATGGTTTAAGCAAGAAAATGCTCACTTTCTAAAAGTGGCATTTTCAAACGCACAATCTCAAAATCAACTTTACTAAAAGATGCATTTTTAAATTGTGAGTTCAGGGATCCCAAACTCCACCTGTCCATCTCTTCTCTAGGGGAATCTACACTTTAATCATATTTAAAGGTAGCCCCCATATTATCCTATGAGAGAGAGACAGACCTTGCAACAGTGAAAACGAAATTGGCAGTATTTCACTGTCAGGACATATAAACCACATTACTATATGTCCTACCTTATCCATACACTGCACCCTGCCCTTGGGGCTACCTAGGGCATACCTTAGGGGTGCCTTACATGTAAGGAAAGGGAAGGTTTAGGCCTGGCAAGTGGGTACACTTGCCAAGTCGAATTTACAGTGTAAAAATACACATACAGACACTGCAGGGGCAGGTCTGAGACATGATTACAGAGCTACTTATGTGGGTGGCACAACCAGTGCTGCAGGCCCACTAGTAGCATTTGATTTACAGGCCCTGGCACCTCTAGTGCACATTACTAGGGACTTACTAGTAATCCAAATATGCCAATCATGGATGAACCACTTACATACAATTTAAACAGGAGAGCATATGCACTTTAGCACTGGTTAGCAGTGGTAAAGTGCTCAGAGTTGAAAAGCCAACAGCAACATGTCAGAAAAATATAGGAGGCAGGAGGCAAAAAAGTCTGGGGATGACCCTGCATAAGCAAAAGTCCAACAACTGTGATAAACTTCAAGCAAGCTACAGAATATAGTGGGCTTGAGGGCACACCCTCTACTAAACATAGACAAGCTTATTTGCAGTAACGCTTTTTAATTGCTCACACTAATACATGCGTTGTAAAACATAGGAGGCAGCCATAGCCTTTCAAATGAGGTTGCTAGGTAGAGAGGCGTGTTAAAAAATCGTCCAAATGCGCTGTTCTACCCTTGGATTTCTTAAAATAAAAATCCTACGCATGAAATTGAAAATGTATTTTAAGAATAAGAATAAAAATGAGTAAGGGAATTTGGAGTGTATCAAATACAACGACGCCATGGTTATCATTCGTGCCTCATATTTTGACACAATATCATACATAGCTGGAAATTTGACCCTTCACATGTGTGACTTTTTCAGCAAGCCCTGACTTTTTAACCAAGATATTTTTCCATGCTGTCATGTTTTAGCCCATCCTTACAATGTTAAAAGCAAACCTACAAGTTCTAAAATGGAATGCACTGTTGGCTAATAATTTGAGCACCGCAGTGATGTTCCTCCTTTAAAAGCACACTCAAATACACGATTGCCAACCTGCTATTTGCAGACTTTCACCCTAAAAGCATTCACAGTATGATCGTTTATCAGAGAAGTTTGGGAGCGAGAAGCTGGGAATTCTCTAGAGGCCTTCTGTGACACCTACTGCTAGCCATGACAGACAAAAGATGTTACTGACATACCCTTGCAGAACGGTTCACTGCCACTCTTTGCTTTCACCAAAATCACAGCTGTGTTTTTCATCCAGATGTTTTTCTGTGTTCCCCAGGGAAATACTAAATACTCCGCTTAGCCACAGCCTGCCCCCAACAACATCTATTCACATTCACAAGGGGTGGGTGTGGGGTTGCCCCAGAGTTTGAAGGCCATTATTATAGAGAGTCCAAAACCCGGCTACTTGGATGTGCAGTTAAAATTAACATGTTAAATATTGTTCATACTGAAGGATGATGAAAGCAATTATACTTGTCTAAAAATCAAGTTGGAACTTGACAAACCTAATCGGTGAAATGTATGTGTCCCAGAGCAATTACTGTAACTTGTTTTGAGAGTTGCACACATTGATGACAGAAATACAAGACCGTAATGCATGTTGAAATGTAATTTGAATTATCATGTTTGTTGTTTGGTATGCATTTTTCTGAGAACGAATATACTGTGTTCACAGTTCAGCATAGCAGGTGCTTTAGAATGGGATCTAAATGTAGAAAGCCATTTTGCTATTGGAAACACAGTGTTTCTCAAGATCACAGAATTTTCAACCAGAAAAGGGATTTTTCTGTGTAATAAACCCATTTTGTGAGATGGCTGGAGATCTTTGAAACTGGTAAGGTACTGAATTCCAGTGAGCCAAATTTTTCTAGACTTAGGCCCAAATTTAAGAGGGCCTAGTGCTTCCTGGCACCACATTACCGTTGCATCATTTTTTATGATGGTAATGTGACTCAACAAGGCCAAATTTGCTGCGCTAGATTTACAAAGTGTAACGCCTTGCGCCACATTATGCCTTCTCCAGGAATAATGTATGCTGGGGGGCATTCTTCCATTGGAGGGACCTCAAAAATGGCACAGTGGAATCTATGAGATTCCACTGCCTCATTTTTAGTGACCATTTTTAACGCCTGCACAGGGCACACCATTATTTATAATGGGCCCCTCTGTACCTTGCAGGATTAGCACCAACATTTTTGGCGCTAATCATGCAATGTACTACAATAGTGCCAAAAATGTTGATTCTATTGCCCCTACCTGTGCCATATATATAATACGATGCGCACATGGTGGCTTTAGGGGGGCGCTGATGGGTGCAAGAAAAGTAAATATAATGCGGCACCACTTTTCTTAAATTTGGGACTTGATCTCACACACACTCAATCTTACGCTTATTCTCACTCACTCCCCATCACTCACTGCACTCATTCTAAATCATTCACAGTTATTATCACTTCCTGGTACTTACTCTCACTCAAATACTCTGCCATACACACCCACGCTCCTTTCCTGTGAAAACAGCATTTTCTTTTCATTCACGGACAGTATTTCAACTGCTGGGTATACCTCTTTTATAGTTTCACATCAGATAGTAATTACTATTGGCACATACATGACCACCACCCTGTGTGCTCAGGATGAGATGCCACAACAGGGACTGGATGAGCATATAGGGGCTCATTATGAGATCAGCAGACAGTTTACACCGTCCACCAAAATTCCGATGGGGAGGTTGATGCGATACAGGCTACCTCACTGCTGGCCCCATTAAGAGTTTCCCACTAGGTCAGCGGGGGGAAACCTGAGTTTACCCCCGCTGGCCTAGCAAGAAACAGCCTACAGCATTTTCTCTAGCTCGTAATCGAGCCAGCGGCAATGATGTAGAGCACAGGGTGCACCAGCACCCTCTCAATGTTCACTGCCTGCAAAGCCTCCTGCACCCGTTGTCCGCCAGCATTTTCATGGCGGTGGTAACGTCATGAAACCGTTGGTGGAGAAGGGGGTCGTAATCCCCAGTGCTACCCTGGTGGATTAGGAATGCCTCCACCTCCAGACCTCAGGGATCTCTGATCCTGGCGGAGCTGGTGGTTCCCTGGCCACCTATCTGCCAGGGTTGTGATGAGGCACTCAGATCGCTGCATTGGCAGTGGTCTGATCGCCATGCACGAGTCTGGCGGTCTAGAGACTGCCAGACTCGTAATAAGGCCCATAGTCTGCACACCTCATGACCCACTGTCAGGCACTGTAGGAATCTACCCCTGCTTTGAACTTTCATTCTAGAACTCTCAGTTGCATCCCATAACCTGAACTCACCCTCGCACCTAGGGGTGGCTCAGTTCAATGAAGCACAACAGCTAGAAAAAGCAAATACTCTCACTGAATGGAAGAAGAAGTAAAACATGTGGAATGGAAAGAGAGACTGCATTTTTCACTTCTATTACCTATTACAGTTGTGAAATTGCCAACCTGTTTCAAAGTCAATTTCTAACTGCGCCCTATATAAGGCCATTTAAGTCCTGGGGATAGATTATAGTATAGTTTCTATAGGCCAGATTCATGGAAAGTAAAGTGCACCATCAGACCATTCTCTGTACCAAAACCAACCTTATTGAGCTCATGGCATGGGATGTGCATATGGGGGACTGAGGCTTGGAGATGAGTCAACAAATTAACAAGGAGAACTGAGCCAAAGGTCTGGATTGGCTCTGAGTCCATGCACAAGCCCAACATTGTGCATGTTAAAAACTTGATAAGTCCTTTTCAGAATAAAAAAACCTGTATTATCACTTTTTTTAAACATGCACTTTGAAACAATCCTGCCAACCTGTGGTGACGACTATGCCATTGGTTAACTAAGAGCCTTGTCAGTTGTCTAATATACCCAAAACCCAGGGCCACTGGAATTATGTGATTGTGCAGCCACTGTGATCTCTGCATAATTATAGATTTGCCACATTTGCAACACAATCCATCTTCAGCCGCATAATCTGCAGAATATAACAAAAAAATGTGTTTATCTCAAATGGTTAAAAAATTACTAAAGATGTAGTGATACGTGTTGCATCGTAGTTGAAGGCCCTTTGCAAAGTTGGACTGGCCACATTTTTTATCCTTATTGGTATAGCTGGGTGTTATACTGGTACTATTGAGGTGCAACCAATGCCCATACAGTGTTCCTAAGTAAAAAAAAAAGATGAAATAATGAAGTAATACTATTACAAATTGGGCCAATTTATGCTGCATAATTTAACTTTACTTTCTGTATTATCTACTCAGCCCTGCCGTATAATGTGGCCCTCTCCTGCCGCATAATTCCAGTGGCACTGTCTATACCCTAAATGTGCCCTAGACTCTTATTATAAATGGTATTGTAACATAAAGACAAGGTTTTTATAGAGCTCACATCTTGAACTCTCGTAATCATATTTGATAATGAAGAAAAAGAGGCTCAGTGAAATAAAATATTTGCCTAACATCACACACTTTGCAATCTGGCCAGCCGGGATTAATTACATATTTTCTTATTTCACGTTGTGCACCCAATATGGCTAAAATTGTAATTGTTTTAGACCAGCCAAACAAGACCTCGAGGTGAGCCAGAGACAGGCACCTGCCTCGACATTTCAGTGATTCGCCCACCTCCACTGTGGCATGCGGTGTTCAGGAGGTAGAAGAAAGCTGTAGTGGTGGTTACTAAACTTCTAATTTATGGTGCAGTTTGCAGTGCTATATTGAAATCTCAGACTTTGCTATAAATAATACAGCCCTCAACACATTTTTAAGACAACGATTAACCCAAGATTAAAGAATCATGAAGGTCAGGGAACCAGAATCTGAATGTTCACCCTAATGACTTCAAAAGTTTGTATATGACCAGTGGTGTAACAAAGGCCCCCACAGTCCTTGAGGTGTGGGGGGCCCCAAGCTCCAGGGGGCTGCCTCTGCACAATACCGTGGTCTGAGAGCTCCTGAGTGAGTTTGGAAGGGGGCCCTCCGTCTACTTTGCAGGGATCCCCCCTTAAGTTTTGTTACGCCACTGTATATGACCCACCGAAACTGCACCTGGTTATCTTATAATACATCCTAGTCAGTAGAGAGCGCATTGGCCCAGAGTGAGGACTGGCTGAAGGGAGAGAGTTAGAAAAGTCTTAGTCTGGAGATGCACTTGTCAGCAGTAGGAGGACATGGTTTGTTTTATATAAGTGACAAAGTACTCCATGCCATATATTATAAGGATATTTCATGTCACCAAGAAGTTCCCAAGGCTTCTAGAAGAACGAGGGTGAAGGCATCGTCACCTTTCCCATAAACCACTCAATACCTTGGTGCGCAACTCTTTCATATAAAAGAGCAAGCATGTTTGCAAACATGAAGAATAAAAATAAAACCTTTAAAAATTAAACACATAAAAAAGCTGTTAGATATTTGCTGCAAACAGATATTAGAAACAGTTCAATTAAAGTCAGTAATAAATGAAGCTGCCACAGCTTATTATGTGTAGGAACATGCAGAAATATTCTAACTTTTCTGTACCTAAGGAGGAGAAAATAAACATATTCTCTCTGCCTGTCATTGTAAGCTATTAAAGAGTACAAGAAAGAAAAGCAGCATTCCATTTTCTTTGCTTTAAGCAGCCTCTTTGGTTATGTTCTGTGACCTGATCTGCTTTTCACCTTGGCTGTTGGCTCTGGCAGCAGGTATTGTGAGGGCAAAACATGACTGTAATAACTTATAGTAGTCAGTTCTGATGTCTTTTCTTTATTTTTAGCGACTGAGTGCATCACTAGTCTTTGATTATTAATAAATTAGAGACGCATTTATAGAAGGATTATAAAATCACATGTAATACCTTTGTATCTCGTACATGTTAACATTCCATTTGTATCAGATTGCAGTTGTTATAATGCAATGTTCAAGTCATCCATCAACAGCTCTCTGATCAAAGCTACTATGTTGCTGATGAACTGCTGGCTTTTTATTTTTTGATCATCTGATCTTACAATAGGTCAACTTCTCTGTAAATCGGTCAGAGAGACCGCCCCTTTGGTTTGTGCAATGCACACATGAGCATTGAACACCTACATTCTGTGAAAGACCTTTTCACAAAGATCATTTTATTTGCTTTTATTATGGTACAGTCATTAAAGGAGGTAGCAGAGGACATGGAAGACCTGAGCCCTGGGAAAAGGACCTTAGGACATGACTTTTCCATGAAAGGAGGTACTGCCAGGCTTTTGGAACTTCAGTTCTCCCAGAAAGGAGAACCACAAAGGAAAATGTGAAAGTAGATATTACTATAAACAGATAAACGACATGTAGTGTTAGACCAGGCATCTTTTGGCATGTTTCCCCTGCCTTTTTGCCTTATGACCTCCTGTTTTTATGGTATGCTGGACTTCGTTTTTTCTGGTTTATTGTCTCTGCTCACTTTACAACTGCAGATCAGTGCTAAAGTGCAAGGCTTCCATGTGTAAATTGTATTAATGATTGGTCTATGATTGGCACATTCGATTTACTAGTCAGTCCCTAGTAAAGTGCACTATGTGTGCCCAGGGCCTGTAAATCAAATGCTACTAGTGGGCCTGCAGTGCTGATTGTGCCACCCACATGAGTAGCCCTGTAAATATGTCTCAGACCTGCCACTGCAGTGTCTGTGTGCGCAGTTTGAACTGCCAGTTAACCTTGGCAAGTGTACCCACTTGCCAGGCCCGACCCTACCCTTGTACTACATGTAAGTCACCCCTAACGTAGGCCCTATGTAGCCCCATGGGCAGGGTGCAGTGTATTTAAAAGGTAGGACATGTACTGGTGTGTTTTACATGTCCTGATGTTGAATAATTGCCAATTTCGGGTTTTCGCTATTGCAAGGCCTAGCTCTCCTATAGGTTTCCCATTAGGAGCAGATAAAGATGCTGAGTTTGGGGTCTCTGAACTCACAATTTAAAAATACATCTTTTAGTGAAGTTGGTTTTCAAATTGTAAGTTTAAAACTGCCACTTTTAGAAAGTGGGCATTTTCTTGTTTAACCATTCTGTGCCTTCCTGTGGAATTCATGTCTTTGCAGCTGACAGCTGGGGCCTTGTGCATACACTCTAGACCGTCACACAAAGACTACACAAATCCCGTTCAATCTTTACCCCTACATTCTCACTCTTCACAAACATCAACCACAAGCACCCAAACAGAGCAACATTCATTCACCCGCCTCTCATCCATTGCACAATTTAGAGCCTTACATCATGAGCCACATGCTCCTCCACCACCCCTAACCCATACTCCTTCCACACTAATCAGACGCAAACAAAATAAGCAACATGCCACTCTTAACAACTTCACATCTCTATGCCTATTACATAATAAGGCTACCCTACAAAAAACAGTACACTCTTCATTTCTCTCTCAACCACCAAATCCATCCAAGAAAATGCCTCTCAAACCTGCTGGAAGAGGAACACTATATTGAAAAACAAGACCATTGTGACCCTCACACAGTTATCTCAACTAACAGCACACCTGCTACAAGCTCAAAATATACTGCTCACACTTCTCCTAAACAAAACAACACCGCCACTAAAACACTTTTTCTCAACTGCCAGCTCATAAATGCGTGATCACTTTAACAAAATAAGCACCACATCTACGACCTGCTCACAGACACACAACCTGACTTACTTTTTGTAGGAAGTTGGCTCTGTATGTGCTATTTCAAAGTAAGGAATAGCATGCACAGAGTCCAAGGGTTCCCCTTAGAGGTAAAATAGTGGTAAAAAGAGATAATACTAATGCTCTATTTTGTGGTAGTGTGGTCGAGCAGTAGGCTTATCCAAGGAGTAGTGTTAAGCATTTGTTGTACATACACATAGACAATAAATGAGGTACACACACTCAGAGACAAATCCAGCCAATAGGTTTTGTATAGAAAAATATCTTTTCTTAGTTTATTTTAAGAACCACAGGTTCAAATTTAACATGTAATATCTTGTTTGAAAGGTATTGCAGGTAAGTACATTAGGAACTTTGAATCATTTCAATTGCATGTATACTTTTCAAGTTATTCACAAATAGCTATTTCAAAAGTGGACACTGCAATTTTCACAGTTCCTGGGGGAGGTAAGTTTTTGTTAGTTTTACCAGGTAAGTAAGACACTTACAGGGTTCAGTTCTTGGTCCAAGGTAGCCCACCGTTGGGGGTTCAGAGCAACCCCAAAGTTACCACACCAGCAGCTCAGGGCCGGTCAGGTGCAGAGTTCAAAGTGGTGCCCAAAACGCATAGGCTTCAATGGAGAGAAGGGGGTGCCCCGGTTCCGGTCTGCCAGCAGGTAAGTACCCGCGTCTTCGGAGGGCAGACCAGGGGGGTTTTGTAGGGCACCGGGGGGGACACAAGCCCACACAGAAATTTCACACTCAGCGGCGCGGGGGCGGCCGGGTGCAGTGTTAGAACAAGCGTCGGGTTCGCAATGGAAGTCAATGAGAGATCAAGGGATCTCTTCAGCGCTGCAGGCAGGCAAGGGGGGGCTTCCTCGGGGAAACCTCCACTTGGGCAAGGGAGAGGGACTCCTGGGGGTCACTTCTGCAGTGAAAGTCCGGTCCTTCAGGTCCTGGGGGCTGCGGGTGCAGGGTCTTTTCCAGGCGTCGGGACTTAGGTTTCAGAGAGTCGTGGTCAGGGGAAGCCTCGGGATTCCCTCTGCAGGCGGTGCTGTGGGGGCTCAGGGGGGACAGGTTTTGGTACTCACAGTCGTAGAGTAGTCCGGGGGTCCTCCCTGAGGTGTTGGTTCTCCACCAGCCGAGTCGGGGTCGCCGGGTGCAGTGTTGCAAGTCTCACGCTTCTTGCGGGGAGATTGCAGGGTTCTTTAAAGCTGCTTCTTTGGATAAAGTTGCAGTCTTTTTGGAGCAGGTCCGCTGTCCTCGGGAGTTTCTTGTCGTCGTCGAAGCAGGGCAGTCCTCAGAGGATTCAGAGGTCGCTTGTCCCTTTGGAAGGCGTCGCTGGAGCAGAGTTCCTTGGAAGGCAGGAGACAGGCCGGTGAGTTTCTGGAGCCAAGGCAGTTGTTGTCTTCTGGTCTTCCTCTGCAGGGGTTTCAGCTAGGCAGTCCTTCTTCTTGTTGTTGCAGGAATCTAAATCTTTAGGTTCAGGGGAGCCCTTAAATACTAAATTTACGGGCGTGTTTAGGTCTGGGGGGTTAGTAGCCAATGGCTACTAGCCCTGAGGGTGAGTACACCCTCTTTGTGCCTCCTCCCAAGGGGAGGGGGTCACATCCCTAATCCTATTGGGGGAATCCTCCATCTGCAAGATGGAGGATTTCTAAAAGTTAGAGTCACCTCAGCTCAGGACACCTTAGGGGCTGTCCTGACTGGCCAGTGACTCCTCCTTGTTATTCTCATTATTTTCTCCGGCCTTGCCGCCAAAAGTGGGGGCCGGGGCCGGAGGGGGCGGGCAACTCCACTAGCTGGAGTGTCCTGCGGTGCTGTGACAAAGGGGTGAGCCTTTGAGGCTCACCGCCAGGTGTTACAGCTCCTGCCTGGGGGAGGTGTTAGCATCTCCACCCAGTGCAGGCTTTGTTACTGGCCTCAGAGTGACAAAGGCACTCTCCCCATGGGGCCAGCAACATGTCTCTAGTGTGGCAGGCTGCTGGAACTAGTCAGCCTACACAGATAGTCGGTTAAGTTTCAGGGGGCACCTCTAAGGTGCCCTCTGGGGTGTATTTTGCAATAAAATGTACACTGGCATCAGTGTGCATTTATTGTGCTGAGAAGTTTGATACCAAACTTCCCAGTTTTCAGTGTAGCCATTATGGTGCTGTGGAGTTCGTGTAAAACAGACTCCCAGACCATATACTCTTTATGGCTACCCTGCACTTACAATGTCTAAGGTTTTGCTTAGACACTGTAGGGGTACAGTGCTCATGCACTGGTACCCTCACCTATGGTATAGTGCACCCTGCCTTAGGGCTGTAAGGCCTGCTAGAGGGGTGTCTTACCTATACTGCATAGGCAGTGAGAGGCTGGCATGGCACCCTGAGGGGAGTGCCATGTTGACTTACTCGTTTTGTCCTCACTAGCATACACAAGCTGGCAAGCAGTGTGTCTGTGCTGAGTGAGAGGTCTCCAGGGTGGCATAAGACATGCTGCAGCCCTTAGAGACCTTCCTTGGCATCAGGGCCCTTGGTACTAGAAGTACCAGTTACAAGGGACTTATCTGGATGCCAGGGTCTGCCAATTGTGGATACAAAAGTACAGGTTAGGGAAAGAACACTGGTGCTGGGGCCTGGTCAGCCGGCCTCAGCACACTTTCAATTGTAAACATAGCATCAGCAAAGGCAAAAAGTCAGGGGGCAACCATGCCAAGGAGGCATTTCCTTACACAACCCCCCCCCAAACGAAAGAGGATGAGACTAACCTTTCCCAAGAGAGTCTTCATTTTCTAAGTGGAAGAACCTGGAAAGGCCATCTGCATTGGCATGGGCAGTCCCAGGTCTGTGTTCCACTATAAAGTCCATTCCCTGTAGGGAGATGGACCACCTCAACAGTTTTGGATTTTCACCTTTCATTTGCATCAGCCATTTGAGAGGTCTGTGGTCAGTTTGAACTAGGAAGTGAGTCCCAAAGAGGTATGGTCTCAGCTTCTTCAGGGACCAAACCACAGCAAAGGCCTCCCTCTCAATGGCACTCCAACGCTGCTCCCTGGGGAGTAACCTCCTGCTAATGAAAGCAACAGGCTGGTCAAGGCCATCATCATTTGTTTGGGACAAAACTGCCCCTATCCCATGTTCAGAGGCATCTGTCTGCACAATGAACTGCTTAGAATAATCTGGAGCTTTTAGAACTGGTGCTGAGCACATTGCTTGTTTCAGGGTGTCAAAGGCCTGTTGGCATTCCACAGTCCAGTTCACTTTCTTGGGCATTTTCTTGGAGGTGAGTTCAGTGAGGGCTGTCACAATGGATCCATATCCCTTCACAAACCTCCTGTAATACCCAGTCAAGCCAAGGAATGCCCTGACTTGAGTCTGGGTTTTTGGAGCTACCCAGTCCAGAATAGTCTGGATCTTGGGTTGGAGTGGCTGAACTTGGCCTCCACCTACAAGGTGGCCCAAGTAAACCACAGTTCCCTGCCCTATCTGGCATTTGGATGCCTTGATAGAGAGGCCTGCAGATTGCAGAGCCTTCAAAACCTTCTTCAGGTGGACCAGGTGATCCTGCCAGGTGGAGCTAAAGACAGCAATATCATCAAGATAAGCTGTGCTAAAGGACTCCAAACCAGCAAGGACTTGATTCACCAACCTTTGGAAGGTGGCAGGGGCATTCTTTAGACCAAAGGGCATAACAGTAAACTGATAATGCCCATCAGGTGTGGAGAATGCTGTTTTCTCTTTTGCTCCAGGTGCCATTTTTATTTGCCAGTACCCTGCTGTCAAGTCAAAGGTACTTAAGAATTTGGCAGCACCTAATTTGTCTATGAGCTCATCAGCTCTAGGAATTGGATGAGCATCTGTCTTGGTGACAGAGTTGAGCCCTCTGTAGTCCACACAAAACCTCATCTCTTTCTTTCCATCTTTGGTGTGAGGTTTGGGGACTAAGACCACTGGGCTAGCCCAGGGGCTGTCAGAGCGCTCAATTACTCCCAATTCCAGCATCTTGTGGACTTCCACCTTGATGCTTTCCTTAACATGGTCAGACTGTCTAAAAATTTTGTTTTTGACAGGCATGCTGTCTCCTGTGTCCACATCATGGGTACACAGGTGTGTCTGACCAGGGGTTAGGGAGAAGAGTTCAGGAAACTGTTGTAGGACTCTCCTACAATCAGCTTGCTGTTGGCCAGAGAGGGTGTCTGAGTAGATCACTCCATCTACTGAGCCATCTTTTGGGTCCAATGACAGAAGATCAGGGAGAGGTTCACTCTCTGCCTCCTGATCCTCATCTGTTACCATCAACAGATTTACATCAGCCCTGTCATGGAAGAGCTTAAGGCGGTTCACATGGATCACCCTCTTGGGGCTCCTGCTTGTGCCCAGGTCCACCAGGTAGGTGACCTGACTCTTCCTTTCTAGCACTGGGTAAGGGCCACTCCATTTGTCCTGGAGTGCCCTGGGAGCCACAGGCTCCAGAACCCAGACTTTCTGCCCTGGTTGGAACTCAACCATTGCAGCCTTTTGGTCATACCAAAACTTCTGGAGCTGTTGTCTGGCCTCAAGGTTTTTGGTTGCCTTTTCCATGTACTCTGCCATTCTAGAGCGAAGGCCAAGTACATAGTCCACTATGTCTTGTTTAGGCTCATGAAGAGGTCTCTCCCAGCCTTCTTTAACAAGAGCAAGTGGTCCCCTTACAGGGTGACCAAACAGAAGTTCAAAGGGTGAGAATCCTACTCCCTTCTGTGGCACCTCTCTGTAAGCGAAAAGCAGACATGGCAAGAGGACATCCCATCTCCTTTTGAGCTCTTCTGGGAGCCCCATGATCATGCCTTTTAATGTCTTGTTGAATCTCTCAACTAAGCCATTAGTTTGTGGATGGTATGGTGTAGTGAATTTGTAAGTCACCCCACACTCATTCCACATGTGTTTTAGGTATGCTGACATGAAGTTTGTACCTCTGTCAGACACCACCTCCTTAGGGAAACCCACTCTGGTAAAGATACCAATGAGGGCCTTGGCTACTGCAGGGGCAGTAGTCGACCTAAGGGGAATAGCTTCAGGATACCTAGTAGCATGATCCACTACTACTAGGATATACATATTTCCTGAGGCTGTGGGAGGTTCTAGTGGACCAACTATGTCCACACCCACTCTTTCAAAGGGGACCCCCACCACTGGAAGTGGAATGAGGGGGGCCTTTGGATGCCCACCTGTCTTACCACTGGCTTGACAGGTGGGGCAGGAGAGGCAAAACTCCTTAACCTTGTGGGACATATTGGGCCAGTAGAAGTGGTTGACTAACCTCTCCCACGTCTTGGTTTGTCCCAAATGCCCAGCAAGGGGAATATCATGGGCTAAGGTCAGAATAAACTCTCTGAACGACTGAGGCACTACCACTCTCCTAGTGGCACCAGGTTTGGGGTCTCTGGCCTCAGTGTACAGGAGTCCATCTTCCCAATAGACCCTATGTGTTCCATTTTTCTTGCCCTTGGACTCTTCAGCAGCTTGCTGCCTAAGGCCTTCAAGAGAGGGACAGGTTTCTTGTCCCTTACACAGCTCCTCCCTTGAGGGTCCCCCTGGGCCTAAGAGCTCAACCTGATAAGGTTCAAGCTCCAAAGGCTCAGTTCCCTCAGAGGGCAGAACTTCTTCCTGAGAAGAGAGGTTCTCTTTTTCTGACTGTGTTGCAGTTGGTTTCCCAACTGACTTTCCTTTTCTCTTGGTAGGCTGGGCCATTTTTCCAGACTCCAGCTCTACTTTTTCACCCTGTGCCTTGCATTGTGCTCTTGTTTTTACACACACCAGTTCAGGGATACCCAGCATGGCTGCATGGGTTTTTAGTTCTACCTCAGCCCATGCTGAGGACTCCAGGTCATTTCCAAGCAGACAGTCTACTGGGATGTTTGAGGAGACCACCACCTGTTTCAGGCCATTGACCCCTCCCCATTCTAAAGTTACCATTGCCATGGGATGTGCTTTAGTCTGATTGTCAGCGTTGGTGACTGTATAAGTTTTTCCAGTCAGGTATTGGCCAGGGGAAACCAGTTTCTCTGTCACCATGGTGACACTGGCACCTGTATCCCTCAGGCCCTCTACACTTGTCCCATTAATAAAGAGCTGCTGCCTGTATTTTTGCATGTTAGGCGGCCAGGCAGCTAGTGTGGCTAAATCCACCCCACCCTCAGAGACTAGAGTAGCTTCAGTGTGGACCCTGATTTGCTCTGAGCACACTGTTGATCCCACTTGGAGACTAGCCATTCCAGTGTTACCTGGATTGGAGTTTGGAGTGGAACTTTTCTTGGGACAGGCCTTGTCTCCAGTTTGGTGTCCAGACTGACTACAGTTTCGACACCAGGCCTTTTTGGGATCAAAGTTTTTACCCTTGTACCCAGGATTGTTTTGTGAAGAGGCTCTGGGCCCACCCTCCTGTGCAGGTTTTTGGGGGCCTGTAGAAGACTCTTTACTATTTTTAATTTTGGCTGTCTCACCACCTTTCCCCTGGGGAGGTTTTGTGACCCCTTTCTTTTGGTCACCCCCTGTGGAAGTTTTGGACACCCTAGTCTTGACCCAATGGTCCGCCTTCTTTCCCAATTCTTGGGGAGAAATTGGTCCTAGGTCTACCAGATGCTGATGCAGTTTATCATTGAAACAATTACTTAACAGGTGTTCTTTCACAAATAAATTGTACAGCCCATCATAATTACTTACACCACTGCCTTGAATCCAACCATCTAGTGTTTTTACTGAGTAGTCTACAAAGTCAACCCAGGTCTGGCTCGAGGATTTTTGAGCCCCCCTGAATCTAATCCTATACTCCTCAGTGGAGAATCCAAAGCCCTCAATCAGGTCATGAGGTCATAAGATTCTGCATCTTTTCCAGAGAGTGTGAGGAGTCTATCCCTACACTTTCCTGTGAACATTTCCCAAAGGAGAGCACCCCAGTGAGATTTGTTCACTTTTCTGGTTACACAAGCCCTCTCAAAAGCTGTGAACCATTTGGTGATGTCATCACCATCTTCATATTTAGTTACAATCCCTTTAGGGATTTTCAACATGTCAGGAGAATCTCTGACCCTATTTATGTTGCTGCCACCATTGATGGGTCCTAGGCCCATCTCTTGTCTTTCCCTCTCTATGGCTAGGATCTGTCTTTCCAAAGCCAATCTTTTGGCCATCCTGGCTAACTGGATGTCCTCTTCACTGGGGTTATCCTCAGTGATTTCAGAGTTGTTGGTCCCTCCTGTGAGGGAACCAGCATCTCTGACTATTATTTGTGGAGTCAGGGCTTGAGAAGCCCTGCTCTCCCTAAGTAGGACTGGAGGGGGGGAATTTCCCTCCAAGTCACTATCTTCATCCTCTGAGTTGCCATCCTCAGAGGGGTTGGCCTTTTCAAACTCTGCCAAAAGCTCCTGGAGCTGTACTTTGGTAGGTTTGGGGCCCATTGCTATTTTCTTTAGTTTACAAAGTGACCTTAGCTCTCTCATCTGTAGATGGAGGTAAGGTGTGGTGTCGAGTTCCACCACAGTCACATCTGTGCTAGACATTTTGCTTCTAAAGGTTGGAATACTTTTTAAGAATCTAAAACTGGTTCTAGAATCTAATTCAAACTTTTACAAACTTTTAAACTCTAAAAGAAATGCTAAACAGGATCTAACACAAGGCCCTAGCAGGTCTTTTAAGAATTTAGAAAACTTTTCAAATTGCAAAAATCAATTTCTAATGACAATTTTGGAATTTGTCGTGTGATCAGGTATTGGCTGAGTAGTCCAGCAAATGCAAAGTCTTGTACCCCACCGCTGATCCACCAATGTAGGAAGTTGGCTCTGTATGTGCTATTTCAAAGTAAGGAATAGCATGCACAGAGTCCAAGGGTTCCCCTTAGAGGTAAAATAGTGGTAAAAAGAGATAATACTAATGCTCTATTTTGTGGTAGTGTGGTCGAGCAGTAGGCTTATCCAAGGAGTAGTGTTAAGCATTTGTTGTACATACACATAGACAATAAATGAGGTACACACACTCAGAGACAAATCCAGCCAATAGGTTTTGTATAGAAAAATATATTTTCTTAGTTTATTTTAAGAACCACAGGTTCAAATTTAACATGTAATATCTTGTTTGAAAGGTATTGCAGGTAAGTACATTAGGAACTTTGAATCATTTCAATTGCATGTATACTTTTCAAGTTATTCACAAATAGCTATTTCAAAAGTGGACACAGTGCAATTTTCACAGTTCCTGGGGGAGGTAAGTTTTTGTTAGTTTTACCAGGTAAGTAAGACACTTACAGGGTTCAGTTCTTGGTCCAAGGTAGCCCACCATTGGGGGTTCAGAGCAACCCCAAAGTTACCACACCAGCAGCTCAGGGCCGGTCAGGTGCAGAGTTCAAAGTGGTGCCCAAAACGCATAGGCTTCAATGGAGAGAAGGGGGTGCCCCGGTTCCGGTCTGCCAGCAGGTAAGTACCCGCGTCTTCGGAGGGCAGACCAGGGGGGTTTTGTAGGGCACCGGGGGGGACACAAGCCCACACAGAAATTTCACCCTCAGCGGCGCGGGGGCGGCCGGGTGCAGTGTTAGAACAAGCGTCGGGTTCGCAATGGAAGTCAATGAGAGATCAAGGGATCTCTTCAGCGCTGCAGGCAGGCAAGGGGGGGCTTCCTCGGGGAAACCTCCACTTGGGCAAGGGAGAGGGACTCCTGGGGGTCACTTCTGCAGTGAAAGTCCGGTCCTTCAGGTCCTGGGGGCTGCGGGTGCAGGGTCTTTTCCAGGCGTCGGGACTTAGGTTTCAGAGAGTCGCGGTCAGGGGAAGCCTCGGGATTCCCTCTGCAGGCGGCGCTGTGGGGGCTCAGGGGGGACAGGTTTTGGTACTCACAGTCGTAGAGTAGTCCGGGGGTCCTCCCTGAGGTGTTGGTTCTCCACCAGCCGAGTCGGGGTCGCCGGGTGCAGTGTTGCAAGTCTCACGCTTCTTGCGGGGAGATTGCAGGGTTCTTTAAAGCTGCTTCTTTGGATAAAGTTGCAGTCTTTTTGGAGCAGGTCCGCTGTCCTCGGGAGTTTCTTGTCGTCGTCGAAGCAGGGCAGTCCTCAGAGGATTCAGAGGTCGCTGGTCCCTTTGGAAGGCGTCGCTGGAGCAGAGTTCCTTGGAAGGCAGGAGACAGGCCGGTGAGTTTCTGGAGCCAAGGCAGTTGTTGTCTTCTGGTCTTCCTCTGCAGGGGTTTCAGCTAGGCAGTCCTTCTTCTTGTTGTTGCAGGAATCTAAATCTTTAGGTTCAGGGGAGCCCTTAAATACTAAATTTACGGGCGTGTTTAGGTCTGGGGGGTTAGTAGCCAATGGCTACTAGCCCTGAGGGTGAGTACACCCTCTTTGTGCCTCCTCCCAAGGGGAGGGGGTCACATCCCTAATCCTATTGGGGGAATCCTCCATCTGCAAGATGGAGGATTTCTAAAAGTTAGAGTCACCTCAGCTCAGGACACCTTAGGGGCTGTCCTGACTGGCCAGTGACTCCTCCTTGTTATTCTCATTATTTTCTCCGGCCTTGCCGCCAAAAGTGGGGGCCGGGGCCGGAGGGGGCGGGCAACTCCACTAGCTGGAGTGTCCTGCGGTGCTGTGACAAAGGGGTGAGCCTTTGAGGCTCACCGCCAGGTGTTACAGCTCCTGCCTGGGGGAGGTGTTAGCATCTCCACCCAGTGCAGGCTTTGTTACTGGCCTCAGAGTGACAAAGGCACTCTCCCCATGGGGCCAGCAACATGTCTCTAGTGTGGCAGGCTGCTGGAACTAGTCAGCCTACACAGATAGTCGGTTAAGTTTCAGGGGGCACCTCTAAGGTGCCCTCTGGGGTGTATTTTGCAATAAAATGTACACTGGCATCAGTGTGCATTTATTGTGCTGAGAAGTTTGATACCAAACTTCCCAGTTTTCAGTGTAGCCATTATGGTGCTGTGGAGTTCGTGTAAAACAGACTCCCAGACCATATACTCTTTATGGCTACCCTGCACTTACAATGTCTAAGGTTTTGCTTAGACACTGTAGGGGTACAGTGCTCATGCACTGGTACCCTCACCTATGGTATAGTGCACCCTGCCTTAGGGCTGTAAGGCCTGCTAGAGGGGTGTCTTACCTATACTGCATAGGCAGTGAGAGGCTGGCATGGCACCCTGAGGGGAGTGCCATGTCGACTTACTCGTTTTGTCCTCACTAGCACACACAAGCTGGCAAACAGTGTGTCTGTGCTGAGTGAGAGGTCTCCAGGGTGGCATAAGACATGCTGCAGCCCTTAGAGACCTTCCTTGGCATCAGGGCCCTTGGTACTAGAAGTACCAGTTACAAGGGACTTATCTGGATGCCAGGGTCTGCCAATTGTGGATACAAAAGTACAGGTTAGGGAAAGAACACTGGTGCTGGGGCCTGGTTAGCAGGCCTCAGCACACTTTCAATTGTAAACATAGCATCAGCAAAGGCAAAAAGTCAGGGGGCAACCATGCCAAGGAGGCATTTCCTTACACCTTTCATAACAGAATCATGGTTGGGAGATGACATGGCCCCAGTGTTGCATGAAGCCCTTCCTCTGGACTATCAAATCATCACACAAAACTGTATAGGCAAGAGAGGAGGTGGACTAGCTATTATATTCAAACAGACAATAAATCTCAGCAAAACAGACAACATTTCCATACAAGGTTTTGAAGCCCTCCTCACCAGATGCCACCCTACTCCAAATTCCTCCGGTAACTTTCTCCACCTAACAACTCAACATTCCCAGACGCTTTTCTAGATACAGTCTCAAACCTTATTACATTATACTTAACCTATGCATTCTTGGGGACATAAACATTTGGTTTGACAAACCCAATATGCCCCATCCAAAAGCTATCACCGCTGGCCTAGTCGCATTGAACCTACATCAGATTGTACACAATCCCGCACACATCGCAAGACACATCCTAGATGTCATTTTTGCTAAGCCTGAACTACCGTTCATAGCATCACGCCAGTCACCTGGTCAGACCACCACTTTCTGACATAAAACACCACAAATCAACACACCTCACAACTACTTACATACATGCACCTATCGACCTTGGAGCAAACTCAATTTTGATGACTTAGAAACACAACTAACAGCCAACACAGATCTAGATACAATTAATTCTGTTCCAAAACTTTATGGGTGGCTACAGGAAGCTTTTGATATCCTAATACCACTCAGAAAAACTAAACAGGACAAATGAAAACCAACACCTTGGAGAAACACAGAACTTAAAAAGATAAAGCAACAAATCAGAAAGTTGCAGCGGACCTGGCTCAGAAACAAACAACAGTCAAGACATACTGCAGCTGCACAAATTTAACAGAATATACAAATCATCAATCAAAAAATCTAAAAAAGGTACTACTCAGACAGAATTCAAAATGCTAAATCTGCAACCAAAGAATTTTATAAAATTCTCAATGAATTTTAAAAACCAACATGCATGGAAGGAAGTCATCCCACTACTCAGGATTTCACAAACAAACTGGCAACTCATTACACAACCAAGGCAGACACATTGGACTCCTATTTAAAACAGAAGAAAACCATCAGCACCAACCCCTTTCCTAAAATACCCTCTAAGAATAAACCAACCCAGCATCTACAGTCCTTCAAACAAATATCACAAGGTGAATTTATGGATTTGTTCAAAGCAAGCAGACCTTCCGGTTGCCCTTCTGACCCTTGCCCACTACACATCTTTCAAGAACATTCTTTTATCTACTTCTGCTGCCACACCTGTAAGAAGAATCATCAACAACTCTTTAACTACAGGAACTTTTCCTGTAGACCTGAAAAAGGCATCCATATGACCTTTATTAAAGAAAACAAACCTAGACATGCAAGACCCCAACAACTACAGACGAATCACAAATGGACCTTTCCTGGGCAAACTGATAGAAAAAGCAGCATTCACCCAGATGTCACAATTCATTGAAGACAATTCTATACTTTCAGACTACCAAACTGGATTCCGCCCAGGAAGAGGCACTGAATTGTCACTCATAGCAATCTGGAATGATATTAAAAACACAGTCGACTGCAAAGGAGTTGCTCCACTACTTCTCTTGGACCTCTCGGCTGCCTTTGATACGGTTGACCATGACACCCTAATTCAAAGACTCCACGAAGCTGGGATAGAAGAGACTGCTCTCGACTGGATTACATCCTACCTTCAAAAAAGAACTATCATCATCTATTCTCCCCCCTTCTCGTCCAAACCCTACCTCACAAAAGCAGGGGACCCCCAAGGATCATTCATCTCACCTTTGCTTTTCAACATCCACATGATATCATTACCAGAAACGATCAATGATTTTCATCTCACATGCTACAACTATGCAGATGACACACAAATAGTACTTAAATTAGAATGCCCCAAAACATTGAAAACTCACTAATTTTCAGTTGCCTCAGAGCAGTTGATCAGTGGATGACTTGGAGCCATCTCAAACTAAGGCCCATATGTATACTTTTTTAGTGCCACATTTGCGTCATTCTTTGATGCAAAAGCGGCGCAAATTTGCAAAATACAATTGAATTTTGTAAGTTTGTGCCATTTTTGCATCAAAAAGTGGCGCAAATGGGGCACCAAAAAATTATAAATATGGGCCTAAATGCCTTCAAAACAGAAATACTCATATGTGTTGGCTGGAAAATTGATGACCCACTGTGCGCCTGGCCTGATGATCTCAGACCACCTCCTCAATTATTCAAGGAAGTTAAAAACCCTGGAATCACCATGGACTCTAAGTTAACAGTGAATGCCCAAGTGGACAAATTAGCACGAACAAGCTTCATCACCTTGAAGACTCTACGACGCATCTTCCCCCACCTCGGATTTCCACACAAGGTGCAGGCACTTGTACTCTCCAAACTGGATTATGCCAATGGCCTCTACCATGGATCATCTCTATCTATTATGAAAAAACTACAACGTATTCAGAACTCCGAAGCCAGGCTACTATTACATGTAAAGCCACAAGCCCACATCTCCCCTGCCTTGAGAACACTACACTGGTTACCCATTGCCAGAAGATGCACCTTCAAGCTGCTTTGTATTACCCACAAAGCAATACATGGAACAGGACCACTTTTATCAGAAAGAAAATAACCAAATACATTCAACAAAGAAATCTCAGCTCAAGTTTGGCACCCCGCCTTAGAACACCACCATACAAGAAAAAGACTATAGGTGGTTCAAGCAGCTAAACTAAGTCATTCATTACCCCCAACTATAAGATCCACAGATAACTATCTTGTCTTCAGAAGACTACTCAAGAGTTGGCTCTTTCCTTCATAACCACCATATTCAAACAGCTATGGACTGCATATGCCTGTGTTGATAAATATGTTTTATCTGATTATGTGTATATTCTAGATATATATAGTTATTTAGAAAATATGTATTGCTACTATGTCATAACAATAAACTACACACATACTATTTAAACCTGTTTAACTAATGTATATTTACACACGGTTTAAATATGTATGTACATATATGTGTGTGTATTCATGTGTGTATGTATGTGTGTGTATATATACATGTATATATATGTGTATGTTATTCTATGTTTAACATGTTCATAGGTCATTGCATAGCTCCTAGATAAGTTGTTGTATTATATACTTATGAATCCCTGCTCTCATTATATATCACACTGATCAAATGTTTATTATCATAGGTAGTTGGCTATTCAAAAATTGAGTAAAGATAAATACATTTTAGAAAAGTACACTTATTAGTTAACTTCAAATATTACAAATCCTGAAAGTCTGTCTTTATACAATACTACTTTTCTTCACATATTATACCCATTATTATATTCCTTGGACATATATACCCTTACTATGTACTTACATATCTATTTATTTATTACTCTAGTCCTACTGCACTAGAGAAAACAATGTAATAAAAATAAAGAATAAATACATTAAATACAAATAATTATCAAAAATGTGTGTGTGTATATATATATATATATATATCTATATATATATAAATATATATATATAGATATATATATATATATATGTGTGTATATAAAATTCTAAATAACAATATTATATTTTTACTCTCTTGTAAGCTTTACTTTGTCTACCCATCACCATATGTCATGTTTCTATCAATCTATTCTCCATTCCCATTCTGACTCATCCCAAATCCATTCTACTATTTTCATCTCCTAAATAACCCTGCCTAAGCTCTTCCCTCCTCTTCCATATCTAATTCACCTAAACCTCAGTTTACTACCATGATCTCCCAAACAACCCTACTTATTTCTCCCTCATTTATCTCACATTTAACTCATTCTACACCCCTCCTGCTACTATGATCTCCCTAACCCTTTCCACAGACTCTTCCCTCCTCCATCCCCCCTTTACTCATCCCAAGCCTAAATCCTATTACTATAAACTCCCAATTAACACTTCTGGATTCTTCCCTCCTCCGCCCCTCCATTACTCCAGTCAATCCATTTAACAAACTCTCATATCCGCGGCTCAAATTAACTCATATTATACTAAAACTGTACTAATATTTCCCTATATTAATCCACCACTAATTCCTTTTGGGTTCCGGGGTAGCTACTCACTGAAAAGCACTTCGACACCTCGTCAGGGGTAGTGAGCGCTAAATAAATACAATTGCAATACAATGCAATACAATACAAAGGGAGCTTAGGTGGGCCTTGCATATCCTGATGGGTCTTCCTGGGCTGCGAGTCGTGGGAGAAGCGCGCACCTGCACCAGAATAGGGCTGGGCCTGCCCTGCACAAAGAAGTCTCCCCCTCCGAGAGTGTCTGAGACAGAACAGGACAAACTGGATCTTTTGAGAAGGAAGAACTTGCCTTTGAATTTGCCTACTTCAAAGGCTAGGATTATTATACGTTTTGGACCCAAAACCCCAGACTTGCAGAGCACTTCTGGATGAAGAGGAACCTCTGCCAAGGAGAAGAGCTGAAGAGCCGTGAGGAGGAGTACTGTCCGTTTTCTGTGTGTGCTTTGCTGGGTTGGCCTGCAGTTGCTGCTTCTTCTGTGGAGAGGACAAAGACTGGACTTTGCTGTGTAACCAAGTTCTTGAAGTAGAGCTTGCCTCCTGTTGGAAGTCTCAGGGGTATCAAAGAGTTCAAATTCATCTGCCTACAGCACTAGGACCTGTGTGTTTTGTGCTGCAACAGAAGAAAAACCACCACAACGCGTCAACAATGCCGCTGCATCCACCGTAACCTGATGGCACTGCATGGAGATAGGACCCGCTTCGTGCCGCAACCATGGTCTCACCGAAACCGCCACCTGATGCTGTCATCAAGCCGCTTCTTACACCGTGACCTATAGGCTCCGCACGTTGCATCTCCTTCCTTCACACTGCAGCCATGGTATCCTCAACACTGCTCTACGCTGACACCGACACCGCTGCTTGCACCATGGCCTGAAGACACTGCTAGTGAGGTACATGAAGCACTGTACTGTCCCGCACCGCAGCCCCGGTCCCCCAACACCAGAGTCATCGACTCCAGCATCACCACTGCACTGTGACCCGTGGGTGCTGCTGGAGCCCATCCCATGTTGTACTGCAGCCTTGGGTCTACTGACGATGGGGCCTCAGCAACGATGAAGCCACTGCCTGCACCATGACATGTAGACACCGCACGTCGCACCGCCTCGCTACACATTGCAGCCCTGATCTCATGACACTGCAGGACGCCATCACTGAGCCACTGCCTGTACTGTGAACTGTGGCACCGCATTGTCCCGCTTTGCACATCAGCCCCGATGCCATTGACGCCAGCACTCCTGACTTCATCATCAGCACGGAGTTTGACCTGCAAAGTGTGACTTCAAAGGCCCAATGACCCCTCCACTGACCTCCGGATCTCACGCCCGCGATGCCTGCCATCAACGTCACACTTCAGATCTCATTGGAAGGACCGCAATACCCTGCATTTCCAAGGTATTGTTTGTGGGTCTCTCCGACACCGTAGCTGACCTTGTATCGGCCTGAACTATTAGATTTGTTGTTCACAATGCTGTGATAGCCCCAGATCGAGCTATCGACTTTTAGGAACTGCATTTTTGAATTAATGCTTGCAAAATTCATATCTTTATTACTGTAAGTTGGATTTTTCTTGTTTTGGTCTTGGGTTACACAGATAAATATTGACTATTTTTCTAAAACTGGTGTGGTTTCCTGTAGTGTTGTAGTGTTTTCACTGTATTACTGTGTGTTATGTGAAAATGCTTTATACATTACCTCTGAGATAAGGCTGACTGCTTGTGCCAAGCTACCAAGGGGGTAAGCAGGGGTTATCTTAGATGTGTGACTCCCTTTTCCTGACTAGGACAAGGTGCAAGTCACTGCCAACTACAGACTCCCATTGCTAACATACAGTTGAATAATGTGCAGTGTCTGTTTAACTGCATGTGACCCAAAGTCACAGAATCCTCAGAGCTTATGATTCTGATGAAGCCAGGTCACATGGTGTGGGCCTGATCCACGCTTATTTCTCCCACATAGGCAGCTTGTTGCCACCCGAGCACTCAGTGATTGCAGCGTATTCATGGGATGAAACATACTGTACAAGGGGCTATCTTAGGAAGTGATGCTCGCACAATCTCACAATGGGTGTGACCAAGAGGGCCTGGAGAGTGGCAGGCCAGGTGTGGAGCAAGGTAAACCCTGGTTTAGCCCAGTACAGTTTCAGATGTTACCACCTGCACAATTGCCCATTTCCTGTGAAAAGTGTCTGGCTGGCTGACCCTTGCTGAAGCGTGAGTCAGAGAGTGAATGACAGCCAGCTAAGCAGAGCTAATGTTTTAATTATTATTGTTATCATTGCAATAGTAATTACAAAATTAGCATGTAGATTTTGGAGGAAATTATGGGCTGAAAAACCCCTTCGCCCAAACCAAGCATCCACCAATGCCTAACTGTGAGTCACAATGGTATGTACCAATTGTTTGTAACCGCAACTACAGTCACAAACCATTGATTAGGTGCTGACATTGCTAAGGAGGAGGTAACTGATTCACAAAGGGAAAGGTGTCCTAGACACCGTCCCCTTTTTGAATTGTGTTGCCAGGTTCATGGAGAGTAAGCAATGGTCCAAGGGAGCAGCACTTGTTCCTCTTGAAGTTGTCTCAAATAGGAAACTTTTTTTTAAAGGAACAAAAGTTGCTTGAAAACATATTTTTCCACTTAGGAATAAAAACACCTGCAGGCCACCATCCTAGAGTTTGTAGCCATGGGGGTCATGAACAGTGACCTGTGCGGATGCATTTTTCATTCTTTGCAGGAGTCAAATGCTCATCAAGGTCGACGGACCTTTGGACCCAGAAAGACGTGCAGTAAACTATCAACAAATTTACACCTACATCCCAATCAATTTAGACACCATGACCAATGTGGCCTCAGAAAGAAAACTCAAATCAGAGCTAAAGTAAAAAGCTTTATTATAAGCACAAGCTCAAAATCATGAAGACAGTGCGCAAAACTAAATTATAAAGGTACATAGTCAACAAGTGTTGCCCAAGGTGTCGAAATAAGTCCGGCAAGCTAACATTAATTAAACTAACCAGTCAAGCAAAATAATACATAACATCAACAAGAGTATCTCAGACTCAGATATGACTCGCAACTTAGAATTTAAAATCATTAGTCAGTTCAAATTTAGCAGTCAATAATCTTTGGCTGAGCATGGGTCAACCCTACAGCTAACTAAATTATGGAAATACATGTGTGGGGAGGAACACCAGCGGGCAAAATACAAAAACATAAAAGGACAAAAACAATTTGTAAAAAGAATAACTTGGGCTACAAGTCACTAACTAAAAAGGAACGCAAAGTAGAACATCAGCATAATGGAGTTTCTAATGTAAAAGGACATTTAAGGGCAGTGGCAAATGGCAGAGAGGAACATACCTCTCAAAAGGCACAGCATTCAGGAAATCTTCATCAGCAAGGCATCTGCAAGCATTGGGAGAGCATATGGTGAGAGTGAGAGTGTTCTAAATCCAAATGTCCCTAAATATTATAGAAGGCACAGAACAATTTGATTTGTCAATTGCCATTAGTTAATGTCATGTTGAAGGGGCAACATCCAATTAAAATTACTCAGCAGACATCAAGTTTCAATAGTTTGGGAGTTTCCCAAGTCTTTCATGAGAACATCTCATTTCCGTGTAAATCCAAACAGGTTTGAAACAAATGTATACGATTTCAGTCCATGTTCTTCCAGTGTTATAATTTCAAGGCTAAAAAAATTCATCTTTCCACATTCAAATAATGAACTTATTACAAAAAGACTTTACTTCTCATGGGAATGAAATCTGAAAGAAGACTTCAAGTTATGTAAAAAAAAAAAAAACACTTTTACATGACCGCAAATGCAAGCTCTGCAGACCACAAGTATGTTATGTTATGTTTTGTTATGTTAACCGGATTTATATAGCGCATGGCTACCGAGAGGCCTCCCAGTGCTGAAACCAAAACGAGGGTCTAGGCAGGGGTGAAAGAGTCTCTAAAAATTATGCTAATATAAGGAAAAATATACAATGCAATTGTAATATAATTCATAAATCACATGTAATATGCAAACTTGTAAATTCAACATTAATAATATTTCATCAGTATAAGTAAAACATTTCACATAAATGGAAAAGCTTTGTTAAATGTCAAAATAAGATTTATTTCGGCACCATATCCCACAAAAGCACAGCCCATACCAAAAGTAAATACAAACTTCAAATCCATCACTTAAAATTATAAATCTAAAACATTGGTGCCATCCATGCAATAATGTTATGTTAAAGAGATTTATAAAGCGCACATTTACCCCAAGGTGTCTTGGCACTGAGGTAAGGTATTTGAGACAGTATGGAATCAACCTGCCAGGTTATTTGGAAAACAAGCAGGTTTTCAGTTCCTTCCTAAAGGAGATCAATAAAGGCACGGCTCTGATGTATGGGGGAAGGCTTTTCCAAAGTCTGGTGGTTCCAGTGATGAAACTCCTGCCTCCCCAGTTGGCCTTCCTGAATCTTGGGATCATCATATTCATAGCACTAGAGAAGCGAAGAAGTCTACTGGGTTTGTACCACTCAAGACTTTTCTTTGGATTCTTTCCAGAATTGTGCAGTGCCTTATGGGCTATGCACATATCCTTAAACTTGATACAGCTTCTTACAGGAAGCCAGTAAAGCTTGGGGATAGATTGTGGTACAGGATGGAATTAGGGAATTCCAAGAATTGGCCTGGTGGCTGCATTCTGCACCATTTGTAATTTATTAAGGTACTGTTCCTGCAGACCCATGTAAAGTCAACTTCAGCAATCCAATTTTGATAAAAAAACAAAGGCAATGAAAACAGTGTTTTTGGTAGAAATTGGAATAAAGGGGAGAATTTTCTTCTGCATTTTGAGAGTAAAAAAGGAGGAAGAGACAACAAAATGTACCTGACTGGCATAGTTTAGTTTGTTATCGATGTGTACTCCCATGTTTTTAGCCTTTGATACAGGTCTGGGAAGGGAACCTAATCCCTAGGACCACCATGTAGGGCCCCAAACTGGTGATAGATTTCCAAACAAGATGACCTCAGTTTTGTCTGAGTTTAGCTTCAGAGAATGATTGCTCATCCATGAACTAATGGCAAATATGCAATTGTGGAATTGGGTTGAGACTGTAAGATCATTACTAAAGGCTGAAACCACAATCTGGGTATCACCAGCATAGGAGGATAGGGTGAAATTCAATGATTTGATCTGTGTGATCAATTCCGTAACAGACACACTAAAGAGTATAGGGCTAAGTGAGGACCCCTGAGGGACTCCGCAAGACAGGGTAAAAGGGGAGGATTTGAAGTGTTTTCTCTACTGAGAAGGAATGATGTAAATAAGGCCAGTGCCTGTCCCTTAATGCCTAAGGAAACAAGGCGGTTTGCCAGCAGCTTGAGGTCTACGTAGCAAAAACACTGATAGGTCCAGGAGTATGAGAGCTGCGGCCCTACCTCTGTCCAGAGCTGCCCTAGCTTCCTCAGTTGCTTTGATGAGGGCAGTTTCTGTACTATGCCTTCGTATGAAGCCAAATTGTGATGAGCCTAGCAAGTAATTATCGTGAATGAACTGATAAAGAGGAGTGTTGGTTTCCTTCTCAACGATCCTTTCCGGAAGGGGAAGATGAGAGATCGATTGATAGTTGCTAGGATCCGCTGAATTCAAACCAAGTTTCTTTAGTAGAGGGAGTACTGAAGCTTTTTCCAGTGTGAAGGAAACCTCCCAATATGAACATGGAGTTAAAAATGGAGGCTAGATTGAAACCTATTATTTCTGGGAATAGCTTGAAAGTGTCGGGAGGACAGTGGTCGTGAGGGGAACCAGACTTGGCTGAAATAATCGTTGTGCATACCAGGTCGGGCGAGACCGGTTAAAATTCCATAAAGAAGACCTGTCCTGAATTAGAATAAGGGAATTAGTCACAGGTTACATGAATGTTAGAAGTCTCAAATTTAGAGTAGATTTGGTTGACCTCATCTCTAAAGCTGAGAGCCAGTTTGTCACAGAAGAGTTGGCTGTGGGTGGTATCTCTGCTGCTGTATAGGATAGAAGCTTAGCTACAACTCAAAAGAGCTCCTAGGTGGAATTTTTGGCATATTGAATTTGAAGAGTGAAAAAGCTGCTTTTTTGTATGAACAAAACGGATTTATAATTAGCCAGTGTAAGTTTGTATGAGGTTTTATCAACATCATCGTAGTGTGCGTGCCGGCACCTTTCAAGTCTTCTGCAGTTTTGCTTTTCTAATCTGAGTGTTTCAGTATACCAAGGGGCTAAGGGTTTGTTTCTCTTACCCAAAGAAATTTTAGAAGGGGCTAAAGTATTAAAGACAGAGTTAAGCCAGTCAGTGTAATGCGAAGAAGCTAGCTCAGTGTCATGTGGGTACTTGGGTTGTGATATTATCAGCTGTTGATTTAGTTGTTTTTGGTTAATTTTATTCCATGCCCAGAAGAGTCTGGGCATTTAGTTTGAGGATTGAGCCAGAGTTTTTGTGAAAATAATAGCATAATGGTCTGACCAGACTAGGGTAACACCTCCTCAATGGTAATGGCAGAATAGTTGGTAAACCGACCATCCAGCGTATGACCGCTGAATGTGTCAGTTTATCGACCAGTTGTGACAGTCCTAGATTGTTAGTAATCTCAAGGAGTGCTTCAGTGTCCCTGTCCAAAGAGGTTTCTAAATAAAGGTTCAGATCTCTGAGTATGATGGTATGCTTTGCACATGCAGTGGACTTGAACAGTGAGCCTATGTTTACAAATTTGGCTCTGGGGCATGGTGGGCGGTAGAGTAGAATGCCTTGAAAGGATTGTTAGTTATTAGGTTTGAGACTAAAAAGAAAAGCTTCACAGTCAAGAGACGGAATTACTTCAAAGGTGGTAGGAAAATTATCACAAAAAATCAAAGCTAAGCCGCCTTTTTAGTTAGTCTGTCTTGTCTCTGTACTAAAAAGACTGCTGGAACTACTGACACAAAGCCTGGCCACATCCACCCAGGTTTCTGTAATGAATAACATATCAAGATTCTGATTATCCATATCAATTGCAATTAAGAAGTCGCAATTCCAAATGTATGTAACTCCATTGAGTTTCTTTTGTGATTCCCATTGGGAATCGCAAAAATCACAAAGATGGTGGCCTGCTGCGGTCAGCAGACCACCATGTCTATGATTGCTTTGAAATAAAATGATCTTTTTTTTAAAACACAGCCTGTTTTCTTAAGAGGCAAATGGCATGCGTTAAAAAAGAAAAAAAGAAACATTTCAGTTTAAAGTCCCCGGGACCACAGCCTGCTCTTAAAAAATGCTTTCTTATGCATTCACAAAGGGAAAGAGTTCCCTTGGTGACCCCACCCATTTATGAATGTGTGTTAAAAAGCGAACATTTTGCGACCACATTCGGGTCATAAAACATTCATACACAGGACTGCGAGTCGCTATGAGAAAGGGATGCCCTTAACATGCCCTTTCCTAATCTCGAATCACTAACCCATTTTGCAATAGGTTACTGATTGCAAAATAGGGTCTTGCACATAGGAAAGTGCTTTTTTGGTCGTAAACAGCCCAATTCTGTGAATCAGGCCGTTTGCAACCAAAAAAAAGCTACGTACCTGTGGCCCCTAGTCTCTAGAAGAGTCATAGATTTGCTCATACAGTGTTATGCTGTATCTGAGTTGCTTACCCTTTACTGCACCTGCACACTGGGGTAAGCATTATCTGTTTCCTACTGTTATCGTGGGAGAGTCAAGTGTACAAATGAAGTAACTTGGTAATTGAATGAGAATGAAATTGTTTTGCACAATGTGAAATCCGAAAACCTGGGATCTATCTTGGCTTCCCTACTTGACCAAATTGTGTAATCCCAGGCAATTGTTTTATTCCACTTTTACTTCTTTGTTATTCATTATCACAGATGAGAGCACCTTGAAATACATAAGTTCAGGATGTGTGCTGCCAAAACTTACTTTGGTGTTTAATTTAACTAACTATTTATTTGTCTAAGTCTAATAACAACCCAGGCCATTCACAGGGGTCCACATGGCAAATGACTTGCCTCTTAATTCGCTATTGGCATTGTTGTTCTGGAGGGATGAGGCATGAATGTTTCTAGTTCAGTTTTGAAAACTATCACTTTAAAAAAATACCGCTCAATTCTTTATACTTTTATGTGCTAAAATGAAACTTCTGTATGGTAATGAAATATATTTTTTTGAATTATGAAGAGGCTTTATCATATTTTTTCACGTTTGTTGGGGCATGTCTTTTAAAAGGAAGGTGTTTGTAAAGTCAAGTGGTGCAAGACACTTTCTTGGTTATTTTCTGTTTCTTCAGTTAGCTTGTAGATAGATCATTAAACGTTTATTTTACATATTTCTAAGCTGTTCTCCAGGGGGGCGCCTCTAAAGGTCCGTGGACCACATGTAAAGATGACGAGGGTCGCATAGAACCCCCCCACCGGGGCCGTAAGTTGAGTCGCACTGGTGAAGTGTGGTATGAGTTTTGAGGTTTTTCAGCAGATGATCAGTTTACGTCCTTTAAAGTAACAGTTTCGGATTTTCAGGGGGACACTACCAGAATATAGTGTGTTTTATCAAGGTATTAATTAATTCTTGCATGGGTCTAAATCTGCCCAGTCTTTTTATACTAGGATGAAGTTTACATATTAGGTGTCGGCCACCCTCCTGCCCCATTCTATATTTTTTCCCCAAAAATCTACTCCGTGTGGTATGTAATTAATTCACCAACGCTCTAGTGGTTGCGGCTCTTTTTAGTCTGTAGCATCAGTTGTGTTCGTTACGTGTCCTTTTAGTATTGAGTTTTATTACGGGTTGTTTTATTTGCTTTTTATTGTGGGATTCTTGGTTACACAATTACAGTTGTAAAAACAGGCACTCCTATATTTGTGTTATTAAATGTTCAGCTTTGAGGGCAGCGGGGGTATCCAGTACTTTGTGGGCGCATGCCTCCCTTCCACGCTCTTCTTTCTGTAAACCATGAAGGCAGCTCGAGGACTGCAGCGCCCAAGCACCGGCTGATTTACACTGTTTACAGTTTCATAGTTTGAACGCGCGGGATAATGAAGTGATGAGGCTTCTGGGGAGCTGTAGAAAGCTATTAAGAGGCAGCAGGAAAGGCGCGCGCAGGCAGCATACTTCTGTGGGTTTGCAATGGGAACCTCCGGGAAAGGACGCGGGCTGGTGGTTTCTTTCTCCCAAACAGAAACCTTGACAGGCTCAGCCCAGGCGCGACGACTGCAGGCCCTTTCCGAAGCCTTACCATACATGGCTTCACATTCCGTCCACAGAGGAGCACCGCTGAGGACAGAACAGTTAGCTTCTAGTTGCCCGTAGGCCTACAGCATATTTTGATTTTTTTTATCTTAAAGTCTTTCTTGAGCAGTGCTCATGGAAACTACGGCATGTGCAGTTTTTCCCGTAGGATTCATAAGTGTCACATTTATTTATACAGAATGTGTGCCTCTCCGCATCTGAAATGTAATATAACTGGGCATTTTACATTTAACTAAGTTTATGTTTTTATGAGGATGCCGTTTTTCCTTGTGAAGAAAGCCTTTATACACCTGTCACTTATGGGGGTGTTCCTGCCCTCCTTTCCTGCCTGGACATAGTTTTAGTTCTCTCCTAAATGGGGCCAACCGATGTACAGTAAAAACTGTTTTGGGCGCAGTCCTGCACGCTAACAGTTACCAACAATAGGTATTCTAGATTTTTGATTTGTTGGATGATGTCTGCTGGGTATTTTAGAGATATTGTGACATCATGCACTGGATGGCCTTTTAATGGCAGTAAAAACCTGTGTCTTTCCAGATGGGAAACTACGTGACAGACAATTGTTGGTGAATCCCCAACCTACGTATTATTTGGTTGTCAGCAGCTTTTACAGGTTGGGCCAGATATGGCAGCCTATAACCCTGCTTCCTCTGCCAAATGTGCCAATAGCTAGGCCCACTGGAATTGTGGGGCTGGTGAAGAATGAACTATGCAGCAGGGTTGACTAAGTCATGCAGCAAGAAAAGACAAATCATGCAGAATAATACAGTACATTTTGTGATAGTATTACCTCATTATTTGTCATTTTTAGATTGAGCACAGCAGCGCACCAGAGCTGCTTTTCCAACATGTTGGTATGTATCTGGGCTTTTAACCACGGCCACCGTACTCCCATCACTATCACTCGTTCATGGGCTTGCCTTTCAAAAATCCTTTGTTTTTGTTGGTAACGGCTTTAAGTTTGTCCCTCCTTGGGATGGTTTTGTTACCGCCTTGGATACCGATCCTGTTACATGAATAATTGCACTGTTGCCGATAACTTTGACTGCGAGCAAACTTCTTTTTCCTTTTGTCTCTCTCTCTTC
Source organism: Pleurodeles waltl (assembly GCF_031143425.1). Taxonomy (NCBI): domain Eukaryota; kingdom Metazoa; phylum Chordata; class Amphibia; order Caudata; family Salamandridae; genus Pleurodeles; species Pleurodeles waltl. Next base: position 683,838,244 of record NC_090439.1, read on the forward strand.
GCGCTCGCGGTGGTGCTTTGAATCAGCTCGCTTATGTCAACTGATTTACTTTTTATTTTCAGTTTATGTGGCAAGAAAAGCCCAGTTAAGAATTTACAACGCTAACAGCTCTAACTCAAGCAAACACGAGACCCATTGCATTGCAAATGCTTCTTCCTCATGTTAACACTATGTGGGAAACATTTTCACCTCATAATTACCAGCCTGACACCCAAAGACAGCTATAAGCAGCAGAAAGGTGACCAATCTTTACAATTGATCCGTTTGAGCTAGAAACAATTTTAAAATCTGTAGGTTATGCAGCGGATGACAGGTTACATGGCAAATACTGAAAAACCACAAATGTGCAGAAAACGCAATGGCAGTAACATCTTAAAATGCCAGTGGCTTTGCCAATAGTGAATCACCACCACAGTAGCAGATTTTTGCCGAATGCACTTTGCTCATGTTTAAGTCTGCCATCCTGATCCTGCAAATCAAGATTAGGAATTTCCTTATGCAAAGTGGAAATATTGGCCAAAAATATCTATTTAAAATGTGCGAATATGGTTAACAAACTGGCCCAATGTACCACAATTAGGCGGAATATATATTTTTTTTCTTACCGTGGCAAGATAGTAATTACCCTTTTGTGCCGTTTTGCGAGTGGATTCAATCAATATACGGACGAGTGGATGCACTTACAGACGGGGGAAAATTGTTATTCTATCAATAACCAATATCCATCTCACCAGTGGAAACACACCAAGGCCCGTATTTATACTTTTTTGCGCCGCATTTGCGTCGTTTTTTGACGCAAAAACGGCGCAAACTTGCAAAATGCCATTGGCCCGTATTTATACTTTTTTTTAGCGCCGCATGGCATTTTGCAAGTTTGCGCCGTTTTTGCGTCAAAAAACGACGCAAATGCGGCGCTAAAAAAAGTATAAATACGGGCCCAGGTACTTAAGAGCAATTTTCTGCCAGTTGGATTTTACCCTCCCTTCCCTTACAACTTCCATCGCCCTTCACATAAAGTACGATTTAGTGACAGTAAGACACCCAGGAGGATTGAATAATAAGGGCATTAAGGCATGCTGAGAACAACCTTGACATTAAACCTCTGTGAATAGATAGTTTGCTCCAAGAACTGGGATATTAAGGAAGCAGTGGAGCAGGAAGTCAATGGCTCCCCCTCAGCCCTGTACATCTTTGCTGCATGTATCCTTTAATGGCAGAGCTGACATTAATAAGAACACCAGACGTTTCCTAACTTTTAAATACATTTCTTTCCATGAAGTAAGGAACTTTTTTTTCTGCAGACCTGAGTAGCAGGAACCCTTTAATGGGGATTATCCATGAAAATTACGTTCAAAGCAATTCTATTAAAAAACAGTCACAAGAAAATATTTGAGCGGTGTGAAATTTATACCTGTCAAGGATTAGTGCCCTGCACTCCAACCTGAAATTCACATTTTGTTAGCTGTACACGCAACTGTTGACCTTTCTCTTCTCTGTTAATAAACAGACGATGACTGCTGTCCTCAATAACGTGTCTGAAAAAGCCCGGATGTTGTTTATCTTTCTTTCACATTAGTCAGAGTTCATTTTATTTTACAAACTAGTCTTGATGAGTTAAAAGTGGTTAACTATTTTGCACATTCTCTATTTTTCCATTGTTTCGACTGCGGTCAGAAAGGGAATGGAACAATTCTTACCTCTAGACTATGGGATCATCTGGGCTCTAAAGGTTTGTTATGCAAAGAGGACAGACCAGTGATTTTTTTTCCCTGTTGCTTTCTGTCTCAGCTCTTTTTATTTGTTTGTGGCATTGCTCTTCTACCAGCACTTGCCTGGTAAGGATTTTAGGGCTTTATTTAGAGTTTGCTGGGTGAGTACTGTGTTATAAACTTGACAGAAATCCTGTCCGCCTTATTACAAGTGCCATAGAATATAATGCATTACAGCGAACAGGCTATCAGTCACATTTGTCATAGAGCAACCAATCCTCGAAAATCTAAATTAGGTCACTGGAGCATCATTTTATTTGATGATCCATAGGCGCATTGTGCCAGCCTATATTTACAAGGGCAACGCAGAGCCACCTTGCATGGCTTTTCATCGCCTTGTAAACACTGACCCCTTTCACACATAACATTGCATGAAAGGGGCGTTCCATGGGTGTTGCTTGCGGTGTTCCCATACAACACTAATGGAACCCAAAGAAATCTGATGCATTCCCGGATTTACAAGTCTGGGAATGCATCAGTTCCTACACCACCTCAGGGGTGGCATAAGAATGACTCAAAGTGTAGAAATATCTTTATATCTCCGCATTTCTTCCTCTTTCTATGTGTGCTGCAGAATACAGCGCATACTGAAAGTGAAAAAAACACCTCTTGTGATTGTTTTTGTGCAGGAAGGTGTCCTGTGCCATGAAGCCCTTAGTTTTGTAGGTTTCCAACACTGTTATCAATGGTCAGTTACATTATTATGATTGATGGAGTAAATTAGTGGACAACCATTGCTGACATCCTGCATGACATCCATTGCTGACAGCCTGCATGACATCCATTGCTGACATCCTGTTTGCAGTTATAGAAGTTCCAGGTCGCCATTCTTTCTTCTGCCACTTACACTACACTTCGGGTATCATCTGCGTAGGGCATCAAAGAAAACCCAAATTTCTGCAACATGCATCATCTGCCAATGATAAAATGTTCAAGTTAAACAAGAAGGGGAATTAATATATAGAAGCCTGAGAAGTCAAGACTCTCCTTTTGTATGAAAAGGAGGTTATCTGAACAGTTTGGGTGCAGTTATTTATGAAAGAAGAGAGCCAATCTACGGATTCCACCCAAGTACCTGAGTATTTAAACATTGAATGACAGTGGAATGGAAGGCTGTGTCAAATGCAGCACTAAGATCCAGAAACACTAGTGCTGGCTATATCTTTCTTCTAGAAGACCCCTTGTGCCACCTAGTACTGTTACTGGAACAGTCTCTGTGGAATACAAGGACCTGAAGGTAACTTGAGCTTTATTCAGTAAAAGGACCTGAATACCTAGTGTGTGGTATATCTGCCGGGGGGGACTTTTATGGCTCAACATTAGCAGGAGATATACATTTGTATGGATGCATGAAATAATTTTGGGACAGATTAAGTGGACACATTATAGGTTGTATGTTGTTTAAATGTACGAGGTTGTGAAGTGCACAATAGTCACTCATGTCCAGGTAAGGTTCAAAAAGGCACTTTTGGAACAATTTAGTGGTTCTCATAAGAACCAACCTTATCCCCGAATCAGTACATATCATTATATGTGTCCCAGAGAGTGATTAAGCACCCGGGGTGGTGTGAGGCTGCTCCAGACACACATCTAATTCAAATACTATCACTGTATGAAGAGAATTAAGGAGCGCTAGAAAACTTTCAATCTGCCATTTTTCAAGGGTGAAAGGGAGGCTTTAGCCTCGTTAATGGTGAAAAGTTCACCAGCTCTAATTATTGAATAGTGTAGAATACAAGAGGAAATATATAGGCCGGAATTAAAGAAAAGAGGCTCTGCATCCAATGTAGCGCCACTTGTCTTGCACCCCCCTACCGCCACCATGTGTGCGCCTTATTTAATATACGGAGCACCCTGGCACAGGGTAGGGGCAAAAGTGTCAACATTTTTTACACTATTGATGTACTGTGCAGGATTAGCGCCAAAATGTTGGCTCTAATCCTTCAGGGTACATAGGGGCCCATTGAAAACAACGCTATGCCCTCTTTTAACTCCTCCTCTGTGCAGGCATTAAAAATAGCTGCTAAAAAGGGCGATGTGCCATTTCTGTGGTCCCCCTAATGGGGGAATACCCCCCGTATACATTATGCCTAGCGCAGGCATAATGTGGCATGGAGGGGTTACAAACGGTCGCAATGCACACACGCATTGCAGCACTTTGTAAATATGGCGTGGGAAAATTGGCCTCTTTGGGGCGCATTAGCGTCATAAAAAATAGTGCTAATGTGGTGCAAGGAGGCGCTAGTACACTTAGGCCCTCATTACAACTTTGACGGGCGGCGGAGGCCGCCCGCCAAAGTTGCGCCGCAGGAATACCGCACCGCGGTCTGAAGACCGCGGCCGGCATTCTGAGTTTCCCGCTGGGCAGGCGGGCGGCCGCCTTAAGGCCGCCCGCCAGCCCAGCGGGAAACAACCTTCCCACGAGGACGCCGGCTCGGAATCGAGCCGGCGGAGTGGGAAGGTGCGACGGGTGCTACTGCACCCGTCGCGTATTTCACTGTCTGCTATGCAGACAGTGAAATACAAGCGGGGCCCTCTTACGGGGGCCCCTGCAGTGCCCATGCCATTGGCATGGGCACTGCAGGGGCCCCCAGGGGCCCCGCGACACCCCCTACCGCCATCCTGTTCCTGGCGGGCGAACCGCCAGGAACAGGATGGCGGTAGGGGGTGTCAGAATCCCCAAGGCGGCGCAGCATGCTGCGCCGCCTTGGAGGATTCTGACGGGCAGCGGAAAACCGGCGGGAGACCGCCGGTTTTCCTGCACTGACCGCGGCCAAAGCGCCGCGGTCAGAATGCCCTAAGGGGCACCGCCAGGCTGTCGGCGGTGCTCCCGCCAACCGCGAGCCTGGCGGTCACAGACCGCCAGGCTCGTAATGAGGGCCTTAGTCTGGGCCATAGTCTTAAGTGCTAATCAGCACGTTCATGTGCAAGATGGGATTTATGTAGAGGTAGGAGGCCAATTACCAACGAGCTAAGATGCCACTCTACCATCATTAAGCTGCTGTATAATCACTGCAGCCAGCAGGATTACTAAAGAACTGCATTTAGAAAAGGTGTAAACAAAAAATGTACAGGCATCGTTGTGCAGCGTTTGATTGCACTAGAAGTGCTATTTCCACCGATTCAGGTTTCTTGGAGACCACTAGAAAATGTGAAAATGTGCCAGGAAAATTCTGCTGGTCCACAAACGTTTTCTTCAAAAGCTGGCATACAGTCCAGTGAAATACCTGGCACAAAATCTGCTGTACATAGAAGGCAAAATTTGCATGATTCTGGAAGATTTTGCTCTAACTTGCTTTTTAAAAATGTGCCAGTAATTGGACTAATGTAACATAAAACATTAAACACAATCTGCCGTCTCACTTACCGAATGTGTAATTGAATACAATTTTGGTTAACTTAGAAATAGGAGTAATAGCTGGTATGGCTTAGCTTCGTGATGAACTATTGGTCCTGGCAAACAGTATATATATTTATCATTGTATGGAAAACATTTTGTTGTAGCCAGAACTTAGGATGCAGTATAAAGTGCAGTATGTTTTATGGGGATTCAGATCAAGCCAAATTACAGGAATGAGTATTGGGATATGTAAGAGAGAAATGGGTGTAATAACACCCAGAATCACACAACGATATTTGGAATTATTTAAAACACACATTTTTAAATGTGGCACAGTGAGAGATAAGTGAACAGAACCAAATGATTTCCAGATGAAGTTCAAAGGCCTAGAAAAGAACACAGATATTAAGGTGCTATGGGTACCGATTGAGACAATAGAGTCCTCATTCTTAGTTTGACGGGTGGCCTCTGAACCCAAACCGCCAGTAGACCCCCACTGCGATCTGAATACCGCCTGCCCTATTAAGAGTTCACCGCAGGGCCGGCGGGTGGAAAGAGAGTTTCCCTCTGCTGGCCCTGTGGTGAACATGGTCCTAACATTGACTCCAGCTCGTAATCGAGCTGGCAGCAATAGGGCGGTACGGCAGATGCAGCAGCACCCGTCATGCTTTCACTGCCCGTAATTTGGGCAGTGGAAAGCGCGACGGGGCTGTCCACTGGGGCCCCTGCACTACCCATGCCTTGAAATACACTATTATTGTCTGTGAATGTTGCGAGAAGGTTGGCAGTAACACACTCTTATGGTGTATGAATGCATGTGGAGTTGTGCTTCACTGCCAGTGTCTACACTGGGCAGTGCAGCATATTGCCTTACTATTCCCAGCAGTCACTGTCCTGAACCTATTAAAAGTCTCCCAATTTCACTTTCCTGACTCCACATAGAAGTGTACTTTATGCCTCAAAAGCCAAAGGACTTGCTAGACCAATTAATAAAATATCGAGGTTCCAGATCCATCCACAGTAAGAAAGGGCCAATCCTGAATGTCCCTTTTTTGAAGAAAAGATTAATTTTTCACTGACTGCACAATCCATAAAGACCTGAAGACTCCCATGGCCAAGGAGCACGTCACCAATGAACCATTACCTTCTGGACCATACAGCCCTACTTCTCACTTCAGCCCATTGTTCAGCAATAAGCCACGATACAAGCTTGAATGACTACACTCAACCCTTGCCACTATTGCCTTTGCTCAAGAATGCCTACCTTCTGGCCACCACCTAACCTGGTAAAGCCCCCACACCCTCTATAGCACCCTGGCTTCCAGCTGTATCACATTCATGTCTGTCTATCTATCTATCTATCTATCTATCTATCTATCTATCTATCTATCTATCTCCTTTCCTAAATTCATTTTATTTTTTACTTACTTTTTTACATTATCCTTAATTTACTTTTAAACTTCGATTTTTTTTATTATCAGTATGCTTAATACTATTGTTTTAATGTAAATGTATTTTTGGGTGACAAAGGTATTTTTACGATTTATGGTGGAAAGTGTATTTAGGTGGTAAGGGCATATTTAGGGTTTAGAATGGATGGAAAGGCTATTTTTATGGTTTAGGGAAGGTAAAGCCATTTGGGTGGTAAGGGTATTTTCAGGGTTTTGTGTGGGTAATGGTATTTTTTAGGGTTTAGGGTGGGTAAGGGTATTTGGGTGGCAAGGGTATTTTTAGTGTTTAGGGTAGATGAGAGTATTTGAGTGATAAGGGTATTTTAGGGTTTAGGGTAGGTAAGAGTATTTGTGTGGCAAGCGTATACTTGGGTTTTGGAGTGGTTGATTTAGGGCTTGGGGTTGATAAGGCTACATATAGATATATATATGTATATATATATATATATACTCAGTGAAAAATACAAAGCTTACAAGGACGTTATAGTTAGGTTCTGAATTTACTCGTACAAAACCATAGAAATTCAGCAGTTATAGTTAGAGTTCTTTCAAGTAACTGAAAATTGCGCCCTAAGGTAACTATAATTTGGGCCCCCGCCATGCACAGTTGTCTCTTCAATACATTTATTGCAAATGTTGCATTGAGAGTATGAAAGATGGCATAGAATATGTCATCAATTATATAATATGCGGAGTAATTAGCTGTGCATGGCGAAGGTGCGAGTTATAGTTACCTTAGGGCGCGTGCGGCCGTGTGCGTCGGTGGTTGGCCACAGTGCCTGGCCTGTGGCCCGGCCCTGAAGCCACCCCCCTATAAGCACCCAAACTGGCACCATGCACTGCCTTCTCCAATGCGCTGTAGGGGTTGCTCGCAAGGGCTGGCCTGCAGTCATCCCCCCTAACCACCCAACCTGATGTTGTGCACGGCCCTTTGCACATGCATGGCGGAAGTTAGCTGTGGCCTCTGTGCGTGTGGAAATAGGTGTGGGTGGTCGTGTCTGGGGATAAGAATGGCTGTCAGAGTGTTGGTGCGAGAGTGCATTCATCAGTGTTTTAGTGGGTGCGTAAGTATGTGCGTGGGTCTGTGAGTGGGCGCATCAGGATGTCACTGGTTGTGTGCCGGTCTGAGTGGGTGTGTGAGTGTGTGCGTAACAGTCTGAGTGGGTCTGCGTGGGTGCATGAGGTTCTGTCTGGGGCTGTGAGTGAGTGCATGAGGGTCTGAGTGGGTCTGTGATTGGCACAGAGCTGCTTTGACAACGGCTCCCTACTTGCTGAAACATTTCATCTCTCTCCCCTGCATGCGTGCAGGGGACAGAGATGAAAGTTATGCTGTTTGACAACGGGACCTGCTTTAAAGGTCCAGCTGTCAAATAGCAGAGTGCTGCAGCCAAGCCAGAGCAAACAGCTATGGCCTGGGGGTTGGCACCCCCGGGACATCACAGAAGCCGGCCCTGGAGGGTGGTGGTCCCCAGGCCATCAGTGGCTCTACGAGGGAACCATGCGGCCCCCCTCCAACAGGACATATCCCTGGGGGGTGGTGGTCCCTGTGGTGCGGGGGTCCCATATGAACCACCGTTCTTTTTTTTTACACCGTGCCCCGGGGGCTAGTGATCCCCGCATGTATTTAATTAGAAGATCCAGGGGTGGTGGTCCCTGAGGGGGGGCTATACTTTCAGCAATGCCCCAGGGATGGTGGTCCCCAAGGCGTGGGGGGGCCATGGGCCCCCACATTTTATAAATAAGGCAGCCCTGGGAAGGTGGCGGTTCCCAGGGCAGCGGGGGCCATTGGCCTCCCATTATGATACAATAGAAGCCCTGGAAGTGGGTGGACCTGCGGGCCCCACAATTAGAAAAAATTAAGCCCTGTGGAGGTGGCTGTCCCTAGGGCAGCGGGGGCCTGCAGGCCCCACTGCATATTTAAAAAATGAAGGCTCCGGGGAGGTGCTGTTCCCCAGAGCTGTGGGAGGGGGGCCCAGGAAGCCCACTCACACAAAAAATGTTTTGCCCCCAGGACCTGGCCCACCCGGGGGCCTATAAGCTTGAGAGTCCGCGCTTGTTTTAAAAAAATGTTTTTGCTACAAATTCATGAAAAAATTTAAAAAAATGTTTTTTTGCTCTGGGAGTGTGGTCCCACCGATGCTAAAGACTCAAGGTGACTGCTAGTAGGTAATACATACATATATGTGTGTGTGTGTGTATATATATATATATATATATATACATATATATATATATACCACACATTGCCTCCGGCTGTGCACAGTGGGGCTAACCCCCCTAAGCACCCAACCCCAGGCTGCGCACAGCCCTTGGCCATTCGCAGTGGGAGTTGGCCGCAGGTCCGTGTAGGCCCCCCTCCCCTGGGGATCCCATCCCCTGGAGTTTGGCCATCAAAAATGTTTTTTTATTTTTGGGGATGGGGCCACATGACCCCCTCACCCCAGCTGACTTCAGCCACAGGAACCAAGGGAAATGACCACAGACACACATACAATTGAACCCTCAACCTTCATTGTACTTGTCTGAGACCTTAACCACTAGGCCACAAGTTACTCCTTAGCATGTGGTGTCCAGACTGAGCTATGACATTGAATTCAAAGATTTTGAGTGGAAAAAGACTTCAATGTTACATCACTAGGAACGTTTAATACTCAAAACACTGGAAAATAAACAGAAACACTGCCTTGAGATACAATGATTTGAACCTTCAGCCTACTGACAGTCCAAGACCTTTACCATTAGGCCAGAAGTGACCCTGTTCTGCTGTGCCTCAAAATGTAAGTATAACATTCTAGCAAAGCATTTTGCTAGAGTGATGCTTTGAAGTCATTGTATGGAGTGACTATTGCAATAACAATGTCTCAATGTCTCTCTCTCTCTCTCTCTTATGGGATGGAAGAGAGAGAGAGTGACTGGATTGTGTGGGGAGCCTCAAGGCTCCTGTGATCGTAGCTGGCTCCTGTCGTTCTGCTGGCTGCCAACACTTTCTGGTTGAAGTGCTGCCAGCCAATCAGATACGAGCACGCAAGATATCTATATTTTATAATATCTAATATCTCCAAAACAACTGAAGGGTCTTACACCAAATTACAAAAATCATGCTTTTGGGACCAAGAGCTATCTTTCTGCCAAATTTGGTGTAATTCGGTTCAGTAGTTGGTCCTTAGTCGTGTTCAAAAATTTGAAAAAACCCATTGACGGAGAATGGGGGAAAAGTGTTTTGGGACTCCCCCTTTTTCTCTGCCTCTGTTTGACAGATCACCCCAAAACTTTCAAGACAGCAGCTGAAATGTATACATTTTGAAAATTTTGTCAAGATTCACCAAACGGCGCCAAAGTTATTGGCAACATATAAAACCTCTGTCTAACGAAAAAATGGTCCTAACTGTAAGTACCTAGCGGTGACCGCCACTAGGTAATATATATAAATATATATATATATAGATTGATAGACAAATATATATGTGTACGTAAATATCTATATCAATATCTATATCTACAGTAGGTAGCTATAGGTAGGATCTAGTTTCCATAGAGTGTTTTTGTTTTGCTAAAAACCTAGGTGCACTTTGACAAATCTTCATAAAATTTTCAAAACTAGCGTTCCACTCACTTCAGCTGCTGTCTTGAGGGTTTTGGGGTGATTCGTCAAGTGGGGGCTGATAAAATGGGGGAACCCAAAAACACATTTTCCCCATGCAATTTTCCATAGGGATTTTGAACACGACTACAGCCCGCACCGCTGTATGGAATTACACCAAATTAGGCAGAAATGTAGATCTTGGTCCAGAAAGATCTCTTTTTGTGATTTTGTGTAAATCCGTTCAATAGTTTTTGACTTATTAAAAAAAATATATATTTATAGATATCGAAGGAAGCAGATCCTTTCACCAAGGGGGATAAATGAGGGCAGAAACACGGCCACGCAGCGGGCGCGCCGCTGGCGCGCCGAAGGCACGCCAAAGGCAAGCCCATCTGCGCCCCTCCGCGCCAGAACGGGTCAGAGGGCCAGGGACCTCGCACCTTGCACTAAAAAGTATAGGTACACCATAGCGGAGCTTAAGAACTTGGCGGGCCCCCGGTGCACGCACACACTTACCCCTGACATCACTCATGTCTGGAGGTGCGCGCAGTGTAACTGGATGGCACCTATACCATTGATGGTGGGAAAGCAGAAAACTCAGGGAGTTCGGGGAGTAGGAGGCAACAATTTAGAGTGCGCTTCGGGTGGAGGTATAAGGGATTCTAGAGCTGTGGGCTCTTTTGCCCTTATCAATGTCAGATCCCTCCCAAAACACAAATTTGAAATTAACAAACTTATTCTCACTCTCAACATAGACTGTCTCTTCCTAACAGAAACGTGGGCGAGGCCTGATTCGGACCCTGATTTTATTGAGGCAGCCCCCACCGGCTTCTCCTTTTATAGGGTAGACAGAAATACAGGCAGAGGAGGAGGCCTGGCTATTATTTGCAGGTCTGAGTTTACCTGCATTTGGAATAGTGCTAGCCACATGCCAGAGGTCTGTGAAACTATGGCTTTTAAACTTTCCCTTAGTAAATCCTTGGTCTTTGAAGGCCTGCTAATTTACCGGCCCCCCGGCCCCATCTCTAAGTTCCTCTCGATATGGACCTCATTATTGGAACCTTTAATCATGGCTCCTAAAGCAATTATCCTGGGAGACTTTAACATTCACTTTGATAATACGAGTGATCTGCTGGTCGTGGAATTTCTCAATCTTATGGCGGCTCTGGACTGGGTCCTAAAGGATGGGCTGGCCACTCATAGAGCAGGCCACACCCTAGATGGGATTTTTACCCACCCTTAGGAAGAATTTAATCTCTTAACGACCCCGCTAGAGTGGACGGATCACGCTCTCCTGACATTCAAATTTCTGGTCAGGCAGCAGCCTTTGATACCCATTCCCCAGAAAAAACTGCTAAGACCCTGGAGAAACATTGAAGCAGAACCGTTGGAAATAGCTTTAATACATAATTGGGATGATTTAAAGGCATCCTTTCTGTCACCGCTTGCTAGATTCAATCTGGGCATTACGCAGGCAATGGACTCGCTAGCACCGGCGAGGGTCTTTGTCCCCCGCACCAGGAAAAAACCCAACCAACCATGGTTCTCTCAAGACCTCAAAATCTTACAGAGAAAATACCGGCAGAAGGAGCGCTGCTGGAAACTTAGCCCCCGGGAAGCCGAGAGGGCAGAGCTAAAACTAGCACTAAATATTTACAAAGAAGCCTGTCTGGTAGCCAAATCGGACTATTTTACACATAAAATTAGCGAGGCAGCCAACTCTTCTAGAGAGCTATTTAGAACCATTAATGTCCTTACCACTCCCTTAGGTACTCCTAAAGTAGAAAACTCCCAAGACTTTTGCAATAAAGTAGCCAAATTCTTTGAATGTAAAATTCTTAACATCTACTCCAGCTTCATGCTAGACAAGGATCAAGCTAACTCCCCTCTTTGGTTAGCTGTGCCACTGCACCCTGTATTGACACTTAATGGGCTGCCTGATAAGCCATTTTTACTTTCTAGGTTTAAAATGCCATCTCAAGAGGTCATGTGTAAGCTACTCCTGGAATGTAAATCGGGTTCCCCCACGGACCCCTGCCCCCCTGCCATCCTTCAATTAGTGCCAGAATTAGTGGCATCTATGCTGGCCCCCATTATTCAGGAAGTTCTTACTACGGGTGTGTATCCTAAGGCATGGAAAGAAACCACCATTATTCCGTTAAAAAAGAAGGAAACTGGCAAACTCGATGACCTGACGAATTTACGCCCAATAGCCCTTCTTCCCTATGCGGCCAAAATTCTGGAAAAACATCTTAATACAGAATTGGTTGACTTTTTGTCATCCTCAAAGGGCCTAGACAGCTCGCAACATGGTTTCCGGAAATCTCACAGCACTGAATCAGCTCTCATTGCATCATCCGATACCATACGCAGATTGGTTGATGAGGGGCAGGGGGTCTTTCTGGTTCTATTGGACCTGTCGGCAGCATTTGACACCATTGCCCCTCATATTCTGCTAGACCGTCTACATAAGGTAGGCATTAGAGATCAGGCTCTCAAGCTGATTGAATCCTTTCTATCAGATAGGTGGGCCACAGTTAGCAGCGGTGATTTTAGATCCCCAGCCTACCTTTTGCCGTGTGGGGTCCCTCAGGGCTCTTCCCTCAGCCCTACGTTATTTAATGTGTACGTGGCACCGCTGGCAGAGCTAATTCGCTCTTTTGGTTTTATCCCTACTTCTTATGCAGACGACACTCAGATTATTATCCCTATTAACGAAGACATGGAGGAAGTGGCCATCCGCTTCAACGCTTGTATGACAGCAGTGAATAACTGGATGAAGGCCAATTGGCTAAAACTTAATTGTGAAAAGACTGAGATTCTGTGCTTTGGGATTAGGAGAGAACACTGGTCTTCCATCTGGTGGCCTGAAGAGTGTGGCACTCTCCCTGTACCACGGTCTACCTCGAGAAATTTAGGATTATTGTTTGACGATCAATTGTCGTTCAAACCTCAGGTCAACCAGATAATCAAGACCTGTATGTGGACTTTGAAGAAATTAAAGAAATTATTTCCTTTTATTCCACAATCCTGCAGAACTACTGCCACTCTGGCTCTAGTCATTTCCAAATTGGATTACGGGAATGCGCTTCTGCTCAACTTGGATAAAGAATCGCTGAATAAGCTACAGTTGATGCAAAACACTGCGGCTAGGCTATTACTGAAACTGCCTCGTGGGGCCTCTGCTAAGAGGTGCCTTAGAGATTTACATTGGCTTTAGGTAGCCCAGCGGCTCTCCTTCAAGGCTCTCTGCATCACTCACAAGGCTGTCCATGGGATTGGGCCTAAAGCCCTAACCACTAAGCTGCAATGGTACAGGCCCAATAGGCTGTTGCGATCTGCCTCTGCCTATCGAATTCAAACATCCCGCACTAAGAAGGCGAAGTGGGGAGATAGAGCGTTTGCCATTGCGGCTGCTAAAATTTCGAACTCACTACCATTGGATTTAAGGCAAGAACACAATTATCTAAAATTCAGGAGACTGGTCAAGACTTGGCTTTTTCCGCAATAAGTCTTGGAGTCCCCTTGTTAGCTGACTCTGCCACTCCCAGTTAGTGCTTCGATGCCCTCGGGCCGGAATGCGCTTTATAAATACTCAATACATACATACATACATCTGACAGTCCAGGTCTCCCGCGCTTGTTTTTCATTTACACCCTGGGTGGGCGAGGTCCTGGGGTCAAGTGGTTTTGTAATTAATGGGAGGGGGCACAAGCAGCCCTCCTCCATGGACCTTAAAGTGCCCTGGAGAACACCACCTTCCCAGGTCTTTAATTGAAAATAGGAAGGGGGCTGTGGTGACCCCCCCCCTCAGGCTCTAAAGAGCCCAGGGGACCACCACTTCCCAGGGGATTTTGCAGCAAATTGGAGGGGGGCCACACAGACCCCCTCCTTGGCCCTTGAGGGTCCCAGGGCCCTGGGGCAACAAATACACAAGAAATGGGGAGAGAGCTGTTTTCTGCCTTGGGGACGACTATCCCCCAGGACTGGACCTGAAGAAGAAAGTAGGAGGGCCATGCTCTGGCAAGGGCGTGAGTTGTAGTGACCCTAGGGAGCGAGTTGTAGTTACTTGAAATAACTAAAACTATAACTGCTGAATTTCTATGGTTTTGTGAGAGTAAATTCAGAACCAAACTTTAACAACCCTCTAACCTTTGTTATTTTCTGTGATTTTCTATGTTTTTAAATTCTATTTCCTAACTATAACCTCCTTGTAACCTTTAGTTTTTTCAGTGAAATTTGTAATGTAATTAAATTGAATGACTATATGTTAATCCAACCATTGCCACACAAGGCCTCTGGCTGTACATGGCAGAGGTTTGCCGAAGGGTGGCCAGGCCCTGCGGCCAACCCCCTTTAACTACACCAACTCCACGCCAGACTTTGATGAATGATATACTTGAATTATAGTTTATGACAAATTAAAAAGAAAAATGTATTTGTCAAGTGAAAAGAGTGCAATCACATTTCGGTATATACCTCAAATATTTGAATTTGAAAAGTAATTAAAGCAGGAATGTGTCTACTGAGACGTCTAGACTGAAACCCTCATCCTTCAGGGTAAGGACCTGAGACCTTAACCTCTAGGCCACAGGTGACTCTTTACTCTGCAGTTTCCAGACACAGATATGACATTCAACCCAAAGATTTTGATGGCAAAAAGACATAAATGTTCCATCCCTAGGAATGTTCAACAGTCAACAGTTAGTAAATAAACAGACACACTGCCATGAGATACCAGGATTGGAACCCTCAAACTACTAAGTGACAGTCCAAGAACTTTATCAAAAGGCCAGATGTGAGTCTGTTCTGCTGTACATGAAAACTTAACTATAGCATTTAAACCAAACATCCTGCTTCTGTGTCTCTTTGAAGCAATTCTGTTGAGAGGCTATTGTTATTGCAATGGTCTGTCCATAGAATGACCTCAAAGCGGTTCACAAGCAAGATGCTTGGTGCCAGGAAAGGACCGCGGGCAAGCCTTAAGGCCCTCGCGATCAGATGGTGGGTACCTCGGGGAGGTTGCGCTCCCATGGCTTTAGTAAGCCCTAAGAGGGGGGCCCCTTGCTCCCCCCTCCTTCAAATCATAGGCTCTTAGGACCTGGCCCACCTGGAGGCAAAAATAAAAGCAAGTGTGAGATACCATGAGTAGTTGCGATGTTCGTCGTGATTTTCTATTTTTAAATATGCTTTTTAGCCCTGGAGGGGTAAGGGCGCTGAAGCTGAGTCTCAAAATGGCTGCTAACACTTCCTGGTTGAAATATTGGCAGCCAATCAGATCTCTGCACGAGATCTGCGCTATTCATGAATTTGTCGCAACCCTAGATATACAAATTTGTGTTTCCTTTAATTTGTTCTAAACTACTGAATGGATTTACACCAAAAAACTAAATAAAACTCATCTACGGACCAAAGTCTACATTTCTTCCAAATCTGGTGTAATTCTGTCTAGCAGTTTGGGCTGCTGGCGTGTCTAAAGAGTCTATCAGAATTAACATGGAAAACACCTTTTTTTGACTCTCCCCCAATTTTCTTGGCCCCCACTTGATGAATCTACACAAACTTTCAATGCACAACAAGATCTTTAGGCATAGTTTTTTTGGAAATTTTCGGGAAGATTTGTCAAATGGTGCCAAAGATATAGGCAAGTCAAAAAATGCTTTTTCTGTGGAAACCAGGTCCTAATTATAACTACAGACTGGCGCACAACAGTAGGATAAATATACATATATATACATGTAAGTATATATATGTAATTACATGTGAAGAATTCTTAGTGAATGTTTGGCAGCGGTTTCAAAGCTCATATTACACAGACAAAATGCAAAAAAGAGATCTTAACTCTGAATTATTTGCTGTAATAGTGCTAAATTCTTTTGCAAAATAGTTGGCTACTGTACGCAAACCAAAACTTAAATTGATGGTTATCACAGCATTTCTTCATTCTTTCTGTGCTGGGAAAAAAAAGGGTTTCACAACAACAGTACTGCTCTCGGAGCATTAACCAGAACACCTGCCAAGCCCATCCTTGCAGGTCCTTCCTTGATGCAGGCATCTACCAATCAACCCTCCCAAGTGTGTGAAGATAAGTATTGTAAATGCCAAATTCCCCTTTGCTTTCTTTCTTTATCTGTGTCTTGTTAAACCTACTCTACATTGCCAACGTACTACAAAAGAAAAGCACATTTTATAACACATTTTAATTTACTTACAAAGTCCCTTGCATTTACAAGTTGATTCAAAATAATACAGATTATTGCATAAAACACATTTAAAATAGCAGCACATGATCCACAGTAAAAGTGCACATTTCTCAAAACGTTGACCGAGATAGGTGCAGTCTAAGGAAAACAATGAATAAATGTTCTAAATCTATTAAAATCAATTGGTAAACCACGTAATTAACACATACATAAATAGTAAATTGTGTAATGTGGTCCCATAATGCCATCCTGGGTTTCAAGCGACATTTTTAAACCATTCACTTCTTGGTCTTGTGTTTTATAAATGTCATCAAACCCCCCTCGATCGTAATATAGATGCACATTTTTGCGTGTGTGGTTTTGCTAAGAAGGCACAGCCACCCATATGTGCACAACAGTATTTAGGTACTACAAGAAGGGCCTCTGACGAGGAGCGTGGAGTCCGTGTTGATGCATACGGCAAGAATGTGGTCCTGAGACAGAGGGGCTAAACTGATGGAAGACTCCGAGGTGCCATGCAAAGTGCCTTGAAGATGATTCTGTTTTTCGAATTGAAGCCAGAGTAGCTGCAAGAGATTGGAAGTGAATGAGCGACGAGAAAGACCAAGAAGATGTGCTATAGAATTTTGAACAATTACCAGCTGGTGAATAACATGTTTTGTTGGTAGCGAGCACTGATATAGTCTTGTTGATTGTTTGATCCCCACCCGTCAGTAAATGTCCTACTTCAATGCAGCAGGCGCACTGCCAATAGCTCCATTAGTAACTCTCCCTGTCCTGTTTTTTCAACAGCCCCTCTTCAGTGCCCTCACACACTTTCCTTATTCTCTCCTGTCACCGTCTCATTCCTCTCCAATACACCACTAAGAATCTCTTCTAACTGCATGTCTTGTTGATGTTCAAGGCACCACCGACCTCATGTACTTGGACGCCCTGACCAACTCCTTTGATGATCTAAAGTGTGTTTTACAATAAAAAAAGAAATGTGCAATTTCTATAAGTTCTACAATGATGGGCATATTCGTGCACATCAAATATTACGCTTCATTTGCTGTTCACCATTGAATTGCGCCTTTGTGTATCAATTAATTGATATCATTTGAACATATGTTGCAGTATAACTCCCAGAACAAGGTAAGCGGAGTGTTCTCTTATGCTTTTTCGTAAAATTGCTCAAGTCATTGGGATAGTGGCATCCTTTTGATTTTCCAGACTCATTAGTCATGCGCTCCATTTAATCTGCAGGCATGCATCTTAAATTTTCATAAGGCCAGCGTTCATGTTATCTTCCAAGAGAATAGTTAGACGACTGGCATTTTAAAATGTCTCATTAGAGCTTTATGGGAGGTTCGCTTGGAGTGCCAAACACCTACCATGGTGCATGAGAGAGATTCGGTCACTTCTGCCTTTTTTGTGATATTTTAAGTGATATGCTTTTGTTTTTTTGTAATTGCTATCCTGCTGTATGATCCACTGTTGCCAGCACTGAAGTTAGGAACTGAGCAGAAGCAGGCTTGACTTTGAAACCAGGTGCCATGATCCACTAGACTTTGCAATAATTGTGGAGGTCAGGCATTGGATTTCAGGCAGTCCATAATATAAATGGAAGCTGAAACGTGTCTAGGGTTAGGAGCGCATTGCAGAAGATTACATTCTCAAGGTTGTATGGTTGGTGTTCGGCAACCTATCGGTTTCAGCTTTTGATCATACCAATATAGCAATGAACTAGTTTCAATCACATTCTGATTATATTGAGATGGTCAGAAGGACCATCTGGAGTAGTCAAATGAGCCTCAGACCTGGTCCATTTTCTTAACCTGAGACAACATAACAATGAACTTAAATGCAGAACCACGGGCATGGCATTTTGAATCTGCTGCACCTAGGAAATACCAAATTTTGTGTGTTCCGGTGCTTTACAAAACTGTTGTAATGCATTGCAACACACAAAAAAACTAAAACGGAGGATGCCTTCCAGGCCTACTTGTTGAGAGTCTTGAATATTTTCACCATCTACATATCTCTGTCCATGGAGGTTCCGAGGCCAGACATAAAGGGTGACAAACTCTATATTTTAGTGTAAGGTGATACAGCTTAACCTGTTTTGGTACACTGCCAGCTATACATAAAACAATATTTACAAGCCATAGATAATTTAACATAAACTTTGCATTGGTGCAGTGCAATTTTGTTTCCATGTGTGCATCAAATGACCAGAGCAAAAATTTAATTTCTATGTCCGGACTGGTGCAAAACAATAATAATAATAATAATTTGCACTTACAGACTGGTTCAGAAGCAACATTTGCTCTGACTGACCTGTCCACAAATTGGGGCACACATTTATCATTTTTTCCTGCAGCACAACACAGCAAGCAACGGTGCTGTGCTGAGTGAAAGAGCATGAATGTGCTATATTTAGCCTTATATGGTGCATTCTTGTCCTTTTCTAGCGCTGGCGCACATTAGTACCAACAAAGACAAGGGTGCCTGCATTGTAGGCAAGATTGTGTGTGTGCAGGAAGGAACACCTTCAGGAAGGAACCCCTTCCTGCACAAAAACAATCCTGAGCAGCATTTTATTCTTTTTGTGTGTGCTGCACAATACAGCACAAGTATAAAGAGTAAAAAATTTGGTGAAATAAACATTTTTCTCCTTTTTACGCCTCCAGCGGGTAGTGTCGAATGTTGAATGGTAAATCTGGGAATGCACCAAATTCCATGGGTGGATGTGTGAGAACACTCCTGCTCTACTCATGGAACAGCCTGGGGCAGAGTAATGCAAGGCGGTGATTTGCGCTGGATTGCGTTATCCTAACTTTATCAACCCACACAGGGCCACGCAAAGTGGCCTTACCTGGCTTGATAAATCTCGCCAAGCCTTGCCTGGCTTGATAAATCTCACTAAGGTTTTACACTGCACAAGGCGAGGCAAAACATGGATAAATTTAGCCCTGTCTTTTTCTCTTTGGTGCAAGCGCATTTTTAGTACCGGCCGGAAGGTGCAATTTTCAATGCGATGTTACGCTGGTATGTAATATGTCACCTAACAAGGCACATGAGTGGATAAGCAAACAGTTCTGATTTTTGGGGCAACCAAAACAACGTAGGGATGTTTGGAGATGCAACAGAGCATGCACTGATTTGTGCAGCTCAGAAGGTCGTGGAGCCCTGGAGCGCGCGGATCTTGCCTCACAACTTTCTAGGTGGCAGAGACAGAGCATGATCTTCGATGCGTTCATAGGTGTCTATAAAATCAGACGACAGACAGGTAGTTTCTGTTGTTGAACTGCCCACAACCAGCCATGAATGATTTTTCGCCATTAAGAAAAAATGTTTTAGAAGAAAGGTACATGGATACAGATACCCACTGGAGACAAAAGATCACCGTGCGCGTGCTAGATAGGCGGCTCGGAATCCCGCAGCTATTTGTTTCTGTTTTTCTCATGAACACAATACACACAATCTTGTTTCTGTTCCATCCTCTATATTGTTTGCAATGTCTCCTCTCCTTCTTTTGTGCAGGATATCAAGTCATACATTTCCCAATTTGTTTTTGCAATTAAACAGGGAACTGGGTGGCCGCTCACAATAAATTAACTATTAACACAAAGCATAATATTTCGGAGGCTGCAGTTTCAAAACAATTAAGTTAATAATGATTTTTCATACTGGCTCGCATTAACTGCTCATTACAGTCTCGCTTCGCGTATTGATCCATTATGTCAGCTCGCCCCATCCGTACACAAAGAGAAAAGCTTATCAATGGCACCCTCGAGCCCAAATGCGTTGGAACAGTTAAATGACGTTTAATGCACCGGCACTGGGAAGCTGTGGCGGTGGAGGAGCCTATTATCGAGCTAATGGCGTCTCTTGAATCACATCTCAGTAAGCTCGGCATTATCTTCACAGTTTCTGCAAACCCAATGACAGGTAAAGATGCGTTAATATCTTTGCCGTTGCATATGCTTCTGAGTAGTTTGCTTAATGGACCTGCACGCTCAGACAGTGTTTCCTTTTTTATTCCTCGGTTTCTGTTAATGCCTTCAAACAAGTCATGAAAAGGTCCGCACAGGCCGTTCGGTTTTGCTGATATATGCTTTCAGAGCAGTGTCCCATACTTTCACAAGGGTTTGCTTGGCCAGAAAACGCTATTCCTGTGTCTGGCCAGATGTAATTTAGAATCACGAAATAGCTTAAAGAGACAATGCACGCATAAATACGTGATGGGCCTGATACGTAAACCCTCGTCCTGGTGACACTGCACCTGCTGCGTTATTGATAGCTGCGCATCTGCCTACAAATAATCCTCCTCGCTGCCCACCCAGAACATGGATCAGGACAGAACCATCCTTGAACGTCTCCCACAGCAAGGAAGGAGATGTCTTTTTCATAGTGCATCTTTTCCAGAGAATGGCCACATTTCCAAAATGGTAGAGCATATCTCAACTTTTAATTTGCTTAAACTATTGATATATTGTCCCTTTTTGTTTCCCTTTTAAAGCAGATCAAGGGTCCTTTCCGCTGCAAACAAGGCCCCCATTCCAAGTTCCTGGGTATTCCCTAATTGAGAGGTAATGTGGGCTATTGTCTGCATCAGGAATTATGAGGGATACATAATTTCAGAGGAGGTAAAATGCCAAAGGTGAGTATGGGGGTAAATTCACCAGGTCAAACATGTTGAGGAATTTCTGGCCAAAAATGGCCCAGAAAACGAGAATCACATGCTGAATTATGTTTTGGAGTTACTTCTATTCCTTGGTTTATTTTTCAACGCTAATTTACGGATGCCTAGAGCATAGGTAATTTGGGGTACAAATAATGAGGGCAAACGTGGGTAAAATAGCTCTGAAAGTGAAAATGTCCTGACTCGCATTTAAATTGTAAGTCCTCCATAACTTCCTGTTAGTCATTTCTTTGACATTTGTCATCCTTTTCTTTGCATTCCCTCTCAGCCTGCTTTTTATTAAAATATCCTGACTTTGAAATTTAAACAGGTAAACATTGTCCATAAATTTCTTAAAATAAATTGAGCTCTTCAAACATGCATTTTAGTGCTGGGCTCATAGTGCACCGAATAGTAAAACACATGAAGGTTTTCAGGTTATTCAGAATGAACATGTATCCTTATGATTTACATGTAATGTGTTTTAAAAGATAATATTTTCATATTTTGGCCATTCTGAAAATCCTATTTAATTGTCCGAGGAATTTAACAATCTACCTTGCATTACGTATGTACAAAGACTGCACTCACTAAGAAGTGGCATTTACAGTGATGGGAGATTCAGTTCAAGAGAGGACAGGAATGAAAGAATTCATGGATGAAAGCATTAATTAAGCTGTAATAGTGTTCTACCTAAGAAAACTTTCCCTCCTATTCTGATTCTGATTCAGAATCATAGGGGTTGATCCACAAATTGTTTTTCCATGAGTAGGCTTGGAATTGGCTTGAAAACTTTGGTGAATATTTCACCTCAATCAGTAGCAATTCAGACCTACTCACTCACAAAATGTTATGAATCAGGTCCTGTACTTTTGAGGCTGTCCAAATAAGCCTTTTGTTTATCACTCAAGGCACTTTGTGCAGTGGATGATGTTCCATCATTTCTATTTCATTGCAAGTCTGAGTAGCATTTTACTGGAGAGGTCCAACAATGTTGTAGCTCAAATATCACTCATTATGGCCTTTCTTTTCTGTAGAAGAGTGGTTACACTTATGCAACAGTGCTCTTATAACGACCTCACCTACCAATAACTACAATGCTGACCTACATTAAAACATTCTAGTCAACGTTTTCATTGAAAAAATCTATCTATCTATCTATCTATCTATCTATCTATCTATCTATCTATCTATCTATCTATCTATCTATCTATCTATCTATCTATCTATCTATCTATCTGTCTGTCTGTCTGTCTATCTATCTATCTATCTATCTATCTATCTATCTATCTATCTATCTATCTATCTATCTACATATATATGCATAATTGAGATGTTACCAAGGTAAAGAAAAACAGAGGCAGCAAGCTTACTTAATAAAGTACAGTGCAGAACCAATTGTGCCCCTTAGAATCAAAATGACATGCATTTGAACATGGAAAGAGGAAAGTATGTGGTGAGCAGAGGGCAAATAGCTGAACTGTCAAGATTTCTTCTAGAGCCCTCCTCCAGTCACCGTTTGGAAAAATATATACATTTAATTTTGTAATGGGTTATAACTGAACAGTATAGCACACATTAATCTAAATAAAAAGAGGAACATACCTTATTTTTTTTAGCAGAGATAGAACATTCTATTACAAAAATATACCAATGATCTAGTAACACACAAGCACAATGTTCTAATAACACAGGAGAACAAAAGTGGTGCAGTGCAATGTGCTCACCAGTGAAGGAAAGCGCACAAGTTACTGGAAACCAAACTGAGTAGGAGAAAAGAAAAAACACACTTTAGAAAATGCACAGCTTCTGAGCTTAATACATGTTTTTCTGGTCTCCTGATCAGGGATTCAGTTTCTGCTATCACTGAGCCCAAACCTCTCCTTTGAAACACACGGCTGCTGCAATTAAATGTGCGAGCACAGAAAACTGAGGCAGTGTAATCCTAAAGCCATCGCAAGCTTCATTAATCCATTTACAGCCACTCCCTGCTCCTTCAGCTCAATCTTGCAGCTTTCTGCTTTCTCCCTTTGTAACACTTTTTCGTTTTCCTCTTCC
The DNA here is from genome assembly GCF_031143425.1 of Pleurodeles waltl. Lineage (NCBI taxonomy): Eukaryota > Metazoa > Chordata > Amphibia > Caudata > Salamandridae > Pleurodeles > Pleurodeles waltl. The sequence continues at coordinate 683,861,314 of NC_090439.1, forward strand.
TCCATCTTTTGCAAATGTGAAGTAATTTGCCTGATGCTGAAAAAAAAGTGCTAGCCCTCAAAATTAAGTGCAGGTTCCCCCCACCAGAAACCACTGGCTCAAAATAAGCACTGGTTCAAAATTGGAGACAGACACAGTGATCATCAGAATTGTGCTACCTCTGCTGTCTAAAAGCACTGTGTTGTGCTGTAGGGCTTCACGGCAGTGTCTACCTTTTAACTTTAATGGTATAAGAACAAACACAAAAAAGTTTTGCTTATGGATCTCACTCATTTAAGTACCACCAAAATTATTTCCTTCGTGATTCTTTCAGTGTTAAGCTCTGTCGGTACAGTACTGTTATGCAAATTTAACAAGAATTTGCAATACAATAGGCCTCACATTTTCTTGAGTTAAAGCTATTGGCATTGTAAATTAATAACTGGACTTTTCATGCCACATAAATTGGTCAACCCTGCCTCATAATTTTGTATTTTCCTGCTGTATAATTTCAGTGGTCCAGCATTTAACTAAAGCACTTCCATTTACCTTCTTCCTCTATCTTAAAAAGTATACAATTATCATAAAAACCTTTATCAGAAATAAACTTTTGGCATTAGAGTGTAATGCTCAAAACACCATATCAAAAATATAATTTTGGACAGACTAGAGGGTGAAAGGAAAGAGGGAGTTGGGAGTAAAGATGGAGAGGACAATTGGCCTAGTAACTGTGTCATGGGCCCTGGAGTAAGAAAGGAAAATGGTTGACTGGAATTTTGGTAGAAAAACAGAGCAGTAATTAGAGCTGAGTGAGGTCCGTAGATCTCTGGGCCCCAGTGCCACTGCACCTGTTGCTCCATTGGTAACTATGCCTCAGGAGAGAAAGCGGATGGGGCAGAAAAAGAGAAGGGAAAGAAATAAAACCGACAAAAGGAGGAAAGAGAAGGGGTTGCAAAGAAATAAAGAAAGAGGGGAAAGAAAGAACATAAAAATGAAAGCACAACTAAGAGAAGAAATACAGCAAACGTGCAAGACAAAAGAAAAAAGGGAAGGAAGCTAGCAAACAAAAGATATAGAGGAAAACATAATGAAAGATGTGCGAAACGAAAAGGAAAAATGAACATTAGGGAAAAAAGAGAGATGGCGAGAGAAACAAGCAGTGAAAGAAACAGGGCATGTATGTACTTACACATTTTCCAAAGACAGAATGGGAAAACCACTTTGACACTTTGGGACCTGACAAGTAACTTGTGACTTCCACATACAGACGGCAAAAAGAGGGATTAATAGTAAGACATGAGTTGACAGATAAAGATAAGAAAAACACCAGAGAAAGGAAGTACGATTCTAAAAAATAACATGAAAGGAGGCATACCGAGTCAAAGGAAACAGCAAATAAAAAAGACAAAGAAAGAATGAAGGAGAGAGAAAAATAGTGAAAGAATGAACACCTGATGAAGAAAAAAGAGAGAAATGAACCAAGGAAAGAAATAACCAAGTTTTTGCGAGATTGAAAGAGGAGGTAACAAGAGGGGAATAAAAAAAGGGAAAGGAGGAGAAATAAACAGTTGATAGAAAGAGTGAAACTGTTAACATGTGGATTTTAAGTGCTGGAAAGAGAAAAGGTCGGGAGAAAGAAAATATTGAGAGTAAATAGTAAAGGAAAGAACAGAGAGAGATAGGTGAAATAGACCCTCCCAAATAAAGATATGCAGCTAAAAATAGATTGAATTGGCTCCTCGGTGTCCTCAAACAGAATTCAGAATGTGGAACAGCAGGGGGCACTGCAGAACAGCAGAAGGTGCATTGGCAGAGTTGTATGTGAACCCAAATACAGCTATATTTGGGCGCTTCAGATCAGGATTGGGGATATAGACAGAGCTATGTCCCAGCCCATGCTGGAATAACAGAAAGGCAGCGGGTAATGAATAAGAAACGGAGCACCGTGTAATTCCTAGTATTGGAAAATTGGGGTGCTACAGGTTAGGGTTGAGGGGCACAGACAGAGTTGTATTTGGGCTGCAGTACTAGAATGGTAACGGGCACACAAGGTCAGAAGTGAGGTATGTTAATGGAGCTATGTGTGGAACCAAGTATTGGCGTGCCAGTGTTGCTGAGTGTTAGCCTGGAGGTGCTTTGGTGAAGCTGCGTGTGGGGCCCAGCATGGGAGTGGCATTGCCTTTGAACCACAGAAGCGAGGAGTCTTGAAGGGCATGTGTGTGAGCCTTAGTACTGAGAAGAAATGTGCACTGAAAATCAGAATTGATGGATTCTGGTGGAGCAGTGGTGGTTCCCATCAACAGTAGCATAGGATGTTAGACTTGAGGTGCACTGGCTGAGCTGTGTTTTGCTCTTTTGGGTCCAGATTGGGCTTGGCAGTCGGACATATTATTAGAATTGAGCTGCTGTAATGGAACTGTATGTGAGCGGGGACCCAGTATAGGAAAGGAAGGGACTTCACCGGGGTAGAACTGAGTTGCACCAAAGTAGTTTCGCCCGAGGTCTCAGTACTGGAACTGCAGAGTGTACTGACTGGAAGAACTGCGGTGATCTGGCAGAGAGCGTGTATTGGGTTGGGGTTCCTGGCACGGGCACAGCTGAGGGCTTGGAGTGTGTGAACTGAGGTGCACTGATGGAGCTGCGCCTGAGGTCCCAGTAGTGGAGCAGCAGAGAGTACTGGCTGGAAGAACTGAGGTGCTCTGGCAGACAGTGTGTGTGGAGTTCCTGACACTTGCACAGCTGAGGGCTTGGAGTGGGTGAAGTGAAGTGCACTGATAGAGCTGCGTCCGAGGTCCCAGTACTGTAGCAGCAGAAAGTCCAGAGTGGAAGAACTGAGGTGCTCTGGCAGACAGTGTGTGAGGGGCTCCTGGCACTGGCACTGCAGAGGGCTTGGAGTGTGTGAACTGAGGCGCACTGATGGAGCTGCGCCCGAGGTCCCAGTACTGGAGCAGCAGAAAGTCCTGAGTGGAAGAACTGAGCTGATCTCGCACACAGCGTGTGTGAGGTTCCTGGCACTGGCACGGCTGAGGGCTTGGAATGTGTGAATGGGATCCTAGAATGGAGCAGAAGTGGGCACTGTCTCTAAGGATTGCAGAGCTCTGGTAGAGTTGGTAAAGAAAATCCAAGCCAAGGAAGGGAGGGACCCCGACAGCCGAGAGAGGGCGCAGAGAGCCCACAAAGACCAAATGTGATCAAGATAACCGCCTGATTTATAGCCTTGTTTACAGCTAAGCTCAGAGCAAGATTGCTCCAAATTAAAAGGGAAGTTTCCCTGGACAGGAGCAGGAAACAAAGTTAAAAAAAAAGTCCCCTGCAGACTAGATAAACAGGACAAAGCACAATTATACAGTAGTTGGTTCCTGGTCCCACACAGGAGAAGGAGGGACAAAAAGGCATGACTGAGCACTAGCAAGTAAGGGGTTTTAAATGACACTGAAACTAACAAATGAAATAGCTGGAAGCCCAGAGAAGAAGTATACTTAAAAGTATACAAGAGGTCGGATGCTTACACTCAACCTAAAAGTGGCAGAGGATTTACCAGGAGTTTCCGTATGTCAATTACGTAATGCCAGGTTTGGGCGTCAGACAAAGTATAACAAGTACTGACTCAAGCATTAACCCCTGCCAAGTAGGCTGTGTTGAGAAAGCTTTCGCTGCACACTGTGGCATAAGTGTAACTTAAAATAATTACTCTTCAAACTAAGGGATTACGGCTGCGCTTACCTCCTTAATTTTATTACAGCCTTCCTGCTTATACAGGAAGCTGAACTTTTCGCAGCACCTTGCACGAGCGACAAGGTGTGAGAAATACCCTGGCAAAAGCATACACTACTAATGGGTAAGTAGCACCAAATAGGCTGTTTTCCAACTTGTGGCGTCTGTCTAAACCACAAGCAACCCTCACAGATTGCACTCCTCACATTGCGTATACTGACATGTGAAAAGTTTGACAAAGAAAGATAAGTGTTGGTCCCAAAAAGGACTTCAACAGGCTACCAACTGGCTCAAATTAAGCACTGTGTGAATCAACTTGCATGATGGTACATGCGATCGAGAGGTTGTTGAGGTGTGGGAGTTACCCATCGTCTTTGCCAGTGGCGGATTATAGGCTGGGATTTTACAGCTGGAAGAAACAAAAATCAGGATTAAAATTGTAATACATTGATGGGGGTTGTCCTCTATTAATACCCAAAGACTTTCACCCATTGGTATCCTCCAAGAAAAGCATAGAAAATCCATGCGCTCCAGTTAAACTATTTAGTTACCTTAGACACAGGGAACTCAACTGATTCGCCCAAAATCACAGGATGTTGAGTCGACGGCGAGACCAGAACCCTGTACCTCAGTTCCAAAACCAGGCGTTCTGGCTTTTATGCAACATGGTCTTCGAGTCACAGGGGTGGTGGAAGTGCAGAGCACAGATGTGTTGAGCCCCATGGCTTCCACATGCTTGAAATCTGTGAAACAAAGACTAACAGAGCAACTAGATTAGGAATTGCTATTTCTGGCCAAGAATTGGGTGATTGTACATGACATCCCCTGCTCCACTCGTTTTCTACCATTGGAGTCTCAGGCCCAAGCAGAAGAACTGGGTAGCTTTAATCCAAGTGCATGTCCTACAAGTCATCACTCTATTAAATCCCACCTTCAGGAGGATTTGGTTGCCCTTGTTACTGATTTAAAAGAAGAGGTAAAAGAACTGAAGATTCGTGCTATTAAAACGGGGACTGCCCACGACACGGAAGGACTGATGCTCATAGAAACCCCACAGTAGCACTGCCTGGGTATCAAGAAACCGCGTAGAATATGCCGCTGTAAGGCAGGAGAGCAAAGGTAAGCCCAGCTGCTTATCCAAAACACACCATTCTAAGATAATCACTGCTACCGTCTGGCCACCCACCAATATCCCGGGCTGGACACCTTCCGCTGTAAAATTCCGTGGCTTCATAAATGACATCACAAACATACCAACTGAAACCGGCTTTTCACCATGTGTGTGGGCACTGTGACAGTCTTCAAAAATTCTCACTGTGCCTTGTGCCACTGCCTGGCCAAACCCCCCAAATATGATAGTCCATCTACATGCGACCATGTTGCTGTCATCTTAGCGAAGTGCACATCCCCATTATCGCCGACATAGAAGTGAAAATAAAATAAAGAATAATTGTTTAGAATTGGCTCGTAGAAATCAGTCATTTTTTTGTTTTGCATCGTGACAATTGTAAGCATCACTGCAACATGTAATTTAAAGAAAAACAGTTCACATAACCTTCTTGTCCCTATGCTAGCAAGCAGGAAATGTGAATGTATGCCTCCTGCAGAACCTTGTCCTTGGTTATGCAAATGGTACTCCCCCCAACCGTGTCCCTGCATCCACCTTGCTCCTTTTGGTATTGTGCGCTGAACATGGAACTGATACTGAGCCCAAGCCAGATTCGAACTTGGTGCCAGCTGATAGAAGTTTAGCACTTGTACCAGCTAGGCCACATCGGCTCCGGTTCAGACTTCCAGGACCTGTGTGATCCAGTAGACTGGATGCCGGTGCACGGGCGGAGAGAAGAAGAGACCAATCTAGGGTGACCAGACGTCCCGGATTTCCCCGGACGCGTCTCTTAATTTTAAACAAATGTCCCGGTTTTTAGGACAAAGGTCAGATCATTACATAAATGTCTCGGTTTTTGGTGACAAAGGTCAGATTATCTAGGGAAGCATAAATTACAGGTATGCTCTCCTTTAACAGACACCTACAATGTATGAAATAATTAAAGTAATTTATCTATTACTGTCAGGCAACACAGTCCCCTGTCTGCTCCCAGCAGACAGACGAGTGGGGAGCAGAGAGAGGTGGGTGGGGTCAGGTTGAGGGTGCAAGGTGGGAGGTCAAGCCATAGCTAATTTTATATGTGTAGTCTTGTAAATGTGTGTGTGTGTGTACATATATATATATATATATATATATATATATATATATATATATGTGAAAACACACACATGTATAGGCACACATTCACAAAGCTACGCAAAAAACGGGACATGCCAGATATAAAAGTGAGTGTAAAGTCTTTAGTCCTTCTTTTATGTCTGACCTGTCCCGGTTTTTGCTCCTCACAATCTGGTCACCCTAGGCCAATCCCTCACGTCTCACTGTCTTAAATGCTTCCGACCCTGGCGCCTCCCTATGACTTCACAGCCCTTCTTCGTGTTTTTCAGGGGTAGAGGTGGGTGTACCAAAAATTTAACAGGGAGAGCTGCATCAGAGCAGACTCTGGCTTAGCTCTTAGAGCCCATGCACGAGCCGAGCCCTGAAAATGTTTGCTAGGTAGAACGTACAGCAAACATCATGTAAAATATTATAAAGTCTCTTCAAAATACAAAAAAGTGTATTTGTTTAACTCATGGAAGCATTAATATGGCACAACATAGCGCTGCACAGAGAAGTACTTATTAAAAGTGATAGTTTTTTAACATGAGCTTAGAGTCATTCCTGTCCCTATCCTCACACTGGTGACATTGCCATTAGTCAACCAGCAGGCAAGAGAGTTGTCACCTGGACCCTGTATGTGGCCCAGATTATTGTAGAGCAACGTTAGTCCATTAAATCAAACACAATAGGTTTTTGCATAGTTGGTTTTCTGATTCATGTATTTGAACTTGCTTTCATGTGCAAATATGAAGAAAAACAAGTGCATACGCTACTATACTGTGGGATGGAGCATGCATTATACTATTCAGATAGTAGCAGAGCATGCCTCATTTGATGAGCAACCACCAGGGCGAGGGAATCATAAATATCCCCCAAGCATAATTATGGAATTAGAGTGCCTTCCGGAGTTAGGGCTTGATTCACAAAGGTAAATGTACACTTTTGTGGAAGTTTACATTTTTTTTTGTGTTCACAAACTCTTGAGTTTATTTTTACTTACAGTAATTTTACGACTCTGGAGATGCAGCAGTCGCAGTGGAGAGCTCGACACATAAAAAGATAGGAAAGGCTTAATCTTTTATGTGCAGAGTCTCTGCCATGTGTACGGTGTCTTCACAGTCATAAAATTACTATTCGTGAAATTTAATTTGTGTAAATTTATCTTACTGAATCTGGCGCTAACCACATCTGTCTGTTTTCTGCCAGATGCTGTGGAGAAGTAAATAACCGTGTTATCTCAAGTACGATATTGTGTTGAGATGAATTTGTTCTCACTAGTATGGCAGAGTTACAAATGTGAGCATTTCATATTCTGATATCTTGCCACAGTACATTGCACATTCTCAGGTTATAGTCAGCACCACTGGAATTAGGCAGTTTTATGGCTGTGATGTTTTGCACAAGATTATGGATTTGCAACATTTGCTACATAATCTATCATCTGCTGCATAGCTCAAAGGGGTCAAAAGCTACTAAAAATGCTGCAATACACATTTCAGAACAGTTAAAGACCCTTTGCAAAGGTAGGCTGTTCACCTTTCAGTTGCTTATTGCTATACGTGTGTGTTAAACTTGTACTAATGAGGTGCAGCCTCGCCCCAGACAGTGTTAACAAGTGTAAAAAAATGCCAAAACAATGAAGTAATACTATCACAAAATGTTGCTGCATTATACCACATAATTTGCCTTTTCTTGCTGCATAATGTAGTCAACTCAGACACATAATTTGGTCCTCACCTACTGCACAAATTCAGTGGCCCTGGTGATACTCTTTGCCTAACCACATCTACTCACAATGGGACTTATCATAATTCAGATCAATAAAGGGCTACCACAGGTTATGCAATGTGGGATGATATACACACACTGGCACTAGTTCTAATTATCTAGACTTACCTCAGAACTAAATAACCCAAGCTAAGAACCTTTGAAACATCCTCAATTGCAAACTCAATATAACAGCCCACGTCATTATTGTCTTAATCTCCCACATACTGAATATCCTGAGGAAAATCTTCAAATGGCTTCCAGTCAACACGCAGAAAATCATCACCGACAGGCTTGCCACCAACAACCTTGAATAAAAGAAGACCCTCTATTCCAGGATAAACAAGCATCTCCTTAGGAGGCTGTAGAACATCCAGAATTCGGCAGCCAGAAAAACTCCCAACCTCCTACAACACACACACACATTTCACTTTTCCTGAAGGAGCTACACTGGCTACCCATACACAAATGAGCAAATTTCAATTTCCTCAAACAAACTTTCAAGGCATGCTGGCCCAGCATACTTCAATTATACCATCTGCTTTCACAAAGCTCCCTGGCATCTCAGCTCAGCATAATTCCTATTTACACATATCCCACACACATGGAAAACCAGATCCGGCAATTGAGCCTTCTCCTACATCACTCCTAAGACATGATATGGTGTGCCATTACACAAACGAGCCTTTTCTTCACGGCTTGAATGCCACATGAAGCTGAAGACCTGCCTTTTTGAGCAACCACACTAGGCCATAGGCTTGACTAATCTTACACCTGCTCAGTGCCAGGATACCCTCCCGGATGAGAGTGCACTTTACAAACCAACATAAAATGACATGACCTGACCCATGAAAAGCAAATGCACTTTATGGAGCATTTTGTTCAGACTGGTATAAAACCCAACCATGCTGGAGTATTCTGTTAGCCTGGATCATTGCTTTTGTTTCCCATGTTGTGTGCCTGTTTGCCTCTGTGCCCACATCCATAATATGGGTGGGCTAAGAGGCAAAATGATTCCCTTGTTTGTATGGGGTCTCACGTCATGCAAATTAGGAATGTCCTCTGAATATGGTACTAGCTATACATACATGCCACTGCTATCAGAAATACAGAAGGGGGCTTCTTTAACCGGGGCACTATGTGTAATACGGCCCCAGAAGGTTATCTTTATCGACTGCAACTATTGGTTTTACACTTGTCACTTATGGGAACTGTTCTTAGTTGTCAACAATACAGCTTTCTTTTTTCCAAATGTGTTGTTGTTTTAAAACTTTTTTTATCAATAGAAGTACACTACAAAAGAATGACATGAAAATAAACAGTTACAAAGTTCACAGTATATAAAGAAATAGTTAGTGGGAAAATTGCAAGGAGTAAGTAGCCAGTCGCCCTGGTGCAAAATGTCAAGGCTTAGGTGTGGTAACAGGGACCTTGTTAACCTTGAACTGCTATTACAATCTGCTTGGAATCCTGGTGCTTATGTTGAAGCCTGGCCTGCCTGAAATTATAAGGGTTGGGGCTTTTGAGTATAGCATCATCTCTTACTCTCAAATAAGTCTCTAGATGCACTGGATGCCTGTTTGGAAGAAGATATGATGTAAATCTTGGGTTTGTAGGCTACCTCCAAAACTGAGAAAAAACTGGGCCCACATTGGCCCATCTGAACATACCCTTGGCCCATCCAGATGAAAATTCCTGGAACCGGCCTGATTTGTAGGGGACGCCTGGCCAATATCGTTGTCAGAAATATCATCTGATTTAGGCAAAATGCAATATTCAAAATCTTACAGTCATGAGCATGTTCAACTGCATTATGCGCCATTCAGTGGACATCTAATGTTGGAAAAATGCAGAATGTAACTCTCTACACATGGTAAAGCTTGTTGAATTATTTCTTGTCTGTGAAACTATGTAGGCGCCTTAAATGGATAAAATTTCAGACGTACAGCCTAAGTGAAGCTGAGGGTCAATGTTTCGACTGCCAGCTCGGTAGACCCCATCTTTCATTCCCAGGAAGACTGATGAAATTACTGTTGCACCAATGTGAAAACACATCAATAACATAGAAGTCTGATGAACACATAGATCACAAGGCTGGAATGAGGATAGTAGTGTTAGCAGACAGCAATGGTAAGAGAGCATTGTGAAAACCTTTTAAAAACACACAAATAACATTCAAGTGGTAGTGACTAGAAAACTGGTGTCACATCTTAATTCACAACCCTAAGTTGGAAATAGGTGATAAAAGCAGTTTTGAAATGTAAAAAGCAAACCTTGTTTCAAAGTAGCAGTATTTTAGCAATTTTACTTTCTTGGGCGAGTTTATGCATGCAGGAATTTGTCATTTTAATGTTAGATGTGTCACAGTGGACAAAAGTAGGTGAACATTTACAAACATAGTAGTTGGTATTCACATACCCCTTGCAGATAGATCAATTTAAGAAACAGGCACTGATTTTCTCATTCCATACAAGGTGGAAAGGCCTGAGTACAAGTTAGGTGACTACTGTACCTGATTAGGAAATGTCCAGGGTTCCTGCACCTGTTTTTCAAAGGAACACCAGAACTAATTTTTCCTACCAGTGGAATTGCATGAGACTTTGGCTGCAAGAGCAGCCAACTCTGATCCTCTGGCCCCTACAAAGCCTTTTCTGCCAAAAACATTGAACCCTTTTTCTCACCTACCCTCCCAAACGCGCTCTCTCCATCCTTGCCCTGCACGGAAGTCACTTCTCCCATCTACCACCTACTCACTGCAGGTGGTAGATAGGAGCATTATACACCTTGGAATGGGGAATATTGTGTGGAATTCTGCACAGTAAATTGGTGTTAGCATAGCATTTCCCCATTCTGGCTGCTGGAAATCTCTGCATAACAATTCAAGCTGCTTGGAATTTACACATTGTCATTCCAGCTGCTGGGAAGCTACACATGGAATTCCACCTAACTCGTTATCAGGGTCTGTATGTTTTTTTCAGGGTGGGAATGGGTAAGAGAGGAACACCCGTGCATTTACTACGATTGTAGGGGGAGGGTTCTCTAGAAGTAAAAACACTTTTATAAAATAACTTACAACTTATCTCAGCCCTACCTCAGCAGGCCATCTCTAATTACTCTCCTCCTCAAACATTGCTCTCTACTATCCTTGTCTGCTTACATCCCCAAAGCCTCTCTGCATCATTCTGTATTTGTTCTGCCTACCTTCTACCCAGTTAATATGACAGCTATCCCATCCCTGCCGTGCTGCCTATCTAACCTCAATGTTCAGCCCTCAAACGCCCACTAGGGGCGCACATGACACCTCTTCCTACTTCCTTTCAAGTATAGTGTTAGTATGCCTTGTTTCACCTAACATTTGCTAATCACATCTCCATTGAGATATATAAATAATCAGACTGGATTAGTCAGCTAGCATTTTTAACTGTTTAATATGTAAATCATTTCTGAATGGAATGCCCCAGTCTGTGCAAATAAATATACTATAAATCTACACAGAATAAGAGTAGCAGAGAACACTCCCTTTAAGGCAACCGCATTGCAAGAGAAATCCATCACTGACATCATCTCTTTTTAAACTAGCTGCACTTCGACCCTTAGGTAATTCATGTAATAACTTTCTAGCAGTTCATGACAACATGACAGGCAATGCTAAGAATGATAGATCTATAGTTAAGACCTACAAAACAATTCACAAAAGAAAGAACATCTTTTCTCATATGAAAAACCAAGCAAACCAACAACAGCTAGATCAGAAGACACAGAAAAACACTCCCTAGAAAGAAAAAGAACTTCCATAAAATCGCACTTCCACCCAGGACTCTCAAATCACGATGGTCTACAGAGATTTTTAGGACCTCACTTCTCATCATTTTCCCGTCTCTGTTGAAAGCTCCTGTTTTCCTAATCTGTAACCATAGACAACTTCTTTAAGACCGCAAATGGAGTGAATTTTAAATCACCTTTCCACATTTCTTTATCCCGTTGTGTTACCACTAAATCCCTGACTTGACTTCAAACTCTCGGTTGTTGGTACACTTTAATTGTTTTTCATAGGTCTTTTTAGTAACATTTTACATCATACAGAAAATATGCATTATTAGCAGTATTTAATATTCAATTTAAATCCCTTAAGGGGCTTACATCAAATATAGTCTGTATATCTATCTGCCTTCCAGCGCTTTTACAGCATCTCAAATTTTCGTATCCTGCAATTCTTGATGACTTCTGCTCCTTTTGTGGTTGTACTACTGAATATTGACACCAACAATATCAAGATTCAGGAATATTGATTACAGAATATTGAGAGACACATTAATGAAAGGTAAGTGCATAGAGGGAAGTAAAGATTTACTATACCTAACTCCACATCTACATACCTTGAAGATTTATATACCGCAGAGGTACATACATGTGGAGTTAGGTATAGAAAATCTAGACTTACTTATCTGTCAATATTGTTTTTGTTCAGAGTGCGCACCTCGTTTTCTATCCTCTCTTTACATTCCCTTTCATTTTTGTCTTTCTACAACCACTGCAATATTATTGCTGTCTGAACGTGGCAATCATCCATCTTCCTTAAAATCTTTACACCCTCACAGGGTAGCCTACTCAGACAGGCCACCTTTTTTAATTTTGGAGCCCAAACTATGTACTACTGCAAAACAATTCCATATACACACAATCTTGGCAACTGTGTTGTAGGTTTAGCCTGATATACATAGTTTCCGACCAGTATGTATATCAATCTTTTATACCCCATCTTTAGTGTGAATTTGGTACCCCACACATATATTTTACATGTTTTGACTGCCCCATGTACAAGCAAGCATCCGTTTCTCTATTACAGGGTACTGCATTCTATTAAAGGCAGTGTCTTTGCTCATCACAACGGGCGTGCTACTTGTTTTAGTTCTTCAGTTATAAAAGAAGTGTTCTCCCCATCATTTGACTGCAGCCCATTACCGGCAAAAGTGAAGCAGAGTTTACAGAAATAAAAGTGTATTGAAGCAAACGAGAAAGCCATTTATTCACGTCAGCTGCATTAATGCACACGGAATCCCTATTTTTTTCACCAAATCCTGAGAGGATGTGATGTACACTATGTACTTCTAAGCTTTTAAACCAATAAATTAGTATGCAACGCATGGCTGAAAATTATTCATGTGTCGTTTGTTATAATATCTCTGAAAATCCCGTAATTCCAGGATTATGCTACCCCGGAGATCTCTAGCGTTTATGAATGAACTGCATTGGAGACAGCCGCACCATCTAGGCTATTACAAAGTATGAGGCGGATTTAGCTCTAATCTCTAGCTGCTTCGAAAAAGATGCACAGTTAAAATGGAATCCGTCCCCCAGCTCTATTTTGTTTCTATTTTGTTTCGAATTAAGTAGCTTTATTGTGGCTTCAAATGCTAAACTCTATCTCATGAAGCTCATGGATGCTTGATGGAGCGCTGAGAACTTGGGGCCTGATTTAAGGAAAGAGGCGCTGCACCCAGTGCAGCATCACTTTCCTTGCGTTCCTTAGTGTCCCCGCTAATGCCACCATGTGTGTGCTGTATCTAAGATATGGCGCACCATGGTGGTAGTTAGGGAACTAGCAGCAAAATGTTTGACCCTAGTTTAGAGCTTTGCAGGTTAGAGTAAAAAATGTTGACGCTAATCCTGCAAAGCCCTTTGAGGCCCATTGTAAACAATGGTGTGCGTCCTTTTAATGCTCTGAGCAGGCGTTAAAAGTGGCGAAAAAAATTATGCAAAGAAATCTCGTATAGTTCTTTGCACCATTTTAGCAGCCCCCTTAAAGGAGAACGCCCGCTTTCCATACATTATGCCTGGTGCAGGCATAATGTAGCGCAAAGGATTACAAAGTGGCACAATGCATGGATTGTGCCACTTAGTAAATTTGACGCAGCGATTTTGGCCTCATTGGGCCACATTAGTGTGAAAGAAATGACGCTAATGTGGCACAAGGAGGCACTAGGGGCGCTTATACCTGCCCCACACTTCTTTTTAATATGCTGGTTCTTTGACGAACAGATAAGTCAGCGCTTAAAACTAGTTTTATTAAATGAAGCTTGTGAAGGTTGATTTAAAACAATTCACTTGAAAGTGTTACATGTCCCGTTACAGTGTAGGTTCACTAATTTAAAAGATATGGTCTAATCCATGGCACTCATTGCCGTAATGCAATACATGGTCCAAGACTTTGTTCAGGCTGATCCATGGGACAGAGAAAAGGACTACCTGTGAGAGACTGGTCGAAGACCCAGCTATTCTCCAATGAGAGGCTATGCATGGGCATGGAAAAGCATATAGAACTGACACGCTTAGAACATGCAGTCCTACTGCCACAAAGAAAAACAGGGGTTTTCAATGCAACCGAATACATGGCTACTGGCTTTGGGCAATCCATTGCACATTTTACCTTTCCACACTGCTAACAAGACCTCTGCAATAAGATCAGCAACATGTCTGAACCAAAAATGTCCACAGTGAAATCAAAACGATTTCAATCTTCATCCCAAGAAACACCCTGAATGCTTCATTCTCAGTAAATGGCTGGGCCCCTCACTCAGCCTGACACCCGTTATCACCATTCTCAGCCCTTCATTAAATTGTATTATAAACACGCCCTCCACCATGGCATGAACCAGACATTCTTCAAGAAAGCTAGTATCTCCTCCAAAAAAACTTACATTTGATGTATCAAATCTCTAAAAATGTCATCTGTCTAAATGTAATAACTCATCCCAGCTCTTGAACCATCTCAGATTTACTGATCTTCTACACAATCTACAATCCAATTTCCAATGTAGACGCAGCACAAAAACAGCTTTGGGATGATTAAAGGATCATCTGTTTCAATTTTCTGACTCCTACGGTCACTGTTGTATTAAAAACTTTCTGCAGCCACTGCCATTCTTGACAAGAACATACCATCAAACAGTATACATGGTAGGCTGAGAGTAAAATACCCCTCTTACTATTTTTGTTTTTATTGTTCAACAAGAGTGATCCAGTGAACTTGAGAGCCTAAAAAACCAACCTAATACCCAAATGGCCTCTGTAGGACCTGCTGGTGCGCTGAAGGCATACCTATGACAAGCCCATCTGTGCCCGTCCATGTCCCGACCAATATAGCGGTGGTGGGACCCAAGGAATAGGACGGAGGACCTATATTTTAGCAAAGTTAAAAGGTTTGAGGAGATTAGGGGTTCTAAAGGGATGCTGCTCTTTTTTATTCGAATGTGTGGGCCCCGCCACATGTTATAAATGTAAGTATAATTTCTACCCTCTAAACCAGCTGATTAACAGTAAGGCTGGCACTAGAGGGACTTTGAAGGATCTGAAGGCGGCACTGCTGAACTTCCACTCCCTGCATGAACATGCCCTGAATAGCTATGATATGTTACAGGATGAGTCTTTGACATACTCTTTTTAACAGAAACCTGTGCGAATGAGGCCTCCTGCCCACATTCGGATCTTGCCTTCCAAGAGGTGTATATTTGTGCTCATCTAGATAGGGCAGGAAAAGGGAGGCAGAATAGCTATCACCAATAAAAGGATTTTTAAGTGTAAAATTTTCAAAATGGATAGGTTGATTGGGGCAGAATCATTGGGGTTTAGTATTTATAGTACTGGACAACATTGCTTCTCAAGAGCTCTATTGTATTGTCCTCCAGGTCATCTGAGAGATTTCCTAGCTTTGCTTGATCTAGTTCTGGCCTCTAAATTTATCTCTTACTCCAATTTCACTGTGCTTGGTGATTTGTGATTTTAACACTTAGCTCGATAAAACAGAGGACCCCTCTTCCTTGTGCCTGGTGGAAATTCTGGCCTTTGTTAATTTGACTTGTGTCGCTACAGGTCCCACCCATAAAGTTGGCCATGCCATTGATAGTATCCTATCAAATGTTGCGTTGAAATAGGAGGCCCCTCTCCCAGTGCCTTGGTGGGATCTCTTTTTACTGCCTTTTCTTGGCAGTTTGACTGCCTTAATGGACCACAACCACCTTCCTTGATTGATCTCATGATCATCCTACTGGAGTCAAAACCAGTAATGTCAGAATCGGTGTTGGAGAGGAATAATGCTATTAAGATGTGGCTCAAGAGGGCAGCTGACTCAGTATCCCCGTTCAGAGCCATTAAGAAGGTAACTGCCACTTGCTGGTTTTCCCTGGATTTAGCGCGGGAAAGAACAGACTGTAAAAAATTGGAACAAGTCTGGTGGCAGCACTACCTGGATCAAGATAAGGCTAGTTATAAAATTCCCCTGAAGAACTGCCATAAGAACATTAAGAGAGTCCGAGCATCTTTTATACGTGATGTATTGAGGAAGCAGATAACAATGGGAGGGAGATTTTAAAAATTGTGACCAATTTTATTGACCCAAAGGCTTCATCTCCCCTGTTAGAGGGTAAGCAGACTCTTTGTACCTGCCTAAGCAATTGTTTTGAGGATAAAATCCTAAAATCCAGACCAACCTAACTGAGTTGAAAAATCCTGTATTGAAGCAAAAGACTGTAGCTGTAGCTGTGCCTACATCTCATTCCAACTTAATGTCTTTTCTGGTCCAGTTAGTGAAGAAAGTGACTGCCACCTTAGCATAATGTGAATCAGGATTTCCAACTGATCCCATACTACCTCACATTTTGAAGATGATTGCAGACATTGTTGGCCTGATATATGAGGAGTTATTCACTACTGTTCTTTATTCTGGTATTTTACCAGATAACTGGAAGCAAGCCAATGTGATTCCCTTACTTAAAAAGGCCAATGCTGATCAGGAATCACTGTCTAACTTTAGACCTTCCTCTCTATTCTCAGCAGCCGCTAAAGTCTTTGAAATACTGGTAAATCTACAGTGTACTGCTTTTTTCACTGAGAAAAGCTTGCTTCATCCCTCCCAATTGGGTTTTACAGCTCACCATAGCACCAAGTCAGCTTTATTAACGGTCTCGGAATCCATTAGGTGTAGTTTGAATTTCGGCCTTAATGTGGCCGCGGTGCTGTTAGACCTGTGTGCAGCATTCAACACGGTCGATCATAACATATTACTGCACAAGTTAGAACATTTGGAAGGGACAGGCTGTGTACTGGGCTGGCTAGTGTTCTTTTTGGAGAGATGGGAACAGGTGGTTTGGTTGAAACCATATGCCTCGGACGCTAACAGGTTGAGGTGGGGAGTGCCCCAAGGCTCCCCTCTCAGTACCTCACACTTTAACATTTATATATCCCCTTTGGCATATTTGGAGGAATCCTATAACATCAGAGTCATCTCATACATACTCAACAGTGCAGTGCAATCCAGACAAGATTGAAATCCTATTTTTTGGGTGGAATCCCCTTCCCAGGTGGGCAGGGGCATGGCCCCCTCCTCCCCCTCCAAAGGTGGTGGCTAGAAGCTTGGCATCATGTTTGACGCCCAACTTTCTTTTGGGGCACAAGTATCACCTATTATAAAGTCTTGATTTTGGATCCTACGCATGTTGAGGAAATTTCTCCACTACCTTCCATACTGTGGACAGGTTACAGTGGTGAGAACATTTATCCTTTCCAGGCTGGACTATGCCAATGTTTTATATTTGGGGCTGCCGGACTGCGTGATGTGGCCACTACAGGTCATACAGAACACGGCTGTCTTCCTTTTGTTTAACATTTCTAGGCACTCTTCAGTGTCCCTATTTTGGGAGAGGGGCCCAAGTATCTGAAGGAGAGGATCGACGAGTATCATCCTGGGAGACCTTTGTAGTCTAGTAATGCTCGCCTAATTGTGATCCCGCCGTTTTAAAAGACAAAGCATATGAGGCTTCTCCCTCAGTGTCAAAACTGCTGGTCTGTGGAACCAATTGCCTGATCAAATCAGGTCCATAATAGAGTAAGAAAAATGTAAAAAGGAGCTGAAAACTTCCTTGTGCAGGTTTCAAGGTTGAGTGATTTTGGTTGGCCCACTCTTTCCATTTATTTCAGTACTTAATGTGCAGGAGCACTCTTTCTGAGTAGCTGTGCACTATAGAAGACTCTTTCATTCATTCATATAACTTAACATATAATATAACATGTAACACAACATAAAACATGAAATATAATAAAATATACATATAATATAACATGTAACATAAAACATAATATAATACAAAACATACCATAACCGGAAGGACCATTTGTGTTCTGACTTGTATGTTAATGAAACTTAGACTTGAGACCATTCTAAGTCTTATTTTAAAAGACTTCTCAGTGAATTAGGACGCATTCCTTTTTCTAATGTTTACGTTAAATTAGGTTATACTCTTGTAAAGCACAGTGGCTCACCTAAGGGTTATCGAGGAGCTGGGAGAAAACCAGTGCTCAAAAATGTGAAACCCAATGGCTAGGTTGAAGATTAGCATGCTTAAACATGAAAGAGCTAACCATTCAAATCCTTCCTGAATTTCAGCAGATTTGCTTGTAGCTATTGTAAAAGCTGAAGAGAATTCCATTTTGTCGCAGCCACAACAGAGAACGCCCTACTACCCAGAGAGTTCTGACAGAAATTGGAAACTGCATGGAAATATTGACCCCCTTGAATCTTAAAGAACGATTGGGATTTTACCACTTAAAACAATGAAAATAGGGATAATGTCTATTGGAATATAAAGCCTTGTGCACTAGACAGAGCGACTTAAACAGAATCCGTTCTTCTGCCCCAGTAGCCAGTGCAAGCAAGCCAGGGCAGAAGAAACACAATCCCATTTTTTTAGACACAGTGTTGGCCTACCGGCGACATTGTGTACCAATCAAAACGTCTGCACAGCCATTGCAACTGATCGCGGTAGGCTGACTAACGATAGTCCAGATGGGCTGCAATTAAGGCGTCCACAATTTGCATTCAGGGAGAATTAGAAACAGATAGAGGGCACATTTAAGAATACAAAGTTGGACGAAACAAGAACTTACCACAGCATCAATTTGACTCAATATATAAAATGCAGAGTCAAATTTAAAACCAGCGGTTTTCACAGGAGGCAGGGACTGGCTTTCACTAGGGAAGAGGGCCAGAGAAACAGTTCCCAGAAAGGAGAGGGGCCAAACGGGCTGTAGGATCTCTGGCTTCTCTTCATTCGTCTTCAGCTAATTAACACAATTCCAGATTTGTGAAACTGGTAGAGCAGCTGTGTATTTAGGAGGCACAGCTGGTAACGTTGCCCATGATTTTCAATATCGTTAGATTGTCATCTGCAACCATAGAAATGTCAAATCCAAAACGACTGGATAAGGTGGGCTGGACGGATCATATAGAGGTTGAAAATGAGAGGAGAGAACACGGACCCAGAGGAACTCTATAAGTTACGGATCTGACCAAATACGTGCAGAAGGTAAGAGTGACCTGTACGTTCTGTGGTACAGATATGTTATGGACCAGGTCAGGGTCTTCTCCCTGATACCATCATGTGTGGACACCAGGATCTAATGTGCCACAGTTTTGAATGCTTCCAGTAGGCGGAGTTGAGTCCAGACAGCCTGATATTATCATTGGCACATTGCCACAGTTCGTCCAGTGCAGCCACCATGACCAGGACAAAAAACTGCTTGCAGAGGCGGCAAAAGGTCGTTATACTCTACATCATTTGCTGACTGGGAAAACACTGCTCATTCTAAGAGTTTTCTTTCAATAAGGGACTAACTAGTACAAATTGAGACATGTAGGAACACGTCCTAATGATAGAGGGGCAATAAGAAAATGCCTAGGCTGGGTTTGTTCCAAACTCATGAGGTTTTTATGCAGCTTGGCTGAAGCAATATGTGCTGAAGATTCCGAGAGATTTCGTTTCTGGACCAATTAAAATAAATCATCTGAGCTGAGAAGACAAAGCAGGATTAGAACCTTGCTGAATTAAAAGAAAGTATAACCGAGGAGAGATGAGCTCTGATTTGTTCTATGTAGTGTCAAAGAAGAACTGGCAGTGATTTTGTGCTAAAAGAAAACAGCGATATGACGACATTTAGAATCTGACATGTAGGGATCAGTAAAACAGGAAAGATTCACAAGTTCCCTAATGGTGGAAACAGCAGCTGCCACCATATTAGGAGCATTGAAGGTTTTGTTGAAGAAGGTGACCTTAACAGTGTTAATGGCACGTTTGTGGCAGTAGTTAAGCCTTGGCATTTTATTTTCAAATATAGATCATAATTGTGGTGCCAGAGGCTATCCAGTTTGTGAAGAGACTATTTCATTTCGAGTAACATGTCAGAAGACCAGCGACACAGAGTTTGAGTCTGTTTATAAGACTTCTTTTTCAGAAGAGCTATCTGATAACTGAGCCCTATACTTGTCCAGAAGAGTCTGGGAAACAAATTCTGAAGGGAAATTATTCGTCATCACAAGGGGGATAATAATTCTACTGAGAAACTGCTCCCTTTATGATAATCTATAGACAAAGTAGGCTTTGCCCCTTTCTTGCCAGACAGCGAGAAAGTACATGAAAAGGAAATCAATAGGGATCCAACCATGGGGCTCCAAAAGGACAGCAGGTCCTATATCGGGGACATTAGAGCAAACGGCATCTGACGCATGACATTTACATAAGTGGGGAGCAGGTGATGTTGAAAAAAGATCCTTGAATTTGGCATGAACTATTACCAAGGGGTTGTCAAAATCAAAAAAATGTAATCTCCCAAAGCAAACGTATTGGGTACATCAGGGTTGGACTGAGAAGAAACTGCTAGTCAATCAACCACTCAATAGACTCGGGAATGGAGAGGAGATTCACCTAAGGCCTTCAAAATAACAATTACCAATGAGCAGTCCCACCTGCACACTCTTTATTTGAACTGTGGGACCTTCCCCAGAATTTGAAAGCCATAAGCCACGTAATGATGGAGGAGATGGGGTTGTGAAGGAGAACCTGGCACAAGGAAAGAAGAGATCTACTTTGCTTGGTTTCTTTGGTGAAAGGGACTATGGGATAGAATTTACCTGACTGCATGTTTCTAACAAAACAAATACATCAGCTGCAAAATACAACAGGGGAAATCCAGGCATCTTCCTATGCCGCTGCCTGCACCTTAACCACAACCAGAGAGTGTTCCCGTAGTCCAACTTGTTAATGACTGAGGTGTGAGTGAGAGGTTTTCTAGTGTTGCTTGAAAGACAGTTGAAGATCTTTCTCAACATCATCAGGGTTTTGAAGCAGGACGCAGTTACGGCGTTGACTTTTGCAGTGTTGACTTGTGTCAGTTTACTGTTGATAATTATTCTGAGGCTCCTAAAGTGGCTGCTTAGTGTGGGTCCGAGTTTGGCTGGCAATCAGTGACGCAACAAGATCGAAAAAAGTGCCAACTCAGACAATCATTCCTACCACCCCAGACTTGAATACAATGATACACGTGATGGTGCTATACAGACTGGACAATGGGAATGCTGCTGCTTGTTTGGCCTCAAGGGAAAGCCAGTTTTACTACATCAAATCAATCATATCTTCTCTCAGTTGACTGCTTATCATTAGTAAATCGATCTTTGAAATTGAATGCTTAGTCCTAACAAAATCATCTATTCTGATCAGTTGCATTATGTCACCAAAATCCTGAAGCACTGAGGTAGTTGAGAAGTACAGGCTTGAAATCCCAACCTTGTTGAATAATTCGACCTTTTTTGGGATGTGCTCCAAAAATGTGGAACTTGATTCCCCTCTAAATTAGGATGCTGACCTCCCTAACAGTACTTAAAACAACAACTCAAAGTTGTCCTCATTAATAAGTTCCTACTTAACTGTACCCCATGCCACACAGGACACAAGCTCTGACATGCTGGATAGGTGGGTTTATCTCTGCAGTCTATCTTCCTTGTTCACCAGACTGTAGTCACAGGTTCTGAATGACTTTGACTATTGCAATATTGCAGAACTGACTGACTAACACAGGCAAGAAGGCAGAGTAGCACAGGCATGGATGCTGTACACAGTGAGGAAGAGAGGCTCCAGACGGTAATCTGGGAGCATTCCAGGCCCCCTTCAGGCCCCCTCCTGTCACCCGACACCACCTGATACCACCTGCCACTCTAGACACTGGACTGCCACACGTTACTTGAACTCCAGCATTAGCACCGACACTGGCCACCGACCCCCACCCGGCCTCAGCCCTGCATTACAACAGGAATTATGCAATATTTGAGTGACTGAGAGCTGATGAGCAGCAGGTGGCGGGCAAAGAACACGAAGCACCTGAGGGCTCTTGCAGGGCCTTAATGTTGTGGAACTGGCCAGTGCCACCAAGCTGATTCTAGGAAAGTTCGTAGTACGGGAGGGGCGTGGTGCGGGGAAGTCTGCTCTGTCCTGCCACTGGTATTCATGAGCCCTGGTGTATCCCGGTGAACCCTGGTGAGCAGGGGTGGGAGCGGCTAAGGTGACAACAAGCACCGGAGAGATCTTACATACACACCTATTGAGCATTAGTTTATCTGCCATTGCAACAGCAACCACCCCACAAACTGTGTAATTAAGAATAGATCACAACGAGGGCAATGTGACCTCAATTTCCGCAGTTCCTAACCGAGAAGCTTGACTCCCCAAGATGTGTATGCTCGTGTCCCTCTCCCACGGTACAAAGGTAATGGGAGGGGCGAGGCAGTGCTTAGTTGTCAGTGAAGTTGGCATTTTCATCAGTAGGCACCAGTAGCAGGGAACATAGGATCTACCAGTCACTGGAGTCTTGCAGCATCTTTGGACGACAGGGTGGTTGTTAATACAGCCACATTGGGTTGAGCCCGACCTCCCAAAGACAGTCCCTCCAGGTTCGGGTGCGGTTTGTGAGCTTGGTGTAAGCTCCCCTGTCATACCCTGTCATGAAAAGAGATTGTGCTAAAATGAGATCTGGCTGGATCAGACAGCAGGCCATGCAGCAGGCCATGCAAAAACAATCCAACCCAAAAAATACTTTGAGGAAGCTCAAGACAAGCAGCATAAAAGATAACACGTTAAAAGCAAGAATTGACCAGGGCAGCCCACTGTTATCGCCAATTCAGACACTAATTGGGAAAATTAACCTTAGTAGAAAATTCACCTTTTTAAGGGATCCAGCTGTGGTTGTATACTTAACAACAGAAAATATAGTGTGTCTGCCAACCCACTTACTCCCCCAAAACTGGATTCAATATTTTGTCATGAGCAACGATCTAGCGCAAATTCAAAACCAAATGATGCTGGAAAATAAACGAAGTCTGAAATGCCAGGTGGTAATGCTATCACAATTCAGGTCGAGGTACATTCAACAAACTATTCTACACCAAGGTCCACTCCAATGTCGGACACAATGCTACAATCACTGCTTTGGCAACACCGCCTTGCAGACCGATAATTCCTGGCTGCACTCAATCTCTTTAGCTAATACCATGGATTCATTACAGCCAATGGAGGTCAAGACCATCAATTTGGCTGGAGATTTTGATGGGTGCTCGCAATCAACGAAAATACCAAATGTATGTGAACAACTAGGCCAAGAGAACCTAACTAGCGGGCTAAAGTCGCCAAGTAGCGACTCAGCAATTCCAGCATATGCCCAGTCAGACAAAGTAGGTCAAAATAGCCTTCATGCCTGTGTATCAAAGGCAATCAGGAAAACGAAAGATTCATGCACTGGCATTGAAAATAATCAGAATGAGGATACTTTAAATCCAAAAATAGAGAATACATCTTACTTACACACTTCACTTTTAAATATTTCACAAACAACTATCTTAGCGCACAACATGCAGTTACACAAGTTAGACATTCAAAATGACCTTATGAACATAATAGCTTCTCACAGCACTGGAAAAAATGAAAAACTTGAAAAATTGGCAGGCTTAATAAAAAGGGTACAAGAAACCAACTTGGTAGTCCAAACAGATTGTACCTGTGGCCCTATTATTGACAAATTTGCTATATACCAGCAATCTCAACGATATTTTTAAATGTAAGGAAAAATTATAACTCAGAACCCATGGGCAGTAGACATGCGCCAGTGGTGAGTCACTCTTCCCAAGTCATAGTGATGACAAAGAAACACCTTACGCCAGAATCAAGCAAGCCAACCAGCATCACAGGTGGTGCACCTAGTAATGTGGAGTTGATTGAACCTGCATCACATTTCACTAACAAGCTGCCAGAGAAAGATATCTAACAAAATGAACCCATGATCCCTGCTCAAACCAAGAGGCAGAAGAAATGTGCTGGGAAGGCAAGAAAGAACCTCCAGCGTGCAGTGAAAGATGCCTGATGTAGTAACAGGCTATACCACATCTTCAAAGCTAAGCACTCCAATAAATGCTATTAAGGGTAACCAAGTTGAGGTAAGGTCGACATTTTCAGATTCCCTAGATACATCACAACTAACAGACGACACAACCGATAATCCATGGAAGGCATTGGAAAGTGGCCAGACCCAAAGTGGCTTGGCCCAAAGTGGCTTGGCCCAAAGTTTGTAATATGGAAAAATGGGAAAGTCCCCTCAACAGCCTCTACAGGGCCAAGTGGCAGTTAGGACTGTGATACCTGCATCACAGGAAAAGCTACAACACGAATCAAATCTGACAAGTCACAACCCTTGCTTAACAACAAATAATTGGAGCTATAATAGTAAATAACTCACTTATTAACTATCATCTGGTGGTCAAACAATTGCATCAACAACCAATGACCACAACAAGAACTCCTGTGGAACTTTTCGGCAGAGCCACCATCAAAATAGCAACTCTCAAACTGATAGGATAGTAATTAATATCAAGACACGAAGAGAAGATGGAATAGTCTAAAAATACCTCAGCAAAACACTAAGCCGATGACGCCCTTTTATACCACAACAACAAAGCATTTCCAGCAATTGTAGGACACAGATCAGCAAATCGTCCTAACACACCAGTATATCTTGCAAAGACAGCAGGATATACTCAATAGAGGAAATATAATGAGGCTGTTTGCTGAAATTTCCACCCTGAAGCATCTTAAATCTTCAGACCTGTTATCAATTTAATTTCTTCCCAAGGAGGATAATAAACAAACTGAACAAACCCTCTCCACCTGGAGAACAGAAGAGATTGAACTATTAATCATGAATGCTAGCCAACAGTTTGAAGCATGGGACATAACACTTTCAAAACCCTCAAAGCCACACTACCCTGTGCCCCTCCTAATGCCTGTCAGGATGCTAAGCATTGAACAAGATCCTACCCCAGTGTATTCAGTTCTGCAAAGTGCCCGTGGACCTCCAGGAATAACCATTCATACAACCAGCAGCCAAGGGAGTCAAAGCAGGAACAATGGCACTGGATAGCTTCAGCGTTAAACGTCCGTAGGAATGAGTGACTCACCAAACAAATAATCATCAAGCCCCAAGAGGTTCATTTAACCCTCTCTCCTGGAATATTGCTGAGGCAAAGCAAGAATTTCATGACAGTGTCCCCCCAGTGAACTGGTGAAAATACAAAATCATTGCTCTTCAAGAGACATGGCTAATTGAACCTGTGCAACTGGTAAGCTATACAGTCCATCAAGTTGAAGCCATAACATCACTCCGATTCGGGAGACCAAAAGGGGATCTTGCTGTATATGTACCAACCGCACTAAACATCACCTCGGACCAGCTGCCTTCCTCATCTCTCGATCTACAAATAATTAAGTTTAGCATGCGGCATGAAAATCCAACAACAATAGTAATATTGATAAATGTCTATGTGTACCCTAACTTTCAAGAAAAGATTGCTTTATTCAAAAAACGAATCTCTATGATAACTGAAGTAAGGCTTTTAAATTCTTCCTGGGAAATAATAGTCACAGGCGACTTTAACTCCAACTTAATTTACGCAGCAGACCAAGATGAGCAATTGGAAGCGGAATATGTATTTTGGGGCGGTAGACCCACAATCTGTTCTCCTGCCAAAACATTGTAAGCTTAGTGGGCAAAAACTAGTTACTGCCTTGGAACACTTAGGTTTGAGTGTAGTAAATGGAAGATTTCAGGACAGCATGCCTCTGAGGTATACCTACCATGGAGCGAATTCACACTCAATAATAGACTATACAATCCTTACTTTACCAATACTACAGCACTTAAGGAAATACATTGTCAAATATACAAAGCAAAGTGACCATTCGGATCACCACCAGGAGCTGAGTGTAAACCCTCCAAGGCACAGGAATGCACCCATTGAAGTAGGCTTATTAAAAACAACCAACTTGAGCACCTAAAGTGAATGCATAACTCACTTCCTGACCCGGCCAGTTTGGCAAAGAAAACTATAGTCTAGTAATACATCAAACTGCAGCCAAACAGAGGTTTGGTCAGACTTCTCAAGGGGACGGCTAATGAACGCTTCCACAGTAAAACACACCAGGAGGCAAGTCGACAATTGAACTGTTGACCTTACAAACAGATCCCATGCTTTAAAAAAGGATTTAAGAAAAATAATCAGGAGTGCAAGATGGCTCAACCCTCAAAATATATATGGGAGGAAATGAAAAGTCTGAGGAAGCAATATAAAAATAAAAATCCGGGAAGGCCAGAAAATGCAAACAGGTATTGTGGACAAGACTGCTTTTTAAGGCAAAACAAACCAACACTAGTAGATCCTGGGAAACTATAAACTGCATCAGCAGACCAGCAAGTACAACAAACAACTCAAGTGTGCCATTGAAAGCCTGGGTTGCCATCTAACCAAGGTGTTTACTATAGGTAAACCCCAGATCATCTGAAGCAGGATACCAGCCACAATACAGGGGATAATGAAGCAAACAATATCATCTCCCCCAAGAAAATGTGCTCAAGCAATTCATGGCTTATTTCAGACGACCCATCCGGGCTGGTTAACCTGCATAATCCTACAGATAAGAGTGCAAAAGTAAAAAGGGCAGAGAGAAAATACAGTGCACCAGGGCCAAATGGTATTCTGCAGGCTATTTTCAAACTTGATCCTGAATATTAGGCATCCCCGCTGTTGGCAGTATAAGAGAGTTGGAAATAGTCAATAAAAAATCTGATCTACAAAGGTGAAGACCGGTCAAACCTGGCCAACTACAGGTTGATAGCGCTTAAAGACTACGAAGCAAAATATTATGCATCACTAATCTTCGAGGAGCTGGTCGAATGCTCAGACATGAACAATATAGTTCCAGTCAATCAGACAGGGTTCCGAAGAGTGGTTGGGACAACCACGAACACTCTAACTGTTGCACTAATAGCAGACAAGTGTAAGCACTGCGGAAAAAGTTACATTTGTTTCACATACTTTGAAAGAGCATTTGGTAGAGTAGTCTGGGCCTGTTGTGAGCCATCGAGCTGTTGTACACATGCACCTATATTCAAGTCAAACTAGCCGACAGCACAAGATTATTAAAGAGAATCCCCACAGAAGTAGGCCTCAATCAAGGCTTTGTGTTAGCTCCTCATTTGTTCAATCTGTTTATGGCAAACTTGTCATCAAAACTTGACTAGATAAGCTCTCATTCTCCGCTCCTTATGTTTAACACATCTTTCCTACGTGGATGACATAGTCTTTCTCAGCCACACAAGAGTGGGACTATAAGGATTACTCAGAGAACTAGCCGACTGCATTAAGGGTAACAAACAGAAATAATATCAATTACGAATCAATCTGGGCCATTGCTCAAAATCAAGCTTAGAGAAGAACTGCTAGAGGAGGTCCACAGTTATAAGTATTTGGGACTGCACATAGACAATCGCCTAACCTTTCAAATGCATATGCAGTATGTCATTAAGAAAGGAAACACTCTGATTTATGCATTCATTGTACTTGCAAAGAAGCTGCGTGGTCCCTCTTTCAAGTCATTACTGGCGGTCATGGTGGCTAAATTCTTACAGTGGCATAGTCAAGTGTTGTTACGCACATAACAAATGCTGCAAACTTGCATAAATTCAAAATAAATGCATACAAAAGAGTATTTGGCCTTCCACAGATCCACTCAACTACCCAAGTTTGCTGGGAATTCAACATTATGCAATTTGGTCATACCTGGCTAGTACATTAAGGCCCGTATTTATACTTTTTGACGCTAAACTGCGCTAACGCAGTTTAGCGTCAAAAAGTTTTGCGCCGGCTAACGCCATTCTGAAGCACCATGCGGGCGCCGTATTTATTGAATGGCGTTAGCCGGCGCAAGCAGACCGGCGCTGCCTGGTGTGCGCGGAAAAAAACCACGTACACCAGGCAGCGCCGGCGTTGGGAAAAATGGCGCTAGGGCGTCTTAAAAATGGTGCAAGTCAGGTTGACGCAAAAATCGCCTCCACCCGATTTGCGCCATTTTTAACGACGCCCAGCCGCCATTTACATGACTCCTGTCTTAGTAAAGACAGGAGTCATGCCCCCTTGCCCAATGGCCATGCCCAGGGGACTTATGTCCCCTGGGCATGGTCATTGGGCATTGAGGCATGTAGGGGGGCACAAATCAGGCCCCCCTATGCCAAAAAAATATATTAAAAAAAAAAATTATACTTACCTGAACTTACCTGAATGTCCCTGGGGTGGGTCCCTCCAGCCTTGGGTGTCCTCCTGGGGTGGGCAAGGGTGGCAGGGGGGGTCCCTGGGGGCATGGGAGGGCAGCTGTGGGCTCATTTTGAGCCCACAGGTCCCTTAACGCCTGCCCTGACCCAGGCGCTAAAATCCGGCGCAAATGCGGGGTTTTTTGGCCCGCCCACTCCCGGGCGTCATTTTTGCCCGGGAGTATAAATACGACGCATTTGCGGCGCAGTCATTTTCTTAGACGGGAACGCCTACCTTGCATCTCATTAACGCAAGGAAGGCGTTCACGCAAAAAAATGACGCTCTTTCCTCATACTTTGGCGCGAGACGCGTCTAACGCCAAAGTATAAATATGGCGTTAGTTTTGCGCCGAATTTTCGTCGAAAAAAACGACGCTAATTCGGCGCAAACAGAGTATAAATATGCCCCTTAATATTGCTGTATGGCAGACATTGGCAGCAGATCATCACTCCATCTACAGCAAACATCTGTGGACATCATTGAAAACAAATACAACAGACCTTTGAAACAAGAACCTACCTTTTCCAGCATTTCACCAATTAATAAATAAAGTTGCTAAAATGCACTGGTTTTAAGATGATAAAAACAGACTAACCAGTCACACCCACGCTTGGATAGTCATGCTAACATATGATGCGTTGAAACTGGCCTCGTATCTAAGTGTGACAATTTTGGTGCACTTAAAGAGAAAGCTGATGTCAACTCATTTCGGCATTTTGTCATCTTTGGCTGACCAGCCGTCTTAGAAATATATTAGGCAGAAGACGTGCAGATTATGTGGTGCAGCAAAGGAGGGTAATATCCACCTGGTTTGTATATGCCTAAAAGATAGCTCATGTTTCACTATTGCAAAATAATTTTTAACACAAGGGGCATTCGATCTTATATAATGGCTTTAATAAAAGGATGTGACCCAACTGACCCAATGCTTAATTGTAAATTAATGAAATTATTAATTTTATATGAGAAAATAATTTGGTCCGAACCTTCGAGACTGACTGGTCCATAAGATCTAACCTGCACCTTATTGATGACTGGTTGATAATATGTCCAGGTAACTATATAGTTCAATCACAATCAAGAATTGTAGAACGCTGATGTTTTAACTCTTGTTGATAAAACCTAGCTTATGACCTTATGTTTTCTTTTTTCCCTTCTTCATTTCATCTAACTCTTATTGATTCAGTTTTAGAGACACTACTGCACTTTACAGATGACAATTATGGTGGGTTTTATCTTCATGGTGGAGGTGATTCTCTGTGAGCATTTTAATTACAACTGATGCAGCACTATATTTTATACATTTCTTGTATGATTGCAGTGTTTTCATGGTTTTTATTAACCCAAACAATGAAGTGTTTGACAGGGACTTTAACTAAAACCATGTGCTATTGGACCTTGATTACTTGCCAGTGTTGTCCACTCTCCCCAAGGGTCTAGCAAAGTGGCAGTATTATGTTGTATGACTGAAGAATCTTACCATGTAATACCAACACATTACCCAACTGTTGACCTCGGGTTCACACCAGTAAACCTTAGCTCAGTCCTGGTAAAGTGGCTAAGAGCAGTCAGGCTACTCAGAGGAACACATGTAAAGCATTTCACAACACCAACATGGACGATAAGTAAATCACATAACTCGAAAGAAATTAAACACCAATTTCGCAAAATAGAGCAGATTTTTTAAAAATAATTTTGAATCCAAATTAATGTCTTTATGTTGCAAATAAAAAGAGCTATGGATTTTAAAAGATTAAATAAATCAACGCTTTGCAGACCTTTCCAACTCTATAATTGTAGTCAATGGAAGAAAGCACTGTATGCAATCGGTCACTTGTGGGGTGAGTTCTGTGGAACCCACCTGGAGTTAAAGTCTGCGGGTCCCTAGACTACTGCTCAACAGACAGTATTTAGTTACCTTGCCCAGGGAGTCTGGTTGCAGAGGTGCTCTGGCTGTTCTTGGTGCTGACGGGATTCGCGGTCGTTGTCAAAGTTGCAGCACTTGACAAAAACACACTTGGAGATGGAGCTACACTCTACCCTTGGAGAGTAGAGGCCCTTGGGGTCCCAAGACCTGGATTCAACAGCAGGTACTTTGCTACCATGTCCGGGGGCTCCAGATGCAGTGGCAGCCTTTCACCTGTCAATCACGGGAGGGTCACGCCAAAAATGTTTTGCCAATTCACTGAAAGTCACCTTCTTCAGGATGCAGGATCTCAGGAGTAGGGTTGTTGCTCACATCGGTCACTATGCTGGGGAACTGTTTTGGAGTCTGTGATGTCCGAGACAGGGTTGGATAACGGTCTGATGACTGACAAAGCCTTGATAGATGCAAAAGTAGGCCATCTTTACTTAATTGGCTGGATATTGACAAGAGTTGAGTCACAGCTCAAAACCTTTTGTGAGTCTCACTATGACTCCCAGGATGCACGTTACTGGTTTTCTTTGGACTCACTCGAGAGAGGCCTGACAGTTTTCAGTTGTTATGACACAACACAGCGAATCTTCTGCAGGTTGCAGCTGACAGGTTCCACCAGTCAAAGGAGTCAGCTTTAGTTTCTGGTGTCCACTGGTGTCCCTCTTGCTGGGAGCAGTGAGTGTTTGCACTGGGACATGTCGAACACATAGTTCCAGTATATGGTCCCTTCAGGGCAATTAAGTGTCCTATCTTTGCACTGCGACAGAGTCCAAAGTAATGTTGTCAGTGATGGCATCTTCTCTGTGTCTCTTATCAGAATGAAAGTAAGAACTGAGGTTCTGATGCCAGGGGAGCCCCTTAAATCCTAGTTTAGGGGGTGTTAAGAGTGTGGGAGACAGTAGCTAATGGGCTACTGGTCCCTGGGCTAGTCCGCCCCTGAGATGACAACTTCCTGTGGGAGTATGTCACTTTTATACCCAGAACCCACTAATTCAGGGTTTGCCAAGATGGCAGAACCTATCATTGGCTGTAAGACCTCCTAGCCCACCCTAGGGGTGTGGCTAGCCTCTTGGAGGTATATGCCTTCCGAGTAACTAATTTTCCCACCTTTCAGCCTGGACAGGGTAGAATGGCTATGTCCTTGAGTGGAGGGACAAGAGTTTATATATCAAGGGCAGTGAAAGCCTGTGAGGCTCACCACCTTGATCACCGTAAACACTAGCCATCCTGGGAGGGCTGAGCTGTGATCTTCTCCCTGCCCAGGTCCTTTGTCTCCATCCTGAGGAAAGTGCTAGCACAACCAGCAGGAGGGCAGACTCAAATCTTGCGGTAAATGGATCAGGGGAACCCGCCAAGGCAAGAGAAAGCTGGCAACTCCATGGGCATCCTCTAAGGTACATGCTAG
Organism: Pleurodeles waltl; assembly: GCF_031143425.1. Classification (NCBI taxonomy): domain Eukaryota; kingdom Metazoa; phylum Chordata; class Amphibia; order Caudata; family Salamandridae; genus Pleurodeles; species Pleurodeles waltl. Next base: position 683,892,815 of record NC_090439.1, read on the forward strand.
GTAACCCTGGGCATGAGGATCATGCCCAGGGTAAAAAAGCACAGTGTTTGATACCAAACACGGGGTAAATCAGTCGGGCCATCATAGAGCTGGACATCTGTGGGGTGCCCCGTTTCCAGGCCATTTTATCCTATTGACCTCCTGTCAATAGCATTACATTTTAAATGCTACCACAGGGTCATATATGCTTGTAAATACACGTACTCACTCATACCACAGTGCACCTTGCCTCCTAGGCTATAGGAGGCCAGTGCTATGGGCAGTGAAGGGACTCTGCCTGCACCTGGTGGAGGCAGAGTCAAACTCGAGCACACGAGGCTGACATTGCAGCTCTGCGGGCTTTGCTTTTACTAGGGTCCATCAGGGTGGCACAATCAGTGCTGCAGCCCCGATGACCTCTTTACCTTCCAGCCCTGGTTATGACTGGCACCATTTACTAGGGACTTACATGGGTGGTAAAGTCCTTACCAATTGGGTTTACCAAATCACGGTACACCTAAAGGGAGAGAGCTCAGGCACTGGGGTCTGCTTAGCAGGCATCAGTGAACTTTGAGATCAAAAACAACAGCATCAAGCTGCAAAAAGTAGGGGTTGACCATCCAAAAAAAGGTGACTTTACAACAAAGGAGTAATCATGTCTGCTTGTATAGAGTTACTTTCTTCACAGAAGAGACAGTGAACTATTCCCAGTTCATAGGACTTGCTATGCTTCAAACTCTCAGTGCTTTTATATGATACTATTGTTCTTACTCTGCTCCCCCCACAGCCCCTTTGATATGCTGATATGTTGCTGTCTTATGTGAAGCCCTGTATTGCTCCAGGACCAAGTACACACTACATAAAACTATTAAGTAAATGAATAAATAAAAGACCTAGCCATGAGCCACTGGGAGCTATATCAGTAGATCTCTCAGATAGAGCAGCAGGAAAGGCACTTTCAGAACGTGAACGCGAGATTAGAAAAAAAGACTATGTGAGAAAAATGTAGAGGAATAAGGCAATGGACAGGAGTACTTCTTCATAGTGAAGAACTGGGCATTGATTTATCTAGAGTGGAAAGAGAAGACTCATAAAAAGAAGTGTGTGAGAACATGGTCAAGGCAATTGTCTGCAATTTATGTTTCACTGAACAATTTTCCCTGCAGAGCATTTTCACACATCCAGCGGAGTTGAATCAGTTTCTTTGGCGACAATAAAAAGGTGATATTTATTCAAACTAAGACTTTGGAACGTCAATCTTGATATGTGTTAACGTGATAGGTAAAAAGATCATAGAACTGATGGAACCAAGTAGAAAAAAACGAGATAAATGAAATAAAAAATATCTATTTGTTGTAGCCTACGTGTTGTTTTCTTGAAAACTAATGTAATCTACATGGAAGCTCCATAGAGGTTTAAATTAGTGCATGTGAATCTGATACTTGTCCCAAAGAAATATTAAACAATAATATAATCCGTACCGAGAACTTTCAGAAATTATTTTAGTGAAAAACCGTAATCTAGTGACAATAGTGATATATTTGCAATAAATGCCAGGAGGGCTAGTTTGTGAAAAGAGAGTATTGCTGTATTATATAGTGTTTTCAGCTATTGAAAATCCTCATGAAAACCTCTTAATGTTGTTCAGTGATAATGCAACTAGCATAGTGAACAGAATCAGTGAGAAAAGAAATGTACAATTAAAACTTCGACCATTCGTTCTAAAAAAAAGAAGCCAGCAGCAGTATACACATAGTTTTCGGATTCATTTTCAGCACATTTACAGGTTTTGGAATAGTACAAGGTTACAAATGTCTAAGATTTGTAATGTTATTACACTTGGGAACAACATTCATATGTAGCCCAGGTAGGGAACAATATAGGCGAATCACTCTGTCAGCAGAAACTCCCAGAAAGCTAGGGAATGAAGAAATGCGGCAGAGGTGAGCAGCAGCAAATGGCTTATTGGTAAACAGTCCTGGCATAGTTTCAACCAAAGAAGTGCCGTCACTCAACAAGAAAAGGCCGGCTGCCAACATGCACCAGAGACAAAACTGCCCGCGAATGGAGTCCAAACATGCCTGTACCGACGTCAGCCATGCGACTGACCCTTGCTGATGTCATTTCTGCCTCCATCCTTGAAGGTATTTAAAGATCTTGTAAGTTCTTCTTGTACTTCAGCTCAACACATTTCTGTAGTAATAAAGGACAGTTGTGCCATAAATCCCTAAAATACATGGAGGGAAGGGAACGTAATTTGTCGATGACAAAGGTTAACCACTCCAACTTCATTGCAAAAACCTTTTATGTCCAAGCACATCTCTCATCTGTTTATTATCTATACTAATATGTTGTAATTACAAATAGCAGAAAGAGAAAAGAGGTGAGACAAAGGGCTCTAGTCTCTGCTGCCATGCCATTCCAGGAATTGTCTTGGATTTTTACCCCCCTGCAGTGTGTTGGACAGACCTCCGGGGCTTCCTGTTGCCTATTACACTTAAAGTCATAATTGCTTTTCTGTTTGCAGTGAAAGACATTTCCATTGGTCGCCCCGAGCAGAGGGAGATTCTTCTTGCGGGAAGGAATAACCAACAATTTTGCTACAGAAGATCAAATAGCTGCCTTCTTGTACACAATATATGTAGAAACTTATAAAAAAAGATGAGTTCGATGTCGAATGAGTTGGCACAATACCTATGTTTTAGAGGTTTTATCACAGAAAGCCAATGCACTGATGCCAGTCCAAGGCTCACAAAGGCATTGGCTTTCAGTTTAATCTGCAGGGCCGGACAGGCCTTTTATTCCACGGGCATTTGCCTGGTAGGCTGGTGCCCTTGGAGGCTAGTTTTGAAAGCAGCAAGAAAAGGGAGGCTTCAAGAGGGAGGGAAGCAAAGGGAGGTGGAAGGTAGAGAGAAAGCGAGCAGAGAGGGAAAAGTGAGAAAGGAGAAGGGAAGAGAGAATGGATAGGTGGAAAGAGAGAGGTTGCGCAAGTGGTCGAAGGGAGGCGATGGTTTGAGCATTTTTGCCAGGGCTGCTATTTCTTCCCCAGTCCAGCTCTGTTGAGTCAGTGTAGGAGCAACCACATTTTGGATGACCTGCAATTTGATGATCAGCTCCTTGGGTTTCACTAAGCTGATAGTGATGCAATACTTTGATAAGAAGAAGTGGCTGATGCCTGACCAATGGAAGGCGGAGTGACACCACTTTTCTCAGCAACCACTCTGAGTCAGTAACTGAACCGCCGGCTTGAAGTCAGGCTGGTTTAGAGGCAGATTTGCACTATCAGCATGAGGTCAGAGAGCAGACTGAAGAGCAGTGGAAGAGCATCAGCTGTGCCGGTGTCCTCTCTTCGTTGGCAAAACCTGAGGAAAGTTGCAAGTTGCAAGAAACCCATGTGCTTCATCATGCTTTCACTCGTTTATCCTCTTAGCGCCAGCATTGTGGAATGAACGCTCTGCCCAGAACAGGAGTATATCAGCCCTTGTCAGGTTTAAAACGTGTTGAAAGCCCATTTCCTTGATTTACCCAACCAGCCTTGATTCAAAGTAATTGAAAGTGCTTTTGTTGTCATTTACCGTATTGCTTTTCTTTCTCATGGACAGAGCTTTTGATGAAAATGCTATAATAAATACTAAAAATGATAAAAATAAATAATAAAAGCCTTGAACTATGCCCATCCTGCAATTGTTGTCCTCGAGTTGACTAATTTAGTAAAACCGTGCTCAGGCGCTTACATCTACTGGTAGTTTTACAGACAGTATACAATCAGTCCCCTCGAGTGACTTCAGTATTTCACAGACAGGGCGAGGATTGACTAACAGTTTCCCAATGGCATTTCCTTTCTCTGGGCACCTCTAAGCTTTTATTAGAAATAAAAGTTTTAGGAAAATCCTCTATTAATGTATGACATAGGTGAACATCAGTATCTGTAGCGTAGCCAGTGTGTCATGTTGAAAGGTAGGAAAAGGAGCCCATGGCTGCTGTTTGAATTGTAAAATGCAACAATAATTAGGGATCAGAGGCCCCTCTGGCCTGTGGTCTCTGGTGCCACTGCACCTGCTGCACCAATGGAAGCTACACCTCTGGTCTAGAGGATTCTGAACTTCATATATGGGATTCATCTATAGGCAACACCCATGCACATATATGGCCGGCTTTAGCACTGGTGGTGTCCGGTGCAACAATCTTCTATGGTGGCCCCTCTGACCTCCTCCTCGGATTCCCCCACTTTAACCCCACAAAAGTCAATCAATCAATCATTCAGGGGATTCTTTTATAATGGGAGCTTGGCACCCTACGGGGTGGGGCGGGGCTCTGGGCGCTGGTTAGATGCTGTGGTATTGGTCCTTCTGGCAGGAGTGATGGTTGAAGAGCCAGGTTTTGAGCGAGCTGATGCCCGAAGTCCTTCAGGGAGGGGGTGGCCCAGAGGTGGCGAGGGGGAGGTAATTCCAGGATCTGGCAATGAGGTGGGAGAAGGAACGTCCTCCGAGGCATTTGCCGCGGATGCTGAGACATGGGCGAGGGAGAGCGAGGCTGAGCGTAGTTCTCTGGTGGGATGGTAGAATTTGAGGTACTGGTTGATGTAGGTGGGTCCAATGTTGTGGAGGGCTCAGTACGCGTGAGTGAGGAACTTGAAGAGGCATATCTGCTGAACGGGGAGCCAGTGGCGCGCCCAGAGGTGTTGGGTGATGCTGGTTCTTCTGGGGAGGTCGGGGACAAGTCTGGCAGCAGTGTTCTGGATAACCTGAAGGCATCCTAGGAGTTGTTTGGTGATCCTGACGTAGAGAGCGTTGCTGTAGTTGAGGCGGCTGCTGATGAGGGCCTGGCTGACTGTTCCATCGGAAGATTATACATAGCAGCCAGTGTTGAAGCAGACTGAAGAGACTGCATAGATTTGTTTATTCATTATGAGGTGGATGTCCAGAATGATCCCAAGATTATGGGCATGGTCTGAGTGGGTGGGAGGGGGACCAAGGGTGGTGGGCCTCAAAGAATTGTCCCATGAGGAGGGCTTGTGTCCAAAGATGAGGATCTCCGTCTTGTATGAGTTAAGCTTGAGGCAGTTGTCTTTCATCCAGGCAGTGATGTCTGTCAGGGTGTTCTGGAAATTGGTTCGAGTGGAGGTGGCATCTTTGGCGAAGGAGAGGACGAGCTGGGTGTTGTCAGCATAGGAGTTGATGCTGAGGCCGTGGGTGCAGACGAGGTCGGCTATGGGAGTCATGGAGAGATTGAAGAGGGTCGGGCTTAGAGAGTGGCTCTGAGAGACACCGCAGAAGATATCTTTGGGGGCAGAGATGAAAGGAGGGAGAGGGATTCTCTGCGTTCGGCCGGTGAGGAAGGAGGAGATCCAGTCGAGTGCCTTTCTTGGATTCTGATTGCGTGGAGTCTGGTGATCAGGGTGTGGTGGGAGGCGGTGTCAAAGGCTGCCGAAAGGTCTAGGAGGATGAGGATCACTGTTCCACCGAGGTCTAAGATGCTCCTGATCTCGTTGGTAGCTGCGACGAGAACTGTCTCCATGCTGTGGTTAGGACGGAAGCTGGACTGGGACGTGTCCAGAAGGTGGTTAAGTTTGAAGTGGTGTGTGAGCTGTGTGTTGATTGCTTTTTCATGGACTTCAGCTGGGAATGGGAGGAGCGAGATCGGGTGGTAATTCCTGAGTCTGCTAGGGTCAGCTGAGGGTTTCTTTAGTAGGGGTTTGATCTCAGCATGTTTCCAGGTTTTGGGGAAGGTGGTGGTGGTGATGGAGGCATTGAAGTTCTCCATAAGAGCGGGTGCTAGTTCTTCTTGGTTCAGGTTGTAGAGGTGATGTGTGCAGAGGCTAGGCGGGTATCTGGAGTGGATGGAAGCCATGAGTTTGGTAGTGTCTTTCGTGGATAGTTGCTTCATTCAGAGATCTGGGGGATGGTGGTGTTGGTTAGGGTGCGAGGGGGGGTCAGGGCTTGAAAGGCGGGTTTCGAAGTTGCTGTGGATGTTGATGGTTATCTGGTGGCAGTAGTCGGAGAGCTTGTCCCAGAGGGATTAGGAGGGGTGGATGGTGTTCGCTGTGGTAGAAGGGCAGGAGAATTCTCTGATATTGAAGATTTCACTGGGGGAGTTGGAGCTGGCTTTGATGCAGGAGTTGGGCACTTGTTTCTTGGTGTCCCTGAGGTGGGAGTGGTAGGTTTTGAGGGCAGACATGAAGAAGCTGATGTTGCCAGGAGTCTTGTTGGAGCACAGTGTGTCTCTAGAGTCCTGCATTGTTGCTTGAGGGGGCGGAGTTCGAGGGTGAACCAGGTGGCTTGCTTGGTGGGTCGGCTGCTTGGTGCTTTCTTAAGGAGAACTGCGGAGTCTGTGGCAGCAGTGAGCCAGATGGAGAGGTTTTAAAATTGGTGTAGGAGGGTGTCTTCTCAGGTGGTTTGGAGATTTTGAGCGCAGCAGTCCAGGTCACTTCTGTGACTTTTCCCCAGTTGCGGTGGGGTAGGGTGAGAGGTTTGGTAACAGCGTCATGTCATAGGTCAATGGTGAAGTGCACTATGATGTGGTCCATTAATGTTACTTCGGTGGTGAGGGGTGAACTTGGCTGTGTTGCTGGTGGAGAAGATGGGTTCCAGTGCATGTCCTACCGTGTGGGTGGGGGTGGATACCAGTTCATTGAAGCTGATGGTGCTTAGGTTTTTCTGTGGGTGCTGTGGAGTTGGCATCGTTGGGATCTTTGAGGTGGAAGTACAGGTATCCCAGGAAGATGTAGTGGTCAGTGCCGACTGCCAGGTGGGCAATGAAATCAGGTATGGTGTTGCAGAAGGAGGGGCGGATGCCTGATGGTATGTAGGTGAGGGTTCCCCTTACACAGTGTCGGCGTCCAGTTTGATCTGGAAGTAAAGATGTGCCATGATTGGTGTGGCGTTGTCATCGGTGGCGGTGCAGCAGATGTGGTCTTTGTAGATGATGGCGATGCCACTGCCTTGTCTGTTAGGGCAGTTGTGGTGGATCATTTTGTAGCCTGGGGGGTCGCGGTGGCGATATCTGGGGTGAGCCAGGTTTCTGGGATGAATATCACGTCGGTGGGAGGGTGGTGATGGTGTCCCAAATCTTGATGGTGTGTTTGCATAAAGATAGGATGTTGAGGAGAGCGCAGGGGAGTTGGGTGTTGCGGCCGGGGTGGGGGGTCCACTGCATGGTGGTTGCATTGGGTCCTATGCTGCAGGAGAAGGGGCAGTTGTGGCAGGAGAAGGGGTCTTTGGTAGTCCAGTCCGGTCTACTGCAGTCCATGACAGGAGTCCTCGGCTCGAGTAGTTTGAGTTAGTCGGGAGAGTTTTGGCGGGGAGCTGGCACTCGGCACGGTCCAGGCGAAGACAGGTGCAGTCTGGCTTGCCTTTGGTGTGCCTTCCGCTCGCCAGGGGTGCACCCACTGCACATTTGTGCAGCGACTGCCATTTAGAAGGGCCTGGGGGGGAGGGATGTAGTTAGAGGGGTGGGGGAAAACAGCGTGAAGGATGAGAACAGGAGGTGGGGGCAGCGGCTGAGGGAGGGAGAGGTGGGAAAGCACGAGGACAGTAGCCCTGAAACAGAGAGAGAGCACTAAACAGAGAGAGAGGGCACTGAACGGAGAGAGAGAGAGCACTAATCAGCGAGCGAAAGCAATGAGCAGAGGGAAAGACCACTTACCAGAGAGAGCACGGAGCAAAGGAATAGCACACTGAGAAGAGGGAGGGAGCACTAAACAGAGAGATAGAGAGAGAGAGAGAGCACTAGAAAGCAAGAGAGAGCACTACATGGAGAGAGGGAGCACTGTGCAGAACAGAGACAGGGGGTACTGAGATACAGAGCGGGCACAAAACGGGCAGTGAAATGCAGAGAGCGAGCAGGGAGGTTCAGCTCGGCCGCCAACAGTGGGAGAGCTAGGTGCGGGACTGTGAGAAAGTAGCCTCTTTCTAGCATGGTTACCCCCATTTTTGGCCTGTTTGTGTGTTTTTACTGTCTCACTGGAATCCTGCTAGCCAGGACTCCGGTGCCCATAGTTTGAGACCAATTTGTCAATGTGTTTTTACTGTCTCACTGGGATCCTGCTAGCCAGGACCCCAGTGCTTATAGTTTGTGGCCTATGTGTGTTGTCACTATAGTTTAGTGACCCCCATATACCAATTCTAATTGGTACACTGGTACCCCCTTACAGGTCCCTAGTATATGGCACCTAGGTACCAGGGGCATTGGGATTCCAGGAGATCCTTATGGACTGCAGCATTTCTTTTGCCACCCATAAGGAGCTCATACAAACACTCCTTCAGGACCGCCACCGGAACCTGAGAGAAATAGTGCACACACTATTCCACAGCCATTTTTACTGCACCAGGTAACTTATAAGTCACCTATATGTCTAACCTTCAATTACTGAAGGCTAGGTGCAAAGTTACTGTTTGTGAGGGCATCCTTGCACTAGCAAAGGTGCCCCCACATTGTCCAGAACCAATTTCCGGACTTCGTGAGTGCGGGGACACCATTATAAGCGTGCACTACATATATGTCAATACGTATATGTAGCTTCACAATGGTAACTTCGAATATGGCTATGTGAGGTGTCTAAGATAGTGAAATTTACCCCCCAATCCAAATTTGGTATTGAGGGGCCAATTCCATGCATCCTGGAGGCTCCACCATGGACCCCAAGTACTGCAAAAACAGCTCTCTGAGGTTTCCACTGCAGCACCAGCTTCTGCCACCTCACAGACAGGTTTCTGCCCTCCTGGGGATTGGGCAGGTCAATCCCAGGAAGGTAGAACAATGCATTTCCTTTAGGAGAGGGGTGTAAAACCCTTTCCCATTGGAAATAGGTGTTACAGGCATGGGAGGGGTATCCTCCCAGAGCCTCTGGAAATGCTTTGAAGGGCACAAACGGTGCCCTCCTTGCATAATCCAGTCTACACCAGTTCAGGGACCCCAGTCCTTGCTCTGGCACAAAACTGGACAAAAGAAAGGGGAGTGGCCACTCCCCTGTCCATCACCACCCGTGGGGTGGTGCCCAGAGCTCCTCCAGAGTGTCCCTGGCGTTAGCCATCTTGGATGTGAAGGTGTGGGGACCCTCTGGGGGCATCTGAGTGGCCAGTGTCAGTAGGTGACATCAGAGACCCCTCCTGATAGGTGCATACCTGGGTAGGTAGCCAATCCCCCTCTCAGGGCTATTTAGGATCTCTCCTCTGGGTGTTTCCTCAGATTCCGTTCGGAAGACTCCACCAGGACTCCTCTGCATCCTCTGCTTCAGCTTCTGACCATCAGATCAACCACAGACTGCTCCAGGAACCGCTGTATCTGCAACAAAGTATCCAGGAAGGCTACTGTGACCTGCAACTTCAGCTCCAGCCAGCAACTGCAACAGTTTCCAGGTTGTGCATGCTCGGAGGAATGCCTGTCTTCACCCTGCACCAGAAGAACCAAAGGAATCTCCAGTGGAGTGACAGAGTCACTTCCCTGCTTCAGCAGGCACCTCTCTGCAATGACGACCGGTACTCTGGGGCTCCTCTCTTGTCGTCGAACATGATCCCTGGAACACAGGTGGTAGATTGAAGTGACTGACTGTCGAAAGGTCCAGCTGTCCAAACTTGGTGGGGGTAAGAGCTTGCCTCCCCATGCCAGACAGTAGCCCTGTGCATCGCGTCCTCTGCAGCTCCTTGGACTTCTGTGCACTTCTTCCAAAGGTTCTTCATGCACAGCGTAGCCCAGATACCCACCACTCTATCCTGTGATGCTCAGCTCCCTGAGTTGTTCTCCGGAGGCATGGGATCCTTCTGTGTAGTGCTGCAACAACCGCACTTTGCAACTTCTTTGCCCCTATGCCCTGCAACTCCTGTGGGTGCTGCCTGGTCTTCTGAGGGCTCTCTGAAGTGCTGAGAACCCCCTCTGCCTCCTCAGTCTGAGTTGAGACTCCAGGTCCCTCCTGGGTCCGGGCTTCTCCTCTTTGACACAAAATGCATTCTTGCATGAACCAAGCCTTGTTGGTTGAATCCAGTGATGCAAACAGCCTGCTCCAACAACTCGACGTGGGACATCTCTTGCACCAAGCAGGAACACGCAGCTATCTTCTTTGGTGCATTTCTGTACTTTTCTTCTAACTGGAGAATCCACTTTTGCACCTTCTTCCAGGTGGGCAGGGGCTCCTGTTCTTCCTGGACTCTTCATCAACTTCTGGACTTGGTCTCCTCTCTCCACAGGCCTTCAGGTCCAGGAATCCATCGTTGGTTGCTTGCAGTCTTGCTTGGTTCATGCATAATCCTTCATCACAACTTGTAGTGGGTTCTGAGGAAACTTGCTGTACTTTACTCCTGTTTTCCTGGGCTCTTGGGCGGGGTACTTTACTTACCTTTGGGGTTTTCTTACACTCCCAGTGCCCTTCTGCCCACTACACTTGCCTAGGGGGGAATCCGACTTTCCCATTCCACTATTTTGGTATATGGTTTGTGTTGCCCCTAAGCCCATTGCAATCTATTGTGTTTTTCACTGTTTGCACTATTCCATGACTCTTTACTTACCTGATTTTAGATACTAGTGTATATTTTGTGTATAATACTTACCTCCAGTAGGAGTATTGCCTCTAAGATATTTTATGAAGTACCTTTATTTTTGGTAATACTGAATATTGTCCTTTATTGTGTATAAGTGCTGTGTGACTATAGTGGTATTGCAAGAACTTTGCATGTCTCCTAGTTCACCCTTGGCTGCTCCGCTACAGTTACCCCTAGACAGCCTAAGCTGCTAGACACCACCTACATTTCACTAATAAGATAGAACTGGACCTGGTATAATGTGTAAGTACCTTAAGTACCCACTACAAACCAGGCCAGCCTCGTACAGGGACCTGCTCCTGCACCTAGTCCCTCATCTCTCCATGGCCCCTCTCTCACATACATTTCATTTGTTTTAAAGCGCTGGTAAAGGCTGGCTTTACTATTCTACTCAGCTATCTACATCAAATACAGATTTTTTTTGTGGCGGGCATATTAATCCTCTGCACTACTTTATGGCGAGCCAAAACTGCCACTAGACAATACTCTGATCCCTCTCTCTTGAAGGCACATTAATCACAAAAGTTATCTTGACATTTGCTGCCTGAAAGCTGGACACACAAGGAACTCTACATTAGGTGCTTTTGAACTGTAAGCTATTGCTAAACAAGAGTGCCCTTCTCCTCCTCTACCCCCCCAACCCTCCAACCTCTCCTGGTCAGTGTCACTCTTCATGGTCAGCACTCAGTGCGGCTGCACAGGTTACACCCCTCTAAAGCAGGCCCTGTGCACGTAATAATACATAGGTATATACACTGTCAGCCACTTCTCAAAACAACACAGCCACCATTGCCCATAATGAGATAAGCGTTTGTTCATAAGGCTAGGGCTGTTCAGGCACACCTGCTTCTGATGAAATATTATATAGACAGTTAGTAGGAACAGTGTCATTCTAACTTCAAACATGCTATTTCTTAGTGGCAACCATTCCCATAAGCATAATCAAGGACAGTGTGCGATTCTGCTGCAGTTTTTGCATAGTTCTGGACATAGTGCATTTGCCACTTAATCCACTATTAACTGCATATTTTGCAGTTTTCAATGAAACTAGTTTATATTTCAATTGGATTAATAGTTACTAAAAACAAGTGCCATATATGTTGCCAAGCATTGGCAAACCATTCAAAAATGTTAAATGGTCAATTTTCAATTGCCGATTGAGGATTCCTGTATTCTGGTCTTAAACACTTATGACCAGATGGTATTAGTATGTGTTTAAACTGTTATGTGTTAAAATGACAAATCGTAAAATATTAATGCGACAGATACCGGAGATTCACGTTTTTTTGCAACTGTTGTTTTTTTGGGCTTCTCAGTAGTAGGTCGTTCTTTGCTCCTGTACATGGAACTAATCATACTCAGGTTCACTGCTGAGAAGAGAGCTGACGCCTACTTACAGGAGAATTTTCTAGCAGGAATTGCATGTGGTGACTGAAACCTGGGAGAGAAACAGCAAAATTAAAAGGTTTATTTTGAAATAAATGAAAATATCTCAAAGGTCCGAGTTAGAAACATTACTTAGAAGCCTATAACGGTGAAGAATAGAGAGTTCAGCTACATCGAAAAGGCGGTGGGCGGGCTTGATAAGGAAATCCTTTTAGCCGAGAGATGGCTCTCAACAGCTCTGATGCAGTAGGACTTGGATGCACAGTCTGATCCTTTGGGGCAGGCCTGCGAGGATATAATTCAGGTTTCTAATTTGGACCCTCCCCTCCAGGAGCAAAGAGATGCCCAACTATCAACCCCTAAGGTGTGGGCAAAAAAAGGCAAGCTAAAAAAAAAAAAACTGTCAACACTTGTAAGACTTCCAGTGCTACAGTCATGTCCGATTTGACCACCCCTAGTATTCCTCTCTGTAAATAGTTCCTTGAGGGCCTGCTCAGACAACTGGGCAAAGAAATAGTGGATGTTATTGAATCCAAATTAGCTGGGATGTATAACCGTCTGGGGCGAATAGAGGTCAAGCTTGCCCATATTGTTTGTGGGAGGTGTGGCAGTATTGAGGTTGGGCAAGGGAGGGAAAGACCTGTAAATGCTATTGTGCACAAGCCAGCTGGTCCAGCTTCCCCAAGCCCAATTTGAGCATTGTGGTTAGAAGGATCTCGGCCAAAGGAGAGGGGTCAATTATGGGCTAGTCTACCAAGCAAGGCCCCCAGCCTGTTTTGTCGGGTCCTCTTTCAGGGGAACCAAGGGGGGATGATTTTCTGCTTATGCCATCACAGAATCCTCCCATTTTATCTGTCCCTGTAGTCAGCAACCCACCCACTTTACCTACTTCCTCTGAGCTAGCCAGGCAATCATAAAACTACATTTCCAGATGTGATCTTCCGGCGCCTGCCTGTCCCTATGTGGCCATGTTAGCTGATCTCCCCAAATTACAACCAGGTGCAAGTGGGTCTACCCCAGAATTGATCAACAAAGTAACCCATTGGGCAAAGGGGAACTCCTCGCTCCATGGTTGCTTATTTGCTGATACTTATGGCCAGAAGGGTGATTTGGTTGGGAAAATGCAGAAGGAGTTCAGCTGCATTATCATTACTTTTAGGAACTCCAGGTTGGCCAGGCACTTGATTGAGTTTTCAGGGCCAGTATTTTCTTCCTGTAGCAGGATTCATCTTCTGCCTCTTAATTATTTTTATATGGAAGCTGCTCTTAGATGGAATTCCATTCCCTCCCCCTTGCGGGCACCCGAATTTACAGTATCATTTCAAACCGCTTTTCCTCGCTAGGCGATATGCCTGAAACGATTGACTCACTACTTGCCCCACGCAAATAGGAAGGAGTCTGGGGCCTCACCTAATAGTCCTCTTCTCTTGAGCCCAAGTACTGCCCATAAGAATCTAGTGAGTCTAGTGGGATTTGTGTCACCCATTAAACCCTACCATACCTCTGAAGGGCATTTGAAACATGGTGTGAAGATTGTTGTTTGGAATGTGGCAGGCCTTGCTAGTAAATTGACCTTTGATGATTGGATGCATTATATACAAAAGTTCCATATTGTTCCTTTCCTGGAGACATGGGCCACCGAAAAAGTTATTTTGAATGAGTACCACTCCTATTCCGTACCTGCTGCTAGTTCTGTTATTGACAGGGCTAGGGCTGCCCTTACTACCTGGTTTAAGGTTTCTTTCGACTCTAAAGTCACCGTAATGCTTTCTAACAGCCTACTAATTCAAGCTTTTCTAACTACCTGGCCATCTGGTATGAGCATTGTTATAATTACCTTTTGTAATGGCTACTTTGATTCTGACCACACTGATAACATCAAAGCGCTGTCTGATTTTATACTAGGTCTGGATGTGCTTTTAGCACATGATTATAACATTATCCTCGGGGGTGATTTTAATGTTAAATTAGGGCCCATACGGGCGTAGAACGAACCTTTTATGTTTGTTAGTTCAACTATTGGATGTGATAGCCTACTGCGAGAGAAGGGGGACAGACTCTTTACGAACTCATTAAGCTGCACCATCTACTGAACTCACTTGAAGTCTATGATCCACTATATTCATCTAAAGCCACATTCCAAAGAGGTGAGTGCTCCTCTGTGATAGATTATGTATCTGCAAATCAAGAATTCTGTGCCTGGGTCCGATAAAATAGAGGTTAGTGCCCACAGTGATCATAATACCTTGAGTGTGGAGTTATGTTTCCCAATGAGGAAGGGAGGATTGACGATCCTGTCCGAGCAATCCCTTGTAACTAAGACCCAAGGACTCCATCTGGTGGGGAAAAATGTGGAAATGGCCGCTATTTTAAAGAATTTGTGTTCCAACTATCTTCTCCTGGTACATGGATGCCTTCAGACACCAGATTGTCCACATGCAGTGACCACCCATTTCTGTGAATTAGGCTCAGCAGTGGTTGGCCTACTGACAAAACCTACTAGATAGTGGCCTGATGGATCCAAATGGTTCAATCAGCATTCAGGGAGGCTTCCAATAGTTTGCATTTAGCCTTAAAGGAACTATCAAGGGATGTGTCAAAGGTGTGCCTTTGCAGGCAGGCCTACAAAGATGCACTCATGGCAAGGTGGAAAGAATTGCAGGATGTGTCTTGGGGAGATCTGGTAAGGGCTTGCAGGCTGAATAATACCAGAGGTTTTTGGCATGCTGTTGGCAATATTAAGTCTGTGGCGATTATATCCAACTGCGTTATCACCACTATAGGCCAGGAAGCTTGGTTTGCGCACTTCAAAAAGTATATGGTTCCTCAAGTGATAGTGTGGTCCCTGATGTGGAGTTAACTTTCCCCTTACTACTGGAATTCTCTGTGGAGGAGGTAGGGGAGGCAATCTTAAAGAGCCCATGTAGAAAGGCTCCTGGCCCTGACAGGGTACCCATGGATTTATATAAAACGGCCCCTGACCTCTGGGTCCGCCTTACTTTGTAAAGGTTTTAATACCTTCTGTAAGATTAGCCTACCACAAACCTGGCACTCAGTTTTCAAACTGAGTAATCCCCAGTCCCCCGAATGTTATTGTCCAATTTCGTTATTGGTCTCAGCCACTAAGCTGGTGGATAGAATTGTCCTGGCCCATCCCCAGGATTAGGTGGGGGCCTCCGGCTTTCTGTCATAGGTGCAGTATGGATTCTGTGAAGGGTTAGGCACAGCAGATCAATATTTAAACCTGCTATTATTGGTTAGTAAATAGACAGTGGCCAAGCAGGGCTCCATGTGCCTAGCTTTCATGGACTTGTCCTGCACCTTCAATAGTGTTGTGAGGTCCAGACTCTGGGAAATGCTTACTGATCTGGGGATTAATGGTGATTTGGTCCAGTTGTTGAGAGCTCTTCATTGCGATCTTTCTGCCTCAGTCAGGTTTGGCCCGTCAGGTGAGAGGGCAGAGGGTTTTAAGATTGTGCGCGATGTCTGCCAGGGGTGCATTTTAGCCCCAGTTTTATTTTTTGTTATATATAAATGATCTAGGTCCTTCCATGTCAGCCAAAGTCTGTAACCCTTCTTCGATAGCTGGGAAAAAAGTTTCCGTATTACTAGACGCAAATTATGCTGTCTTGGTTTCTAGGACCTCCAAAGGCTTAAAGCTACGTCTTCAAGAATTTGTCACCTTTATGGGCTCCCTAGGTTTGCCCCCTAATCATTCTAAAACCTTTATCATGACGTACAACTTGAAGCCAACCAAAATGAGGGGCATCAGCTTACAAGACCAACCCATGGCTCTTACCCGACTTTTCATATTCGGGTGTAGTTTTTGAATGTAAAGGGGACCTGGGGTCCCTGCATTGCAGTAGCCAGGTGGAAATTCTCCGCCCCCATTGAGTATGTCTTCCGTTTGGCTACATGCATTAGGAAAAAACATGTGGTACCCCTATTGGAGGTTTATAGGAGGAAATGCCTTCCCATCTTAATGTATGGTGCATGTATATGGGGCTGTAGCAACTCAAAAACACTCCAGGGGGTGCTAAACGGAGTTTTGAGGAGACTCCTAGGTGTTCCACCCAATTGTTCCACCTTCATCTTGCATCAGGAGTAGCTTGAAGATATGGGTGTTCTGCAGTTTTTCTTTATTCCGGCATCCCTGTCCAAGCAGAATATTTGGGGTGGATCGATTCTACATGGGAGAGAATGATTTTAACACGGTTTCATTTGTGTTTCATCATATGGCACCTGATTTTTCTATTGGGACAGTATGATACGACTAGCATTCTGATATGCCCATGTGATGAAGCCTCCCGGCAAAGTTTGTTGCATTTTTTTTGTAACCTCACTAAATTGTATTTACTCCCATTATTAGGAAGCGAGACATTAACTCCTCCCTGGCTGCCCTGGAGTATCTCAGTTCCTACAGTCTCCTACGATCTGTGTTATGTCTGCTCCTTTTTAAAAGGCGCTATAAAATGAAGGAATTTAATGGCATTTTAACATGTTTCAGTTGTTGCAATCTGCTTTTAACTTACTTTTCAGTTGCACTGTCTTTTTTCATTGCGATGGATATTTTATGTATTTATTTATTTTGATATATTGTGTAGCGAATATGTATTCGCTTGTTTGGGAAGGTGAAGGACTGTTATTAAGTATTTACTTTTAAATGTACTGCCCTTTTAGGTTTTATTCCATTTGTTTTCTTTTTCTGTGTGCCCTGTAATGTGATGTATTGTTGCGTTTCTTTGTTTTACTTTTATGGTCATTTATGTGGCCACATAAAGATTTTAACTTAAAGTTAATGCAGCAGAATGAGCCCCATATGTGGCATTTCTCGCAACATAATGTATTCAACCCTACCTCATGGTGTAATCTTGTATTGGTGCATAGTTCCAGTAGCCCTGTCTAAAGCATGTCCACAGAGATTAAGATAGGGCTTAATGCTGACACCACAAGGAGTGTTTGTACGTGGTGTAGCCCTTGCGCACAATAAATTACCGAACTAAATATAATCAATTGTATATTACATAAGTTATGGCACGTCTAAAATGCAAGATGAGACCATGCATAGTGGGGATGAGTGTTGCATGAGACATATAGGAAAAGAAAAGTGCTGTTGAGCATTTTAAGTAGGGTTAAGAGTCTCCATGTTTCTTTCACATCTCTGTAATCATATTCATGAAGTAATCCATTGGAACAACCATTAAGATGCCTGGTGCATCCTGCATGCACGAGGAACTGTAGCAAACAGGAGAGATTTATTTGCACAGGAGCCTCGCCAGCATGTTTAGGGCAAGTCATAAAATGTGCCACATCAGTGTAAAATGGAAGATTAATTTTTATTTCATAGAAACAATTAGCTCAGTTCATGCTAATGACCTTACTGACATCTAATGAGGAGTCTCGCATTAGTATAATATTAATCAAATGGTGATCATCATTTAGAGTGTCAAAGACTGCAAGTGATGAAAAACCACAAAAAAATCAGATTAAAAGAGATAAGATACAACCTACTTAATTATCAACAACCACAGCACGGGGTTGCCAAGTACATCCCAGAATGAATCTGTATGGATGAATAATGTTCTATGTCAGAACAGTTATGACAGTATCTCCTTCAAAAGGTGGTCCAAAAGCACAATTTAAACAAAAGAATAAATGTTTTTCCGACCATTGTTGAATTCCTCTGCTTAGGATGAGGTCTCCTTTAAAAATATAAACAAACTTGAACAAAGGGCTACCTGCACTTATTCCTCTTCCATCCTTCAAGCCTTCAGTCTTAGATACCTGTTTTTTTTTTTTTTTTATGATTTTCAAAGCAGATTCCTATTTGAAAAATAGTAGTAGTGTCGTCTAGGGCCTCATCACATAGCTCTGTGCATAATTAATTCTTACTTAAATGTGCAATTAGCTTCTTACCAGTGCAAAACCTCTTGTATAAGCCACAAGTGTCAGTTTTGCATTTGTAAAATAAGTTCCTCACCTGCATGATTTTGTGTAAATAAATCTACTTTTGTCATTGGGGTGAGGGTATTACAGGTAAATTCCTTGGTGGTTTCTGAACAGCCACAAACGTACTCATTTTTTATGGTATTCAGAAGCAGTTTTCTAACCTTTCCCACTTTCGAAATGTTCAGAGACTTACTCCTGTCAGAGGAACAAGTAACTCTCTTTCATGTGGGAATTATGTGGAGGCACACGTTTACCCAAGGGAAAATATAGTTTCCCTTTGGAATAACTGGCATAGGTTTCCAGGCCTAACCTGGAAAGGTTTTGTGAATTCCAACCTGTCATAAATCTGCACCCCGATGAGATAGCAAAGCTTTAGTTTCAGATTTTTGACTGCTTTTGAAAATGAAGCCTATGTATTTGAGTGCTAGGGTAAAGTGCGTATCTGATTGTGATGGAACCTGATCTGGTCCAGCGTCCTACCTTGTCCCGCTGAAGGATTTTGAGAAAAGAGCCAAAACAGCAAGGTTCAAGACAAAAACTTTCACAAGTGTGTGCCCTGCTAGACTTGCAAGAAATCGCACCATCATGGTAAGCCTGATATCACACATAGGTCCCAATCAACCACGACTGCTGCCCCACTGTTGTTTCATGGCACTTTTTGCCTTAACACTTTAAATGTCCACATCACCTATGTTCCCTAATCCATATTTAAATTTTAAACATGTTTGTGTCTTTTTACTTACTATTTTTCCTTATTTTTTCTAAATAGATTGGGGAATTTTAACTTTAACATTGCCTAGTACTGCTTAGGCTTGCCATATATTTCTCTTGGGAATAGTTTGCTGCTTCTGTCATATCTCCCAGAGGTTCCCATTGCACTTTGTTGGAACCTAACCAGGTTCTGTTTCTAAGCAGGTATTTGCGCCACTCTCAAATGTGTAACCTTATTTAAGATAGCATTCATTTTCACATTAATGCTGACTAAGAAACTGCTATTTGCACTCACTCAGATATTAATAGCACTGCTCTTCCCACCTTTGAATTAGTGGAAATAGCAAGAGTGAATTTCTGAAGGTTTAGACGTAATTTACACAGCAGGAGCACCCAGATTCCAATTTTTATGCAGATCTGAAAATTGGTGCAAAAAATCAGCAAACATCGAGAAACGGTCCCTGCACTGCAGGTTTTTTGCTTCTAATTCTAATAGAGGAGCATATAATTTTTAAGAAAAAAATTTGCCTAACATTAAAGCCCCCAGCCACCTTGACGTTTGCCAGTATCTTTTAAAGAATTTGCTTGCCCATTCAATCAAATGTCTTCCTAAATGTTGTAGCAGCGCAGGCCTGCAATTGGATGGCAGTATCGCTGGAATATTTTAAACACTTCCCAGTTGAAATATTGTTAATAACTACATATCCTTTTGTTCCTTTCTGCATCACTTAGTGTAATTTTCACTATGCGTGTGATGATGTTATGACACTGACCGTAGTTAACTGTACCATATAATGAATTCATTATGCCTGGGCATTTCAGTTCGTGGGAGAAATTCACCTTATAATAATGGAATAAAGACTACTGTTTACTGGGCAGTAGCCAGCCATCAGCTCCTTCAACACACTTTTTCTTGGCAAATCAATGTCTCTATCAGGGAGACACATTTCAAACAATAGCTTAAGAATGAATCCTATTTTGCACCTGCTAAAAATGTCATTTTATTGTTATAAATTAGGGTTTGAAAGGCTAATTAATATGCCCACAATTTCAAAATGTGACTTAATTTTATATTTCGCAAAATTCCAGGCCAAAGGGATATAGCTGTATGCTAAGCATTGTTTATTTTTTACATTTTCAAAAGCAAAACATTCCTCCGGCTGCTAACATCAACATGCTAGGAAAGGCCATAAATGTTTGGAGTCCCCTCAGTGTCCGAAGGGTGAACATACAGTTTCAGTTTAGATTTGTTGTAGAAATCATTTGCATCAAAAAGAAATGCACCGTGGACCACAAGCCACGCTTACCTATTGACCTTCAAATACAAAACAATAGCTAAGTGAGTTCTTTGCTATCTCACAGATTCTAAGATTGATCCAAACATCTACTCAATAGGCACGCCAACTTCACTTTTTTAGTAAATGTTTATTTTAAAAAAAGACAAATAATTGGATTTTTGTCTAAAGGCTATTCATTATTTAAACGTTGATGAAATATATTTTTACAAGTTTTTCTCAATTGCAACATCACATACAATTCTTTACTACTAGACTACACCCTAACTTTTAAAGTAATAGGCTAATACAATATAATATAAAATTATGAATGCTTACAATCCATTGTGCATTTTCCAGTTTTGCTAAATATTGTAATTTTTAAAAGTTAGTGTGAACTCATAAAACTCATTTAACATTGTATTGCTGATGGCACTTGGACTGTGTAGATGCTGTACAATTATATATGTATTTATCAGTGTACACAATACAGCATATAGTGTGTCTACAATGTTTAGAAGGCTCAAACTAGAAGCGGGTGAGAGGGGATGAAAGAAAAATGAAGCTGGCCAGAGGGAGAAGGGTAAAAGCGGTACATGAAGGAGTAAGCACCATGCAAGGCTGGAGGATCACGAGGGAGAGAGCAACACTAAGCATGGGGAGAGGGGTTGAAACACACAAAGGAGAGAGCTGGAAAACACATTCACTCTCATGGGGAGCTTATATAAAAGAAAAAAGTAGTTTCCTAAAAGGGAGCAGTGGATGGATAGAATGCAGCCAAGGAAAAGGAAGGTGAAGAGGGTATGCTGCAATGGATGGATAAGCAAAAGAAAAGGAAAGAAAGTCAATGTAAGCCAACGAATAGGGAGCAAGCAAATGAATGTGACAGTCAAGCCAAC
Source organism: Pleurodeles waltl (assembly GCF_031143425.1). Taxonomy (NCBI): domain Eukaryota; kingdom Metazoa; phylum Chordata; class Amphibia; order Caudata; family Salamandridae; genus Pleurodeles; species Pleurodeles waltl. Next base: position 683,913,545 of record NC_090439.1, read on the forward strand.
CAATGATAAGCAATGGGCGGCCTCTATGTCCAGTGTAAGTTTTTGGCAGGCCCTGAACTGGCCTGTTGTAATCAGACAACTTGCGCTGTCTGGTACCTGCGAAATAAATAGGCATCAGCAGGCAAGAAAAAAAGAGACAGAGTGAAGGCATCTGCTCCATGAGTATTGATACCGCAATTAAGAAAATTAAAGTTTTGATGTCTGGAAACTGTTGATGCTGGTAAGAGTAATGATGAAGTTTCTAGTTTTGCAGTGCTGCCAGGGAAAGATGAAGTCATAGTATGCTTTTTTGTCAGGGCGGGTGTCTCCAAGGAAGAGCTTTTGTGCTATTACAATGCCACTGTTTCTTAAGAGAATAATGTTGGAGCATTTTCATCCTCCACAGGAATCAATGCTTAATGAGGCCAATGGATGTTTGGAGCCTGCGACAGAGTGTGGTAGACCCACTGAACTCAATTTCAGTACATGCCAATCAAATAAACAGTATGACACATTTGGTCGTACAAGGAAAACGCCTGTCAAAAATAAAGTTACGGGATTTATTACAAACCCAAGCTTAAAGTCGTTTAAATAACTTTTAGGGCAAAATTATAAAGAAACAGAATCACCAAATGTCACTGAAGGTGACAAAATAAATTCAGGCAAACTAATATTAATAAAACTAAGCATTCAATGAGGAACACACAAAACATTAATAATATCAACTGAGATAAAGAAAGCAGACATTGCTCAGGCTTAGCAAGCTTCAGTCAGTTTCAAATCAGTAAGATTATAATTTCAGATGAGCAAAGGGAAACTCCTATCATGGACAAATTAAGGATTTACATGTGTGGGGCAGAACACTGTGGGCAACAGACAAAAAGGACAAAAATTGCAAAAATAATTTGGAAAAAAGAAATCTAAGTTAGCACAGTACTAACTAAGGTGGGCAAAGATAGGTAAAAAAGGGAAAGCGTCAGCATGTCAGAAGCTTGTCCAAGAGTCTTCTGAAAGGGATTATGTTAGAAATTGTGCCTCTAGTTGATAGAGGTATACACCCTTGGCCAAGTACAGACCACAATCCTGGTCAGGGTAAGCCACTGTACAACCTAAATTATCCTGTGCTCACCCTCTGGTAGTTTGGCACAGAGCAGGCAGGCTTAACTTAGGAGGCAATGTGGAAACTATTTGTGCAATACCTCATACAGTAACACAGTGAAAACACCCCAAAAAGTACTCCACACCAGTTTAGAAAAATAGATAATATTTCCCTGAATAAAATAAGACAAAAACAACAAAAATTCAATATGCACAAGTCAAAATATCACTTTTTACCTTGAGTGCGTAAAAAATAATGATGTACGGGGCCGCAGAGAAGGAGATGCTTTGAAAAATAAGGTGCTGCATCAGATTTTCTGGCGTGGCACAGATGATGCATTGTTTCTTTCCACGTTACAAGGTGATGCGTTGATTTCCAGCACTGCAGAGTTGATTCCTCACTGCAATGCAGGGATATTTTGACTCCCAGGGACGATGTGTTGAAAATCCATGACGCTCTGGCAAGAAGAAACAGGCATTGCATCGATCCGTTAAGCGATGCAGCGATTTTTCAGCTGCAAGGCAGGCGCTGCGTCGATTTCTGCAGGCATTGCATTGATTTTCCTATGCACTGGGACTTTCTTCTCTTTGGTGAAGTCTTTTTGGCCCTTAGACTTCAGACCAGGAGGCAAGCTCAATCCAAGCCCTTGGAGAGCACTTGTGGGGAAGGCAGAGCCCTTCCAGCAGAGTCAGGGGCCAGCAAGCAGCAGGCCAACAAGAAGGGTAGCAGTCCTTCCAGCAAAGCAGTCCAAATGAATCCTTTGGACAGCAAGGCAGTCCCTCTGACAGAGTCCAATTGTAGATCCAGAAGTGTCTGATTTTGGAGGGTTACAGACCCAGTATATATATACCCAAAAATGCCTCTGAACTGGGGAAACTTCAAAGAGTGATTTTGAAGTGCACAAGGTCCCCTTTCAACCCAGCCCTGTCTGCTAGGATCCATGTGTGTGTGTGGGGGGGGGGGGGGGGTTGTCAGTCCTTTGTGAGGGGTCAGGCCACTGACCTTTGAAGTGTAAGTGAGAGCTCCTCCACCCTTCCTGCCCAGGGAGACCCATTCAGTATGCAGACGAATGCAGATGTGGCTGAAAGGCTTGTGTTTATGGCTCTCTGGGTGGAATGCACAAGGGAAGCTGTCAAACAGCACTGCCCAGCCAGGGTGCTCCCAGGCAGACTGGGAGCCTGTGCAGGCTCTCTCCAGCACAGCAACATAGTTGCTGTGCTGGAAAGACCTTACTGCACATGTGTGTTTGGCCGGCCCGAGGTGGCCGACCAAACACACATTTGCTCTGAAGGGAGTGTGTGGTTGCACTCCCCTCAAGTGCTCGTCATCCCTATGCCCGCCCCTTTTCAAGAAAACGATAATAAAAATGTATTATCGTTTTCTTGAAAAGGTTTTGCAGCTGCCGCTGCTGGCCGGGTGTCGTCTCTCCTCCGCCTTAATGGAGGACCCGCCCCTGTTTGTTAATGCATTTTAACTGCTTTAATGGGGAAGTACATTTCTTTCATTTTTACGCATATATTTAAATCATTAATCATTAGAAATTCAATATCATTTCAACATATTCTGTTATTCTAAGGTGTAATTTTAACATCATATAACTTAAATCTTGCAAACATTTGATTTAATTCAAATACCACCTATGTCGAACTCTACACTGTAAATACAAATTAATTGATAAAGATGTGTCAGTGCAATTTCTACAGTCAAACCATTAGTGCTTTTGAATAACATAATGCATAAACTGTCACGTATTGTTGACTTCTGTGACATAAGAGGCTCTGCTAAAATTTAGACTACATTAACCACAATTTAAGATTTTGTGCACCACGTATCGCCTTTTAAAATGATGTCAATTGGCAACTATTGCAATGACAGGAGCAAACAAGTGACATTGTTAAGGTAGTTGTTATCAAGGATTAGTTGACCTGCAGTAAGCATGGCCACTGTCAATGGAGCTAGCTATATTTTGTGTATTTTTCACTATATAAGTGGTTACTGTCTTAAAGACTGGCAAATTCCAAGGATTGTACCACTGTATTGAAGACTTGCTTTGGAAAATAGGGCTTTATATCTTGTTTGTATTGCTTATTTTTGCTACTTTTTAATGTAATTGATTCAGCTTCACTGAATCAGGAGGTAATGAATACAAATATTAGGGTTCAGGAGAGAGATGTACACAACAGAGAGGATCAGAAATGAAGGTAACTCTCCCTAGGGAGCAAGGAGTGTAAGGTAGGAACTTGAAAATGTCTGGTCAATGGAAGAAAAAGATAGCACAGTTGATCAAACAGGAGCAGTCTTAACAGATTATCTCTCATACCTAGGACATTGCTGCAACACTGCCCTTTGTTTGGTATGGCTTTTGTAGGCCTTTCCCCAAATGATAATTGGTGCCAGGTGTGCTTGCTGACTGTAGGAGAGAAAGGGTGGGCCACAACAGAATAAACTCCATTATAAAGGAAGAGCTTACATGCTAGCAGGCAGGCAGACCGACAACTCTTCATTTGATTATGAAACATAATCATACAAGTGCAAAGACAGCTCATTGAACACTACAATTATACAAATAAAAATACATTTATCAGCAGAGCACATCCAGAGTGTTATAAGAGAAGATAAAATCCCAGATTAAAAAAGCATGGATTCACAATGTCTTATAGATGTTAAAAAAATCCGTACCACTGAACATACACTCGGTTAGCCTAGTGTCCTTAAGTAAACCAGAGCTAGATTGCATTTAAGGAACCTTTGCCTTTATATTCTGGAATCAAGTATAATCTTCTACAATGGTTATAAATTATGCAAAAAAAAACAAAGTGCAAGAGTGGTAGGGGCGTAGATTCGTCACATGGGACAAAGGAGAATTGCTGCTGGGTTACATTGGCCTGGGGGAAGCATAAAAGTCCTAGAATGGGGCTCAGGTGAAATCTGGTAAGAAAAGCTCTCACCCAAGGATCAATAACAAGGTTCAAGTACGGAGTTGTCCCCAAAGTAGTTTGAATGATTGGATACTCCTGCATGGTTGGCTTTAGCAACTCCTTCCCCTCACTGGGCGATTTAACAAGACAGCGTAATCTTCCCCAAACCATGAGCTGTTTGCTCGGTATATGCCTTGCGCATTAGCAATTAATTCTGGCCTTCCAAACAAGGTAGCAATTTTTTTTACGTGGTGCTGCCAAGATATCGAGTGCCCATGAGCAGGGGCTAAGCAATCCTTAATGACTGAGAGACTTATCGAAGCATGAGGATGACAGCCATATTAAAAGGGGTGCTAGTTTGATACTATCCTCCACATAACCCAAACTTAATTCTACACGCAGGAAGACATTTTGAGTGGTGGACAGGAGCCTGCAAGGTCTGACTGGGTCAATACCCCGAGATAGCTGCCCTATCCCCATAACTCAGAATCGGAATGCATTTATGATCGTATATTTCCAGCAGAGGGAGGATCAGTTTATTGCCAATCTTTTGGGCAAAGGTAATAGGGCACATACTGCCTGGTCGAATTATAAACACCTAGTGGAAAGACACTGTGCCCAAGGTCTGAGAGAATTAAAAGTGACACCCACATATTGAAAATGTGTCACTTTTCCCACGTTCCTACTTTTAATGGATATAGATCTGCCTTGCAGCTAGGTCTTCCACAGGCCATGTAGTAGGTTTTACTGAAGTTAGTTTCCAGGTCAAAGTTTCTATAAACAACTCAAAAGAATCAATCAATGCTTTGAGACCATTCTGTGTTCTGGACATTAAAACAGCATCATTGGCATATACCAAAGCAGGGGCTGGCCTAGATTTGACCATTGGCATATCCTTGCAACGTGAAAATAAGAATGCGTTAAGCCAATTGGTATATAACAGAAATTTTGGTGCAATGACACAACTGTAGTGAATCCCCTCTCAAGCACAAATGAATGAAACCATTTCCTCAGGGCCATACCTCACTGAGGTTGTAACATTATCATATGAAACATGAACAAAAACAATTAAGGACTTATCCATTCCCATACATAATAAAATACCCCAGTGTTTTGAAAGACACACTTGTTCAAAAGCACTGCTAAGACCCCAAAAAAGAGAAAAACCTCTGACCTGCTTCATAATATTATATTTGCTAACAACGAGGTGGTATTTGAACCACTACCTCAATATTACTTGGTTGAATCAGAATCCTTATTGGGGCTCTGTTAGGACGTAGCTGTCCTCTGCCCAGTGTTGGATCCTGTGTACAATAACCCAGCTGACCACTGTGACCACAGAAACTAGCAGAGAATGTTTTCTATAGCAACATGGTTCTTGCTTGTTACCTTTTTTTTAAAGACTTGCATGATTACCGGCCTGTGCCACGAGCGTAGGCAGTTGCGAGCAGAATTAATTGCATTAGTAATAATATGGGCCCAGAAGTCTGGGTTGTGTTTGTAAAGGTCCATAGGAACCCCGTCTGGGCTGGGGGCCTTTTCTGATCGACTCTCTAAAAATGCAGAGTTCCCCTGGTATAGCACGATCTTAATGGATAAAGGATAAGTTGGAGTTGGTTTAATGCTGTCCAATGCTGCTTTGGCATCCAGATGGTAAATATACCTGAAGTGTTGAAGCCGCTCATTAGCTTTAATATGGGTGGCGGGGCTGATATGCCAGCCATTTCAGCATCCTGCATGGTGCTGGAGTTTCTTGTAGCCCTTTGCTGTGCTCCCCTCAATAACCACAATCTCCTTGGTGCTCATCCCCGCTGCAGCTGTCCTCCAGTGGGTATGTCCTGCCTGCAATGGGGTGAAGGGTTTGAGTAAAAGCTATTTCTAGTGGCACACAGTCATTACAGTCAGGAAATGTAGTCTACGTGTAGAACACATATTAATTAGGGCTCTCGCATCTGCTGGCTGTGGTTAGAGAGGTGGTGGTATTTATTCACATGTAATGCAATTAGGAAACTCAGCTTGTCCTAATCAGAGGTTAACATTGATTATCCGGGGGCAATTTGGGTGCTTAAGTTCTTTGCCATGGAAACAGGGATGGGCTTAGTAAATGGCCTGAGGGCTTCACGTTGGCAATGGAACTGATAGTCTCTGAGAAACAACTCAAAATCTGATCACTTGTTAGGAGATTGAGTGCAGAGTGGAGATGGGATTGTGTGGTCAAAGGCAAATCAAGTTAAATTCTGAAGGTGTGAAACTTTTTTGTCAATATTAAGGTACATACCTCAAGTTTAATGCCAATGTTAGTTATAAAATAAGAGAGTAGACGATTTGTCACCTGTTCTCAAACAGTTTTTGGTGGTATTGACTGTGGCAACGCAAAAGGATGATGTACGGAGTGTTGAAACTTTTCAAACACTCTCCCCCATTAACAGATCTGGGTTAAATTAATCGTTCTTTGGCTCACCATGCCACCCCAGTTTGGACCCAGCCTTATGCAAGTCAGTCTGAACTGCCATGCCAGGTCCTCCCTGGACTGGAAACAAGCATCCTGGGACTGGTTTCAAGGTATCACCCATCATAAAACAGGCTAGCTTGAATCCAGTGGCACAGCGAGCATAGGACCCATGTCTGGGCATACCCTGGCCAATTACGCCAACTTTAGCAACATTGATTGTTAGAGATCCATGAACCAATTCTTTTTACTCTTCATGAAGAAGAACACAAACTTTGTTTCATATTTATAACTTCAGAGTTTCTTGAATGGCCAATGAGGGACAGATATAATTTAGTTGATTGAGTGTAGAGTAAAAAAAGCAATTTGGGATAATAATTAATTAAATATTATTAGGTAATGTTGCATGTAGACTAATCTAAAGGTTGTCTACCATTGTAATATTCATTATCAGTCTTTGCAATAAAGGGCAATTAACTGTTTTGTTATAAATGTCATCACAATAGTATAACAATGGATTTTTAAGCATACAAATTACATCCCAAAACGTGATTGGTGTTAGCTGACACCATATGTGTATCGACAAAAATAATGCAGTTCTGAATTCATGGGATATCTTTTTAGGTCTTGTGTTAGCCAAGATCTTTTATTTCAAATATGATATACATAATTGCACGCAGGGGCCTTCAGTCTTCCCTCTTCGTCCACTAGTCTGCTTTAGTGTCATTCACATTTTGCCTCCGCACACCGCAGCATACAGCAATATATTATCCCATTCAGGCCTATATGTATACATTTTTAGTGCCGCATTTGGGCCGCTTTTTGATGCAAAAGCAGCGCAAACTTACAAAATACAAGTGGTGCAAACCTACAAAATACAATTGTATTTTGTGAGTTTGCGCCACTTTTGCGCCAAAAAGTGGCGCAAATGCAGCGCTAAAAAAGTATAAATATGGGCCTCAGTGTTTGGGACTACTAGAGCTATGTGTGCCATTACATAAAATAAATATATTGATTTTTAGACAGTTGTTGTTATACTAAGGTAAGGGTAAAGTAGCCCTCCAACACTGCTATCATTCACAAAGAAAATAAGCATTGAGAAAATCAAACAGTCTGCAGACCATCCCAGATGTGTTGAATCTGGCAGTGATTGTTTGTATATTGGCATTTTTCTGTTTCGCAAAGTCTTTAAAAAACCACCTGTACATAACTTTTACAAAACATTCAAATGTATTCAGTATTTATCACCAATATCATATGTGGCCTGAATGGAAATGTGCGTTTATATTACTTTTCTTTTTACATTGCTAAAAGAGAAGACCACCGTGTTCACCAGTCTGAAGTGCTGCTTCGGGATTGAGAAAGGTCAGGTTTCTAATGTGAGGAGTTGTTTGTTCAGTAAAGGGCATTATTCCACTCAGGACTGTGCCAAGGGCTGTCTTGGAGCGTATGTGACTTTCGGATTATTTGACTCTGACTTTCAACAGCTATGTTGGGTCCTTAGAATGTCAAATATATTGTTCTACATCTCCCAGATTAATTTATTACATTGTAATGAGAATGATGGTTTTAGGGCTTCATTAAAAGAGCCATATTAGCACAAAACATGTTAAAAGTACATAAACGTTTCTAAACTTAGTTGGGGTAGCGTACATTATGATTGTCCATAGACCCCGGTGCTATATGCACAATTCTAAAAAAAATCCTTCATGTTGATGCCCCCCTGTCATCAAGCATTGTGCTGCCCTTTGCTGGAGGAGCACTAAACAGCCTCTGAACATGACGAAACTGACCCAGAACCCCCCAAAACGTGTCAATTACGGGTCCTGTCTTCACATGGCACTCATCTCAAAGATGATTGACAAAGCTGTCTTCATCAAACTAGATAACTAATCAATAAGTAGCAATTCTTCATGACTAGAAGTTTGTCTATAGGTGCCGATGCAACACAAAACTGCACAAAGACTAAACCGTCCATGTCAAGAATGATTTTGTTATCCCTAACAAAAGAGCTCCAAAATTGACACTGCTCAACCTTTCTGCAGCCTTGGACACCATTACCATAAAACAGCGTATAAATCTGCTTGGAATTCTCATACACAGGACTTCTCAGGCTCCCCTCTAATATATATATGCCACTTCCATCAGTTCTTCCTGGGGGACACCTAGTGATCCCATAAGCCTCAAGTGTCCACAGATTGCCCTGGGGATCTATCATCTATTCCTTCATTTTCAAACTCTATAAGCTAGCCCATTAATTATTGTTCCTTGATGTCATAATGAGAATCTAATAACATGTTGATGACTCACGACATTCTGCACTCAATTCCTACCTTGTGTTGATTCATAATTACCTACAACCCATTGTTACCAAATCTTATTTTCCCTAATTTGCAAACCGTGAGGAAAAGCGAGGTCCACAAATTCTGTCTCTCTTACTAAGAAAAAAAAATGAAAAATACCAATATATCACCTTATACTGAAGGATTTACAAGGGATTACCCTACTGGATTGCATCGTCTTCAAAACTGTTGCATCACCTTCAAAGAGGAAAAAACCAGTGCAGGAACATATCTGGTCAAAAAGCTAACCAGATCAGGCAGCATATGGCATCAGCAGGTTCAAAATCAAAAAGCGTAGCTAGTAGAATAACAGAAGTCAAACCTCTCTCTCTCCACTTCTGTGTTCTGAAACTGCTTTTCCCATCATATCAGGCTTTTGCCTTACCTTAAGTCTGAAAGGAACATAAGACTCACCTCTTCAATGAGAACCAAATCAATCTGTTCTGCCCAAAAAATCTTTCTTTATCCCTTCTTCACAATGTAACTCAATCCAGTACTCTTCCCTGTTCCTGGTCTCAGCATGTACATTATTACAGATCTGACACATATTGTAAATAGTTGCTTTAAAAGCCCCACCATGCGTGTGTGCCTCAAGTGTTATTTGTAAGTCGTTTTTTCCATATTATCCTTAAATTCCCTAGTATTTTTTCTTTTTGGCAAAAGTTTGTAGGGATCCTGACCCAGAGCGACTCATCAAACTGCACATGTGGTATTGCTAATGGGCACCATTGGTGCAACTTTACGTTAGTGAAAACCTCCATAAGTTGTCTCACCCTGTAGTATTGAGCTGAGCAGGTCTTTAGAAGTTGTATATGCCCAGGTGCACAAAAGCACTGGTCAGGATAGAGCATTATGGGATGGGTACAATGTGTATCCTTGTTAGACACCCTTCTGAGGAAAGCAAATCAGCGAGAACCTGGTTAGGTGGATGATCGAACTGCAAATGATTCACTAAACATGATTATCATTGGGATGCTGTTAGCTGCGAACACTTGAAATTAGAAGCTGGAGCTTCTCTCTGGCTTCTTCAACACCGTATTTAAAACCGAAATTTGTAGACCCTTTGTAAGATTTCTTCAACATGGAGCCGCCTACCTCCCTTTTCTTCTTGGCTGGGAAGAGCCTGACGACCCCAGTGAAGGTCTGTTGCCCTGCTTTTTTGCTTACCTTGCCTCTGTGAAGCCTTCCGTCAGCCAACAAAGTCTACATACATAGACACAGCATATAGAAAATGTTTCTACCTTTTGCAAGCGTTCAGAGGACAGCTTCTCGAAGAGCCAACTGCTGTGAATTTTGGTACCCTCAACGGTGGCTCTGTTGCGCCCCAACAAACCACCTGTTGATGTAAATGTATAAATCCCCAGAAACTGTTTTGTGGCACAGGTTCACCATTCGATTGTCTTATGCACTAGCCGGACTACGAAAGACTGGACTATCCTATATGTGTGGCACTATTATCCGGCTGAGCTCTTACTCGGCTCTCACACCATTGACCCAGTGGGGGAGACCCCAGTCTGCCCTCTTCCTCTTTATCAAGCTTTGTGCCATTGCGTCTGGGAGTCACCAGGGCCCAAGCTCACCAGATATTTGCATTTTAAGGGACCAACAACCGCTAACCCTTAAACAAGAGATACATTTAACTTTTCAAACACTTTTCCCATCTTCACAAACTCAGAGAATTTTTTATAATTCATTTCAAAGTTAGCAGTGAACACTGTTTTCTTTGTTTCAATATTCAGTGTTTCCAGTAAGGGTGGTTGGTAAACTCGACTCCACCTTCAGAGGTTTAGGAGTTTTCTCCACCCCACATTCCGCTTAAAGAGTGCTTACTGGCACCCACTGCTGCACAGCCACGGCACCAACTACGCTATGATTTGAAATCACTCCGATGAGCCCACTAATGGCAGGGCCTCATCCCCGCAAAGCTACCCATGAGTATAAATAACGAGAAGCCATCTACTCAGCAAGCATACCTCTTGTGACCAAACAAAACTTTGCTTCTGGGGAGGTGGTGGCTCTGTAAGACTCACCCTGCCTGGGGAGAAGATGAAGGAGGAGTTCCGTAGCAGGAAGCCAAAGATTCCTGTTATGAAGGGCAGTGCAGCTGCTGCCTGGAGGTGAGAGGACGGCTTACAGTTTTACGGTACTTTTTTTTAACCACGCTGCACTGGGAGGCCAGTGAAGTGGACATGCACGTGACCGCTGCCACAGGAAGTCGCCATGCCTGATTGTCTGAGCACGGACCCCTCCAAGCTGCTGGGAAATTACATGCAACACTGCAGCCTTAGGACCTCCAGCTCTGTGTCCCGGCCACCACCTCCCAGCTGCTGGAGGGTTACCTGCAGCACTGCAGCCTTGGGACCTCCAGCTCCGTCTCCCGGCCGCCACCTCCCAGCTGCTGGAGGGTTGCCTGCAGCACTGCAGCCTTGGGACCTCCAGCTCCGTGTCCCGGCGCCACCTCCCAGCTGCTGGAGGGTTACCTGCAGCACTGCAGCCTTGGGACCTCCAGCTCCACGTCCCGGCCGCCACCTCCCAGCTGCTGGAGGGTTACCTGCAGCACTGCAGCCTTGGGACCTCCAGCTCCGTGTCCCGGCCACCACCTCCCAGCTGCTGGAGGGTTACCTGCAACACTGCAGCCTGGGACTCTCCACCTCTGTGTCCCGGCCGCCACCGCACAGCTGCTGGAGGGTTACCTGCAGCACTGCACCCTTAGGACCTCCAGCTCCGTTTCCCGGCCGCCATCTCCCAGCTACTGAATGGTTACCGGCAGCACTGCAGCCTTGGAACCTCCTGCTCCGTGTCCCGGGCACCACCTCCCAGTTGCTGAAGGGTTACCTGCAGCACTGCAGCCTTAGGACCTCCAGCTCGGTGTCCTGGCCACCACCTCCCAGCTGCTGGAGGGTTACCTGCAGCACTGCAGCCTTGGGACCTCCAGCTCCATGTCCCGGCCGCCACCTCCCAGCTTCTGGAGGGTTACCTGCAGCACTGCAGCCTTAGGACCTCCAGCTCCGTGTCCCGGCCACCACCTGCCAGCTGCTGGAGGGTTACCTGCAGCACTGCAGCCTGGGACCCTCCAGCTCCGTGTCACGGCCACCAGCTGCTGGAGGGTTACCTGCAGCACTGCAGCGTTGGGACCTCCAGCTCCGTGTCCCGGCCGCCACCTCCCAGCTGCTGGAGGGTTACCTGCAGCACTGCAGCCTTGGGACCTCCAGCTCCGTGTCCCGGCCACCACCTCCCAGCTGCTGGAGGGTTACCTGCACGACTGCAGCCTTAGGACCTTCAACTCTGTGTCCCGGCCGCCATCTCCCAGCTGCTGGAGGGTTACCTGCAGCACTGCAGCCTTAGGACCTCCAGCTCTGTGTCCCGGCCACCACCTCCCAGCTGCTGGAGGGTTACCTGCAGCACTGCAGCCTTAGGACCTCCAACTCCGTGTCCCGGCCGCCATCTCCCAGCTACTGAATGGTTACCCGCAGCACTGCAGCCTTGGAACCTCCAGCTCCGTGTCCCGGCCTCCACCTCCCAGCTGCTGGAGGGTTACCTGCAGCACTGCAGCCTTAGGACCTCCAGCTCCGTGTTCCGGCAGCCACCTCCCAGCTGCTGGAGGGTTACCTGCAGCACTGCAGCCTTGGGACCTCCAGCTCCATGTCCCGGCCGCCACCTCCCAGCTTCTGGAGGGTTACCTGCAGCACTGCAGCCTTAGGACCTCCAGCTCCGTGTCCCGGCCGCCACCTGCCAGCTGCTGGAGGGTTACCTGCAGCACTGCAGCCTGGGACTCTCCAGCTCCGTGTCCCGGCCGCCACCTACCAGCTACTGGAGGGTTTTCTGGAGCACTGCAGCCTTGGGACCTCCAGTTCCGTGTCCCGGCCACAACCTCCCAGCTGCTGGAGGGTTACCTGCAGCACTGCAGCCTGGGACTCTCCAGCTCTGTGTCCCGGCCGCCACCTCCCAGCTGCTGGAGGGTTACCTGCAGCACTGCAGCCTTAGGACCTCCAGCTCCGTGTCCCGGCCACCACCTCCCAGCTGCTGGAGGGTTACCTGCAGCACTGCAGCCTTAGGACCTCCAACTCCGTGTCCCGGCCGCCATCTCCCAGCTACAGAATGGTTACCCACAGCACTGCAGCCTTGGAACCTCCAGCTCCGTGTCCCGGCCTCCACCTCCCAGCTGCTGGAAGGTTACCTGCAGCACTGCAGCCTTGGGACCTCCAGCTCCGTGTCCCGGCCACAACCTCCCAGCTGCTGGAGGGTTACCTGCAGCACTGCAGCCTGGGACTCTCCAGCTCTGTGTCCCGGCCGCCACCTCCCAGCTGCTGGAGGGTTACCTGCAGCACTGCAGCCTTAGGACCTCCAGCTCCGTGTCCCGGCCACCACCTCCCAGCTGCTGGAGGGTTACCTGCAGCACTGCAGCCTTAGGAACTCCAACTCCGTGTCCCGGCCGCCATCTCCCAGCTACAGAATGGTTACCCACAGCACTGCTGCCTTGGAACCTCCAGCTCCGTGTCCCGGCCTCCACCTCCCAGCTGCTGGAAGGTTACCTGCAGCACTGCAGCCTTGGGACCTCCAGCTCCGTGTCCCGGCCACCACCTCCCAGCTGCTTGAGGGTTACCTGCAGCACTGCAGCCTTAGGACCTCCAGCTCCGTGTCCTGGCCGCCACCTCCCAGCTGCTGGAGGGTTACCTGCAGCACTGCAGCCTTGGGACATCCAGCTCCGTGTCCCGGCCGCCACCTCCCAGCTTCTGGAGGGTTACCTGCAGCACTGCAGCCTTGGGACCTCCAGCTCCGTGTCCCGGCCCCCACCTGCCAGCTGCTGGAGGGTTACCTGCAGCACTGCAGCCTTGGGACCTCCAGCTCCGTGTCCCGGCCGCCACCTCCCAGCTGCTGGAGGGTTACCTGCAGCACTGCAGCCTTGGGACCTCCAGCTCCGCGTCCCGGCCGCCACCTCCCAGCTGCTGGAGGGTTACCTGCAGCACTGCAGCCTTGGGACCTCCAGCTCCGTGTCCCGGCCACCACCTCCCAGCTGCTGGAGGGTTACCTGCAGCACTGCAGCCTGGGACTCTCCAGCTCTGTGTCCGGGCCGCCACCTCCCAACTGCTGGAGGGTTACCTGCAGCACTCCAGCCTTAGGACCTCCGGCTCCGTGTCCCGGCCACCACCTCCCAGCTGCTGGAGGGTTGCCTGCAGCACTGCAGCCTTGGGACCTCCAGCTCCATGTCCCGGCCGCCACCTCCCAGCTTCTGGAGGGTTACCTGCAGCACTGCAGCCTTAGGACCTCCAGCTCTGTGTCCCGGCCGCCACCTGCCAGCTGCTGGAGGGTTACCTGTAGCACTGCAGCCTGGGACTCTCCAGCTCTGTGTCCCGGCTGCCACCTGCCAGCTGCTGGAAGGTTACCTGCAGCACTGCAGCCTTGGGACCTCCAGCTCCGTGTCCCGGCCGCCACCTCCCAGCTGCTGGAGGGTTACCTGCAGCACTGCAGCCTTAGGACCTCCAGCTCCGTGTCCCGGCCGCCATCTCCCAGCTACTGAATGGTTCCCCGCAGCACTGCAGCCTTGGAACCTCCAGCTCCGTGTCCCGGCCGCCACCTCCCAGCTGCTGGAAGGTTACCAGCAGCACTGCAGCCTTGGGACCTCCAGCTACGTGTCCCGGCCGTCACCTCCCAGCTGCTGGAGGGTTACCTGCAGCACTGCAGCCTTAGGACCTCCAGCTCTGTGTCCCGACCACCACCTCCCAGCTGCTGGAGGGTTACCTGCAGCACTGCAGCCTTAGGACCTCCAGCTCCGTGTCCCGGCCGCCATCTCCCAGCTACTGAATGGTTCCCCGCAGCACTGCAGCCTTGGAACCTCCAGCTCCGTGTCCCGGCCGCCACCTCCCAGCTGCTGGAAGGTTACCTGCAGTACTGCAGCCTTGGGACCTCCAGCTCCGTGTCCCGGCCGCCACCTCCCAGCTGCTGGAGGGTTACCTGCAGCACTGCAGCCTTAGGATCTCCAGCTGCGTGTCCCGGCCGCCATCTCCCAGCTACTGAATAGTTACCGGCAGCACTGCAGCCGTGGAACCTCCAGACCCGTGTCCCGGCCGCCACCTCCCAGCTGCTGGAGGGTTACCCGCAGCACTGCAGCCTTGGGACCTCCAGCTCCGTGTCCCGGCCGCCACCTCCCAGCTGCTGGAGGGTTACCTGCAGCACTGCAGCCTTGGGACCTCCAGCTCGGTGTCCCGGCCACCACCTCCCAGCTGCTGGAGGGTTACCTGCAGCACTGCAGCCTTGGGACCTCCAGCTAGGTGTCCCGGCCGCCACCTCCCAGCTTCTGGAGGGTTACCTGCAGCACTGCAGCCTTAGGACCTCCAGCTCCGTGTCCCGGCCGCCACCTCCCAGCTGCTGGAGGGTTACCTGCAGCACTGCAGCCTTGGGACCTCCAGCTCCGTGTCCCGGCCACCACCTCCCAGCTGCTGGAGGGTTACCTGCAGCACTGCAGCCTGGGACTCTCCAGCTCTGTGTCCCGGCCGCCACCTCCCAGCTGCTGGAGGGTTACCTGCAGCACTGCAGCCTTGGGACCTCCAGCTCCATGTCCCGGCCACCACCTCCCAGCTGCTGGAGGGTTACCTGCAGCACTGCAGCCTTGGGACCTCCATCTCCGTGTCCCAGCCACCACCTCCCAGCTGCTGGAGGGTTACCTGCAGCACTGCAGCCTTAGGACCTCCATCTCCGTGTCCCGGCCGCCACCTCCCAGCTGCTGGAGGGTTACCTGCAGCACTGCAGCCTTGGGACCTCCAGCTCCATGTCCCGGCCGCCACCTCCCAGCTTCTGGAGGGTTACCTGCAGCACTGCAGCCTTAGGACCTGCAGCTCCGTGTCCCGGCCGCCACCTGCCAGCTGCTGGAGGGTTACCTGCAGCACTGCAGCCTGGGACTCTCCAGCTCCGAGTCCTGGCCGCCACCTGCCAGCTGCTGGAGGGTTACCTGGAGCACTGCAGCCTTGGGACCTCCAGCTCCGTGTCCCGGCCACAACCTCCCAGCCGCTAGAGGGTTACCTGCAGCACTGCAGCCTGGGACTCTCCAGCTCTGTGTCCCGACGGCCACCTCCCAGCTGCTGGAGGGTTACCTGCAGCACTGCAGCCTTAGGACCTCCAGCTCCGTGTCCTGACCGCCATCTCCCAGCTACTGAATGGTTACCTGCAGCACTGCAGCCTTGGAACCTCCGGCTCCGTGTCCCGGCCGCCACCTCCCAGCTGCTGGAAGGTTACCTGCAGCACTGTAGCCTTGGGACCTCCAGCTCCATGTCCCGGCCGCCACCTCCCAGCTGCTGGAGGGTCACCTGCAGCACTGCAGCCTTAGGACCTCCGGCTCCGTGTCCCGGCCGCCACCTCCCAGCTGTTGGAAGGTTTACTGCAGCACTGTAGCCTTGGGACCTCCAGCTCCATGTCCCGGCCGCCACCTCCCAGCTGCTGGAGGGTTACCTGAAGCACTGCAGCCTGGGACTCTCCAGCTCTGTGTCCCGGCCTCCACCTCCCAGCTGCAGGAGGGTTACCTGCAGCACTGCAGCATTAGGACCTCCAACTTCGTGTCCCGGCCACCACCTCCCAGCTGCTGGAGGGTTACCTGCAGCACTGCAGCCTTAGGAGCTCCTGCTCCGTGTCCCGGGCGCCATCTCCCAGCTACTGAATGGTTACCCGCAGCACTGCAGCCTTGGAACCTCCAGCTCCGTGTCCCGGCCGCCACCTCCCAGCTGCTGGAGGGTTACCTACAGCACTGCAGCCTTGGAACCTCCTGCTCCGTGTCCCGGCCGCCACCTCCCAGCTGCTGGAGGCTTACCTGCAGCACTGCAGCCTTAGGACCTCCAGTTCCGTGTCCCGGCCACCACCTCCCAGCTGCTGGAGGGTTACCTGCAGCACTGCAGCCTAGGGACCTCCAGCTCCGTGTCCCGGCCGCCACCTCCCAGCTTTTGGAGGGTTACCTGCAGCACTGCAGCCTTAGGACCTCCAGCTCCGTGTCCTGGCCGCCACCTGCCAGCTGCTGGAGGGTTACCTGCGGCACTGCAGCCTGGGACTATCCAGCTCCGTGTCCCGGCTGCCACCTGCCAGCTGCTGGAGGGTTACCTGCAGCACTGCAGCCTTGGGACCTCCAGCTCTGTGTCCCGGCTGCCAACTCCCAGCAGCTGGAGGGTTACCTGCAGCACTGCAGCCTTAGGACCTCCAGCTACGTGTCCCGCCGCGACCTCTCAGCTGCTAGAGGGTTACCTGCAGCACTGCAGCCTGGGACTCTCCAGCTCCGTGTCCCGGCCTCCACCTGCCAGCTGCTGGAGGGTTACCTGCAGCACTGCAGCCTTGGGACCTCCAGCTCTGTGTCCCGACCGCCACCTCCCAGCTGCTGGAGGGTTACCTGCAGCACTGCAGCCTGGGGACCTCCAGCTCCGTGTCCCGGCCGCCACCTCCCAGCTGCTGGAGGGTTACCTGCAGCACTGCAGCCTGGGACTCTCCAGCTCCGTGTCCCGGCCGCCACCTCCCAGCTGTTGGAGGGTTACCAGCAGCACTGCAGCCTGGGACTCTCCAGCTCCGTGTCACGGCCGACCTCCCAGCTGCTGGAGGGTTACCTGGAGCACTGCAGCCTGGGACTCTCCAGCTCTGTGTCCCGGCCGCCACCTCCCAGCTGCTGGAGGGTTACCTGCAGCACTGCAGCCTTGGGACCTCCAGCTCCGCGTCCCGGCCGCCACCTCCCAGCTGCTGGAGGGTTACCTGCAGCACTGCAACCTTGGGACCTCCAGCTCCGCGTCCCGGCCGCTACCTCCCAGCTGCTGGAGGGTTACCTGCAGCACTGCAGCCTTGGGACCACCAGCTCCGTGTCCCGGCTGCCACCTCCCAGCTGCTGGAGGGTTACCTGCAGCACTCCAGCCTTAGTACCTCCAGCTCTGTGTCCCGGCCGCCACCTCCCAGCTGCTGGAGGGTTACCTGCAGCACTGCAGCCTGGGGACCTCCAGCTCCATGTCCCGGCCGCCACCTCCCAGCTGCTGGAGGGTTACCTGCAGCACTACAGCCTGGGACTCTCCAGGTCCGTGTCCCGGCCGCCACCTCCCAGCTGCTGGAGGGTTATCTGCAGCACTGCAGCCTTGGGACTTCCAGCTCCGTGTCCCGGCCAACACCTCCCAGCTTCTGGAGGGTTACCTGCAGCACTGCAGCCTTAGGACCTCCAGCTCCGTGTCCCGGCCGCCACCTGCCAGCTGCCAGCTGCTGGAGGGTTACCTGCAGCACTGCAGCCTTGGGACTCTCCAGCTCCGTGTCCCGGCCACCACCTGCCAGCTGCTGGAGGGTTACCTGCATCACTGCAGCCTTGGGACCTCCAGCTCCGTTTCCCGGCCGCCACCTCCCAGCTGCTTGAGGGTTACCTGCAGCACTGCAGCCTTGGGACCTCCAGCTCCGTGTCCCGGCTGCCACCTCCCAGCTTCTGGAGGGTTACCTGCAGCACTGCAGCCTGGGACTCTCCAGCTCTGTGTTCCGGCCGCCACCTCCCAGCTGCTGGAGGGTTACCTGCAGCACTGCAGCCTAAGGACCTCCAGCTCCGTGCCCTGGCCGCCACCTCCCAGCTGCTGGAGGGTTACCTGCAGCACTGCAGCCTTAGGACCTCCAGCTCCGTGTCCCGGCCGCCATCTCCCAGCTACTAAATGGTTACCCGCAGCACTGCAGCCTTGGGACCTCCAGCTCCGTGTCCCGGCCGCCACCTCCCAGCTGCTGGAGGGTTACCCGCAGCACTGCAGCCTTGGGACCGCCAGCTCAGTGTCCCGGCCGCCACCTCCCAGCTGCTGGAGGGTTACCTGCAGCACTGCAGCCTTAGGACCTCCAGCTCCGTGTCACGGCCGCCATCTCCCAGCTGCTGGAGGGTTACCTGCAGCACTGCAGCCTTGGGACCTCCAGCTCTGTGTCCCGGCCGCCACCTCCCAGCTTCTGGAGGGTTACCTGCAGCACTGCAGCCTTAGGACCTCCAGCTCCGTGTCCCGGCCGCCACCTGCCAGCTTCTGGAGGGTTACCTGCAGCACTGCAGCCTGGGACTCTGCAGCTCCGTGTCCCGGCCGCCACCTGCCTGCTGCTGGAGGGTTACCTGCAGCACTGCAGCCTGGTGACCTCCAGGTCCGTGTCCCGGCCGCCACCTCCCAGCTGCTGGAGGGTTACCTGCAGCACTGCAGCCTGGGGACCTCCAGCTCCATGTCCCAGCCGCCACCTCCCAGCTGCTGGAGGGTTACCTCCAGCACTGCAGCCTGGGACTCTCCAGCTCCGTGTCCCGGCCGCCACCTCCCAGCTGCTGGAGGGTTACCTGCAGCACTACAGCTGGGACTCTCCAGCTCCGTGTCCCGGCCGCCACTTCCCAGCTCCTGGAGGGTTACCTGCAGCACTGCAGCCTAGGACTCTCCAGCTCCGTGTCCCGGCCGCCACCTCCCAGCTGCTGGAGGGTTACCTGCAGCACTGCAGCCTTGGGACCTCGAGCTCCGTGTCCCGGCCGCCACCTCCCAGCTGCTGGAGGGTTACCTGCAGCTCTGCAGCCTGGGGACCTCCAGCTCCGTGTCCCGGCCGCCACCTCCCAGCTGCTGGAGGGTTACCTGCAGCACTGCAGCCTGGGACCTCCAGCTCTGTGTCCCGTCCGCCACCTCCCAGCTGCTGGAGGGTTACCTGCAGCACTGCAGTCTGGGACTCTCCAGCTCCGTGTACCGGCCGCCACCTCCCTGCTGCTGGAGGGTTACCTTCGGCACTGCAGCCTGGGACTCTCCAGCTCCGTGTCCCGGCCGCCACCTCCCAGCTGCTGGAGGGTTACCTGCAGCACTGCACCCTTGGCACCTCCTGCTCCGTGTCCCGGCCGCCACCTTCCAGCTGCTGGAGGGTTACCTGCGGCACTGCAGCCTGGGACTCTCCAGCTCCGTGTCCCGGCCGCCACCTCCCAGCTGCTAGAGGGTTACCTGCAGCACTGCAGCCTTGGGACCTCCAGCTCCGCGTCCCGGCCGCCACCTCCCAGCTGCTTAAGGGTTACCTGCAGCACTGCAGCCTTGGGACCTCCAGCTCCGAGTCCCGGCCACCACCTCCCAGCTGCTGGAGGGTTACCTGCAGCACTGCAGCCTGGGACTCTCCAGCTCTGTGTCCTGGCCGCCACCTCCCAGCTGCTGGAGGGTTACCTGCAACACTCCAGCCTTAGTACCTCCAGCTCCGTGTCCCGGCCGCCACCTCCCAGCTGCTGGAGGGTTACCTGCAGCACTGCAGCCTTGGGACCTCCAGCTCCGTGTCCCGGCCGCCACCTCCCAGCTGCTGGAAGGTTACCTGCAGCACTGCAGCCTTGGGACCTCCAGCTCTGTGTCCCGGCCGCCACCTCCCAGCTTCTGGAGGGTTACCTGCAGCACTGCAGCCTGGGACTCTCCAGCTCCGTGTCCCGGCTGCCACCTGCCAGCTGCTGGAGGGTTAACTGCAGCACTGCAGCCTTGGGACCTCCAGCTCTGTGTCCCAGCCGACACCTCCCAGCTGCTGGAGGGTTACCTGCAGCACTGCAGCCTGGGACTCTCCAGCTCCGTGTCCCGGCCGCCACCTCCCAGCTGCTGGAGGGTTACCTGCAGCACTGCAGCCTTGGGACCTCCAGCTCCTTGTCCCGGCTGCCACCTCCCAGCTGCTGGAAGGTTACCTGCAGCACTGCAGCCTGGGACTCTCCAGCTCTGTGTCCCGGCCGCCACCTCCCAGCTGCTGGAGGGTTACCTGTAGCACTGCAGCCTTGGGACCTCCAGCTCCGTGTCCCGGCCGCCACCTCCCAGCTTCTGGAGGGTTACCCGCGGCACTGCAGCCTTGGGACCTCCATCTCCGTGTCCCGGCCGCCACCTGCCAGCTGCTGGAGGGTTTCCCGCGGCATTGCAGCCTTGGGAGCTCCAGCTCCGTGTCCCGGCCGCCACCTGCCAGCTGCTGGAGGGTTACCTGCGGCACTGCAGCCTTGGGACCTCCAGCTCCGTGTCCCGGCCGCCACCTCCCAGCTGCTGGAGGGTTACCTGCGGCACTGCAGCCTTGGGACCTCCAGCTCCGTGTCCCGGCCGCCACCTCCCAGCTGCTGGAGGGTTACCTGGTGGCACTGCAGCCTTGGGACCTCCAGCTCCGTGTCCCTGCCGCAACCTCCCAGCTGCTGGAGGGTTACCTGCAGCACTGCAGCCTTGGCACCTCCAGCTCCATGTCCCGGCCGCCACACCCCAGCTGCTGGAGGGTTACCTGCAGCACTGCAGCCTTGGGATTTCCAGCTCCGTGTCCCGGCCGCCACCTGCCAGCTGCTGGAGGGTTGCCTGCAGCACTGCAGCCTGGGACTCTCCATCTCCGTGTCCAGGCCCCCACTTCCCAGCTGCTGGAGGGTTACCTGCAGCACTGCAGCCTTGGGACCTCCAGCTCCGTGTCCCGGCCGCCACCTCCCAGCTGCTTGAGGGTTACCTGCGGCACTGCAGCCTTAGGACATCCAGGTCCGTGTCCCGGCCGCCACCTCCCAGCTGCTGGAGGGTTACCTGCAGCACTGCAGCATTAGGACCTCCAGCTCCGTGTCCCGGCCCCCACCTCCCAGCTGCTGGAGGGTTACCTGGTGGCACTGCAGCCTTGGGACCTCCAGCTCCATGTCCCTGCCGCCACCTCCCAGCTGCTGGAGGGTTACCTGCAGCACTGCAGCCTTGGCACCTCCAGCTCCGTGTCCCGGCCGCCACCTCCCAGCTGCTGGAGGGTTACCTGCAGCACTGCAGCCTGGGACTCTCCATCTCCGTGTCCCGGCCCCCACCTCCCAGCTGCTGGAGGGTTACCTGCAGCACTGCAGCCTTGGGACCTCCAGCTCCGTGTCCCGGCCGCCACCTGCCAGCTGCTGGAGGGTTACCTGCAGCACTGCAGCATTAGGACCTCCAGCTCCGTGTCCCGGCCACCACCTCCCAGCTGCTGGAGATTTACCTGCAGCACTGCAGCCTTAGGACCTCCAGGTCCGTGTCCCGGCCGCCACCTCACAGCTGCTGGAGGGTTACCTGCAGCACTGCAGCCTTAGGACCTCCAGTTCCGTATCCCGGCCACCTCCTCCCAGCTGCTGGAGGGTTACCTGCAGCACTGCAGCCTGGGACTCTCCAGCTCTGTGTCCCGGCCGCCACCTCCCAGCTGCTGGAGGGTTACCTGCAGCACTGCAGCCTTAGGACCTGCAGCTCCGTGTCCCGCCGCCACCTCCCAGCTGCTGGAGGGTTACCTGCAGCACTGCAGCCTGGGACTCTCCAGCTGCTTGTCCCGGCCGCCACCTGCCAGCTGCTGGAGGGTTACCTGCAGCACTGCAGCCTTGGCACCTCCAGCTCCATGTCCCGGCCGCCACCTCCCAGCTGCTGGAGGGTTACCTGCAGCACTGCAGCCTTGGGATTTCCAGCTCCGTGTCCCGGCCGCCACCTGCCAGCTGCTGGAGGGTTGCCTGCAGCACTGCAGCCTGGGACTCTCCATCTCCGTGTCCCGGCCCCCACCTCCCAGCTGCTGGAGGGTTACCTGCAGCACTGCAGCCTTGGGACCTCCAGCTCCGTGTCCCGGCCGCCACCTCCCAGCTGCTGGAGGGTTACCTGCAGCACTGCAGCATTAGGACCTCCAGCTCCGTGTCCCGGCCGCCACCTCCCAGCTGCTGGAGGGTTACCTGCGGCACTGCAGCCTTAGGACATCCAGGTCCGTGTCCCGGCCGCCACCTCCCAGCTGCTGAAGGGTTACCTGCGGCACTGCAGCCTTGGGACCTCCAGCTCCGTGTCCCGGCCGCCACCTCCCAGCTTCTGGAGGGTTACCCGCGGCACTGCAGCCTTGGGACCTCCAGCTCCGTGTCCCGGCCGCCACCTCCCAGCTTCTGGAGGGTTACCCGCGGCACTGCAGCCTTGGGACCTCCAGCTCCGTGTCCCGGCCGCCACCTGCCAGCTGCTGGAGGGTTACCCGCGGCACTCCAGCCTTTCGACCTCCAGCTCCGTGTCCCGGCCGCCACCTGCCAGCTGCTGGAGGGTTACCTGCGGCACTGCAGCCTTGGGACCTCCAGCTCCGTGTCCCGGCCGC
Source organism: Pleurodeles waltl (assembly GCF_031143425.1). NCBI lineage: Eukaryota > Metazoa > Chordata > Amphibia > Caudata > Salamandridae > Pleurodeles > Pleurodeles waltl. The sequence goes on from NC_090439.1 coordinate 683,936,357, forward strand.
CACCTCCCAGCTGCTGGAGGGTTACCTGCGGCACTGCAGCCTTGGGACCTCCAGTTCCGTGTCCCGGCCGCCACCTCCCAGCTGCTGGAGGGTTACCTGGTGGCACTGCAGCTTTGGGACCTCCAGCTCCATTTCCCTGCCGCCACCTCCCAGCTGCTGGAGGGTTACCTGCAGCACTGCAGCCTTGGGACCTCCAGCTCCGTGTCCCGGCCGCCACCTGCCAGCTGCTGGAGGGTTACCTGCAGCACTGCAGCATTAGGACCTACAGCTCCGTGTCCCGGCCCCCACCTCCCAGCTGCTGGAGGGTTACCTGCAGCACTACAGCCTTGGGACTCTCCATCTCCGTGTCCCGGCCCCCACCTCCCAGCTGCTGGAGGGTTACCTGCAGCACTGCAGCCTTGGGACCTCCAGCTCCGTGTCCCGGCCGCCACCTGCCAGCTGCTGGAGGGTTACCTGCAGCACTGCAGCATTAGGACCTACAGCTCCGTGTCCCGGCCCCCACCTCCCAGCTGCTGGAGGGTTACCTGCAGCACTGCAGCCTTGGGACCTTCAGCTCCGTGTCCCGGCCGCCACCTGCCAGCTGCTGGAGGGTTACCTGGTGGCACTGCAGCCTTGGGACCTCCAGCTCCATGTCCCTGCCGCCACCTCCCAGCTGCTGGAGGGTTACCTGCAGCACTGCAGCCTTGGCACCTCCAGCTCCGTGTCCCGGCCGCCACTTCCCAGCTGCTGGAGGGTTACCTGCAGCACTGCAGCCTGGGACTCTCCATCTCCGTGTCCCGGCCCCCACCTCCCAGCTGCTGGAGGGTTACCTGCAGCACTGCAGCCTTGGGACCTCCAGCTCCGTGTCCCGGCCGCCACCTGCCAGCTGCTGGAGGGTTACCTGCAGCACTGCAGCATTAGGACCTCCAGCTCCGTGTCCCGGCCACCACCTCCCAGCTGCTGGAGGGTTACCTGCAGCACTGTAGCCTTAGGACCTCCAGGTCCGTGTCCCGGCCGCCACCTCACAGCTGCTGGAGGGTTACCTGCAGCACTGCAGCCTTAGGACCTCCAGTTCCGTATCCCGGCCACCACCTCCCAGCTGCTGGAGGGTTACCTGCAGCACTGCAGCCTGGGACTCTCCAGCTCTGTGTCCCGGCCGCCACCTCCCAGCTGCTGGAGGGTTACCTGCAGCACTGCAGCCTTAGGACCTCCAGCTCTGTGTCCCGCCGCCACCTCCCAGCTGCTGGAGGGTTACCTGCAGCACTGCAGCCTGGGACTCTCCAGCTGCTTGTCCCGGCCGACACCTGCCAGCTGCTGGAGGGTTACCTGCAGCACTGCAGCCTTGGGACCTCCAGCTCTGTGTCCCTGCCGCCAACTCCCAGCTGCTGGAGAGATACCTGCAGCACTGCAGCTTTGGGACCTCCAGCTCCGTGTCCCGGCCGCCACCTCCCAGCTGCTGGAGGGTTACCTGCAGCACTGCAGCTTTGGGACCTCCAGCTCCGTGTCCCGGCCGCCACCTCCCAGCTGCTGGAGGGTTACCTGCAGCACTGCAGCCTGGGTTACCTGCAGCACTGCAGCCTTGGGACCTCCAGCTCCGTGTCCCGGCCGCCACCTCCCAGCTGCTGGAGGGTTACCTGCAGCACTGCAGCCTGGGACTCTCCAGCTCCGTGTGCCGGCCGCCATCTGCCAGCTGCCGGAGGGTAACCTGCAGCACTGCAGCCTTGGGTCCTCCAGCTCTGTGTCCCGGCCGCCACCTCCCAGCTGCTGGAGGGTTACCTGCAGCTCTGCACCCTTGGGACCTCCAGCTCCGTGTCCCGGCCGCCACCTCCCAGCTGCTGGAGGGTTACCTGCAGCACTGCAGCCTGAGGACCTCCAGCTCTGTGTCCCGGCCGCCACCTCCCAGCTGCTGGAGGGTTACCTGCAGCACTGCAGCCTGGGACTCTCCAGCTCCGTGTCCCGGCCGCCACCTTCCAGCTGCTGGAGGGTTACCTGCAACACTGCAGCCTTGGGACCTCTAGCTCCGTGTCCCTGCCGCCACCTCCCAGCTGCTGGAGGGTTACCTGCAGCACTGCAGCCTTGGCACCTCCAGCTCCGTGTCCCGGCCCGCCACCTCCCAACTGCTGGAGGGTTACCTGCAGCACTGCAGCCTTGGGACCTCCAGCTCCGTGTCCCGGCCAACACCTCCCAGCTGCTGGAGGGTTACCTGCAGCACTGCAGCCTTAGGTCCTCCAGCTCCGTGTCCCGGCCGCCATCTCCCAGCTCCTGAATGGTTACCCGCAGCACTGCAGCCTTGGAACCTCCAGCTCCGTGTCCCGGCCGCCACCTCCCAGCTGCTGGAGGGTTACCTGCAGCACTGCAGCCTTGGGACCTCCAGCTCCGTGTCCCGGCCGCCACCTCCCAGCTGCTGGAGGGTTACCTGCGGCACTGCAGCCTTGGGACCTCCAGTTCCGTGTCCCGGCCGCCACCTCCCAGCTGCTGGAGGGTACCTGGTGGCACTGCAGCTTTGGGACCTCCAGCTCCATGTCCCTGCCGCCACCTCCCAGCTGCTGGAGGGTTACCTGCAGCACTGCAGCCTTGGCACCTCCAGCTCCGTGTCCCGGCCGCCACCTCCCAGCTGCTGGAGGGTTACCTGCAGCACTGCAGCCTTGGGACTCTCCATCTCCGTGTCCCGGCCCCCACCTCCCAGCTGCTTGAGGGTTACCTGCAGCACTGCAGCCTTGGGACCTCCAGCTCCGTGTCCCGGCCGCCACCTGCCAGCTGCTGGAGGGTTACCTGCAGCACTGCAGCATTAGGACCTCCAGCTCCGTGTCCCGGCCCCCACCTCCCAGCTGCTGGAGGGTTACCTGCAGCACTGCAGCCTTGGCACCTCCAGCTCCGTGTCCCGGCCGCCACCTCCCAGCTGCTGGAGGGTTACCTGCAGCACTGCAGCCTTGGGACTCTCCATCTCCGTGTCCCGGCCCCCACCTCCCAGCTGCTGGAGGGTTACCTGCAGCACTGCAGCCTTGGGACCTCCAGCTCCGTGTCCCGGCCGCCACCTGCCAGATGCTGGAGGGTTACCTGGTGGCACTGCAGCCTTGGGACCTCCAGCCCATGTCCCTGCCGCCACCTCCCAGCTGCTGGAGGGTTACCTGCAGCACTGCAGCCTTGGCACCTCCAGCTCCGTGTCCCGGCCGCCACCTCCCAGCTGTTGGAGGGTTACCTGCAGCACTGCAGCCTGGGACTCTCCATCTCCGTGTCCCGGCCCCCACCTCCCAGCTGCTGGAGGGTTACCTGCAGCACTGCAGCCTTGGGACCTCCAGCTCCGTGTCCCGGCCGCCACCTGCCAGCTGCTGGAGGGTTACCTGCAGCACTGCAGCATTAGGACCTCCAGCTCCGTGTCCCGCCGCCACCTCCCAGCTGCTGGAGGGTTACCTGCAGCACTGCAGCCTGGGACTCTCCAGCTGCTTGTCCCGGCCGCCACCTGCCAGCTGCTGGAGGGTTACCTGCAGCACTGCAGCCTTGGGACCTCCAGCTCCGTGTCCCGGCCGCCAACTCCCAGCTGCGGGAGGGTTACCTGCAGCACTGCAGCCTGGGTTACCTGCAGCACTGCAGCCTTGGGACCTCCAGCTCCGTGTCCCGGCTGCCACCTCCCAGCTGCTGGAGGGTTACCTGCAGCACTGCAGCCTGGGACTCTCCAGCTCCGTGTCCCGGCCGCCACCTGCCAGCTGCTGGAGGGTTACCTGCAGCACTGCAGCCTTGGGACCTCCAGCTCTGTGTCCCGGCTGCCACCTCCCAGCTGCTGGAGGGTTACCTGCAGCTCTGCAGCCTTGGGACCTCCAGCTCCGTGTCCCGGCCGCCACCTCCCAGCTGCTGGAGGGTTACCTGCAGCACTGCAGCCTGAGGACCTCCAGCTCCGTGTCCCGGCCGCCACCTCCCAGCTGCTGGAGGGTTACCTGCAGCACTGCAGCCTGGGACTCTCCAGCTCCGTGTCCCGGCCACCACCTTCCAGCTGCTGGAGGGTTACCTGCAACACTGCAGCCTTGGGACCTCCAGCTCCGTGTCCCTGCCGCCACCTCCCAGCTACTGGAGGGTTACCTGCAGCACTGCAGCCTTGGCACCTCCAGCTCCGTGTCCCGGCCCGCCACCTCCCAACTGCTGGAGGGTTACCTGCAGCACTGCAGCCTTGGGACCTCCAGCTCCGTGTCCCGGCCGCCACCTGCCAGCTGCTGGATGGTTACCTGCAGCACTGCAGCATTAGGACCTCCAGCTCCGTGTTCCGCCGTCACCTCCCAGCTGCTGGAGGGTTACTTGCAGCACTGCAGCCTGGGACTCTCCTGCTGCTTGTCCTGGCCGCCACCTTCCAGCTGCTGGAGGGTTACCTGCAGCACTGCAGCCTTGGGACCTCCAGCTCCGTGTCCCGGCCGCCACCTCCCAGCTGCTGGAGGGTTACCTGCAGCACTGCAGCCTGGGTTACCTGCAGCACTGCAGCCTTGGGACCTCCAGCTCCGTTTCCCGGCTGCCACCTCCCAGCTGCTGGAGGGTTACCTGCAGCACTGCAGCCTGGGACTCTCCAGCTCCGTGTCCCGGCCACCACCTGCCAGCTGCTGGAGGGTTACCTGCAGCACTGCAGCCTTGGGACCTCCAGCTCTGTGTCCCGGCTGCCACCTCCCAGCTGCTGGAGGGTTACCTGCAGCTCTGCAGCCTTGGGACCTCCAGCTCCGTGTCCCGGCCGCCACCTCCCAGCTGCTGGAGGGTTACCTGCAGCACTGCAGCCTGAGGACCTCCAGCTCTGTGTCCCGGCCGCCACCTCCCAGCTGCTGGAGGGTTACCTGCAGCACTGCAGCCTGGGACTCTCCAGCTCCGTGTCCCGGCCACCACCTTCCAGCTGCTGGAGGGTTACCTGCAACACTGCAGCCTTGGGACCTCCAGCTCCGTGTCCCTGCCGCCACCTCCCAGCTGCTGGAGGGTTACCTGCAGCACTGCAGCCTTGGCACCTCCAGCTCCGTGGCCCGGCCCGCCACCTCCCAACTGCTGGAGGGTTACCTGCAGCACTGCAGCCTTGGGACCTCCAGCTCCGTGTCCCGGCCACCACCTCCCATCTGCTGGAGGGTTACCTGCAGCACTGCAGCCTTAGGACCTCCAGCTCCGTGTCCCGGCCGCCATCTCCCAGCTCCTGAATGGTTACCCGCAGCACTGCAGCCTTGGAACTTCCAGCTCCGTGTCCCGGCCGCCACCTCCCAGCTGCTGGAGGGTTACCTGCAGCACTGCAGCCTTGGGACCTCCAGCTCCGTGTCCCGGCCGCCACCTCCCAGCTGCTGGAGGGTTACCTGCAGCACTGCAGCCTTAGGACCTCCAGCTCCGTGTCCCGGCCGCCACCTCCCAGCTGCTGGAGGGTTACCTGCAGCACTGCAGCCTTAGGACCTCCAGCTCCGTGTCCCGGCCACCACCTCCCAGCTGCTGGAGGGTTACCTGCAGCACTGCAGCCTTGGGACCTCCAGCTCTGTGTCCCGGCCTCCACCTCCCAGCTTCTGGAGGGTTACCTGCAGCACTGCAGCCTTAGGACCTCCAGCTCCGTGTCCCGGCCGCCACCTCCCTGCAGCTGGAGTGTTACCTGCAGCACTGCAGCCTGGGACTCTCCAGCTCCGTGTCCCGGCTGCCACCTGCCAGCTGCTGGAGGGTTACCTGCAGCACTGCAGCCTTGGGACCTTCAGCTCCTTGTCCCGGCCGCCAACTCCCAACTGCTGGAGGCTTACCTGCAGCACTACAGCCTTGGGACCTTCAGCTCCGTGTCCCAGCCGCCACCTCCCAGCTGCTGGAGTGTTACCTGCAGCACTACAGCCTTGGGACCTTCAGCTCCGTGTCCAAGCCGCCACCTCCCAGCTGCTGGAGTGTTACCTGCAGCACTGCAGCCTTAGGATCTCCAGCTCTGTGTCCTGCCGTCACCTCCCACCTGCTGGAGGGTTACCTGCAGCACTGCAGCCTGGGACTCTCCATCTCCGTGTCCCGGCCTCCACCTGCTGGAGGGTTACCTGCAGCACTGCAGCATTGGGACCTCCAGCTCTGTGTCCGGCCGCCACCTCCCAGCTGCTGGAGAGTTACCTGCAGCACTGCAGCCTTGGGACCTCCAGCTCCGTGTCCCGGCCGCCACCTCCCAGCTGCTGGAGGGTTACCTGCAGCACTGCAGCTTTGGGACCTCCAGCTCCATGTCCCGGCCGCCACCTCCCAGCTGCTGGAGGGTTACCTGCAGCACTGCAGCCTGGGACTCTCCAGCTCCGTGTCCAGGCCACCACTTCCCAGCTGCTGGAGGGTTACCTGCAGCACTGCAGCCTTGGGACCTCCAGCTCCGTGTCCCGGCTACCACCTCCCAGCTGCTGGAGGGTTACCTGCAGCACTGCAGCCTGGGGACCTCCAGCTCCGTGTCCCGGCCGCCACCTCCCAGCTGCTGGAGGGTTACCTGCAGCACTGCAGCCTGGGTTTCTCCAGCTCCGTGTCCCAGCCGCCACCTCCCAGCTGCTGGAGGGTTACCTGCAGCACTGCAGCCTTGGGACCTCCAGTTCCGTGTCCGGCTGCCACCTCCCAGCTGCTGGAGGGTTGCCTGCAGCACTGCAGCCTTAGGACCTCCAGCTCCGTGTCCCAGCCGCCAGCTGCTGGAGGGCTACCTGCAGCACTGCAGCCTGGGACTCTCCAGCTCCGTGTCCCGGCCGCCACCTCCCAGCTGCTGGAGGGTTACCTGTAGCACTGCAGCCTTGGGACCTCCAGCTCCGTGTCCAGGCCGCCACCTCCCAGCTGCTGGAGGGTTACCTGCAGCACTGCACCCTTGGGACCTCCAGCTCCGCGTCCGGCTGCCACCTCCCAGCTGCTGGAGGGTTACCTGCAGCACTGCAGCCTTGGGACCTCCAGCTCCGTGTCCCTGCCGCCACCTCCCAGCTGCTGGAGGGTTACCTGCAGCACTGCAGCCTTGGCACCTCCAGCTCCGTGTCCCGGCCGCCACCTCCCAGCTGCTGGAGGGTTACCTGCAGCACTGCAGCCTTAGGACCTCCAGCTCCGTGTCCCGGCCGCCATCTCCCAGCTCCTGAATGGTTACCCGCAGCACTGCAGCCTTGGAACCTCCAGCTCCGTGTCCCGGCCGCCACCTCCCTGCTGCTGGAGGGTTACCTGCAGCACTGCAGCCATAGGACCTCCAGCTCTGTGTCCTGCCGTCACCTCCCACCTGCTGGAGGGTTAGCTGCAGCACTGCAGCCTGGGACTCTCCATCTCCGTGTCCCGGCCGCCACCTGCCGGAGGGTTACCTGCAGCACTGCAGCCTTGGGACCTCCAGCTCCGTGTCCCGGCCGCCACCTCCCAGCTGCTGGAGAGTTACCTGCAGCACTGCAGCCTTGGGACCTCCAGCTCCGTGTCCCGGCCGCCACCTCCCAGCTGCTGGAGGGTTACCTGCAGCACTGCAGCTTTGGGACCTCCAGCTCCGTGTCCCGGCCGCCACCTCCCAGCTGCTGGAGGGTTACCTGCAGCACTGCAGCCTGGGACTCTCCAGCTCCGTGTCCCGGCCGCCACCTCCCAGCTGCTGGAGGGTTACCTGCAGCACTGCAGCCTTGGGACCTCCAGCTCCGTGTCCCGGCTACCACCTCCCAGCTGCTGGAGGGTTACCTGCAGCACTGCAGCCTGGGGACCTCCAGCTCCGTGTCCTGGCCGCCACCTCCCAGCTGCTGGAGGGTTACCTGCAGCACTGCAGCCTGGGTTTCTCCAGCTCCGTGTCCCTACCGCCACCTCCCAGCTGCTGGAGGGTTACCTGCAGCACTGCAGCCTGGGACTCTCCAGCTCCGTGTCCCGGCCGCCACCTCCCAGCTGCTGGAGGTTTACCTGCAGCACTGCAGCCTGGGACTCTCCAGCTCCGTGTCCCGTTCGCCACCTCCCAGCTGCTGGAGGGTTACCTGCAGCACTGCAGCCTTGGGACCTCCAGCTCTGTGTCCCGGCCGCCACCTCCCAGCTGCTGGAGGGTTACCTGCAGCTCTGCAGCCTTGGGACCTCCAGCTCCGTGTCCCGGCTACCACCTCCCAGCTGCTGGAGGGTTACCTGCAGCACTGCAGCCTGGGGACCTCCAGCTCCGTGTCCCGGCCGCCACCTCCCAGCTGCTGGAGGGTTTCCTGCAGCACTGCAGCCTGGGTTTCTCCAGCTCCGTGTCCCGGCCGCCACCTCCCAGCTGCTGGAGGGTTACCTGCAGCACTGCAGCCTTGGGACCTCCAGTTCCGTGTCCGGCTGCCACCTCCCAGCTGCTGGAGGGTTGCCTGCAGCACTGCAGCCTTAGGACCTCCAGCTCCGTGTCCCAGCCGCTAGCTGCTGGAGGGCTACCTGCAGCACTGCAGCCTGGGACTCTCCAGCTCCGTGTCCCGGCCGCCACCTCCCAGCTGCTGGAGGGTTACCTGTAGCACTGCAGCCTTGGGACCTCCAGCTCCGTGTCCAGGCCGCCACCTCCCAGCTGCTGGAGGGTTACCTGCAGCACTGCACCCTTGGGACCTCCAGCTCCGCGTCCGGCTGCCACCTCCCAGCTGCTGGAGGGTTACCTGCAGCACTGCAGCCTTGGGACCTCCAGCTCCGTGTCCCTGCCGCCACCTCCCAGCTGCTGGAGGGTTACCTGCAGCACTGCAGCCTTGGCACCTCCAGCTCCGTGTCCCGGCCGCCACCTCCCAGCTGCTGGAGGGTTACCTGCAGCACTGCAGCCTTAGGACCGCCATCTCCGTGTCCCGGCCGCCATCTCCCAGCTCCTTAATGGTTACCCGCAGCACTGCAGCCTTGGAACCTCCAGCTCCGTGTCCCGCCCGCCACCTCCCAGCTGCTGGAGGGTTACCTGCAGCACTGCAGCCATAGGACCTCCAGCTCTGTGTCCTGCCGTCTCCTCCCACCTGCTGGAGGGTTAGCTGCAGCACTGCAGCCTGGGACTCTCCATCTCCGTGTCCCGGCCGCCACCTGCTGGAGGGTTACCTGCAGCACTGCAGCCTTGGGACCTCCAGCTCCGTGTCCCGGCCGCCACCTCCCAGCTGCTGGAGAGTTACCTGCAGCACTGCAGCCTTGGGACCTCCAGCTCCGTGTCCCGGCTGCCACCTCCCAGCTGCTGGAGGGTTACCTGAAGCACTGCAGCCTGGGGACCTCCAGCTCCGTGTCCCGGCCGCCACCTCCCAGCTGCTGGAGGGTTACCTGCAGCACTGCAGCCTGGGTTTCTCCAGCTCCGTGTCCCGGCCGCCACCTCCCAGCTGCTGGAGGGTTACCTGCAGCACTGCAGCCTGGGACTCTCCAGCTCCGTGTCCCGGCCGCCACCTCCCAGCTGCTGGAGGGTTACCTGCAGCACTGCAGCCTGGGACTCTCCAGCTCCGTGTCCCGTTCGCCACCTCCCAGCTGCTGGAGGGTTACCTGCAGCACTGCAGCCTTGGGACCTCCAGCTCCGTGTCCCGGCCGCCACCTCCCAGCTGCTGGAGGGTTACCTGCAGCTCTGCAGCCTTGGGACCTCCAGCTCCGTGTCCCTGCCGCCACGTCCCAGCTGCTGGAGGGTTACCTGCAGCACTGCAGCCTTGGGACCTCCAGCTCCGTGTTCCGGCCGCCACATCCCAGCTGCTGGAGGGTTACCTGCAGCACTGCAGCCTTGGGACCTCCAGCTCCGTGTCCCGGCCGCCACATCCCAGCTGCTGGAGGGTTACCTGCAGCACTGCAGCCTTGGCACCTCCAGCTCCGTGTCCCGGCAGCCACCTCCCAGCTGCTGGAGGGTTACCTGCAGCACTGCAGCCTTGGGACCTCCAGTTCCGTGTCCGGCTGCCACCTCCCAGCTGCTGGAGGGTTACCTGCAGCACTGCAGCCTTGGGACCTCCTGCTCCGTGTCCCGGCCGCCACCTCCCAGCTGCTGGAGGGTTACCTGCAGCACTGCAGCCTTAGGACCTCCAGCTCCGTGTCCTGGCCGCCACCTGCCAGCTGCTGGAGGGTTACCTGCAGCACTGCAGCCTTGGGACCTCCAGCTCCGTGTCCCGGCCGCCACCTGCCAGCTGCTGGAGGGTTACCTTCAGCACTGCAGCCTGGGACTCTCCAGCTCCGTGTCCCGGCCGCCACCTCCCAGCTGCTGGAGGGTTACGTGCAGCACTGCAGCCTTGGGACCTCCAGCTCCGTGTCCCGGCTGCCACCTCCCAGTTGCTGGAGGGTTACCTGCAGCCTTGGGACCTCCAGCTCCGTGTCCCGGCCGCCACCTCCCAGCTGCTGGAGGGTTACCTGCAGCACTGCAGCCTTGGGACCTCCAGCTCCGTGTCCCGGCCGCCACCTCCCAGCTGCTGGAGGGTTACCTGCAGCACTGCAGCCTTGGGACCTCCAGCTCCGTGTCCGCCTGCCACCTCCCAGCTGCTGGAGGGTTACCTGCAGCACTGCAGCCTTGGGACCTCCAGCTCCGTGTCCCGGCCGCCACCTCCCAGCTGCTGGAGGGTTACCTGCAGCACTGCAGCCTTGGGACCTCCAGCTCCGTGTCCCGGCCGCCACCTCCCAGCTGCTGGAGGGTTACCTGCAGCACTGCAGCCTTGGGACCTCCAGCTCCGTGTCCCGGCCGCCACCTCCCAGCTGCTGGAGGGTTACCTGCAGCACTGCAGCCTTGGGACCTCCAGCTCCGTGTCCCGGCCGCCACCTCCCAGCTGCTGGAGGGTTACCTGCAGCTCTGCAGCCTTGGGACCTCCAGCTCCGTGTCCCTGCCGCCACCTCCCAGCTGCTGGAGGGTTACCTGCAGCACTGCAACCTTGGGACCTCCAGCTCCGTGTCCCGGCCGCCACATCCCAGCTGCTGGAGGGTTACCTGCAGCACTGCAGCCTTGGGAGCTCCAGCTCCGTGTCCCGGCCGCCACATCCCAGCTGCTGGAGGGTTACCTGCAGCACTGCATCCTTGGCACCTCCAGCTCCGTGTCCCGGCCGCCACCTCTCAGCTGCTGGAGGGTTACCTGCAGCACTGCAGCCTTGGGACCTCCAGTTCCGTGTCCGGCTGCCACCTCCCAGCTGCTGGAGGGTTACCTGCAGCACTGCAGCCTTGGGACCTCCTGCTCCGTGTCCCGACCACAACCTCCCAGCTGCTGGAGGGTTACCTGCAGCACTGCAGCCTTAGGACCTCCAGCTCCGTGTCCCGGCCGCCACCTGCCAGCTGCTGGAGGGTTACCTGCAGCACTGCAGCCTTGGGACCTCCAGCTCCGTGTCCCGGCCGCCACCTGCCAGCTGCTGGAGGGTTACCTTCAGCCCTCAGCCTGGGACTCTCCAGCTCCGTGTCCCGGCCGCCACCTCCCAGCTGCTGGAGGGTTACCTGCAGCACTGCAGCCTTGGGACCTCCAGCTCCGTGTCCCGGCTGCCACCTCCCAGTTGCTGGAGGGTTACCTGCAGCCTTGGGACCTCCAGCTCCGTGTCCCGGGCGCCACCTCCCAGCTGCTGGAGGGTTACCTGCAGCACTGCAGCCTTGGGACCTCCAGCTCCGTGTCCCGGCCGCCACCTCCCAGCTGCTGGAGGGTTACCTGCAGCACTGCACCCTTGGGACCTTCAGCTCCGTGTCCGGCTGCCACCTCCCAGCTGCTGGAGGGTTACCTGCAGCACTGCAGCCTTGGGACCTCCAGCTCCGTGTCCCGGCCGCCACCTCCCAGCTGCTGGAGGGTTACCTGCAGCACTGCAGCCTTGGGACCTCCAGCTCCGTGTCCCGGCCGCCACCTCCCAGCTGCTGGAGGGTTACCTGCAGCACTGCAGCCTGGGACTCTACTGCTGAGTCCCAACGACGAGTCATCCCCAAGGCCTGCATCCTAAATGTAAGTGCAGTGCTGAGTTGCTGGAGTCGAACCAGGACTTCCAAGACTCCTGCTGTTCCTTGGAGGCCTGCGGGACTGAGCCAGCGCTCGTTTTGCAGTGGGTGGTCCAGTAGCTGGACATAGAGGACAGCCTTAGCTGGGGCTGTATGTTGGAGCTTATTGAATTTGCTGCCTGGATCTTTGGGCAAGAGGAGCAGCAGCTGTGCTGAGACCTTACGCAGACTAGGGGGGGGGGGGGGGTGCTGAGGCACTTCTGGGCACAGGAGAAGCGTGAGTGGCTGGAAAAGAACAGTGGATGGGTAAATATATTCCTATCTTTGTAGTGTGCAAACCACCGTGTGAGAATTCCACTACGAGCCATCACACAGTACAATGTATTTCTCCCCCGCACATATGTGAGCACTGTGCTTTGTGCTACATGTCCGGCTGTAGCTACATGTAGCCTGTAATTCTCAGCCTTAATAAGCAACCTCTCATTGTGCTATACTCTGCACAATATTTCTGCTGTGTTGTTCATGTCCAAAAGAAGAACAAAACCTTGCTGAGCATTTTTCATTCAGTTGTCTCCACCGGCTTCTGGTGTGCATTGTGTGCACTTCATTCATGGCTGGCTTTTGTTGACAGAGCACTCCTTTCAACAGCTTTCAGCTGGATGGCCATGGGGTCTCTTGCCCAGCAGTGCAATCTTTGCCTAACACAACTTTGTCTCTGTGTCATTGTTCCTTCCTTGGGACAATACAAGATTATAATTCACGTTTGCTAACACCGTTGTACTTGGCTTTGATCTACAGTTTAATCAGGTTCTTATACACGCTGGAACCTCTGCACAGGTTTACTTCCCTTGCTGTTTCCCCCCAGTTGTGGAACTCTGCAGAATCTCACCGATTTTTCTTCTAAATCCTTCCCCGAGTTCGCCCCCACCCTTAGTTTCCAGTCACTAAGTTTGCTAAAGGTAATGTTTGCAAACTACTTACAAAGTAACCGGGTTTTAGTAGGATAGTTACAAGCCTCCACTTTGCAGCATGTTGTTTGCAATCCGGCTGAAGCCCAAATGTTACATGTTTATAAAATCCCATCATTTTACAGTAGCCTTTTTGCATTGTTTTGAGTTTCTCGTTTCCCAGTGTACACAATTATCTAGTGATCACAACCTGCGACAGGACAGGCCTATCTTTTGTATGTGCGGAGCTCTCCGAGCTGCCTACAGAATGTCTGCTGTCCTAAAGTTACTTTAAAAAAACAACAACAAAAAACATTGTTTTTTTTTTTTTGTTTTTTTTTTTGTGAATACTGAAAATGAGTGAACTTACTCAAAAGTCTAAGTTTACATTGTAAATCGGGTTCTTTGTGTTTATCCCGGTTCTCGTTTACTATAAATTAACATTGAAATTGTATAAATTCATGTTTCAGTGCAGTCCGAACGACAGGTGCCCCTCCTCCTTTATGAAAACATAAGGGTATTATTATCTAGGTTTCCTCCCACCACATACACCCCCCCTGCTTTTTCCCTCCCCCTTCTACTACACTCAATCAGTTCGTGTTCATTGGTTGAAAAGTTTAAATAGTATTCTGAACGCCCAATAACCAAGAGTACTTTAGACTGGAAACAATAATTTGTTTTACTTATGCGGCAACTAATGGTGTGTGCACTTTATTAGGTGCAGACCATTAATCAGCAACTGGGTACAAATTAATGGTACGCTTGCTCAAACAGTCCAGAGAGTTACAGTCTCAAGCAAAGGAACATGTAAATGCCTTGGAATAACAATCAGCATGATGGCCCGTACACTGAAGTAATTTAGAGCAATGAGGATCACAAGTTAAACAAGTTAAAAGAAACCCAATCGTGCTTACTCAGAGCACTGCGATAAATCATCAGGGAAAAAACATAAGTGTAAACAGTGTTTAAACCGACCTGATTTAGCATATTTTGTTCAGGAGTTGACATAAAACCTGCCACATGATAGCACCATAATCGCTTGATTTTGAAATGCTTTATCCGTGCATATTGCTGTTGCTATCGAGGCACGTTCTGTACTTGTCATGTGTGGTTTTACCGTGACACTAATACGGCCAAACAGCTTCTTACATATATTTTTGCTGCTAAGTAGGTAATGCGAGCAAATGCTAATATGTGCAGAAATCAGGCTTCTGCACATACTTAAAAATGTTGGTAGCACTCTAAATAATCACCAGTTTGTTGGTCTGCAATTACATCAATGGATATATTTAAAATTGAGAAATAAAAAATCAGAACACTTTACCTTGTATGCAGTGGATCGTACAAGAACATGTTTGTTTTTTGCTAAGAACCTACAAAAAGTCTTTGTTGCCCTTGACATTTCAGGGTTGAAAAACAATGTGGGTCATTTTGACTTCCCATGCAGCTGGGGCATACTTTATCATATTTTTGTGGTTTAGTTTGGAAAGCAAGTACGTTTTCTTACTCGTATCCGTTATGGAACCTTGGCCCAAATTTAAGAAAAGTGGCGCTGCATTGTATGCAGCGCCACTTTTCTTGTGCCCATCAGCACCCCCCTAATGCCATCATGTGTGCACCATAATAAATATATGGTGCACCATGGCGCAAGTTAGAGACAATAACATCAACATTTTTGACGCTATTGTAATACACTGCAGGATTAGTGCCAACCATGTTGGCACTAAACCTGCAAGGTACAGAGGGGCCCATTATGAATAATGGTGTGCCCCCTCTTAACGCCTACTCTGTGCAGACGTTAAAAATAGCTGCTAAAAATGGTGCAGTGGAATCTCAGAGATTCCTCTGCACCATGTTTGGGGTCCCCTCAACGGAGGAACGCCCCACTTGCATACATTATGCCTGGCGCAGGCATAATGTGGCACAAGGGGTTAGAAAGTGGCGCAATGCATGCATTGGGCCACTTTGTAAATATGGCATGGCGAATTTGGCCTCTTGAGCCACATTAGCGTCATAAAAAATGATGCTAATGTGGCACGAGGAGGCGCTAGGCCTCTTAAATTTGAGCCCTTGTGTATAATGTAGCCTTCACACTCCCCTATACTCCAGCAAGAGTGCCAGTAGGCCCATGTGTTCTGCTTTCCTGCTCTTATCTCATAACCGAGCTTACAGAACTTCTTTGGAATGCACTTCTGAGTTTAAAGAAGACATTTATTGTTATTATTACTTCACCACGAGGTTCCTGGGAGATTAAATTAGTAGATTGGCAGCACACGTTCAAAAGTAGTCGCAGCAATGAAAGCAAAATATATCAAAGTACTTCTCAGTTGCAATGTACACAGCAAATACATGTGATTATATTATAGCATAACTTCAAAGCAAAGCATAAAAGTCAAAATTGCATCACCGTAGGGCCTATTACTGCTTCATCTTTTTGGGGTCTGCAAGTTGATGACTCCGGTCAACTGCGAGAAAGAGATTTTCTACCCAACAGACGTTCCTGTCTGAAGTCAAGCAGATTCAATCTAACCCTGCTGTAGTCCAGAGTCATCCTTAAAAGCTTAAAAACTCAGTGTGAGAACCAAAGAAACTTGGAGAGTAGCCAATTCTCCCGAGCCTCACTCGTTCTCAGACTGGATTGAGAGGTAAACACAAAATCTACGTGCTCTTATCAGCTAAGGTCTGGTGTGAAAAACACAGCTTGGTCTACCATGTGGAAAAACACAGCTTGGAAAAACACAGCTCATCTGCAATGTCTCAACTGCAATGTCTAACCCCACGTTAAAGCCAATAGGCAGCTAACCTAAATATCAAATGTAATGTCTAATGCCATGTCAAAGCCAATAGGCAGCTAAACTGAATACAGAATGTAATGTCTAATGCCATGTCAAAGCCAATAGGCAGCTAACCTGAATTCAGAATGTAATGTCTAACTCCATGTTAAAGCCAATAGGCAGCTAACCTAAATATCAAATGTAATGTCTAATGTCATGTTAAAGCCAATAGGCATCTAAACTGAATACAAAATGTAATGCCTAACTCCATGTTAAAGCCAATAGGCAGCTAAACTGGACACAACATGTAATGTGCTACTGGTGAACATTGAGCAACTAATATGCGCAGTGGTGAAACACAAAGTCATTGGTCAAACACAATTAATAGCATCACATTCCACCCTATGACCAATGAATTTGTGTTTACATACCTCTTATTTCAAACAAAAACAAAAAACAAAAAGATCAACAAAAAAAACCATTATAAGCAAATCAGATTTGAATGATAAAAGCAATCACTGTAAGGCAATGGAAGTGGATTAACATATTGATCTCATACCCTTTCACATCAGATACATCTACACAGAAAAGACTGAAACTTATATACTCTGACTGAGATAATAGTGTCTCTAAAATAGCAATTTGATGTAGCATGAGTTCTACTCATGTAAAGGTACAAGGTCCACCTGAAAGGTTTGCTGGAATGTAAGCGAAAGTCAGAGTTCCACACGAAAAAACACAGACAGTTAACTGTTAAGGTTGCTTAGTTCCAGTGGAAGAATGTAATCAAACAAGTTGATATTGAACTGAAGGCACCAGTTGCGCAAAATGGATCCATGGGGTTTGTACTTTACTCAATCAGGTTCAGGTTGGGGGTTCGGTCCCTCCCCCGACCCCACACGCACACACCCGAAGGGAGACCACACAGCACACTCATGGTCAGTGGCGAGACGTGGTAGAATCTGCAAAAGAAAAAAGTATGACTTTTCTTGCAAATAACATTTGTCATCTGAAATGTGCCCTTCCTCTTCCTTTCCTTGTTTTATAATCTTGGGGCCCTTTGTTATGATTTCTGCAGGTTCTGGAGGGTCATCTGGGGCTTCAACCCACACCTCAGCACTGAGGTTTTTATCTGCTGCACCACAGCTCCCCTTTCCTTGCACTGTCAGAAGGGCTGGGGCAGACTTCTTCTTTACCAAACCTCCATTCACTGCACTTTTGACAAGTTGGGCAATTCTGTCTCCAATTTGTATGAATGAATCAGATTATTTTCCAGTTATCAGCATAATTTTGATTTCTCTTTGGTAATCTGCAGCAATCACTCCCCCTAAAATCTGATCAATTTGCCATATCTGTCCTGGTAACTTTCCTCTCTCCAACTGCTCTGTGACTGTTTGTGAGACAGATTGCTCTTGTGCGTGCTGCACAGTTATTATCAAATCTAGGGGAATGTGCATCTCTCTAATCTCTGCCCACCTGTAAGTGGCTTTTTCTCCCAGATGTCCACATTTCTGGTGCACCCACTTAGCCATCCCCACTAAGTCAGAATTCTGGGTGGACACTTCAGACTCTGAATTTTTCTCTTTAACATCTGCAAGGGAATTGAACCAGTTATGTACAAGCCCTGTGGAAAACCAAACGGCTAAACCATTGGCAGTGAACCAAGAATCAGTGTAAAAATGACACATCTCAAGCAGCTCTTGCTTTAAAGTCTGACACACATTGTACAACACTGTTCCTTCTCCTGTGCTAGAAAACCACTTTTCAGTCAATGAATCATTAGTCAAACAAACATGCTTTTTATCCTCAGGGGACACGAATTCAAATGGTGCACTCAATTTCACTGGTGACTCTTTTACCTGTGGTACTCCCTGCACCCTCTCCACATCCTGTAAAGGGGCTTGTGACACCTGTTCATGTAGGGCTGCAGTGACTCTAGCCCTGACTTGCATGTACCAGATCCAGTGTATATTACTTGCCTCCTGTGCCTGTCCTATACTGTGAGAGTTAGGTGAACTCATCACCCACTGCATGCTTGATGTTTCAGGTTTCAGAATCAAAAGTTCCAGAGGCACTCTTGTCCTCCCCTATTCCCGATTTACATGTAAATCAGTGTTTCCCTGTTGCACTGCGCAGAAACCTAAAGTCTGAATTATTTAATTTGCCGAATCAAAAGCGCACAGCTGCTCATGTTTTTTCCTAGTTACTTTATACCAAAGTGTTAAGATTTCACTCAGATGAGGATTATACCGTTTCCAAAAATCAAACAAGCTCATGACACTCGGTGTCTCTTGCTTAGTGCAAACAGTAAGAAACTCTAAAATCGTTTGTTTTACTTGTGACAACATCTGTCTATTTTCTGGGTTCCACTGAATTTCCAGTAAATGTACATTTTGCGACAGTACTTCTGCCTTGTCCGAATTAATTTTACTTCATCTGTAAATAACATTCTGAGCTCTGTTCTCAGTGTTATCTGTTAAGGAATGCACTTAAACTGCCAAAAACTGTGGGGTGTTTTGCTCACACTGAGGCTCAGACTGGCACACAGCTGTTTTAACCCCCTCATTACTGGAATGGGAAAAGCCAGATTCTTCTAAAACAGCAGTTTTATAGATTTCAGCATTATCTTGCATTAATGTGTTCTGGCTAATTTGCTCACATAAATTCATATTTTCATGTTCTAACTGCCTACATCTCTCCTGCATTTTTCTGTAAGCAGATAAAAGTATCCAAACCCTTCTGTCAAGAACAAAAGGAACATTATTTCTTTCAAAAGGCACATTTTCTAAATATGCTTTATCACAGCACTCATCCCAAGACTCAAACAGTCCTGATAAACAAGAAAACATGTTTCTCACAGCACCATAAGGCAGTTTAACTTCACATGCATTTTCAAACCTGGTCTGCCGTGCTTCTTTAATTCTCTAAACAACAAAAAACAATTACACTTTTAAATTGTGCACTTCCAATTTCCAATTTGACTCCCCAAACTGCCGACTTCACCAAAATGTTCTGCTTTCCTACTCTTATCTCATAACTGAGCTTACAGAACCTCTCTGGAATGCACTTCTGAGTTTAAAGAAGACATTTATTGTTGTTATTACTTCACCACGAGGTTCCTGAGAGACAAAGTTAGTAGATTGACAGCACACGTTCAAAAGTAGTCGCAGCAATGAAAGCAAAATATATCAAAGTACTTCTCAGTTGCAATGTACACAGCAAATACATGTGATTATATTAGAGCATAACTTCAAAGGAAAGCATAAAAGTCAAATTTGCATCACCGTAGGGCCTACTACTGCTTCATCTTTCTGGGGTCTGCAAGTTGATGACTCCGGTCAACTGCAAGAAAGAGATTTTCTACCCAAACGGGAGACAGGTAACTGACGTCTCCGTTCCTGTCTGAAGTCCAGCAGATTCAATCTAACCCTACTGTAGTCCAGAGTCATCCTTAAAAGCAAACTCAGTATGAGAACCGAAGAAACTTGGAGAGTGGCCAATTCTCGCGAGCCTCACTCGTTCTCAGACTGGATTGAGAGGTGAACACAAAATCTACGTGCTCTTATCAGCTAAGGTCTGGTGTGAAAAACACAGCTTGGTCTACATTGTGGAAAAACACAGCTTGGAAAAACACAGCTCATCTGCAATGTCTCAACTGCAATGTCTAACCCCACGTTAAAGCCAATAGGCAGCTAACCTAAATATCAAATGTAATGTCTAATGTCATGTCAAAGCCAATAGGCAGCTAAACTGAATACAGAATGTAATGTGTAATGTCATGTCAAAGCCAATAGGCAGCTAACCTGAATACAGAATGTAATGTCTAACTTCATGTTAAAGCCAATAGGCAGCTAACCTAAATATCAAATGTAATGTCTAATGTCATGTTAAAGCCAATAGGCAGCTAACCTGAATACAGAATGTAATGGCTAACTCCATGTTAAAGCCAATAGGCAGCTAGACTGAACACAACATGTAATGTGCTACTGTTGAACATTGAGCAACTAATATGTGCAGTGGTGAAACACAATGTCATTGGTCAAACACAATTAATAGCATCACACCATGTTATACAGCCTTCGGTTTTAGAACGGGATAGTGAGTGCAGATTATTCACCAGGTTAAAATGATTCCCAACAGCTTGTCAGGTGCTTCTTCAAATATGACAGTATGTCTTTGATCAGGAAAAGCTCTAAGACATAAAGAGAAAAAAGCTAGCTTTGTAGCCTTCAGGGTTATCAGGGGGTGCCGCAGCCCTTCCGGCAGCCCTAGCTCCAGCGTTGCATGGTTACTGCAGCGTACACGCTGAAGGGTGTGCATCTGCCTGGACTGCATCCCATTTTCAGTTTTTTTCTATAAACCCCTGGCTGAAGGACTTATCCCCAGCCTGCCGACCCTTCCTTATTCTTACTTTATTTGATTACAGAAGACATTGTCTGCTTTAATGTTTGTGTCAAACATCTGTTTGTTGGCTTCAAAAAGCAGACACACTCCTATCACTGCAGATGTTCCACATGGTGCTTCATCTCGTCCCACAAATACCCACAAGACAATATTCTGTTTCTCAAGTGTTCACGTCATACATGGCACCATCAGCCAATCCTGGCATTTTGGCCCAAAACAGATGGAATACTAGGACATTTGCCTCATTCTTGCAATGTTCTAATAGAAACCACAAGTCCCAGAATGCAATGATATGTGACTGACTAAAGAACCAGGTACTTGATGGTGTCACACATGACACCCAAACTAAAAGATTCAAATTCATGCAGACTTGCAATTCCCTCAGACTGGAGAATATCCAAGAGTTTGAATAAAAAAAGCATCATGGCAAAACCATCTATGCCAGTGATCTGTAAGAAACACTGCGTGCTTTGGTGGGATTAGAGAGAAGCTAGCCGAGCCCCGAGTCTGAACCAAAACTGACCATGTCACTTAACATTTAACCTTATTGGGGTTAGTTGGCGGAAAGACTCTGGACACATGGTAAGACAGAGAACAACACTTAGAAGGAAATGAATGAATAATAGTGCATACAGTATGGCCCTCATCTCACTGCGTTGTACATTTCAACACAAAATTATTGACACTGCAGTGATCGATAGTTCTGGGCTGCAGAATTACTTGGGTATTCTGCCCAGGGATGGGGAAGTGCAGAGAAAATTGTTCTTCCACTATCGAGTTTCGGAGGCAACTTCCTATTACACTGCTGTTCTCCCTGGTGAATTTGGACCCTGAAAACACCAGGGCTGCTGTAACCAAAATGTTAGCGGGAGTGGAGAGTGACATCATCATATGCCTTTGACCTTCACTTTCACTCACAGACATGCTTATGCAAACACACACAATCAGACACTCTCCCACACATGGAGGCATTCTCACGGCAAGCACGCACACAATATACATCTAAAAGCATTTTTTACTTACCTCTGCTACCAAGAAAGGTCATACTCCAACTAATTGCACTTCATTTTTCATTACACAAATAGCAAATAGTGTAATATTATTCACTGTTAGTGTAATGAAAAAAATATTAGAAAACAAGGGGAGTGGAGCCCCTATCGAGCTTTCCTGTGAAGCTAGCACTGATGTTGTCACTTTGAGGCCAGGGGTCGCAAGGGGCAAGCCAGGGGTCGCAACTGTGACCTCTGGCGACCTCTAAATTACGTCCTTGACTGCCTGTGGGAACAGCACGCCAGAATCTCAGTTTGACTGGTAATCCACCCGTAATGGCCAGGTCAAGTGTTCACCTGAACTCAGATTGATGGCCTAAGTGGGATGAAAAAGGAAGAGTGAGTTACTGCCCCACTCCCTGCCATAAGCGAGCGAGGGGATGCACTGGGATGAAAGTGTTTCTCCCAGGGACACCACAAGCACTCAAAGGACCACATGGGAATGATCTGTGGTGCACCGATGCCCCTGGTGCTTGTTGGGGTGTCATGGTACTCCCTAATATCACAGGCTGTGCTATTCTCTCTCAGCTGCTACTTTTTAACAGCATGTGATCCTTCCATTGCAACTTTTACACATGATTGAAGAAGTGTTCAAATGTAATTGGGAAATGTACTTAGCTCGTGGAAGAGAAAGGGATTACTGTCTATACATTGGAAGAACAGGCACGCCCCCTTCCCTGGGAAGGCAGCTGCCAGCTGAACATACATTGAGAGTAATCCACAGGATGATTTGAGGGAATAAAAAACGGGTAGTTTCATCAGTGCACCAGCACAGCTAGCTTGGGCCTACAAATAGCAAGAGGGGAGTCTTCAAGCTCATAACAAAATAGAAACAGACAAGGTTCTCTGTTCCCTTTCAACACCCTTCAGGCAGTAGGCGCCTCCTGACCCAGCAGTCGCTCTGGATAAAAATGAAAACTTGCGAAGATTTTGTTCCGAGGAGAACTGCACCTGAAAGGGTTGTTATTTCTGTGCTGCAGCTGAAGGTAGAGAGTCACTGAGTGTTGGGCAGATTAGAAGGTAACTTGTGTAAGGAGGAGAAGAGCTTTTATTCTGCACAACCCTTTGACACATTTACAATATAAACTGCAGATTGAATAGTTTTGCCAGAATCATATTATGTTGGTAGAGTGAGCTTCACATTGTCAGTGGTTACCTTCACTGACTTTGCGAGGACATTGAATATCTCCGGCTAATGTACTGACTTGTGTTCTCCAGATTTACCTAACTCCAGTGCCTGTATCATTGCCCTCTGGCACTGTCTGTCTTCAGTTGCAATGCTTCAATTCCCTGTGGAAGGTTTACATCATCTCGCAATAAATGCTGTGTTACTCCGATCTGATGAACATAACTTTGTAAAGTAGAATTTTTACCCAGTGTGTGCTTAGTTGCCAATCTGCAATTCCGTGTAAAGATTGTGGAGTAATTTTGAAGCAGACATAACAAGATTTTAAGAAACCCAGTTGCGGAATTCCCAGAGCAATCAGACAGTATTTTTACTTTTATACCAGATTGCTTAGTAACCTCTCACGGCTTAGTAGATTCAACAACACTCACAGTAAAACAAGAGCTCTCATCACTGTGAATATTTGAAAATAAGACATAGCCTCTCCTGGGTGTTCTTGTTTCTTTTCCCTTGGAATATTAAGGTCAGGATATTCCGTAAAAAGGGGAGGAGGTTGTGTGTGGCCAACCACTTTCCTGGTGGCTACTGGAACACAATTGCATATCTTTGCAGTGCCTCTGTCTTGCAAGTATCGAAACAAAACAGGTGCCAGTACTGACCTTACTTCCAAAAAAAAATCATTTACATTAACGAGCACATAATTCAATTAATGTGATTACCATTTATTTATAACATATTATATACTGTATTTGTTCTTATTTTCAACAAAATGGTCGTAAACAGTAAAACCTAAACAAACCCAAACGAACGTTACATTGACATTTTGTGTTGTTAATATTTCACATCACATAAAACATGACAAAACATTTTACCCTTGAATAACCATATTACAATACCAACATGGGGACTGCACACATCACTGATATGTCCCAGTTCTGAAGTTCTACACCCATGAGGGGCCTTTCTCCATTCAATATTACTTGAAAGCCCATATCTAATTGGCTGTGTCTAAAGGGTGCCACTCTAATAAATGTTCAAGCAGTCACTAGACAGGGATATACCCCATGTCACGTTTCACTCAAACATTCCATGCATGACAGCAATGTCTTTTCACAGCACTCGCTGGTTCTAAACACTGTTGACATGTTTCAAACCCCACAAGAAATTCCAGGTTCTCCTCAAGACACAGAACTGTTGGACACTACAAAAAGAAGAAATCAAGGGACAAGTGTTCAGTGCCTTTTATTAATTAAAAGTGGTCTTAGAAATATTCTGAGAACGCACTTCACTATTCAATGTACACATACTTGACTCAAATTGTCCTAATTGGCCCATTTCTACATCTGTGTTGATGATCATCTGTGCTTTAGGTAAAGCTATAAGAAACAATAGACAAAGTACAGGGGCTAATTAGGACGTTTTTCATTAATGCAGGGGAAAGCACAAGGTTTTAGAATTATTTTAGTGTGGAGACACTCACTTGGGTTTAGGAAACCTTGTCAGCCGTCTTATTCACATTAGGTCAACTAATCTTGTGTCTTTGGCGTTTTGACAATGGTTTGCCAGCCCTGAAAATCGTAAACAAAACACCTTTTATAGGAGGCTGAATCAACTAGATCACAACACAATAACCACCGTACAACACAGCACATTACACTAGGGCACCCGAAAAGCACAAGAGCAAAAAAAAAATTACAACAGAACACATCGCTGCGACAAACTACCACACAAAAAATATGCACAAACCTTCTTCTCACACATTACCACCATCAGAATACTGGTTCACAGTGCAGTGATTAAAGGTGTTTAGGCTAAGCACTCCCTTGATGTATCACAATAATCACAATAACATGTAAAAGCACCAAATAAAACCTTTTGTTAAAGTGTCAAACATTTATCTGTGTGAGAGAAGAACCCTGCACTGTACCACAATTAACCAGCACTATGTACCATTTTATTTAATATGTACACCCAGCTAGTTGTCCAGCAGATTCAATCTTTGCTGACGTCCCTCAAGTTGTTCTTCATTTACATATCAATCTAGGTTTCCCCATAGACAAGGTTTTGAACTGGATGGATGCAGTGCGTGGCTGGAAGAATAGTAACTGGTTAAAACCTAACCCCAATAGAAAGGAGGTCATAGCGGTGGGGAAAATGCACGTATGCAGATAAATGATCTCTGGCCCAAGGAGTTAGGTCAGTGTCTATTCCAGTAGCCACAGTACACAATCTGGCCATGAACTTTAACAAGCAGCAGCCTTTTAAGCCCCAGATAGTAGCATTGCCTTTTTATGGTCTGCCTGCACAGCTCAGCTGTCACCAGACAATTATGTGAGCATCACTAGACAGGGGCTTCGGGTCCGCCCACATGTTGGGGGCTAGGAGTACATGTTTTGATTGAGCAATCAATCAATCAATCAATCAAAAAATTTATAGAGCGCGCTACTCACCCGTGAGGGTCTCAAGGCGCTGGGGGGGGAGGAGGGTCACTGTTCAAACAGCCATGTCTTGAGGTTCTTTCTGAAGAGCAGGAGGTCCTGGGTCTTGCGGAGGTTGGTGGGGAGGGAGTTCCAGGCCTTGGTGGCGAGGTAGGTGAAGGATCTGCCTCCTGTGGTGGCGCTTTGGATGCGGGGGACTGTGGCAAGAGCGAGGTCGGCGGATCGGAGGTGGCGATTGGGAGTGTGGAAGTTCACTCTTTCGTTGCGGTAGGTTGGGCCGGTGTTGTGGAGGGATTTGTGTGTGTGGATGAGGATTTTAAAGGTGATCCTCTTGACGATGGGGAGCCAGTGAAGGGCTATGAGGTGTGATGAGATGTGTTCATGGCGAGGGAGGTCCAAGATGAGGAGGGTGGCTGTGTTCTGGTTTCTCTGGAGTTTACGTTTGAGTTTGAGTGTGGTGCCGGCATAGAGGGCGTTTCCGTAGTCTAGTCTTCTGCTAATGAGTGCATGGGTGACGGTCTTTCTGGTCTCTGTGGGAATCCATTTGAAGGTTTTTCACAGCATGCGGAGTGTGTTGAAGCAGGAGGAGGTGACGGCGTTGATTTGCTGGGTCATGGAGAGGGAGGGGTCCAGGATGATGCCAAGGTTGCGTGCGTGGTTTGCGGGGGTAGGTGCGGGGCCTAGGTCGGTGGGCCACCAGGAGTCGTCCCATATGGTTTTGTTGGGGCCGAAAATGATTATTTCGGTTTTGTTGAAGTTGAGCTTGAGGTGATTTGCTGTCATCCATGTGGCGGTGTCAAGGAGTGCAGTGTGGAGGTTGGTTTTGGCGGTAGTAGGGTTGCGGGTGAGGGAGATGATGAGTTGGGTGTCGTCTGAGTAGGATAAGATGGTGATTCCGTGTGGTCGGAGGATGTTGGCGAGTGGGGTCATGTAAATGTTAAAAAGGGTGGGGCTGAGGGAGGACCCTTGGGGGACTCCACAGATGATTTTGGTGACAGTGGAGTGAAAGGGAGGGAGGCGGACTTTTTGGGTTCTATCGATGAGGAAGGAGGTGAGCCAGTCTAGGGCTTTGTGTTGAATCCCTGTGTTGTGGAGGCGTGTGCAAAGTGTATGGGAGCAGAAGTAGTGTGCTTCCAGAAAAAAAGTGCTTGCCCTCCTCACAGCTGTGATTGTTTTCATATAAGACACTGGGCCCTACGTCAACAGATTAGATCGCACACACATTGAACTATAACACAATTTGAGAAGTGGCTGCTGCTAAAATAAGGAGAGAAAAAATAGTCACAGAATTATATAAGCTGTTGTGGGCATTAAGGCAGGAAAAACATTTTATCAGTCGAGGAGATCGGAGAAATAACTGGAACAAACTCTCTCAAATGAGGAATAGGAGGACCTACTTAATAGTAAGCATAATACTGCACCAGCGCAGTGATGTGGTCAAAGCAGCCCTATGTTGGTACGATACCCCAGTGATAAAACATTTTTTGGACAGGCACAGCACTAATCCTCGTTGGCAAGGCTGTAGGAGCAGAAGCATACTTGTGCATTTCTTTTTGCACTTTCCCAGATGACAAGATTATTGAAAGGAAGTGCTAGACATAGTGAATTTAAAGTTTGACACATCATTGCCTAGATTCTCGGCATACAACGTAGACATCCTCTCTTCATTCTCTATGAAGAAGGTAGATTTGACAGGTGGCATGCACAGCTAAATTGGCAATGATGGTGCGGTGAGGCAAAGCCAGGCTGACTTATGGAACCTCGTGATACAGCACAAAGTGTATACATTATGGGTCCATGTTTCATATCTTTAATTGCTTCTTCACTTTATTCACCTATAAATTCACAAAGAAATAAAGCGAGTGGGGTGGAAATTCCATTACACATCGGGAATTAGATGCAAATGTTGCACAATGTTCTAATTTTACAACATTTTGCACATTAAGATACCCAAAAAAGAGGACAAACATGGTAAGGAGTTTCTGAGAATGGTAGCTGTTCACATGTGCCATGCTTTTTATCCTATATATGCCACAAACCTGCAAATATAATAGGAACCAGCCCAAAGTCCCACAAGACAAAACAGTGTCAGACAAACTAAAGTGGTAACATAACAAGACATAGCATAATATAGCATGACATAGCATAGCATAGCATAACGTAACATAACATAACAGAGCATAGCATATCATAGCATAACATAGCATAGCATAACATAACATATCAGATCATAGCATAGCATAGCATAACATAACATAACATAGCATAGCACAACTTAGAATAACATAATGTAACACTGCATAGCATATCATAAGAAAACATAGCGTAGCATAACACACCATAACATAACATGTGGGATGACCACCTACACATGTTTACGTAGATTAGCAAAAGCAATGACAAACTTCCCTGGAAAGCCCCATAAGCATAGAGCACCATTATACTACACCTCCCCACATTTAAGGCTGGAAATCCACCAACAGGTAGGTGTAGTAAAAGGGTATCGGACCAGCGAATGAGGACGTGGCAAGTGATGAGTTGAAAGTGCAATAAACATCATAAACCTCTATTCTGCTCCACTCCCATTTACTGTCAATGCAACATAGAGTAAGGGGGGAAAACACACCAGCACTCACAACTGCTTAGTTAGGTGGGATAAAGTTGAGTATGTTAAGGCATGGAGCTACATATATAACAAGCATTTGAAATGCAATGGATCTCGCATTTGCTCGAATTAGAGCTATTAGCATTGTAAATACCTAACTGCACTTTTCTTGCCACATAAATTGAAAATGAAAAGTGAAACAGTTGACATAAGTGAACTGATTCAAAGCACCATGGCCACCATGATCACGAAGATGAGACACAAAAACAAAAAGAAGTTCGCTCGCAATCAAACATATTGCCAATCGTTCAATCATCCATGTAACAGGGGCAGTCTGTAAGGCAGTAACACAACCGCCCCAAGGAGGGACAAACGTAAAGCATTTACCAATGATGAGAAAGGACTTTTAAGAGGCAAGCCCATGACAGAGTGAAAGTGATGGGCGTGTGGTGGGCATGGTTCAAAGCCCACAATACTTACAACAGGTCAAAGCGCTTGGTGCTCAACCTAAAAAATGGCACCTGAAAAGAACAGGCATTTGCAAAGCAATGGGTCTCACTTTTGCTTGAGTTAGAGCTATTAGGTCTGTAAATTCCTAACTCGACTTTTCTTGCCACTTAAATTGAAAATGAAAAGTAAAACAGTTGACATAAGCAAGCCAATTCTAAGTGCCATGGCAGCCATGAACATAAGCATGAAGGAGAGACACAAAAAGAAAAAGAAGTCGGCAAGGTGGTAACAAAACCGCCCCAAGGAGGGACAAATGTAAAGCATTTACCAATGATAACAAATGTTTTTTGACAGGCAAGTCCAGAAACGAGTGAATGTGATGGGCGTGCGGTGGGCATGGTTAAAAGCCCAGAATACTTACAACAGGTCAAAGCGCTTGTGAGCTCCACTTTAAAATAGACACAGGGTAAAATCAAGGGAAGAACGTTCACAGTTAGGACATACAGATATTATCATAGTACATAGGCATATGGAAAAAACTAACCAGTTTGGAACTACAATGTGTATATGGCATGTTGCAAGATTGTAATAGGAGTCTGATAACATCATATTGTCTATAAATGTTATTGAGGAATTCAAAGGTACGGAAAGGAACATGGTCAGTACTAAAAAATAAAAATAAAGTTTAATTCTGTAAGTAAAAGCACTCAGGGGCCCAGTAGTTAGCAGAAACAAAATATATAAAAAATGCAAATCATGCATTACTGCATTTTAGCATGAACCATATAGCTTATGCTTTTTACTGTGCCCTCCTAACATGCTTTGTAGATTTGCTACTCTAAAAAAGCTTTCAAGCTTCGTAAGCTCATGTAATATTGATACTATACTATGAAGGAATATAAGCATGAACAAACATGAATCATGGCTCATACCAGGAGGATACATATCAGGGTAGCCTTATGTCAATCAGAAACAGGCTCCCAGGTACCATAGTTATCTTTAAGGCTGGTAGATTTGGAGTTCAGAGTAGTAAATATATACTTAGCTCTATATCCTACCCTGGTGAGTTATTGGTAGTTGATATTTTGACTGTGATATTTTTGAAGCACCATATTTATGTCTATTATGTTCTGAAACATAACCAGCAACCGAATATGTGCACCCGAGGTATACCACCTTGGGAGTTACTAGTATCCCGTAATGAGGCTCCTAGATTATAAAATGCAATTGAAACACCATTTATCTTACTATATCCACCCGAGGACTTTCAAGAATTATCCATAATCCCTTCTCAAATTAAATCCATTCGTAAAGGTCTAATTAAATGCTTTCAGATGTACGTGTTGCAAAATGATATTAGAATCAGTTCCATGTAAATAAGATTAAAAAATGATGTACCTTAGACTGTGCAGAAACATGCAATTAAATGCTTTCAGATTTTTTTTACTGAATTGGCTGAATTGTAGCACATTAAAGAAAAAAAGATGAGATTATTACATGTTATTTCACTCAACATTAGTTCTCATAATTCACCGACTGTAATGGTATTTTTCATCATTAGTAATTCTGTGAGAGCTATTATGTTCATTAGTGTAGCTGTAATAGTAATCAGGGTTCATTTCTTATCATATCTATAAGTGCCTTTCACAGAGGTTTAGTCAGCCACGCAGTATTGCTGCATGCGGTAAATCAAAGCATCAGGCAGTGTAACTATTCATTCGACATGTCTCATGCAGTATACCCTCTTCTGAACAATATCAGTTCATGCAAATCAGGGTCCAACACTGTAAACC
Source organism: Pleurodeles waltl (assembly GCF_031143425.1). Taxonomy (NCBI): domain Eukaryota; kingdom Metazoa; phylum Chordata; class Amphibia; order Caudata; family Salamandridae; genus Pleurodeles; species Pleurodeles waltl. Next base: position 683,965,691 of record NC_090439.1, read on the forward strand.
ATTCTAGAGGATTGACAGCCAGAAACATCAACATGCACTTCAGGCATTGAGAAATAATACAATAGAAGCAAATTGATAGAAAATATTTCACCTAGAAAGGGTGTTATTTCTGTTTCTTGTCTCTTCTGGGCAGAGAGGTTTAGGTACTGCAGGTCTTCTTGGAGACAATCATCACTTCTCCTTGTTCAATCAGCGCACCTCAGAAGTAAGCTTTTTACTGTATTTGATCATTTTTCTTCCTGGAATTGGCAGGAACCAGTGCTCCCTGATTAAAGCATAGACGAGCAAGACAAATTGATCTGTCAAATATCTTTGACACTAGGTATTACTTTTTCTAGCGATGTCCAGATCATTGCGGTCATACAGACTTTACAAACCTCCATTTTCCATTGCATGTGAATGCCTCTTTGCGGCAACTCACTCAGACCATTTTGTACTTAGAACCGACAGGCACACTTTCTGTTTTCGTTGTAATACTAGAACGTATGACAAAGATACTTCTTTTTTGCTTGGTAATATTCAATGGCTAAATAATGTTTAATTCTGACTTTGCCTTTAAAAACTCACAGATATAAAATATGTCATGATTATAGCACAGACAATTGAATATATAAACATACGAACTCAAGAACCACTCTATGTTCAACATACACATCCTAAAATACTTAAAAAGTGACAAGTGAAGGCAGGAGGAAGATGTTTCAGCCCACAGTGGTATTTTAATATTATTTTCCGCTGCAAAGGGCTGTGACAGTTGTTAAAGGCCCTCTGCCTGGGTTTTAGGCCTGAACTGCAGGTTTTGAATTAAGTCCGGCCAGTAAGTTCACTTTTGTGTCTGCCCACGACACAGCATTGCATATTGGCATTCAACAGAATTCAATTGCTTGGATTGGTGGATAGTGATTATTTTATATATGGAATCCTATAAACATGGTTGCCTTCACTTTTATTGCACTTTTTTATTGCTAGGCAAAAAATCTTCAGCTGGGAGTCCATGTCATACACTTGGGTGCTGGGACATTCGAGTTCACGTTCAGAAAGACGGAGCCCAGGATCAGACAAAGACTAGAAGACATACCCTTAAAGAGAGATTAGCTAATGCATAGCATGGGTAGCTGAAAAAGGGAAATGGATGCCTAAGCCATTTTAGGAACAGATCCCAAGTCTTGATGTGCATATAATGATAATACAAATAACCATATGAATGATTTTCACTGACTTCTTTCCTATTGAAATCTCTCAGATATATTTTTAAAATGTTATTTCAATGAGATTTTAGTGTTGTAATCTATCAGGAAAAGAGATTACTGCTGTGCTTCATTACATAGTGCTGGCAAAACAGAAAGAGTGTAGCCGGGTCTGGTGGCTTAGTGGACTAATGCACCAACTGAAGGAGCCTGTGTTAGACCTCATGGTCACAGGTTCAAATCCCAATGGGTCTACTCAGCCTTTCATCTAAGTTCTGAGGTCCATAAAATGAGTACCATTGAGTTGGGTAACAATAAACATCTGTTATTCAGTGCCAAGAGGCCTACAGATGAACATGCGCTTTACAAAATACATGTTATGTTAGCGGACAAACGCACAAATGAAAGTTTGCTCTTGCACTTCCACACTGATGTAGCAACTATCATCTTTTCAGACTTCCAAAGGCCCTCATTACAACCCTGGCGGTCAGTGATAAAGTGGCGGTAATACCGCCAACAGGCCGGTGGAAAAAAATGGAATTACGTCCACGGCGGGAACCGTCAACACAGACAGCCACTTTAAAACTCCGACCGCCACGGCGGTAGAAACAAACACCACGGCGGTAACCGCCAACAGACAGGCGGAAGTCAATGTACCGCCCACACTATTACAAGGCACCAATCCGCCAGCTTTTCTGGGGCTGTACCAACGTCATCAAAAGCACGGCAGAAACAGTACACAGAAGGGAAACCACTCACCTCTCGACACTCAAGGAAGAACCAGGACGCCATGGAGCCCGAGTTACAGGTCCTGCCCATGCTGGTCTACCTCCTCATCTACCAGGAACATCAAAGACGGCGGCAACGACGATGGTGAGTACTGCACCTAGCACACCGGGGAGGGGAGGAGGGAAAAGAGAGTGACACACGCACGCAACACCCGCACCCCCCACCCACAACAACACACACATATCCAATCACATCACAGAAACACCCCATCACCCCCTGGAAGAACGCAAGGACCAAATGAAATGAGTTTAATGAGTGTAATATTCGAACAATCAGATAGGCCAAGATAACTTTAAATCATCAGTATAAACGAATATTAACAGCAAGTAAACAAGTCTGTACACTGTCACATTAAATGTCCGTGGACCATTGGTCCCAAAAAGCATGGGCGAAGCCCACACATGACACCTGCCTCAAAACGGAGAGAACACTGCAGGGGCATCAGTTTGAAAAAACACAGGCACCTCAGAGGGAAGGGGAGTGGGGCACGCCACTGCTCCTCGAGGGGGCTCCATGGCCACTGCTTGGTCCTGGGGAGTACGAAGTCACAGTCTCTCAAGTCTCTCAAGTGGGTGGGCTGCCCACTGGTTGGTCCTGGGGAGTGCAAAGCCACAGTCTCTCAAGTCTCTCAAGTGGGTGGGTTGCCCACTGCTAGGTCCTGGGGAGTGCAAAGCCACAGTCTCTCAAGTGGGTGGGTTGCCCACTGCATGGTCCTGGGGAGTACAAAGCCACCGTCTCTCAAGTCTCTGAAGTGGGTGGGTTGCCCACTGCTTGGTCCTGGGTAGTGCAAAGCCACAGTCTCTCTAGTGGGTGGCGTCTTCCACTGGTTCTGGAGGGGGCTTTGTACCCAGAGTGCTTCATCCTGCTAAGGACTGGGTTAGTGGATGCTTTTCTCCACTGGTTCTGGAGGGGGCTTGGTTCCCAGAGTGCTTCATCCTGCGAAGGACTGGGTTAGTGGATGCTGGTTCTGGAGGGGGCTTTGTGCCCAGAGTGCTTCATCCTGTTAAGGACTGGATTAGTGGATGCATTTCTCCACTGGTTCTGGAGGGGGCTTGGTGGCCAGTGATCCTGCACCAGGGGTGTGGCAGTTCCCATTCCCTCACCTGGGTGTCTGAGCCACGAGATTTTCCAGTAACAGGTAGCATGATACTCCATAGAGGCAAAGCCATACTCCACCTTGCAACGACTTAGGCTGAAAACTGCTGGTAGTGCCAGTGGTGGTGGTGGTGCCTCATGTAGTGTGTGCAGGGTCCAGGACGTCTCCTGCAACCTCCGACGGCTGCCCACTGCGGATGGTGCTGATGTCCGCTGTAGTGGCACTGCCTGGGCATGTTGCAGGGCAGGTGGCAGTGGCTGCGGCGGTGTATACGGCGGAGATGCTGCCGGTGGTGCAGGTGTCTGTAGTAGTGGAGGGAGACACCAGGCCGTCTCATGCAGCCTCGCAAGGCTGCCCACTGGGGATGTTGCTGGTGACTGTAGTTGTGGCAGCTGCCGTGCAGGTGGCAGTGCAGATGGCGGTGCAGGTGGCGGTCGTTGCGGCGGTGCTCACCGCGGTACCAGTTGCTGGGCTGTCTAGAGAAATGGGGGTCACCACTCCCTCACCCGGAGGCTCCGTGCCCTGAGGTGACTTTCCTTTGCTCTTGTGTCCCTTCCCCACCTTGGAAGTCGCTGCTGGGACCTTGGCACTGTCCTCTTTGGTTCTGGATGAGGCCTTGCTGGGCGGGTGGTGTGGCTTTTCTCTTCTGCATGCTGGCCCCTTCTTTACCTTGGCAGGTGACATTATAGGGTGGTCCTTGGCCTCAGTAGGTGGCACACTGGCAGCCCTGGTGGGTGCCCCCTTTCATCCACCCAGACTTGAAGGGACCAGAGTGGACGACGATTTTGTGGCTGAGGTGCTGGTCTGGTCTATAGACAACCTGGCCCTAGGGGAAGGACGGAGGGGGAGGTGTAAGGAAGAGGTCAATGCTAGCCACGAAAAGTTTTTTAGACACACTGGGATAGGAAGATGGAGGGCGTTTGGGAGTGGAGGAAGAGGTATTGGTTGTAGGAGGTGTACGTCTGCTGAGTTTGGGTGAAGGTGCATGGGTTGGAGGCTGTTGTGAGGTGGATGGCTGTTGAGTGGGTGTGTGCCGGAGTTTGTGTACTTTGGGAGGAGGGCTCACAGATACACTGGGAGAGGACACAGGGGACGTGTGAATGGTAGTGGGGGTGGTGATTGCACGTGAGCGGTGTGTAGTGATGGCGTGCTGGTGATGGAGGTAGTGGCTGAGGATGTAGTGCATGCAGGTGTGAGTGGAGACGAGACTGGGAGGGTGGTGGAGGATGTGGAGGAGGGGGACTCAGTGGAGGCAGTGGATGTTGGTGTGTCTGCATGGGTATGGTGCTTGTGTGGGTGCCTGGGAGGTGTGTGGTGCTTATGTTTGCCTGAGCCACTTTTGTGTGTTGTAGTGTGTGCATGCTGGTCTGATGGTGTGCTTGGGATAGGCTGAGGAAGAGGGGATTGGGTCTGGGTAGTGGATGTTGGAGAGGGGAGGCTGGACACAGGGACAATGGCTGCCATCAGTGCTGAGGCCACAGCCTGAAATGCTCTCTGGTGGGCTGCGACACCAGAATGAATGCCCTCCAGGTATGCATTTGTTTGCTGCAAATGCCTCTCGACACCCTGGATGGCATTCAAAATGGTTTACTGCCCAACAGTGAGGGATCTCAGGAGGTCAATAGCCTCCTCACTGATGGCAGCAGGGCTGACTGGGGCAGGGCCTGAGGTACCTGGGGCGAAGGAGATGCCCACCCTCCTGGGTGAGCGGGCACGGGAAACACGCTGAGGGGCGGCTGGGAGGGCGGTGCTGGGGGGGGGTGCGGCTGTACCTGTTGTTGCGGTGGACACAGAGGTCCCCGCCACCGCAAGGGAGCTCCCATCAGAAGAGGAGCCGCTGTCGCTGGTGTATGCTCCTGTCCCAGTTGTGGAGCTCCCCTCGCCCTCCGTCCCACTGGTGCCTTCAGACTCCGTACATTCACCCTCCTGGGCCCTGTGGGTTGCAGCTCCCTCCTGCTCCGGTGCCACTGCTCCTCCGCCAGATGATGCTAATGCACACAAGGACAGGGTGACAAAACAACAAGGGTGGGAAAGACAGAGGAGACACATGGTCAATGCCAGCAACACCACTACCGTTGGCGGACACAACACACAGGGAGCAGCCCTATGCACTAGGTCATGAACTAACTGTTCATAGGAAAATCACCTGCCCATGGAGGACTATGCCTAACCCCATTTGCTGCACACCTGGAACCTAGAGGAGCCTGACTGGTTGTAGATGGCCACTACCTCTATTGGGGTTGGAGTGCACAAGTTCGCCCTGGCCTAGGGGAACCCACAGCCCACATCCCCCACCCAGACACCTTGTAAAGCACGCAGAGTCAGCTGAATGAGACTGTACTCACTCCCTTGTGGCTGCTGTGATGCCCTCAAGCGCCCATCCAACTCCTGAAATGCCTCCGCCAGGATCCGGAACATCAGGGGGGTCATGGTGCGACAGGCACCCCTTCCACGTTGGGAGGCCATCCCCAGCTGGGCCTCCGCCGTCTTCTTGTTCCAGCGGCACAGGTCCTCCCATCTCTTGCGGCAGTGGGTTCTCCGTCTATGAAAGATCCCCAGGGTCCGTACTTCCTTGGCGATGGCACGCCAAATACCCTTCTTCTGGTGGGCGCTGAGCTAGAAGAAAGGTAAAGTATGAAAGGAACTTACTCCCCCGTCCTGTTCATCATACTCATTGGCCACCAATTCTCACCCATGCCCTGACACACCCCATCCTCACATGCAGGCCTCAGCCCCCCCAACATGTATCTTTCATCCACACCACTCTCTAAATTCATGTACCACGCATCATGCTCACATGTTTGTCTGGAAGACCGTAGAGTAGCGTGTACTGGGGGAGGACCCCATCCACTAGACTCTCCAACTCCTCCACAGTGAAGGCAGGGGCACTTTCCCCAGACACTCGAGCCATTGTCGCTTCCAGACTGAGGTCACAGCAGCACTTGCAGTGTAGGTCCTCTACTGTTGAAGGTCAGGTATCAAGTGAGTGAACAGCTAGAAAATGGCAGTCACTTCCGCGGCAGTGCGTACCGTCACCTCCGGCGTACATCATCATTGTCTCCTGGAACCCATAGGGCCCAATGATAACCAATGTTGAATTGCGCAGCGCTCTTCGACCGCCTACCTCGGCGCTGCACAATGCCAGCCCAGTTAACTCATTTCCCCTTGTCCCTCCTTACAGGTCAGACAGCTGCCATTTCAGGGTGGCACATGGCAGGGCACCTAACTGCGTCACAGCACATTTGGGCACAAATACTGACAGACAATGCCACACACAGATTTAATCACATTAGTGCAAAAACCCTTATGCAAACTATGTGGTACATGACCCTCTACTCACCGTTCTCCTCCATAGGGCTCATCCGCTGGGGCTGATGATGAGATGGCGTCATCCTTCGGTCTACAGAACCCTGGTGGACCTGTCGACAATGGAAGACAGACACATCATTATTACCTACAGACTTGATCGTGCCACAATCCAAGAACTGTGTGCCCAATTGGAGCCAGATCTGATGTCAGCTATCCGCCATCCCACAGGTATCCCCCTCTAGTGCAGGTCCTATCAGTGCTCCATTTCCTGGCCAGTGGTTCCTTTCAAACAACAGTGGCCATGGCATCAGGGATGTCTCAGCCAATGTTCTCTAACTTGTTGTCCAGAGTGTTATCTGCTCGTTTTCCCCCAGATGGAGGATTTGCCCACAGTGAAAGATGACTTCTATGCCCTGGGACAAATCCCCAGCATCTTTGGTACCATTGATGGTACACATGTGGTTTTTGTCTCCCCCCCGCAGGAATGAACAGGTGTACAGAAATTGTAAAAGCTACCATTCAATGAATGTGCAGATGGTGTGTTTGGCAGACCAGTACATCTCCCACGTGAATGCCAAGTATCCTGGCTCTGTGCATGACGCTTACATTTTGAGGAATAGCAGCATCCCTTATGTGATGGGCCAACTCCAGAGGCACCGTGTGTGGCTAATAGGTGAGCCCAAGGTCCCCACACAGTATGAATAGGTGTCTGGGGATGGGGTAGTCCAGAAGGTTTGGTGTATGTCTAACAGATATCCCTCGACATTTACAGGTGACTCTGGTTACCCCAACCTCTCATGGCTACTGACCCCAGTGAGGAATGCCAGGACAAGGGCAGAGGAACGCTACAATGAGGCACATGGGTGAACTAGGAGGATTATTGAGCATACTTTCGGCCTCCTGAAGGCCAGATTCCGGTGCCTCCATCTAACAGATGGCTCCCTATACTACTCACCGAAGAAGGTGTGCCAGATCATCGTGGCATGCTGTATGTTGCACAACCTGGCTTTGCGACGCCAGGTGCCTTTTCTGCAGGAGGATGGGCCTAATGTTGGTCTTGTGGCAGCTGTAGAGCCTGTGGACAGTGAGGAAGAGGAGGCAGAGGGAGAAGATATTGACAACCGAAACAACATCATCATGCAGTACTTCCAGTGAGACACAGGTAAGAGACTGGCACTGCTCATCTCATATCTGACTGCTGTAGGACATTGTATAAGTCTGCCTTTTTACTTCTGTGTATGGACCCTGACAGTTCACTTTGGCTTTCATTTTCACAGATTTGGGTACCACATTCTGCCTTCTGTTACGTTTACTGCTGCCCAACAACTGTCATACTTTGGTATTGGCAAATTAACATTTACACTGATATTTGTCTAAGAGGTTGTAATAATACATTTGTGAAAGTACAGACTGACTCCAGATTGTTTTGTGATTCAAAGGTGTTTAGTTAAGTGCTAATAAGTAGAGGGGGATGTGAATGGGCTGGGGTGATGGTGGAGGAATATCCATGGTAGATTCCAGTCTGTTTGTATCACAGGTGCATTGTCCAGTGGGGCATAGGAAGTGGAGCAATGTCAGTTCAAGGAGGACAGGGTGACATAGTGGGACTGAAGGGTGACAATCAGGAGAGTCTTATTTCCTGGCAGGGGTCTTGGCGATGTTCTCTGTCTTGTGCCTGGAACGCAGGGACCGTTTGCGGGGTGGTTCTCCTTCTGCAGGGGGTGGGGTGCTGGTGGCCTGTTGTTCCTGTGGCGGGACCTCCTGTCCACCAGCGCCGGTGGACGTGGAAGGCTGTTCATCGTTCGGGCTGGTGTCAGTGGCCCAGTGGTATGCCACTGTCTCCCTCAAGGTGTTGCCCATGTCTGCCAGCACCCCTGCAATGGTGACCAGGGTGGTGTTAATGGACTTTAAGTCCTCCCTTATCCCCAGGTACTGTTCCTCCTGCAGCTGCTGGGTCTCCGGAAACTTGGCCAGTACCGTGCCCATGGTCTCCTGGGAATGGTGGTATGCTCCCATGATGTTGGCTGAGACATCCGTGATGCCATGGCCACTGTTGTTTGAGAGTGCCTCGTGGAGAGTGGGTTCCCTGGGCCTGTCCTCCCCCTGTCACACAGCAGTCCTCCCAGTTTCCCATTTGTCCTGTGCCTCTGTCCCCTGAACTGTGTGCCCACTGCCACTGACCCCAGGTCCCTGATCATCCTGTATTAGTGGGTTTGCCTGGGGTCCCTGTAGTGGTAGACACACTGCTGATTGACGTGTCCTAGGGACAGTGGCCTGGGCCCGCTGAGTGGGTGCTGTGCTGGTGTTTTCTGAGGGAGGAGATTCTGTGGTGGGTTGGGACTGAGGCAGGGGAACGGACTGTCCGGAGGTCCCTGATAGGCCGGGCTGGTCATCTTGATCCAGGCGTGCAGAGCTGCTGTCATCACTATGGGCCTCTTCTGTGGGGGGACTGGATATGGCTTGCCGGTAACGTTGTGTAGGGGTCTTGTTGGGGTGTAAAAGCATTGTTATTGTATCTGTGTGTGCCATCTTGTGCAATGGATGTGTTTCCCTCTACTACTGTGCTTGCATTATCGCCTTGGCCCTTGTGTGAGTGGTGATTGTGTGCTCTGGGTTAGTCTTTCCCTTGGACATGCTTTGGTGATGGGTGTCCATGCAGGTCTGTGATGGTTCTCCATGCACTGTTGTCAAATGTAGGGCTTGGTATTGGGATGTGTGGGTTGCGATAGTGGGGTATCTGTGAGGTGTTGGGGTGATGGGTGTAAGGGTAGGGGTTGGGGTTTGTGATGGCATGTAGGTAGGGTGGGGGGATATAATAGTAGAGATATGACTTACCAGAGTCCAGTCCTCCTGCTACTCCTGCGAGGCCCTCAGGATGCATGATCGCCAAGACTTGCTCCTCCCATGTTGTTAGTTGTGGGGGAGGAGGTGGGGGTCCATCGCCAGTCCTCTGTATGGCTACCTGGTGTCTGGATACCAGAGAAAGTACCTTCCCCCGTAGGTTGTTCCACCTCTTCCTGATGTCATCCCTTGTTCGTGGATGCTGTCCCACTGTGTTGAACCTGTCGACAATTCTCCGCCATAGCTCCATCTTCCTTGCAATGGAGGTCTGCTGCACCTGTGATCCGAAATGATTTCCTCCACCATGAAACTGAGTCCCTCCTCGGAAAACCTGGGGTGACTTTGAGGTGCCATGATCCGGTGTGGGTGATGTGTGAGGTGATGGTTGGTGTGATGTATGGGGTGATGTGTTGGGGTGTGTTCTTTGAGGTGCGTGGATGTTGTATGAGTGATGGTGTTGTGTACCTCTGGATGCTGGTGTTGTCGTAGCTTTTCTGTCTCTCTGCTTCTTCTAAAAATGTCATTGTAAGGGGTTGTGGGTAATGTGGGTGTGTGTTTTATAGTTGTGTGAGTGTGTGGGTGTGGTGTGTGTATGTGTATCAGGTGTGTGTATTTTGAATTGTCCAATGTGGTTGTGTTTTGTAAATGTGTGTGTATTTTGAGTGCGGCAGTGTGTACCGCCAATGGATTACCGCGGTTGAATGACCGCCAGCGTTGATTCATGGGTCGTGATAGTGTGGGCGTATTGCTGTTGACGTAACTGTGTGGGTTTTGGTACCGCCAGTTTATCAATGACCTTTGGTGTGGCGGACTTGTGTGGGTGGCTGTATTGTGGTGGATTTCTAAGTGTGGGTCATAATATGCGTAGCAGATTTCCGCCGCGGACACGGTATGTTGGCGGCCTTCTGCATGGCAGTCAGCAGACTTTACCACAAGGGTTGTAATGAGGGCCAAAGTGTTATCATAGCCGGTGCATTTTGCCTGTGATACTGGGGTGTGCACCTATTGGCTTTGCAATGTTTTTTTCCACCATGTGTCCATCGTGCGTACACATACATGATGAGCATTTTGGAAACCTTTTTGTTAAGCTTCACGAAAAACACATTCCGTGAAGACCTGTTGTTAAAAGGCAGAATAATAAAATAATTTATGAAACATTGTATTCACAAATTAAAAGAGTAATTGTATGATTGTGAATCTTCGACAATTGTTATAAGAATATGCTTTTCATCATCCATAGTACAGTTTATTCAGTTGTAAAAATGCTTGTTGCACAAAATAAATGCACCTGCTAAGTCCCGACTTGTCTGCCTGTTGGCATATGGGCGCACACAAATCAAATCTTCAGATAAAGAAAGGGTGCTCACGAGGCCTACAATCGAGTGCCTTTCGTCTCAGTTTTACACTTGAGAGCTTTTTGTAATGTGAACACAAAGAGTCAAAGAGACCCCTTGCCGCAAATAAAGTTCATTGCTTTCTGGCTTCTTCGAGACGTGTGAGCTGTTTGTGGTTTTCTTGGGGCCTGGGCTTGTCAGTGTAATTCTGTGTGACCTATAAATAACAATACATAATCTTACTATGTGTAAAAGTTATTTGTGTGATTCTATTGAAAACATCACTCTGAGCGCTTGAGTGCAGGTAGCAGGCATCTTTCAGAGAATTAGGTAATTTAAAAGCGAGCCACGCCATAACATTGTTAAATTAAATAGGCTTGCTTTGCTTAATTAAGACACCATTGCCATTGGTAATTAGTTGAAAGCACCACTTTGGTCACTGATGAGGTTAGGCACTCAATAATTCGCAAACATGCACCCTAAGGAAGATCCAAGATAGCAGCTCATGCTTAAAGCTCCGCGCCACCTGCTGACCTGGGTTGTGTTAGAAGACCTACAAAGTTCCATGTAGGAAGATGTATAGCAGGAGAATTATGTATGGCATGGCCGTCAAAGACTTGACTTCCCTACACAAGCACCTCTTACCTGGTGCGGACCTGCCAAGAGACACTGCCTGAGTTGTCATCCTTGTGGCCTGAGCCCATGGTGCTGAGTTATGTCTGTCCTTATGAGTTGCGGATACCCTGGACCTGCGTAATATGTAGGAGCATATGAACTACCTGAAAAAAAGTGATTTTACAATATTCACAGGAACCAAGGATGTCCAAAAAGGTAAGGTTTACTTGGAGCTTAGTACAACACAACCAGCAGGGCATCTAAGGAGACGGTGATGGGGAAAGGCATATAATCGCGGCTCGAATCTGGTACAAACAGGAGACAAAAAGAATGTTTGGACTTTCGAACTAAATATGGAAGCCATATCATGGTTAAACTATCATAGTTGAACATCCCCAACTGGGTACATTCGGACTAGTGATGATTGAATACAGGTGCACAGTCTTGTGACATTCCTTTGGTTGACCATTACCTAATTAGATTGTAATTAGTACAGGAAATAAGCCTTTACCGGACGAAACACGTGTCGGCTGAATGTGATCGGGACATTTATAAACCAATCTGACTATATTGGAGGACAACAATTCTTATTGCCCAAAGTCAACTGATTGAACATTGAACATTATACATCATTTCCCATGAACTGACTGGGAGTGTTTGGCGTTCGGACTTTAAGCTGTTTTCTTTGGAAGAACTTCTATCTTAATATTGGATTAGATTGTTTATGTTTAATGTGTGACATGTATATTTTGTTATCCAAGGTGTTTGTGATATTTATTATATATTTTTTGTAGCATTTATGTATTTTTGTTTGTCTATTTTATAATTATTGCTTCATATTTATTGGCAACGTCTGTATTAAAATTGACAACTGTAACAGTCTATTTTTGGAACCACTGCATACGTATGTTATCTTTATCTACTACTGTTATGTCTTTCTATCATTGTATATATCATATATGTTAATTTACATTATTACGTTTGATTCCATGTGTATAATTAGGATCTGAAATTAATTATTCAAGGAGTGGTCCGTTCATCTTTTGCTTTATCATCTAAGGAGAAACAACTGCTCACATTCAAAAGTACGCATTCTACCCCTGCATCCCACATTCCCTCCAACATTCAGTGTTCCACCCACGAGCCACCAGCCAGACCCAACACATCTTTCCCCTTTACAATGGCAACACTAAAACAATTATCTTTACAATATTATGTAGAGAACTGAAAATAATATTCAATACAATATTATATGAAATAACTTTTTTTGCTATTATGTGGAAAACAATAAACGACCTATCCTTTGCACAATTAAAATAATTAATCATTTTTCTGTGCAATAAAATCTTCACACTTCATAGTCCCACAACCACACAGCTGTTTTCCTTTCCCTCAGTGTACTTGTGCACATATGGTCCTGTCATCAGAACCACATTGCTTCTCCCTTACATCAGATTTTTCCATGCCACGTGTGACCAAAGGTCCTCTTTGTATGGCCAACTTCTCTTTATTCCGCCATGTATCATTTTCCAGTCTGACAACATGCTTGTTCACACGCACCACTTTCATGGGATCTGAATTTTTTTAATTTCCTTTGGTGGTTATACCAGGCAATCTGACCCTGACCCAATCACCTTCCTTGACTTCTATTCGCCACCCATTTTTCTCAGAGACATATTTCCTTTGTGCATCTGCTAATTTTTCTACCATACACTTTTTTCCTTCTACTGGCACTTCCAAACCATTCTCCCATGGTTACACCAATTTATTAGCCACTTCCCTTCCCTTGAGAAACACAAAAGGTGACATCCCTGTGATCACACTGGGAATTGTATGTAAAGCCCATACTAGGTCTTCCAATTCTCTTTTCCACTCAAACCATTCACCAATGACAACCGTACATTATCCTTGATTTAAAAATTGCATCCTGCTACCAAACCATCACTCCTTGAATAGTGTAGGCAGGTAGTCACATGTCTGACCCCCCAGTTGTTCTTGAACTTACCAAATATTTCTGAAATGAACTGTATGCCATTGTCAGAGAATAATTCAGACTGGGTCCTCTCACACATAAAAAAACATGTAAAAACTTTACAACTTCCTCAGTGTTGACTGACCTGACAAATTTCACCTCTGGTCAATGAGAATGATAGCCTACTAACACAATACCATATCTGTAGTCCCCTTGAGCATATTCCTGGGTACTGTGGTGTACATGCCCAGCTTGACCCATGGTTTCTCTGGCAGCTGCACTACTTCAACTGCACTTGGCACTGTGTTTGAAATGGGGTCTTTGGTTGTCAGTCAGGTTACCCCTGTCCAAGCAAGGACCTCACTCTAGTCAGGGTAAGTCACACACAATCCAAATTATCCTGTGTCCACCCTCTGGTAACTTGGCACTAAGCAGTCAGGCTTAACTTAGAAGGCAATGTGTAAAGTATTTGTGCAATAAATCATGCAATAACACAGTAGAGCACCACAAAAAATACACCACACAGTGTTTAGAAAAATATATAATATTTATCTGATGAAATGCAGGTAAAAACGATTAAAATGCAATAAGTATGTGTTGAGATATCACTGTAAAAGTGATATAAAGTGTCTTTAGTCTTTTAAAAGCAATAAATGTCTCTTTCAAGCACAAAGTACCTGGATTGTGTTCAAAATCTCTGCAAAGAACCGCAGAGGAGGAGATGCCTGGAAAACAGGTGGGTGTGCGTCAATTTCTCGGGCCGCACACGATGATGCGGCATTTAGTTTTCACGTAGGGAAGGCTTTGCATCGATTTTCTGCTCTCTGTCTTGGATCCTCTTCGGGTTGCGGGGTTTTCGGTACCCCAGGGACGATGCGTGGATTTCCGGCGCTGACAGGATGAAGTCACAGGGCCTGCGTTGATCCGGCGGGCGTTGCGTGGAAATTTGTACCGCAAGGCAGGTGCTGCGTCGATTCCTCTCTGGATGTCAGGCTGCGTCATTCCAGCTTGGCTGTGCGTCGATCCAGTGGCCCTTGCGTCAATTTTCCAGTCGATATGCTGGCGCTGCGTCGATCTTCTCGTTGCGAAGTCGGGCTGCGTCGTTCCGGTTCGGTGTGCGGTGAATTTTTCACCACGATGCAGGCTGTGCATCGTTTCTGGCAGGCTGTGTGGCGATTTTCACTGCACAAGGAGTCCTTCTTGTAGAGATGAAGTCTTTTTGGTCCTGAGACTTCAGAGAACAGGAGGCAAGCTGTATCCAAGCCCTTGGAGAGCACTTCTCAGCACAGCCAGAGAGCAGCAAGGCAGCAGGACAACAGCAAGGTAGCAGTCCTTCACAGAAAGCAGTCAGGTGAGTCCTTTGGGGAGACAGGTAGTTCTTCTGGTTCAGGTTCTCTTCTCCAGGAAGTGTCTGAGTTGGTAGGGGCAGAGGTCCTGTTTAAATAATCAATTGTGCCTTTGAAGTGGGGAAGGCTTCAAAGAGTGGCTTAGAAGTGCACCAGGTCCCCTTTCAGTTCAATCCTGTCTGCCAGGGTCCCAATAGAGGGTGTGGCAGTCCGTTTTGTGAGGGCAGGGTACTGTCCTTTGACATGTAAGTGTCAGCCCCTCCTCCCTCCCAGCCCAAGAAGACCCATTCAAAATGCAGATGTATGCAAGTGAGGCTGAGTATCCTGTGTTTGGGGTGTGTCTGAGTGAATGCATAAGGGAGCTGTCAACTGAACCCAGCCAGACGTGGATTGAAAGGCACAGAAAAGTTTAGTGCAGAGAAATGCTCACTTTCTAACAGTGGCATTTCTAAAATAGTAATTTTAAATCTAACTTCACCAGTCAGCAGGGATTTGTATCACCATTCTGGCCATACTAAATATGACCTTCCTACTCCTTTCAGATCAGCAGCTACCACTCAAACAGTATATGAGGGTAGCCCCAATGATAGCCTATGAAGGGAGCAGGCCTCACAGCAGTGTAAAAACGCATTTAGGAGTTTTTACACTACCAGGACATATAAACTATACAGGTACATGTCCAGCCATTTGCCTACACAGCACCCTGCCCTAGGGCATACCTCAGGGGTGTCTCATATGTAGAAAAAAGGGAGTTTTAGGCTTGGCGAGTACTTTTAAATGCCAAGTAGAATTGGCAGTGAAACTGCACACCCAGGCCTTGCAATGGCAGACATGAGACAAGGTTAAGGAGCTACTTAAGTGGGTGGCACAATCAGTGCTGCAGGCCCACTAGTAGCATTTAATCTACAGGCCCTGGGGACACATAGTTCACTTTACTAGGGACTTATAAGTAAAATCCAATGCCATCATGTTTTAAGGGAGAGAGCATATGCACTTTAGCACTGATTAGCAGTGGTAAAATGCGCAGAGTCTTCAAACCAGCAAAAACAATATCTATAAAGTGGAGGGAGGCAGGCAAAACGTTAGGGGTGACCACCCTAAGGCTGTCAGGTCTAACACTCTGTCACCTGTGACTTATCAGTCATAGCACATGCTACATATTTTCTTACCAAATGTTCCACCTCTCGGTCGAATCCAGGCCACCAAAACGTGTCCCTAATTCTTCTTTTCATAGCTTTGATCCCTACATGTCCCTCATGAGCCAGCTTTAATACCTTCCTTCACATACCTTGATGCACCACTATGAAATTAGCATGTCTCAAAATACCCTCTGGCATGTCAACTCCTCAAAAACGTCCTTCTACATTTTCAGAGCTTCATCAGCATATTCCCTTGGCCATCCTTTCACCAATCATGAAATTAACTCTTGTAGGACTTTATCCTGCCTTACAACTTCTTTCCAGTCCTCTTCCTTTATACATTCATTCTCAACCATCATTGTATATGCAACGACACAAAAATCATAATTTTTGTCCACCTCCATATCTACCACCATAAGCAAGCGTGACAGTCAGCAAAAATATTTTTGACCACTGGTATGTACTCCAACTTAAATTGAATCCTGGGAGTCACCTTACGGGTTCCCCAAGTGGAGAATAGACTTATCAATGGTTTGTGGTCCATACATAACGTGAACTCCAAAACCCAAAGATACTTTCTAAAATAATTCACACCTCACCAACACGCTCGGGCTTCCTGCTTGTTGACCGAGTATGTTGCTTCAGCTCCTTGTAATACACGTGTTGCAAATGCTACCACTTCATCCTTGCCATTTCTCTACTGCATCATGTATTGACTTGCATCCATCACCACTATGCTTGGATCGAGTGTGTCAAATGATTTAAGTGGAATGGCATATGCCACCTCACTTTTTATCACACAAAATTCTTTCCCTACCTCTTCCATCTGTTCGAATCTGACATTTTTCTTTAACAGCCCTCATACTTTTTGTCCATTCTGCACACTTTGATGCAACCCATGTGTAAAATTCTATCATCCCAAAAAATGACCATAACTGATCCCTATTCTGGGGTATCAGAAAATCCTAAATGGCCTTAACCACGCTTTCTTTTGGTTCCACTCCTTTTGCCAATATCCTGTGACCTAGGTAATCCACAAAGGTCACTCCAAATTGGCACTTACTCACTTTCAACATGACCCCCTTATCCTTCAGTTAAAACCAATGCCAAGGACTTGTCATGTTCCATCTGATCTGCCCCAAAAAACGGTATATTATCCTGGATGCATTTCACTTTGTCAACACCCTTGTAAATGGCAGCACACCTCCCTCATATACAATTAACATAATTCTTTGTTTATACTTGGGTAACTACAAGAGCATAAATATAACAACACTCAAAGTTATCTAGGAATACAAATTGTCTTGACCTTTAACACAACTACCAAACACGCATTACAAATTATACATTATGAACATTTGTAGTTTTTTCAATCCTTTCATAATTCTCCATGTATTTGTATTTGTCTTTGCAAAGCACATTCTGGCCGTAGCATCAAAGCGCTAAGCAGAGAGAGAGATGCAAGTGATAGCAAAAAAGATGGAGGAGCAGCGGCAGATTTTGATGGACAAAATGTTGTAGGGGAGAAAGCCATGTTTTTAACTTTTTCCAAAAAGGCATAAAAGTTTCCACTTTCCTGATACGGAGTGTGAGAGTGTTCCAAAGCTTAGCTGCTGCCACTGAGAAAGCACTGTTACCCATTTAGAATTCCTGCAGCGGGGTAGTGAGGTCAGATAGAGACTGGTGGATCTCAGGTGTTGACTAGGCGCATACCATCTCAAAGTTGCGCAAATGTATTTGGACCCCCTTGGAATGGAGAGCCTTATGAGTGAGGCAGAGAGTTTTAAAGAAAATACACTTCTCTACAGGTAGCCAATGCAGCTGCCTCAGGCTTCCATGGGTGGACGCCGACCTTGGAAGATCCAGCACCAGGCGGGCTGCGGTGTTCTGTATGAGTTGCAGCTTGTGGAGAGAGCCTTTATTGATGTTCAGTATCAAAGCATTGCAGTAGTCCAATCTAGGTATGACTAAAGCAAGAATTACTGAAATTCTGAGATCCTTCTGTAAGAAGAGTAACATTTTCTGGAGGGTTTTAATCGCCCAGTAGCAGGATTTAATAGTATGATTAACCTGTAAGTCAAAAGACATGGCATTGTCAAAAAAGATCCCTAGATTTCTCCCCACCGGTATTGGTGCAGGCAGGTCTCCGCAAGATTGTGGCCACCAGCGAGAGCACCATAAAGAGCTGTTAATGCTGAAAAACAGAATTTCGGTTTTCTCTCCGTTCATTTTTAGCCAATTTTGGTTGTGAAACCTGACTGCCACCTCCTCACAGTTCCTATTGACTGGGATAATAAGCTGGGTATCATCAGCATATGGAAACCTGAAATACAAATGAACTTTGGAATCTTCACCTTTCTCAAACTTTGTCTTACTGTCGAAACCTCCATTCTAACAACTCTTTACTACTTCTCTATCCTCAATACCTTCCCTAGTTTTCACCTTTCCTTCGTCACCATATTTCACAACAACCACTCTAGTAAGATTCCATACCCTAGTATCAGCTGTCTTGATTGCATTCTTAAAGTTTTATTACCCGTATAGGGTCTGAAAAAGTACTGCTGTTTCCAAGCATCCTGATTCTCACCAAATCACCTTCATTCAAATTGGTGACTTTTACTCTCTTTTTTCCATCAAACCATTTTCTCCTGTCTTCCAGTTTCTTCTCCTCCCTCTCTTGAATAGTAATTTCTTCTCCTCTCTCCTCACATTTCGGGTTCCCCCGAGAAGGTGCCATTACACTTTTTGCTCTTCTTTTCCTGAAGAACTCAAATTGGGACCTGCCAGTCACCGAATGTGGGGTAAAACGATACACATCAACTTTCCTACATACTTCTGTCCACCACTCTTAAGCATTAGCCGTTGCCATTGTGATGGTTTCTTTTAACACTGTGTTAAACCGTTCCACAACGTCATTACCTCAGGGTGATATAAGGGAAATTTCTTATGTTTAATTCCTTTAATAACTCCTTCATTTGTGTGGAAACTAACTGGACTTCATTGTTGGTCAACAAAACTTCAGGAATCTCTTCCCTACTGCTGAGTTCTTCCAGAAATGCCACCAAATGTTTGGCTTCTATTCCATGGGTGAACTTTACTTCTGGCCATTGTGAAAATAAGTCTGTAACACAATGACATAACTAGACCCTCCTTTAGAATGAGTGGGACCTAAAATACTCAAGATCACTTTCTCCCACAGCCCTTTTGGCAACTATTTCTTAACCATGGGCTGAATTCTAGGCTTCATAATTTTATCACTTGTCATACACTGTATACACTCACAAACCAATCTTTCTGTTTCAATGTCTATCCCTGGCCACCAATATACAGTTCTTATTTTCTCCTTTGTCTTAGAAATTTCCATTCACCCTTCATGTGCTCGGTTTAATAATGATTTCTTCAGAATCACTGGTGGCATCAACCTTGTTCCCCAAAATAGTAAACCGTTTTTTTCCAATAATTTGTCTCTTACATTCCAGACTTCTGACTCTCCTTGCCGTCACACCCCTTCTTACTCCATTCAATTGCTAGCTGTTCAAAAACTTCTTGGACAACTTCAACCTCACAATAAGCTTTTCTCCACTCTTCTGCTGAAATCACCACTCCATCAATAACACAAACACACTCTACTTCATTTACATCATCTTCTTCACCCACCATTTCATCTTCATCTGACACTAATCTGGATAATGCGTCTGCAACAACATTATCTTCAACTTTCTCAAACTTTGTTTTACTGTCAAACCTCCATTCTCACCACTCTTTACTACTACTCCTTCCTCATGACCTTCCCTAGCTTCCACCTTTCGAAGTTTTCTTCATCACCAGTGTCAGAAAGCACTTTCCTCCTTAAAGACCACACAGTTCACAGGCACAGAAGAGGTACAAGATGCTTTATTACAACGAATGTTACAGGAGAAACATCCCAGCCATCTTCATCAGCCAGGCACCAGTTCTCATTTCAAAACATGACACCCTTGTTAGACTAATGTCCACTTAGAAGTTTTAGTGGAATGTGATCCAGTCACATTACACACAGACTCATGTCAGTACCAAGTAACCAAAGCAACACAGCAGCATGTGGCTTTCCTGCAATGGTATTTTACAAGGCAAATCATTGTGTTCAAGTCCCACCATAGCTGCCACATTTAAGAGCAATTTTTCTGCTTGCAAAGAGCCCAAAGCTTCAGGATCTTTCCCTTTTTTACAGGAGAAGCTCAACAGATGCAGCACCAAGGGTCTAGGACCTGGGAGGCACTTCTTGGGCATCAGAAACTCACTGCAGCAGATACCAGCGGGGATCAGGCAGGTCCAGTTGCAGTGCAGTAGAAGTAAGGCCTCTGGAGCTTGTTGTGTCCTTTTAGTTCAGAACAGTAGGATAGCCAACTAGCCCTTGGTGTCACTCAGGTAGTCTGGGATGAAGGGAGCAGGTCCAGTCTTCCTTCTCAGAGAGCAGGGCAGGCCTCAAGCAGCACAGCAGTCCTCTAGCAGTAGGAAATTCCTCCTATTGTAGTGTCTACAGGTCCAGGAGTGTAACGATGTGTGGGTCTTAGGGTCCTCATTTTATGCCTGGTGCCAGCTTAGCAGTAGGAGAAGCCAATGTGAAGCTCTCTATGTGCGAGCTGTGGCAGTGTCTTTGAAGTGCAAGTGTGCCAGTTGACACTCTGCCCCTTCTTTTAAGTCAGGATAGCCTATCTAGCCAACACCCATCCCCCTTTTTGTGATACTGTCTGGGAGAAATACACAAAGGCCAACTTCTAACTACATCTCATCATGTGACTCAGGAACAGGCTGCAGGCACCAAATGATTAGGACAAGGAAATGGCAACCTTCTAAATGTGGCATTTACAGAATTATGACTTAAAATAGGACTTTTCCATTAAAGAAGACTTTGATTTACAATTCCTTATACACCAAACAAGACATTTAGAGCCATATGTACGAACACTTTTTCCCATAGACGCAAAATGGGTAAAAACCTTTGCTACATCTGGCCCTTAGACCTGCTCTGAAGCAAAAGTTATCAGTTGCTAAATGTAATAAAGTAACTCAATGTTATCCTATGGGAGAGGTAGGCCTCACAGTAGTGAAACATATTTGTGAGATTTTTTTTAATACCAGTACATGTAAAATGTAAAAGTACATTTCCAACTTTTTAAATACAATGCACCTTGCCCTATGGGCAGTATAGGGCCTAACCTAGGGGTGACATATGTTGAAATAAGGGAGGTTTAGGCCTAGTGAAAGGTTGATTTTGCAAAGTGAAGATAGCAGTTTCACACAGACTGCAGTGGCAAACCTGAGATGAGTTTTAAAGGGCTGCTTAGGTGGGTAGCACAATACGTACTGCAGGCTCACTAGTAGCATCTGATGTATAGAGCCTGAGTACATGTAGTACCAATTTACTTGGGACTGATAAGTAAATTAAATTTGCCAATCGGGTGTAAGCTAATTTTACCATGTTTAGGGGAGATAGCACAAGCACCTTAGCACTGGTTAGCAGAGGGAAAGTGCACAGAGTCCTAAAAGTCAACTAAAACTGATTCAGAAAAACAGACAAAACAGGAGGGGTGAAGGCAAAAGGTTTGGGGGACTGCCACCCAAGGGTGTCAGGTCTAACACTGCTGCACTGATAGAAGGTGGCTATCATAATGCTTCTAAACATAGTAGATATATCTGAATGGCCCAGCAATGTCACACTGTGGACAATATCATTCTAGATGGCTGCTCACGATGCTGTACAAAGAAGATGAAAAAAGCAACAAGGCAGTAACTTGGTACCATCATTTGGGCAGTAGCAGGACCATCAAATAAAGGAGAAGGAAAGAAATGAATGGGGACTATAAAATAGAACAATTAGAACTACAGGACCAGCCACCAGTCCAGGCATTGAAATTCCTCCATTTTCAGTGGATTCACACATGTGATCAGGCAAAATGCGTTACTCACAGGGCAATAGAGTTAATGGTGGAGATGTGCTATCTCATTGCTCCGTGCAATAGGATAGCCCATACATAGACGCAATGTTTGCATATATATTTAGATATTTTTTTTAGTACAGTATCTTGGCAGACCTACAACTGCCAGACCCTCCTAAGCTGGTACTATCAAAATGCAAATATTCTTACCCCAGGATTTGTCAAAAAAAGCATCCAACAGCAAAATCCTTGCTTTCCAATAATTTCATGCAACATAATGTATTTTTACGTGCATTAACTAAGGATAATATAAATGAAACTTGGAGGGTTATTGGCTTTTAATATGCCTTTGTTCCACAATAAGTAGATGAGGCCTATGGCATCTAACATACATTTTCCTAATGAACTAATCAGCCTATATCCTTTATCGTTGACTCCTCATCATAGCAGACTCAAAACTACTATGTATTGTGAATAAGCTTTCTTACAAAGAAACCATCAATAACCCATTTAGAAATATGTTTAAAATTAGAGTTAGCAAAATGACATACGACCCTTCCCCAGATTGCATAACAAGGATTCAGGCAGTGCAACGCTCGCTACCTCCAGGATTATAGTAAGATTGCTATCCAATACCAGACCTCTTGCCTATTAGAGCAATCTATGAAAAATTGCAAAATACAATACCTGTCTAAAGGCTTAAACACAATATAATGACAACCAACCCTTAAAGACAAAGACAGGTCTGCGGCATGAATTAAGCACATGCTTTGCCACAAATGAACAAACATTGTATAGTCATAAAATTACAAATTGTGCGCAGAATTACACCGGGAAATACAAAATGCAACACCTCCTTAATCGGCATAACAAGGATACTTTTCTTTAAAGAATACAATTATTAATTTTTGAGAAGCAACACATATGTTTGCAGCATTTCCATTGAGCTCCATTGTATCCACTTATCTTTGTAAATAATAGACACATTCACATATCCAAATTTTGCCACAAAAGGAAAATGGACTAAAGTGAATCACGATTTTTTTTACAATTGCATCAGATCCCCAAATTATTCACAGTTTGTCCTGCCATTCCTTTAAAACCGAGTCTCTGAACCCTTTGCTCATCAGAGGTCTATGGAGCCCCATCACCACAACATACCCATGCAGCAGGGTCAGGCATGTACTTCACACAAGTGACAGTCATCTCCAAACTCACAACAACCCTCTGCCATGACGAGCTTTCCATTGCCCTTTTCCATGTCTACACTACGCAGTTTTTTCATGGCGGCCTAGCTATCTTAGACAGAAATGTACTCCACTCTGTAATTTGTGAGGCCAATCTACCCTTCCTACTCAGATCACTGAGAATTGGTTCTGCCGCGGCCCATCTCTCAAGTTAATCTGTTCAAATGTTTATAGGGGAGGAGATGTTGTTGTTCGACAGCATTGCATTTTGCCTTTTCATCAGTATTCAGGCAAGATCAGTCAATTTAGCTGCTATTTAATTCTTTTTGACCTCAGCGTTACTCACAACAGACGGGCCCTGGGTTCCCGCTTAATTTTCAGCTCTCAGTTTGTCATATTTAGTGTACTTGCCCACTAAGGAGATAATGTTGGGTATGATGAAAACACGTGCAAAAGATCTGCATTCTCAGGCGCGCAATGGAGAGTCATTTCCCATGCTGTCTGAAACAGTCTATGGCCCTCATTCTGACCTTGGCGGGCGGCGGAGGCCGCCCGCCAAAGTCCCGCCGTCAGGTTACCGTTCCGCGGTCGAAAGACCGCGGCGGTAATTCTGACTTTCCCGCTGGGCTGGCGGGCGGTCGCCTTCAGGCCGCCCGCCAGCCCAGCGGGAAAGAGGTTTCCACAATGAAGCCGGCTCGGAATCGAGCCGGCGGAGTGGAAGCTGTGCGACGGGTGCAGTTGCACCCGTCGCGTATTTCACTGTCTGCGCAGCAGACAGTGAAATACATTTAGGGGCCCTCTTACGGGGGCCCCTGCAATGCCCATGCCAGTGGCATGGGCACTGCAGGGGCCCCCAGGGGCCCCGCGACCCCCCCTACCGCCATCCGGATCCCGGCGGTCGGACCGCCGGGATCTGGATGGCGGTAGGGGGGGTCGGAATCCCCTCGGCGGCGCAGCAAGCTGCACCGCCTTGGAGGATTCAATGGGGCGGCGGTACACTGGCGGGAGCCCGCCAGTGTTGCCGGTCCGACCGCGGCTTTACCGCCGCGGTCGGAATCCCCATTGGAGCACCGCCGGCCTGTCGGCGGTGCTCCCGCGGTCCTCCGCCCTGGCGGTCTTTGACCGCCAGGGTCAGAATGACCGCCTATGTTTTCTACTAGGTGTCAGGTATATGAACGGTGCAATATCTGATATTGTGTCAACTGAATCCTTGCATTTCTGGACACCGACTTGGGATAGCCAATAATTCACTACCCAGGGGCAGCTCCTCCATGAGGGTGGAGGAGCGTTGTTGTCCCTGCCAGCAGCGGCAGCTGCAAAACCTTTACAAGGAAACGATAATAAACAGTATTTCTAATTGTTTCCTTGTAAAGGGGCGGGCCTACAGGGGTGACAAGTTTGAGGAGGAGTGCTCAGCACCCCCTCAGAGCGCATGTGTGTTTGGCGGATGTCTCGGGCAGGCCAAACACACATGCGCACAGGTCTCTCTCCAGCCTGCACAGGCTCCCAGTCTGTCTGGGAGCGCCCTGGCTTGGCACTCCCAGCCAATCCTGACTCTGCTCTAAGCAGTGTCAGGATTGGCCGCAAGACAGGCTGGGAGCCTGTGCCTGCCTGCAGCCAGTAGAGGAGCGGTGTGCCGCGCGACCCAGCGTTCAGGTAAGTTTAATATATATATTTTTTAAATTAATAATATTTTCTTCCCAACCCCCGCCACCTCTCCTGCTCCCCCCCCCCGCAAGCCGCCTGCCCCATTTAATACCACGAGCCTCGATTCCCACTACCATGCATTGTCAAGCATTTCCTCGTCTCTGTCACAAATTCATAGTTCACAGAGTGTCGACAATGACCTCTTTGTATTGGAGTCCAATTTATTATAGATGTTGGTCAGAACATTTTTAGATTTGCCAATAGTTAATATGGCATGTAATACTCCATGTGTTTCTGATACCTCTGGATGCATTCTACAGGTCTCTTGTATCACACAATCAATACACTAAAGGTCATGGTAGCGGGAATTTCAAAGTCAGAGTTTGAAATGTACCAAATCTCTCCAGCCATCTTCCATACTTGTGTATCTGTTCACCTGACTGACTTACTTAGCATCTGTAGTGACCACAATGGTAGTTCAGGGGCATATGGAACTTTTGGGGTAATGTAGGTGAGAGTTCTTTTCCAACAGTTTTGTGCTACCTCCACACGGTTGGTAACCTTACTGTGTGTCTGTTGTTCAGTTCAATTAAATGTCTCAGTATAGTCTTCCAGTAGTATGTATCACCTAAGTATCTTAATTCTTCATTAGCAGCATCTGTTTCCCAGCTGACCAACCACTGCAGCTGAGCCAACACACAGTACAAATTGAAATCAAGGACACCTGAGCCAACACATAATACCAATTGAAATCAAGCACCTCTGAGCCCCAAACCTCCTTCTGTAAACGGTAGCTGCATCCTACTAAGATACTCTGTTCAAATTACTGAACATCTGTTTTAGCAGACTCAAAGGACGTTTTGCAAACCAGAACAACACCCTTGGGACAACTATCATTTTAGGCTATTCTCCCTTTTGGCAAGAGGGGAGCTTCTTCCAAAAGAAGACACCAACTTCTGCATCTGGTTTTCGCTATATTTCTATCTACTCATTCCTCTACTGCGTGGTTTATCTGAGCACCCAAGTATAGAAATGTTATGCATTCTAACTTATGTGACAGAATAGGAAGTTCTTCCATTTGGCTTGGCTCAAGCTGACTGAGCGTATATACGCAAGATTTAGTGAAATTACCTTCAATTCTGCAATCTCGCTGCACGCCCTTAAACCATCCAGGGCCAGGGCATCACATCGATACAGCAGAACACCATCTTCATAAAGGAAATCACATGTGTTTTAGTTCTGATTTTAATGCCTCAATTTTCACTTTGTTGCCTGAACCTTGCTGTCACTGGCTCCATAGCTAAAGCAAACAATAATGAGGACAGTGGGCAACCCTATCATTGTTCTCCTCTCTAAAGGCCAGGACTCTGAAATAATTCTCTCAGTTCGGATTCTGGCTTCAGGGCAATAATATAATAATCTTATCCACTCTAGTAGGTCTGTCACAAAGCTCATCTTCTCCCGGCCCACAAAGAAGTACTCCTACTGTAAACAGCCAAAGGCCTTCTCCATGCCGATTGACACGACTGCAGGTATTTCATCAACTAAAGGACATTCCCTCATGGTATGGATAAAGCGCCTGATGTTCATGGTTGTATGCCTCATTGGAACAGAGCATGTCTGATTCTGGTGTACCAGGGTGGTCACCGTGGTGGATATTCTGTTTGCCATTACCTTATCCAGAATCTTGTACTTGAGGTTCAACATCGATAACAGTTGGTATGACTTAAGTTCCAGTCGGTACTGATGGACTTTCAGGAATAGTACAGTTATGGCTTCGCTCATGCTCTTACTAGTATGCCTCTGTTAAAGCATGAACTTTGGAAGTAAAAAATATGGCATACCTGTTATAAACCTCCACCGGAAAACAATTGCCTCATCCTAGGATTGAAAGTTGAATATATTCTCCCATAATATCACTCCTATGTTTGGAGATGATTTCCAAAATTTTAGGGGTTTTCAAAATATCCTGGAATGCTCTTGGAATTTCAAGTCCATTGTAGGTGTCCTTATGCACAAGTGCATATTTTCATGAATACAGGTTTTTTATAACCTAATAAATTCTACATGCGTAAATGTGGCTCAGGTGTTCTCTAGCACAAGTAATGGTATATTGTTGGCTTTTGTATGGTAAACATGTGAACATTTGTATGGCTTCAAGCTCTGTAAGTTGCTTAAATGCTATAAATACTTGGATTTGTTTAGCGTGGCTAATCACCCGTGAGAGTATCCAGGCACTGTCCATAGGCACTTGGAGATTGAGTGATTTGCCCAGAATTACAAGATGTGGAGCCAATGCCGACACTCAAACCTGGATCCCTCGCTGTGGCATTGGCAGGTCTGGCTGCTGCGCCACATCTAATAGATATCACTCCAATGTTTCCTAGAGTAGAAAACTGATGATTCCTGTACTGTTATGTAATGTTTGGGGTGTAGTTCCACTTTCTCTTTTGATTATTATGTAACAAGATAATCTGTTGGCCTGTTGGCTCATATGGAATAATTGAGTTGTGAGCATACAATATTTATTTTTTCTACAATACACCTAAAATGTGTGGCCTGTCTCCATCTGCCCACCATGGGAGTGGCACTTAGACCTGCCCTGGCCAAAACCAAATGTGCCAACAACCTGCAAGTGGTTTGTGAATACCATGAACATGCACGTAAGTATGTAAGGGCACTGAGGGGTAGTTACACCACAGTGTATACCCCTTGGTGCCCTTACACACTTATGTAAGTGCACTAATGGGAATTCGCTGCACTACAGTGGGTATGTAAGGGCACTGAGGCATCTCCACTCCTGTGCATACCACTCAGAGCCCTTACATAGAAATGTAAGGGGGCCAAGAGGATATACACTGCACTGCAGGGGTTTAAACAGGACTTGAAGAGAGAGCAGTCACTCTATTTTTAAAAATCATGCAAAGTAAAGTTTAATCTGCAGTGGTTTTTAAACATAGAGGGACTGCTCACTCTTCCAGCCCTGTTTGAACCTAAACAGTGCTGACTTAATTCCACCGGTGGAAATGCAGAATTAATTAGTAATTCTGCATGACATGAGTAACGCGCAATTACTAAATTACTCCAATTCCACCAGCAAAATTAAAAACTCTGCCCACCCCCAATTAAAATAATTAAAATATCACATTATATCACATTATCATGGTATCCTGGCAAATGCGAGGGTTCAGTATAAACATGACAATGAGTAACTGTTATAAATGTTCTCAACTCTAACATGGCCTCCTACGCTTCAAGCCAGCGTTCTGTAGCTGATTCTATTGTTTCAGAAAATTGGGTAAAGATAGCAGCTGAGGTGAACCGCACATTTTCTTGCTATGCACAGTATCTGAGGCTTGTTTGGGGAAGTACAAACCCGTACATATTTAACTTGTGAATTTGTGTGTGGGTGCACCTACTGCAGCAGGGTGCCCCACCCAGTTAACAATTTTACCTTCAGACTAAGGTGGTCATTCCAACCCTGGCGGTCCATGACCGCCGGGTTGGAGGACCGCGGGAGCACCGCCGACAGGCCGGCGGTGCTCCAATGGGCATTCCGACCGCGGCGGTAAAGCCGCGGTCGGACCGGCAACACTGGCGGGCTCCCGCCAGTGTACCGCCGCCCATTGGAATCCTCCAAGGCGGCGCAGCTAGCTGCGCCGCCGAGGGGATTCCGACCCCCCCTACCGCCATCCAGTTCCCGGCGGTTCTCCCGCCGGGAACCGGATGGCGGTAGGGGGGGTCGCGGGGCCCCTGCGGGCCCCAGCAGTGCCCATGCCACTGGCATGGGCACTGCAGGGGCCCCCGTAAGAGGGCCCCTAAATGTATTTCACTGTCTGCTGCGCAGACAGTGAAATACGCGACGGGTGCAACTGCACCCGTCGCACAGCTTCCACTCCGCCGGCTCGATTCCGAGCCGGCTTCATCGTGGAAGCCTCTTTCCCGCTGGGCTGGCGGGCGGCCTGAAGGCGGCCGCCCGCCAGCCCAGCGGGAAAGTCAGAATTACCGCCGCGGTCTTTCGACCGCGGAACGGTAACCTGACGGCGGGACTTTGGCGGGCGGCCGCCCGCCAAGGTCCGAATGAGGGCCTAAGTGTAGCAGTTCTCTTCAGTTAAAAGGTTTATCATCAGACATAGGGCCTGATTCTAACTTTGGAAGACGGTGTTAAACCGTCCCAAAAGTGGCGGATATACCACCTACCGTATTACGAATTCCATAGGATATATTGGACTCGTAATACGGTAGGTGGTAAATCCGCCACTTTTGGGACGGTTTAACACCGTCCTCCAAAGTTAGAATCAGGCCCATAGTCAGCAAAAGATAAAAGTCCTGCGAGACAAGACACAATGCTGTGGCTGAGGTATGGTCCACAAGATTGAACACATTGCTTTGGTGGCACTGCTGAAACCTTGGTTTTCGATCTCAAAAGATCTGAGCAGGGCAAAATTGAAACTTATAGTGAATGAGGTTTCCTCTCTGTTGTAGTCACTTTGATGCCTTTTTCTGCTCTCATGCTATACGTTGGGTTTCAATCGCTTTTTCGGAGCTTGAATACTTCAGTGGCACAAGACCATCAGCAGTGGCATGCAGGGCTCAATAAGGCTGGATATCTTGATTCTCCAGACCCACCGGGCCCTTGAACGTTATTACAGAAAAAAGGTTTTAAGCAGACTAATCCAGAAAATTGTGCCCATCTGGAGAGCCCATTCTTGGGTTAGCATTGGCACCTTGCCCCTGTTCCAGTCCCCCACGAGATGAACATTTTCAAAGTCTCAACATCACAAAAAAATCTGAATATATTCTTATCACTGACAAAGTTTCCAAACTATCATGAATATATTCTAAGGTACTAGGCGTCAGATTGGAATGGGAGATAGGTTTCTCAACCACTTCCTTCCTCAAAGGCTTAAGCCAAATTCCTGTCCTACTGGTATGCTGGTTATTCTTCCAAGATGGCCCTAATCTTCTTCTTCTTGTGGACTTCCAGGAGGTCAGCATTTTTGACCCTTTGAAAATGACTTGCAGCTCTGTAGAGTCTTCTTTAGGTGAATGTAATATCTCTTCCATAGTCCCTTTGGGTCTTTTGTAAGATCTGGCATCGTCCTGATTTCTAAGTGTTGGGAGCACTTTATACCTTACTGATCACCCACTACCCCATTCCAGAGGAACTCCTAGTTGTCTGCTCCTAGATATTGCAGCACTTATTGTATTTCTAACAGACACTATACAAGGAAATCCCTTTCCTTATACCATCAACTTGGCAGGAGGGAGTCTCCATTTCGCTGAACTATGGGAACGCTAACCTCAAACACAGGTCTATCTCTACTAATTAGATACAACCTTCTCCTCATTATTGTCTTTCTATAGGAGTGAATACCAACATGTCCCTTTGAAGGCATCCTTTTAAAGGCATTTTTCTACTGTGTCTGTCCTTTAATGTTGGAGTTAGACACAGAAGAGCACATGATAAGTACAGTGCTGGGTGGTTCCTACAATTCAAGCGCTTGTAAATACTTTTCCTTGTCTCGGGGCCCACATCAAGGGCCATTGACACAAAATCCCCTTTGTCTCCAGAAGAGCACCAATTAAGGAGGCTTTCACATAAAGGCTGAGGAGAAACCTAATTACAATTCACTGCAAAAGGTTCCTGTCTAGGTTATTTATTTAATCTAGGAAGTAAAGGTAGAAATTAATTACATTTCTATAAATATTTTTGATAGTTGTTATAACTAAATACAACACAGACAGGTTTTCACTAATTAGTAAACTGTTGCAAGAATCTAACCTGCCTCCAGATACAGATATACACTTTTTAAACATAGGGCGTGACGTGTCAAGGTAAAAAGCCACATCCTTAGCAATAACAGCACTTTGGTATCCCTATTGCTACTCAAATTCGCATGCTGGCAAAATATCCACGTTTCACGTCTGACTAATATGGATCTGGCCTTCTGAGCTTCCATGCATATTTTAATATTGCTCGTTTTGTTTTTAGATGTAGGATGAAATATGTCAAAACAATTTATTGTGACATGCAATCACTGCAGCATTGTCTGGAGTGTCCCAGGGCTGCCAGACAGCCATTTTGCTCTCTTTCATCATAATTATGGGTGGCATAATGTGACCCTGCTTTCCTTAGATATTTGACCTTCATACAGTTTCGCTATTTTGCGGGATTTTACATGACATAGCAGAAAGCAAAATAGCCAGTTAGTATATGAAGATCAGCTGACATATTCTGGAGCACACGTGCAGTGCAAGGTTGGTTAACAGTTTCTCACTGCACAAAGGTCCAAAAAGTCCAGCAAACTAGTCCTTAAAGTTTGAACAATCATGGCTAACAAGTCCAAAAGTGAATTTTCCTAAACCAGGTAAATAAAGTTGAGGGCTGATGAGAAAAACATTAGGAAAAAGGATAAGAGACAGACATGAAACAAGCATTGACAAAGCCAAAAGATCTGAACTTTGCTGATGCTATGGTTATTATTTTTAATGCAAACATGCCACAAAACAACAAAAAACATGCAGCTACCTAAATGTGGCTGCCATATGCTCTGTTAGAAATTGGGTCTCTAGTTGGCAGAGGTATACACCCTGTTCAAGTAGGGGCCAAAATCCTAGTCAGGGTAAGTCAGGTACACACTCTAAATTACCTTCTGGTAGCTTGGTCCAGAGCAGTCGGGCTTAACTTAGGAGGCAATGTGTAAAGTATTTGTGCAACACTTGATTCCAGTAACACAGTGAAAGACACCACAAAGGACTTCATGCCAGTTTAGAAAAATATAGAATGTTTAACTGAGGGAAATGAGACCAAAACAACAACAATCCAATAAATAGATGTGGAGCTGTGCCATTTTAAAGTTAGGCATATTTTATTACAAAATAGACACGATTATAATGGAAAGAATCACATTTTCCCTTAAGTGCTGAAGGTTTGGAATTGCACTGTTAAGGGAGGCCTTGGGCTTCTATTTTGAGGTCTTTGGTTGTGCTAAGGCTCAATAGGGAATTGGCAAATCAGAAGTGCCTCCACAGTTTGTGGCAGACAAACTTATGGCTGGGCCCCCGAGACCGGTAAGCCCAAAGCTTTGGTAGGTTATGTAGAGTGCCTTCTGCAGCCTTGTGGCACGGCAAGCTCCAGCAGTGCACCGTGAAGATGGTTGTGTCGGGTGGAAGGGTACTGCAACACACAATGATAACAGGGCATGGGCAGACACCACTGCTAGATTGGTGACCCATGGAGGTGGATGCGCCTGATGAAACCAAAGCAACTGTGCACATGCTGATCTCACGGAAACGGCAGGCAAAGTTGCCTGACTGATGCCTAAGAAGTCTTTTATGGCCATGAGACTTTCGGTATTGAGGGCAAGCCAACAAGCACTTTGATTATCTTGGTTCCAGGATGTAGAGAAAAGTTTTAGTCCTACTCACTCCAGGCAAAAAGCAGCAAGCCAACACAGCAAAGCAAGTAGCAAAGTGGCAGTCCCTCCTACAGCGCAGCTCAGCACATAGCAAGCAGTAGGCCAACACAGTGACAGTCCCTCCTGGCAGCACAACAGTCCTTCTTCAATGCATAATTTCCTTGGTTCCAGTAGAGTTTTGATTTGATGGCCTTTGGGGCCCAGTACTTATAACCAAATGTGCCTTTGAAGTGGGGGAGACTTTAAAGAGGCTTTTGAAGATCACAAGATCCCTGCCCTTCCTTCCCTGGCTCCAGACACTCTGCAGGGGGAATGCAGCCCTTTGTGTGATGAGAAGAAAAGCCCTATTCAGGTGTAGGTGTCAGTTCCTCCCAACCATCTAGCCCAGGAAGACCTTTCAGCTTCATGATGGGCCATCAGGATGCAAATGTCACACTCAAGCTCTGTTTATATTTGACTGTCTGGGGGAATGCACAAGGTCCGGCTGTCATCAACCCAAGGTGTGTATTCAGAGACAAGAAGAGGCACAGAATGGTTAAAGGAAGAAAATGACAACTTTCTAAAGGATGCTCCATGGTAACCCTAAAGTTAACATGTGGGAGAGATAGGCCTTGCGTTAGTGATAAATGAATTAAGCAGTTTTTCACTACCTGGACATGTTAAACCTAAAATTACATGTCCCACTCTTTAAATAGACTGCACCCTGCCCTTAGGGCTAGCCAGGCCCTGTCAAACGGGTGACTTACATGTAATACAAAGGAAGGTTTGGGCCTGGCAAGTAGGAGCACTTGCCATGTCGAAATGGTAGTTTAGACTTACACCCACAGATACTGCAGTGGCAGGCCTGAGACATGTTTGAAAGGCTGTTGTGGTGGGTGGCATTATCAGTGCTGCAGGCCCACCAGTAGCATTTAATTTACATACCCTGCAGAGTACAGAGGACCTTCACGTTAGAACTGGTCAGCAGTGGTACATGCCCAGAATCCAAAAAACAGCTAAAATGAAGTCAGAAAAACAGGAGGTCAGAGGGCAAAAAGTTAGGGGAAACCACACCAAGGATGCCAGGTTAAACATGCTCACAATAAAAATAAAAAAATTACTGAGATGGCCACCTTACTAGTGATGTTTTTAAATAACATGCATTTTATAATTATTGTCTGTGAAGAAGATAAATCACCACCAAAGCAAACACAAAACTTTCAGGCAGCTACAATATTACAGTGTCACTTTTGTATAGTAACTTCAAAAAGGAGACAGATAATAAACTAACTAGGCACTCAAAGGCAACAGATATAGATGTTATTTGAAGTAACCATAAAAAATACATAGACATAAAAAACATGTTGACCAACTTTGTCCCTGAAGAGAAAGGAGCTATTTTAGGTGGATGTGAACAATGTGCATAGACCTTGTGCAGTCATTAAAAGTGAAAGGAGCCATTAACATTGGGTAAAATGGGCTCTCCCAGTGCCACAGAAAGTATGCTACAATTGGGTGAATGCAAAATATGAATAACATTTCAACAAACCAATGGTAGAAGACCACTAACTAAAAAACCCACTATGTAAGTGTATTGTATTTGATTGTTTTGGAAAAATAAGTCTGGCGACATGCTAAAACTGTCTCAAAGGTCAATGGGTGTTCATCCAGGTCCTCCTTGTGCAGAAAATAGCATCTTCATATTATATAATTTTAAATGGAGAGGTCAAACTGATGTTTCCATTGATTTGGTAGTGGTGAGCCAAAGCAAATATGTCACTAATCATCAGAATAGAAACTGCAGACATCCAAACACAATTTTCAGATAACAAACAGCAAATAGCATTTTTGGGGTCCACTGCTCCATGGCCTGGGCACCAAAGAGAAAAGCTAACATACCAATGTTTTTAATGATTTAATTACTTGCAGTTTTCTACAGCGTAGACAAGACCCAAATAATGACAGATCACTTTACATAAGGATAATTATATACATCTGGATATTTCCATTTTTGTTTTGTTACGTAAGCCTTTTCCGCTATTGGACGTTAGTGGAGGGATAATGACGTCAAAACTACAGCTCAAAGTGCAACTTGGCTGCTGGATCAAAGAAACTTGCAATGTTGTCACCATCTTCCTAGATATTTAGCCACCCCCTTTCATCCTTCAAGACAAGAAGGTGATGTAGTTGAAAATGTAGTGCCTAAATGCTTAGAACCCTTGGAAAGGTATCTTCCTCTCTGTGTTGCCCCTGTGAGATGCCCAGCTGAGTCTTAGAGATTTTCTCCCTAACACTTGCGGAAGACTCTTGATCGAGCTTCGATTTTTCTTATCTTTTGCCCACCTTGTTGCCCAAGATTTTCTTTTTTGTTTGTTTTATCTTTTGCCAAGGTGTGTTCCATCCCACACATGTTAATCCTTAATTTGTCTATGGTAGAGGTTTCCCTTTGCTCCACTGAAAACTATAACTTTGATGATTCTAAACCTGACTGATGCTTGCTAAGCCTGAGCAGCATGTGATTTCTATATCACAACTAATTTTGTTAATGTTCTGTACTTTTCTTATTAAATGCTTAGTTTTATTAATGTTAGTTTTCCTGAATCTATTTCGTCACCTTGGACAACCCTTGTTGATTCTGTATCTTTATAATTTTGTCTTGAGAGTTGTATACATTACTTTGAGTTTGAGTTTGTAATAAATACCCTAACTTTATTCCTGACTGGAGGTTTTCTTGTATGGCCAAATAGGTCATACTGTTTGGATTAATTGGTTCGTATTAAAATTGAGTTGTATGTTTCTACCACACCCTGACGCAGGGTGCAACGATCCATCAGCCTCGAAGAGTATTGATTCCTGTGAAAGATGAAAATGTTAGCAAAAGCTGTCAGTTTTATGGATGAAGGGTGTGCCCCGAGGCAAATTTAAACTCCTCAAAAATGCACGTGACTCACCATCCACTTGTTCTTTAGTACAGAAGGACTCCCACACAAATAGTGCAAAAACCTGTTTTTGTCAGTCACTTTCTTCTCTAGTGCGGTTACGTGGCATAATACACCAATATTGTATGGGTGAAAAGTTGAGCAAATCAGTCTAGCACAATCCTTGCTGTCTGAGTAATGGTGGATTGAATCAGCAGTGTTTCATCTTCACTCTGACATATAGTACATGCAGCTCTACTCACCAGGCGAAACCCCGATTTTATAATATTTTCTATCATCTCTGTAGGAAGAAAGCAGACACATATGACTTGACAATTCAAATCTGAAATGAAATCTGAAATATGGGACTAAGTGAAATAAGGTTGTTCATCTTTTCACAGAACCTCTAAAATGTATGAAAATGTTGCATCTTTTTGTCACAGTGCAAATTTTAAGCAATATGGATTGTTATATTTAAAGTGTATGTGTTATGTGGTATAAAATTAAAAGTATTTTTATGGGCCATTAGCTGTACACATAGGTGGGTTTTCGAAGCTACTATTAGAGTTTAATTTGTAGTCAAAGATCAGGTTTTATTTGTTACCTCCTCATTCCCTCTTCCTCATTCCTAAGAGTAAGAGGTGCATAACTTCTCCAAGATGTCCTTTCTTGATTTCTAATTGCAAACACCCACAACCACTCTCCAACAGGCTACATTTCTTCAGAGAGAAGCACCACAAAGGGAAATATCTCCCCACTAACTTCCTATTCTTTAGTTCTCTCCTTCAGACAGATGGCCGATAAATTGTTATTCTCAAAGTGTGTATTCTCTGTTTTGGATTTACACCACTCATGGAAGAAATGGAACACTTGTCTGGGGTTCTGTCTGGAGGAGATGGTTCACTTTCCTCCCTCCAGTGGCTTGCTGTTGAGGCATGAGCACTGTCGAGCATTCCTGAATGCGTTTTACCATACAAAGGTTGATTTGACCGATTGGGGCTATGAGTGATTCCCAAAGGATGAAAGCGCTATGCATAAAATTACAAAGAAACCCAGAGAACCCACATTGGAACATACACACAGGAACCCCATGCTGCAAAATCCACACGGGACAAATGTTCAAATACAAACCATGAAGGTTTATTTAAAATTTAGAATCATTACAGAAGCCAAGAAAGCAAATGGTTTTTTAGTCAGTTAAAAATACCCACAAACCAAATTAAGGACTGTTCAGATGAAAGGCAAGAGATAATCATGAAAAATATTCTAAGTTCAAGGTAAAACAGTAGCCCGACATGGATGCTGTCTCTGTGAATAAGGGAAAATGCATTGGTAGACATCCCAAATACAACAGTTGGTATAGCATTTCAGCAGCAGAAAATCAGACCGAAAGTAAGCATGGTGTGAATTAGAATCAGGGGTTATTTTCTAATATTACTTTACTAAAAGCCAACCATCATTCAGAAGTTTCATTATGTAAAACAATTTCACTTAAGAACGCTCCCAAAATTAATAATCAAGTAGGACCTTCAGCTTACATGCAAATGGAATGACGTTGCAATGCTAAACGATAGCTCCTTGACAATACGTATAAAACAGTTCTGCTAGCAAATATGTCGACCTTGAATTTTGAAACATTATGTACGTTCCTCTAGCAGCAGGCAGTGAGCATGTAAATTGTTATAGCAAAAATAAACACCTCAACAGAACAAGGAGCATTTTGACTATTTCCTGAAGAAAGAATAAACTATTTAAATTAAAACATGAACAAAGTGCACAGTGCAACTTTTAAAAGCTACGCTTTCAGTGCTATAAGGCTAAAGGCCCAATATAGTTTTTCGGCAACTTAGGCTAACTCAAAACTTAATTATGAAAAAAAACAGTGCATTTACTCTATTTTCTACCCATCCATATAATAATTAAACACACCATTTTGTTCATTTTAATTGTGTGTCCCGACATTCATGTCGGGTTCCATTGGGTTCAGTTGGAAAGCTGTATACCTTGAATGCGTTCTGCCATCAGTGTTCTCCTGGCCTACTGGAGTGCTGCTAGACTACTCTTGCCAATGCAAGTGCTACCGCGCGCTGCTGCACAGTCAACACCGTCAATATTTGCTCGCTGCTGCAAACGTGTGCTCCAATCAGGTCTCAGGGGTGAACAAGGGTTGGATGACAATGCCCTCAATTTACTTTATTTCTGGGCGGCAGCAGGCATCTGCAGTGGGTTCTCTAAATTTTAACAAAATATTTTGTCCCTTTGGTGCTTTCTCGTACCTGCGTGTAGTGAGCTGAGGAGCGCTTCTCAGATGGGGAACACGAACAAGCAGCTGTTCTAAACCTGCCTTTGTGTATTTATCAGGTCCCTGGCATGGTTTAGTGCTGGGGGTTCAAGTGAATGATATCACCCACAGATGGAGGATGTTTCATCCTGACTGCCAGGGACTCTGCAGACTTTTGTCAAAGATTGGACTGCAGTTCACTGCTGGAGATAGTGCTGAGCTTTGGATGTGGGAGGAGCAGATGTGGTCCTCGTGGTGGTTTGGTTGTGGGGTCAAGCTGGTTAAGGCTCCTCCCTCATGTGTGGGTTGTTTTCACTTCCTTTGTGACACAGCTATGTGAGTGTTAGTGGGCTATGATGATTCTTCCACTGCTGTCATGGAATATTTCTAAGGCTAACCTTTGGTTTTGGGTTCACTGGGTTTCTGTAGTGACAGCAAGGGGCACACGCTGTCTGAAGCTTCAACACCTCTTCACTGGGATGTAGTCTCCTCTCTTGAAAGACCTCCTTGTGGAGGAAATGTTCTCCCTTCTGCTAGTGGAACTCCTGAATCTACCAATTAGTGCTTGCTGCAGCATAGGGTAAATTGAGGTGATTGTGACTCCTTGGTGATGTGGCCTATGTGTACTGGAGCAGACTTCCTTGGGTAAGGATTTTTCGGTGGAGAAACAAACAAATAATTACATGGTGCCTAGTCTCACTTTCTTGTTTAAGAATGCAACCTCGTTTTTTGCATAAAATGTAATATGGTTGGATATTCTTTCTATGGAAGATGAGTGTTTTATGAGCCTTACCTGCCAGAGTCTTTAACCCCACAGTGGTTCTACGCTGGAGGCATTTGAAAGAGCTGAATCTTAGCTGTCAGTACCGAAGGTAATGCACAGGTGCTCAAGCATGAATTCCTTCCAATAGAATCACTCATGAGACAGGACGTAGAAAACCACACCACCATATTGCACAATTTTATATCTCCTGATTGTTTCCATATGCGTATCATATTAAAATCTCTATGTAGGTATACCTCTTATGTGTGGTCATGTTCCTACATATTTATAAATTTTCATTTTCATTCCACTGCACAGAAGAAATCTCCCCAAACCTCATGAAATTACCACTCCTTATCCTCTTCCAAAATATGCCCTCCCTTCATTCTCTGACTCATCCCAACTGATATTACTACCATGAACTCCCAAGTAATCCGTCCTACATGCTTCCCTCCTCCCTCCATCCTTTATCCTATTCATCCAATTGCTAGCTCTCTGACTCCTCCCAAACCTCTTTTGTTGCTATGAACTCCCAAGCAGCTCTTCCAAACTCCTCCCTCCTCTATCCATCATGTATTCTATTAAACTAATAGGCCCTCTGACTCATCCTAAACCTCTTTTACTAGTATGAACTCCCAAATAATTATTTCTAAATCTTCCCTCCTGTATCCATCCTCTATGGTATTCATCCAACTAACAGACTCTTCACGTTGACTACTCCCACCGCTCAAATAACAGTTTATATTTCCCGCTACTAAACCGCCACTACTCCACCTTTGGGTTCTGGAGTAGCATGGTACTAGCCGAGGAAGCACTTCAACGCTTTAGCAGGGGTAGTAATCCCTATACACATACAACGACAATCACAATTACCATAGTGGATCGAACGGGCTCCATCCTCAGCCATAGGAGGTTCTGTTGCTGCATCGCCGTTTCATTCTATCCAACTGTGCTGCAGATTCCCTCTGACTGAGTTGAAAAAGGATACTAAATCGCTCCCCGTCTCACACTGAGCGACTGTCGACCCTTTCTTACTGTCAGGATGTGTTTTGTGGTAGATAGTGCAAATTGTACCAGCTGAGAAGATGTTAATGCTAATAAGGATCCATTGATTATTGACTTGCCGTACTTGTAAGGCTGAGATTAAAGCACCGTCACTGTGATGAAACGGCGCTAAGGCCTGCCTTTGTTAGTGGCGCCCATCAAGCCCAGATGAGATGCAAAAGCCCCCCGGCACTTTTGTTTTGCATTAGGATTCTGATGGTATATCTGAGGGAAGACATGCAAAGTCTCTCTCCAAAGGAAGTTATGCACACCGCAAAGGACAAGGGAGCTGAGAATGAAAAAAACACACATTACAAAATGAAATGCAACCAAACAGCTCTTGACTAACTTCAAAGCATTTCAGAGATGAATGGGCTGTTTGAAGTGTCGGCCGATCAATTATAAAATTAGCGATGGCCTTAACCAGAGTGTTAATTCTGCTATAATGGTATTTAAAGCAAGAGTGTAACTGAGCTGCCCTGCGAGTAGAAGGCTGCTCAAATACCGCGGGCTCCACTGGCGAAGTATGGAAAAGTTTGTAAGTTACCCCTTTGCTATTGCTTAACTATTGATATGCAAGTCTATGCGGCTCGGCCATAATAACATGTTGAAATATTAACATCCGGATGGGTTTATATTTACATTTTTATCAAGAGTGAATGGCACCAATCTGTTGAGGGGGGAACAGATGATGGTAAATAATGGTAAAACTACATAAAAAGTGACAACGAACCTTTGCACACAGAAATGAACTATCAATGAAACATCAGTTATGGACACTTTCAAATTATTATTAAGAAAAGCCTTTCTGGAAATTCACGAAAACTTTCTTTCTAAAAACTCAGGACAGTCAGCATGGTGGAGAAGGATTACAGAGCCTTGAGGCAACGATGTAAGTAGCCTGGCTAATAGGCCAAGTGTAACACGGTTTGGTGACCCGAGGAATCCAGTCACCAATCCTGAGTTGGGCCTGAGTTGGGTTCGAAGCTTCGTGACTCAAGGTACAGTGCAGAAGATAAGCTTTGTAAGTTTGGCAGGACATCCAGTGAAGCAGAGGCGTAACAAAACGCGAGGGCCTCCTCCTGCAAAGTACATGGAGATGCCCCATTCCCTACCCAGTCGGGAGCTCTCAGGCCAGGTGCCCGCCGCCCGTGAACAGTACTGTGCTGAGGGGGGCCACTGGAGCTCGCACCCCTCTTCCCCCCGGCAACGCGTGGGCTGTGGACGCCTTTGTTACGCTAGTGGAGTGAAGATAGGGGTGTACTCTTATTTTAAAAAGCTTCTAACAAACTGGTATCAAAATATAGAAAAGCACTCAATGGAAGGAGAGCACACTTGACAAAATCAATTAGCAATGCATTCTTTCTTCAAAATTCAACACCAGGCATTTTACAGTGATCCTAAATGACGAAAACAAAAGAAATGGTGTAGCTCGCCAAAGGAAGAATAACTTGAATTGAACAATTTGGATAAGTGTGGGAGCTGAATTAATCAACAAACGTGAACATGAAAAGAATGGACTGGACTGGAAGATCGACCTGGCAGGCGGCAAAAAACAGAAACTCATTTCTACTTGCCTTGAATTTTAAACTGCTGCAGCCATCCAGTTGTAAATCACAGAAAGGCACTTTGCAGGTATTAGACATCAGCTTCAGACAACGCCATTAGAAACGAATGGGTGTGTTAGCACACTGATAGACAGCAATTCTCAGGTGAACCACCAAATCTTTCAATGACTTCATGTAAACGTTGAGAGTCCAGAATATATTGCAGAAGAAAAATAGAGTGCTCACAGCATTGTGACTAGAATATCAAGCACCAACATATCCACATGTAAGTATGTGTAGATTTTCTACCTAGCTCCACAACTAAGTAATGTACAAATGTATACATTGTCAAGAAACAAAGATGTGGAGGGAAGAATAGTACATCTATACCTCCTTCTGTGCATTTACCGCCTTGATATTTTGCTTTACTGTATTTTGGTCACTACACTGTAACTACTTGGTATTCCAGACTACAACCGGTTGAACATGGTTGGTGATGGTATGCACTGGAAGATGTGGCGATCTGGAGGGACTCATTTTGATTGATAGAACGTATCTGATGAGAAATGATGTAAAGCCAGACCCGGGGGCCTCTGCGTGTGGCAAAAGTAACAGTAGTGCCTCATTGGCAACCACATCAAAGACAACTAAGAGATTCTGCAACGTGAGCTACAGGGGTGGCCCTCTGTCACAGCAGTAGCTCTCAGTATGTTGTCCACTGCCTGCAAGGTATGTGTCTGTAAGGAATTTGTTTTTATATACATTGGTGACATACACCAGTTGCCTCAGCCCTCCATGGGCTTTCATTGTGGATATATAGGCTTAGGGTTATTGTAGAATTCTGATTCTGTTTATTCACCAGTACGATTATTTGTGGGGAAAATATATATTCTAGGCTCATCGTACACTTCTTAAATGACTTTTGAACAAACAAAGCTATTTTGTGCACTCCACCACAAGTTATAAACATATTTTAACAAATACTTTTGAATGTGAGTTAGTGGCTCGGATAAGTACATGTAGTGCATTCTTGAATTATCCATAGCCATGTCTAGTGTTTATCAAATAACACTTCTAAAAACAGATGCTTATGGCATCGACATCTGTGCTAAGGGACAATATCAGTTCTTTAATATTGCTTGGTCAAGAACACACTTCTTTCTTTTGAAGGAAAGCTTGAATGTTGATATCCCACGAGCTCAAAGCCAGTCCGAACGGAGTTTGGGAACAATTTCTCAGTTCATTCCATTAATTGCCAATGATTTCCATCTTACTTCTCCAAACAGGTTCCATCCATCACTGAGGTGCTGGGAGAGCCCTTGCCTTGCTGTCTCAACCAGACTTCTCTCTAACGCTAATCACCCTGACACAGTGCCGGCCATTACCAGGGAATTGAACCAACACATTAAAGTTATACCACCAATTCACCGCGCCAATAACAGAGTACAATAAATGACACAGTTGGCCAATAACATACGTGCCTTACACCGTTATAATATTTCTGATTAAAAAATGAGTACCTGATGTCTTAAACACCGGGATTTTTCAATCACCTGTCCAACATGCTCCAGCGAAGTTAGTGGGGAACACTTGGTCAGAACAACACGGGTAGAGTCAGGAAGACAAAGAGTAAGGGGGCAACAAAGAACATACCAAATGTATAGGCAAGGAAGTAACACTTTATTAACATAAATCAACTTTCCTATGTTAGGTTGATGCCTACTTTTTATAGAACTTTGATCTATTAAAAAAGCAATACACAAATGTTCAAGCAAATATGCCCATGGAACATGGCCAGATTGCTTCCTATATTTCTGAAACTCATATCTCACATGCTTCTCTTTCTAAGCCTGCAGTTTTCCTTAATGTGCCTGCCTAATCCTCAATTGTCAGTCCATTAGGCAGAATTAATGTTTTTAGTCCTGTTGTAGCTCATTTCTCTTGCTTTTATTGACTGAAGATAGTATTTTCGGAAAGGGTTATATAAAAGGATAGGATCATTAAGCTCCAGCTGTCCTTATTCTCAAAGACAAGCCCAAAACATAGAGGCCCATATTTATACTTTTTTTAGCGCCTCATTTGCGTAGTTTTTTTACGCAAAATCGGCGCAAACGTACAAAATGCAATTGTATTTTGTAAGTTTGCGCTGCTTTTGCATAAAAAAATGACGCAAATGCAGCGCTTAACAATATAAATAAGGGCCAGAGTGTTGCCTCATTTTCATTTTTTTCAAGTTGTTGAGAAACAAATCTGGCGCTGTCTCAAAATAGAGGTATAAAATCGATGAGTAAGGTTTAATTGAGCTTGTTTTTATCACGAAGTTGTTATATCTTTGAAGGTTTTTCTCTATCCATTCATTGATTCCCCACTGACAAGCATTGGGAATCAACCAGAGACAACCCGGAAGGAATACATTTATAAATGAAAATCATCATGGATCATCAATGAGACTGTTCTTCACGACTCAGAAAGCAATAAAAAAATTGATAGAGGAGGTGAATAATGCACATAACAAATTCAAAGTGAACCATTATGCTATCTTGATTCTAGGGTTCTATTTCTATTTCTTGCAAATATGATCTTTTATGTAAATAAACATGCAAGATAGCCTTAGCAGTGGGGAGTACTGTAGGAAACCAGTCTCCTGTAAGTATTGCCACCTCTTTGTGGTTACTCATTCAAAGTCTTAAGTTAGTACTCCAGACCTCTGTCTGTGACTCAGTCTCTTTATCTGACAGTTTCCAAGCCCTACGGTTACATGTGTGCTACTGTTGCAGCCTGGGATGGTGCAGAATGGACGTGTGTAGTGGTCTTACTCCTGTGATGGTGGCTATTCTACTGCAAGGCTTCACCTGGGGCCTTGCTAAAAACTTGACGACTTGTGCAACATCTCCCATGACAGCTCTTGCCTTCAGCAAATACTGCCTCACTGGACCAGGTGCCAATAGGACGCTAATACTCCAAGTGACTTGGCCAACTTTGATCTTGTGTTGGTCTTTGGCATTTGCCACCTCCAGATGTAATGAGGTTCCGACCTCAGCAATTGTGGAGCTTTCGGAATACGTAGGCATTGGCACCATCAGTCTGTCAGTCACATCGAACTGTGAATCA
This sequence comes from Pleurodeles waltl, assembly GCF_031143425.1. Lineage (NCBI taxonomy): Eukaryota > Metazoa > Chordata > Amphibia > Caudata > Salamandridae > Pleurodeles > Pleurodeles waltl. The sequence goes on from NC_090439.1 coordinate 684,009,135, forward strand.
CACACAATGCTTGATATTTACCAAAGTCTTGATGCGGTTCACCAGCAGAATCATGCAGGTAAGCCAGAGGACACCTTCCACAAAAAAATTGCTTGAGACTTCCTTCCCTTGCCGTCTTTTTCTCTCTCTGGCTATTCTGTACATTGGGAATATGCTAGGCTACTCCTCCCAGACATTGTTTCTGGCTGCTGGGCCAAGCAGGCAGTGAACATTGCTATGGTGCTGGGCAGGGGGCCCCTTCTGCCATGCACTACCCATGCCAAGATGCCAAGTGCATGAGCAGTGCAGGGGCCCCCCTGTGGCCCCCTGCACCTGTTCTTCACCAGCCTTTTCATGGTGGTGTTACCTCCATGAAAAGGCTGGCGGAGAATGAGGTCGTAATCCCCAGGGCAGCGCTGCCTATGTGGATTAGGATCTCCATCATCACGAGACCACCAGGATCCAAGATCCTGGCCAAGCTGTAGGTTTCCTGGTGGTCCGACCGCCAGGGTTTTAATGTGGTAGTCAGACTGCCGCATTGGAGGTGGTCCAGACTGTCACAGTGAGTCTGGTGGTCGAAAGACCGCCACACTCGTAATGAGGGCCTTAGTGTGATTTTGGATAGTTGGCCCTTGATCAGGAGTGTCCTCTTGCTTCTATGCCTTATCTCTTGCCAGACTGACCCAGTTTGCAACTCCTGTTCCACTCTATTCCAAATTGGTACCATGCTTTTTTGGGTCTATTACAAACCTTGCATGTCCCTCAATGCCAATGCTGGATCACATACTATGGGTACTCAAATACTTTCTGCCAGTGTTCCCATTTGAAGGAATGTCACTGCTGTGAAACTAATGGTGAAGTGGGCATTAACCTAATAAATGGAGTAACAGTGGTTGAGGCACTTTGAGCAGAACCAATATCCAATTGTTCACTCTGTTCAAAAATCAAACAATTCGCCTAGAGTTAGGGCAGATATACACCACTTTCCACTGCAGCCAAATAGCCACCCTTGCTTCAATACTTATTGTGCTTGCCACCACCAGTGGTATGGAAAAATAATCTTTACATGAAAGTAAAAATGTGCTATGCTGCTCTGTGAACCAGCACCTGATGTGCAGAACCTTCTTGTCTGCAGCAAAGGGAGACAATCCACGGTATACAGGCCTCCTTCTAAGTTATGCTTTATGTTAGAAGTTAATACCGTACGGGATATGTAAAGATACTGCCTGATATAGTATTGGCTGGATGCATTATATCCCCCTTTCTGAGCTGCACATTTTTGAATGGGGCAACAATACAGTATTACTTTATGTTTCTCCTGCTCTGAGCTGCACACCTACGAGTGTGAAGTATTTCCCCACATAAGAAGTCTGACAATCTTGGTCTGACTCAATTTACGCAATGAAAAAGTGCAGTAGTATTGCAATCCCAGTTTGGGTAGAAACTTGGTTTTGGTCTGAATCAGGTTTGCCAGCACAGCGAGAATGAAGACCAAGTTTTGTCTATACCTTTTCTAATCTGCTGTCTCTCCAAGGCCAACTGTTTGGCACCTATTAAGCACGCAATGGAAATAAACATTTGTGTCTTCATAAAAACTTCTACTTTAAACACATTATTCTTGTGGAACTCAGATTTAAAAGAACTAATTTCGTATTTTCATTTTCCAGACTGAACAGTTCCCCCTTCTCTCCTCACCAGACGGTCTTTGGCTATTAACAGTGGTGTAACACACAATGATGGCACCCCCTTCAGAATGTGGCATAAGACCCCTGAGAGTCCCATTTCTCAGAGATATTCATAGGCCTTGGACTAAATAGGGGCCCCACCGAAAGGTTCCCCTGAGCACCACAGAGGCAGCATGGGCCTGGGTTAAGCTTTCTAGCAGGCTAGTGTAGTTAATGGAAACCCTGTTTTTATTTTTAATGACATCACAGGAAAATATGATTCAATAAGTAAATGTACTATTGGCTTTGAAGTACTCTAACCTGAATACATTGGCTAAACACAAAAAGATGAAAAAAACAATAACAAACGATAAATTAAAATGAAGCAATTCAATAAGTTTGACATGTTTCAGCCCATCTCAAGTGCCACTCAGGGTCAGCAGACATTCTACACCCATATTCTGCAGATTATAATATGTACCAGATCCTAGTGCTGGTCTACACAGTGCACTAAATAGGATGAATGCAATCACACAATCCATGTAGGACCATTTTCAATTAATTATCTCTGAAAAAATAGGTTTTTGTGTTTTTTTGTGAGAGGTCATTGTATCCTTTATTCATCGCTCTGTTTTTATCCAAGCTAATAGACCTTCTTAATAAACAAGAAGTATAATTTGGAAGACTTTTCTAACTTGAACTTAGGTTTTAGTAGGAGCTCTGCTTACAAACTGCGTTGAGTCCACCCACTCACACTAGGTGCAGTGGGGGAGGATCCAATGTTGAAGCATGCCACTGGTGTTACCTTTGGGCGAGGATCCTACTAATATATCCATGTGATGGAAAGGTTGCACTGTTTTACCTGGATGGAGATCAATTTCCACGTTGGTACATATATATTGAGACCAGAGATTTGGAAACTCTCATAAAATTTCGACTTTGCTAGCTGCAAGGCTCCCCTCTCTTGTGTAAAGGATGGTAACACTAAATGGAAGCTGAGAGTGGTCCCTTGTATGATTGTTTCTCTCTCCCTCCTATGTTCTTATAACATCTGAACAGGCCAATAGATGACGAGGACTAGCCAAAACCCCTTTTTGTATGTATATATGTGTGCATTTTTCATTTATGTTTTTTTTAACACATTAGTGTGGCAAATAGCTAAAGCTGCTTCTAGGCCAGACCTGAAAATGGCACATTCCCTCTTGTGTAGACAGGTGAATGTATCGGACAATGTCAGTGATATTAGAATGTGAATTGTTGAGAGACAAGCGCACTGCTTCTACAACTTTTTGTAAAAAGATACCCTTACAAATAAAGCAATGTTAAACATTTTGCACAACAAACAACAACCCTTGAAACAGATGATTAGTGTAACAAAATCATTTTTCAACCTGACATCTACTTCCTATGATATATGTCCTTCCGGGAGTCACTTTCACTAGAATTCAGAATTTTTCAGTTTTCCTTGATGATTATATTGATCATATTTTTCTGCACCTACAAAGAGCTCACTGGGGAGGTGGAAGGAAGGAGAAGACGCTTACTGCATTTTTCACTCAGTCTTCGGTGCACCTCACACACCAAGACCTTGTACAGGTACCTGAAGGTGAATAGGACAGAAATGGCCTGCAGAGAGGATAATACGACCATTTAGACGCTCTTTTCTGGTTATAAGTATGCTCAAGAATTTTGCTCCATTCACTATCAACCAGCAACAATGGCCATTCAGTAGTGCATTTGTGAATGAATAGGGAGATAAGAAGATTGAAATACCGAGACGTGAGCTGGCTTTGCCCGGTTTTTACTTTAGATGAAGAATAGATGCTTTTAGAGGTGTGCATCCATATCTTTAAATCGCTGAGACTAATGGATTCCAGGATTTTCCATGTTACAGTTACATCGTAGGGAGGCATGGTACTGACAATAAATTTAGATTAGCAAACCCCTGCAGGCAATAAATGTGTTGCCATGGAAAATGACATGTTGTTAGGGTAGGGAATGTATATACTGTACTTTCCCGCATCGTATTTTACTCTCTGCAGTTGGTGATATCTCAGAACGAGACTGTAATATGAGCCCCTGCTGTTAGTTAGGAAATGCATTGCTTGATACTTTTAAAGCCAATAGTTGCACTTTTTTTACTTTATCAATATGTTTCTCTTACAAATGCATACATTTTTTAACATTCAGCATAATGATCCGCAAGGTGTCCCACCGTTCATGAAGCGGGGTGTGCACAGTGTGGACGCTGTGCTTAATTGCAACCGTTGGAAGATTACTGCCCACCACTGACCGGGAAATTACCTGAAGGTACTATTGAAACATTCTCATTTTGTAATTACTGCTTTGCTGGTTACCAGTAGATTAAGAGGAACACAGTAACTATTGATAACATTAGCAACTGAAATGCCATGACCTTATTAGTGGACAACTATCCAGTCTGCAGGAAGATCACAAAAGATGGCAAGGCAGTAGGATGTGGTGTAGAGGCCCAGGCATTGCCAGAGGCAATGGCCCTGAATCATCTCAAGTGGGCAGAAGAACTTAAATAACATGGACCTGGCGGTTGGCATAGAGGTAAGCTAGCCAGGAAATTCTTAGGGAGGGCTGACCAAGAGACAAGCCAAGATTCTTGCTTGTCCTCGAAGTACTTACTCATTGGCTGAGACATCCAAAGAATTGTTAAGAAAACTATGCAACTGAGGACACTTACATTTATGACAGCTCTTTCAAATACAAAATTATTTTTTAGCAAACATGTTTTCAAATTAGAACACTAGGTTATGTTACTACGCTGACTGGCTTTTGTTTAAATGAACGATGTTTAAACATCTATATAGTAAGATTTGTGAAGAACCTCTCCCCTCACGCTGAGAATTCAACAGATAATGTAAAGTGTATCATGCACAATGTAAAGGTTCAATAGCATCACTACGAGAAAAAGGGTTACAACATAAAATACCTAATAGGGAATGTTGTTATACCTAAATATCATAGACAAAGTAATGAAGACAAACATTTAAACATTTCGAAAGTTTGGTATAGATTTACTATTCTTGACAACATCAAAGTGCCTTAAATAAATAAATATATATATATATTTCAAAGTATGTGATTCTGCAATTTTGCAGCCCCTGTACATTTACCATTCTCTAACTTATTTATAATCAGCAACTTGTGACACACCCAGTCACTACTGATTATAAAGAAAAGATGTAATGATTCATAAGTTATTACAGTTGAGTTCTGACGTCTTAATGCCTTGTGCTAGAGCCAGCAGCTGAGTTGAAAGGCAGGTCAGACCATGAAACATAATTAAAGCTGCTGTTTAGTAGTGAAAACACAATATTGCTTTTCTTTCTTTTGCTCTATTGTTCTACTGTACAGTGGCAAGCAGAAAGAAAATGTTTATGTTTTGCACTCCTTAGACAGTTAGAGAAAAGCTAGAATCTTTCTGCATGTTTCTGCATATTCCGAGCTACTGCAGTTTTTTTAAATTGAAGTGTTGAACTGTTTCTAAAATTTGCTTGCAATAAATATCTAACAGGTTTTTGATGTGTTTAATTTTGCCCTATAGCTTTTATTTTGATTCTTCATGTTTGTAAACATGCTCGCTGTTTCATAAAAAAGTACTATGTACCAAAGATTTAAGTGCATTGTGGGAAAGGTGATGGTGTGACTATGTATTTTATAGGATAAAGTACACTCTAGTCACAAGTCACTTCGGAGTTCAATAACCTTGTAAAGGAACTCTGCCTTTGGGGTCATTCCTCCATATGATTTTGGAAGTCCTCGGTGCATTTCAATATCCTTATAATGTACAACAGGGGGTACCTGCTGTAGAAATGGCAAAAGACTTTGAGCCTGACCTAGAGTTTGGTGGATGGGGTTACTCCATCACAAACATGACAGATATCACATCCACCTTCTTACGATTCCATTGTGTCCTATAGACACTGTAATGTGACAAACGGGATATCCGTCATATTTGGGAAGGAATAACACATCTATGAAACTTTAAATCAGGCCCTTTGTCTCTTTAAAACTTGGCATGGATGGCACTATGGTAATCCTGTGCTTAAACACTTTGCTAGACAAAGAGTCAATTGAGGTGAGCAGAATCAGAGTGTCACTTGAGTTGTAGGGTGCTCTACATAGGAGTTGCTCTCCACCTAAACTTGGGGACTACCCAGAGTTCTCTGCTTCCTTTTTTGCATAATTTATGTGACACTCTAAGTCTGAAAGGGTACTGTTTTGACACACACACACACACACATATATATATATGTATATCTATATACTTAGATATATAATATATACACACACACACACACACATATATATGTAAAAGTGTGTATATATATATATATATATATATATATATATATATACATACATACATACATACATACATATATACATGTCCCCAAGTTAAGTCTTATCATCCTGCCTCTGAATCCAGCACGGTGCCACGTCACTGTGCTACTCATTGTAAACAAGCAATGGAGAAAAGAAGGCAGCACAACCAGGTACATAAGTGAAAGCGTGCAGTCTTTATAATATCATCACAATCTTTATAAAGTGCAAGTGCTGAAAAATCACGGTGACACATTTTGGCACACAGCCCTTCTATTGGCCACAATGTACATTAGTGAGGGTGATTGAAAAGGGGCAACATGACCCTCCAAATACAAATGAAAAAGAAGTGTTACTAGATCTTTAAAAGCAAAGGGTTGGATGCCTCCATTCCATTATGATTCTAAGTAAAACCTGGAACATAGACATTTTATTGTTTACAAAAAGCATAATGATTAATAACTCATGTTAAAAAAAAATGTAATCACCGCTAATATTGCTATATCTAATATCAGTAAAGTACCCACATTAAATCCTAGTTCACATAGGTCTGTGATGATTTTTGGTCAATACAGGCAAAGTACCAGGCTAATCTAAATCAAATTATCATTGTTCCATGTCAGTTACAGATATCAACAAATGATATCATTGATGATATATCTAATAAAGGACAGTTTGACTGATATCCCCGAACTGCAAGATATGTATTATCTTACCAAATCTTTAACGTGCACCATAACTTCCAATTCCCCCCAAAAATTGGATGACTTATGGCCCCATGTCTCGACTTCAAAACCAACATAGCATTTTTCATTTTCCGTGCATGATTCAAAAGGATGGGGGCATCCCATCACCATAACCCATAGCACCATATTTCAGGCAAATAATTTTCGCCCACTAATTCATCCCTGCCCCTCCCTTCACTACATCCTAACCCTTTACTAGTACTCCACATCTTCTATCAAAGAGACATTACATCCAACTTTTTCCCCCTTTTTTTCACCATTAATAACTCATGAATCAACATCTTCCCTCCCCACCAAACTTCAAATTTGACAACCTCTATTTCTAGATCACGAATTCATTATTTTGAAGGTTAACATTATCATATCAATTGTATGAATCAATATAAAATCATTCATCCAAGAAAGACATAGCGCTCCGCATCTAAGTTCAGGCCCCATGGTATTTCTCTTCCCAATAAGACAATCCATCAGGACTGCAATTTTCTGAGAGCTAACTCACAATCCCCCTCTCTCAATGCTCTCCTAGTGTGGTGAATTCTGAAAAAGCACAGTCCTGCCTTGTTTCCAGCATTGTCCTCCCATATATATATATACAGGGAGTGCAGAATTATTAGGCAAATGAGTATTTTGACCACATCATCCTCTTTATGCATGTTGTCTTACTCCAAGCTGTATAGGCTCGAAAGCCTACTACCAATTAAGCATATTAGGTGATGTGCATCTCTGTAATGAGAAGGGGTGTGGTCTAATGACATCAACACCCTATATCAGGTGTGCATAATTATTAGGCAACTTCCTTTCCTTTGGCAAAATGGGTCAAAAGAAGGACTTGACAGGCTCAGAAAAGTCAAAAATAGTGAGATATCTTGCAGAGGGATGCAGCACTCTTAAAATTGCAAAGCTTCTGAAGCGTGATCATCGAACAATCAAGCGTTTCATTCAAAATAGTCAACAGGGTCGCAAGAAGCGTGTGGAAAAACCGAGGCGCAAAATAACTGCCCATGAACTGAGAAAAGTCAAGCGTGCAGCTGCCACGATGCCACTTGCCACCAGTTTGGCCATATTTCAGAGCTGCAACATCACTGGAGTGCCCAAAAGCACAAGGTGTGCAATACTCAGAGACATGGCCAAGGTAAGAAAGGCTGAAAGACGACCACCACTGAACAAGACACACAAGCTGAAACGTCAAGACTGGGCCAAGAAATATCTCAAGACTGATTTTTCTTAGGTTTTATAGACTGATGAAATGAGAGTGAGTCTTGATGGGCCAGATGGATGGGCCCGTGGCTGGATTGGTAAAGGGCAGAGAGCTCCAGTCCGACTCAGACGCCAGCAAGGTGGAGGTGGAGTACTGGTTTGGGCTGGTATCATCAAAGATGAGCTTGTGGGGCCTTTTCGGGTTGAGGATGGAGTCAAGCTCAACTCCCAGTCCTACTGCCAGTTCCTGGAAGACACCTTCTTCAAGCAGTGGTACAGGAAGAAGTCTGCATCCTTCAAGAAAAACACGATTTTCATGAAGGACAATGCTCCATCACACGCGTCCAAGTACTCCACAGCGTGGCTGGCAAGAAAGGGTATACAAGAAGGAAATCTAATGACATGGCCTCCTTGTTCACCTGATCTGAACCCCATTGAGAACCTGTGGTCCATCATCAAATTTACAAGGAGGGAAAACAGTACACCTCTCTGAACAGTGTCTGGGAGGCTGTGGTTGCTGCTGCACGCAATGTTGATGGTGAACAGATCAAAACACTGACAGAATCCATGGATGGCAGGCTTTTGAGTGTCCTTGCAAAGAAAGGTGGCTATATTGGTCACTGATTTGTTTTTGTTTTGTTTTTGAATGTCAGAAATGTATATTTGTGAATGTTGAGATGTTATATTGGTTTCACTGGTAATAATAAATAATTGAAATGGGTATATATTTGTTTTTTGTTAAGTTGCCTAATAATTATGCACAGTAATAGTCACCTGCACACACAGATATCCCCCTAACATAGCTAAAACTAAAAACAAACTAAAAACTACTTCCAAAAATATTCAGATTTGATATTAATGTGTTTTTTGGGTTCATTGAGAACATGGTTGTTGTTCAATAATAAAATTAATCCTCAAAAATACAACTTGCCTAATAATTCTGCACTCCCTGTATATATATATATATATATATATACAGGGAGTGCAGAATTATTAGGCAAATGAGTATTTTGACCACATCATCCTCTTTATGCATGTTGTCTTACTCCAAGCTGTATAGGCTCGAAAGCCTACTACCAATTAAGCATATTAGGTGATGTGCATCTCTGTAATGAGAAGGGGTGTGGTCTAATGACATCAACACCCTATATCAGGTGTGCATAATTATTAGGCAACTTCCTTTCCTTTGGCAAAATGGGTCAAAAGAAGGACTTGACAGGCTCAGAAAAGTCAAAAATAGTGAGATATCTTGCAGAGGGATGCAGCACTCTTAAAATTTCAAAGCTTCTGAAGCGTGATCATCGAACAATCAAGCGTTTCATTCAAAATAGTCAACAGGGTCGCAAGAAGCGTGTGGAAAAACCAAGGCGCAAAATAACTGCCCATGAACTGAGAAAAGTCAAGCGTGCAGCTGCCACGATGCCACTTGCCACCAGTTTGGCCATATTTCAGAGCTGCAACATCACTGGAGTGCCCAAAAGCACAAGGTGTGCAATACTCAGAGACATGGCCAAGGTAAGAAAGGCTGAAAGACGACCACCACTGAACAAGACACACAAGCTGAAACGTCAAGACTGGGCCAAGAAATATCTCAAGACTGATTTTTCTAAGGTTTTATGGACTGATGAAATGAGAGTGAGTCTTGATGGGCCAGATGGATGGGCCCGTGGCTGGATTGGTAAAGGGCAGAGAGCTCCAGTCCGACTCAGACGCCAGCAAGGTGGAGGTGGAGTACTGGTTTGGGCTGGTATCATCAAAGATGAGCTTGTGGGGCCTTTTCGGGTTGAGGATGGAGTCAAGCTCAACTCCCAGTCCTACTGCCAGTTCCTGGAAGACACCTTCTTCAAGCAGTGGTACAGGAAGAAGTCTGCATCCTTCAAGAAAAACATGATTTTCATGCAGGACAATGCTCCATCACACGCGTCCAAGTACTCCACAGCGTGGCTGGCAAGAAAGGGTATAAAAGAAGGAAATCTAATGACATGGCCTCCTTGTTCACCTGATCTGAACCCCATTGAGAACCTGTGGTCCATCATCAAATGTGAGATTTACAAGGAGGGAAAACAGTACACCTCTCTGAACAGTGTCTGGGAGGCTGTGGTTGCTGCTGCACGCAATGTTGATGGTGAACAGATCAAAACACTGACAGAATCCATGGATGGCAGGCTTTTGAGTGTCCTTGCAAAGAAAGGTGGCTATATTGGTCACTGATTTGTATTTGTTTTGTTTTTGAATGTCAGAAATGTATATTTGTGAATGTTGAGATGTTATATTGGTTTCACTGGTAATGATAAATAATTGAAATGGGTATATATTTTTTTTTGTTAAGTTGCCTAATAATTATGCACAGTGATAGTCACCTGCACACACAGATATCCCCCTAACATAGCTAAAACTAAAAACAAACTAAAAACTACTTCCAAAAATATTCAGTTTTGATATTAATGAGTTTTTTGGGTTCATTGAGAACATGGTTGTTGTTCAATAATAAAATTAATCCTCAAAAATACAACTTGCCTAATAATTCTGCACTCCCTGTATATACCATTTGTAGTATATGTCTTGGAATATGGCTGTGGAAAGAGGTACGTTGGGAGTACTATTAGCAAACTGAAGCTTCGAATATAACCGCATATTCAAGCTATTCGGAATAAAGAAATGACTTATGCCATTGCAAGATATTTATGGGAGGACCATGCTGGAAACAAGGCAGGACTGTGTTATTTCGGAGTATATATATGCACTTGTCTCTCTTGCACTGTGACTGTTGACATCTTCCGATCTCTTTATGCACATCCACCAAAAGTAAGGTGGTGGTGGGCAAATATTTTACTTTGCCAATGCATTTTCTTTCTATTTTATCCTGTTTCGTTTTTTATTCGTGCATGCATTTTTAAGCTGTCTTCAGGTGAGAGTAATTCAAAGCAAATGACATTTTCTTTGTGCCCATAAGGATGCCGTATACTCTGTATTGTGCATTAAAACTAAATGATCGCTTATATAATTGTTCTAAGTACACCTGCTTGTGAAGAAGCACACACACTCTTCTATAAAAATTGTATGCAGTGTTTATTTTTTTAAAAATATTAATAGATTTAAAATTGTTTTTGCAAGCATATGGCTTCAACACGTAGGCAGCAGTATGCTTTCTTTTCTTGCTTCTTTTTATTTTTGTGACATGTTCCTGAATAAAAACTATAACTTGCCGAGGCATCACAAGTACAAGTACAAGTACAGGCGTTTGGACCTGTGGATGTCCCTTTTGTTAGTTAAAGGTTAGATGGTAGGTGTACTTGAAGCGCTGGAGCAAACTCTGGCCGATCGGTGAGTACGTGTGCATGTGCAATGTGCGATCACAATGGCCCGCTTCCTCGGGGTGAACCCTGGAAAGGACCACTGCCTGCAGAGGGTAGGTATGAAGGGCGGGTACGAGGCCGAGAAAAGACAATAAAAACACCTTCTGTGTTTCGTGCCTCTAGGGTGACTTTCTCTGCCCAGAATAATTAAAGGAACATTATACACTTCACTCAATCAGTAGAAAAGCACGTGTTTTGTCACATTTTGACAGAAGGACTCCTCTTCATCAGGACGGGCATAAATGCGTGTTGACAGGACCCTCGGCTTCCTTTAGGGCCTATAATGGTCCCTGTGGAACCGATAGATGTTCACTGCTGGGCAGCAGCTGTTGTAGAGGAAAAAGGAGAAACATTCAATAGACATCAAAGCTCAGTTGAGCGTGTTTGTCCCTCTCTGAGCTAATAAATATCACCGTTAGACTGCGCCCCACTGATTAGCGCTGTTCTAAGTCACGTAAAAAAGCTATTCCAGTAAAGACACTTTCAGAAAGCAGCGAATGTGCGTTGCCCCATACGGATCACTCGCCAACCTGCGCACATGCATAGGTGCACATCCCTGGTGGCCAGGCCTTTACGGTTGTTCAACCCACCCGCAGCCATTTACTACAACCTTCACTTCACGAAGGTTATCGGTGTACTCACCCACCTATGCCCACAGCCACTTATGAGAGTTCAGACTGTCTGTTTATGGGGTGTCCACCCCCACATTATGACATTATGTCTGAATAGGTGGCAGGATGCCCGGAAGGTTACTGCAGGAGAAGTGTTACTGATTGGCCAATCCCTCTCCCATGCTAAGCAATATATAATAATATTCATGGCTATCCACTTGTGGTGATGAATCACTGATCCTGTCACAGCTGCAATACCATAAATACTTGGACCTTTAAACCGAAAGCTATTGTTCTGGACACAGGATTAGATTCTTGAAAGTGTACACTTAAATCCAAAGAGACTGCTCAACCAGAGGAGCTCTGTGTTGAGGCAGCCTCTTGAGGTGGGTGGGCACAGGAGTTGAGAGCTACAGGTTGTTTCGTTGGAGGCGAACAGTTTAGATCTTTGGGATTCTCTCTGTGTTTCTACTACTGACTGCGACCAGGTAGAGTGAGAGGTTTGGTGAGTAGCAATCTTAGACTGGATCAATACACAATGTGTAATATTGAATACAACGCGTAACCGGAAGGGTTAGGTCTCTTACATCAGCCCATCAATTACTGCGGTAGGATTGTAAAATGATGGACTCCATGTATAAAGTGATAACCTGCTTTTTCTGTTCTCTCTCTTCCTCATTTATAGCAATGGAAACTAGCCTTAATTAACACAGAGCTATTTAACAGACCGGTTGTCAATCTCAAATACAATCTTTTCCCTGCAACTAGCTGGATGTGGTGGTTCAGGAGCTAATGCATATAGCTTAGGGATCTTTGTTTGGCCAATGGCCACAACCTGAAATCTAGGATAATTCATTTCAACTATCATCCTTCTGAGATCAATAAAGTGAGTGCCATTAAATGCCGTAACAATAAATGGACATTGCTTGCATAGAAAAATGCAAAGAAAATGAGAGCTGGAAACCAAGAACCCCAGCTCACCAAAAGGCAGACTGATATTTCAGATACCAAAAAGAAAACGGACAACAGGAGGTAGAGAGAAGAAAATGAAAGGTGATCGAAAGGTGGCTCTTGAGAGCTGCTGAAACTGAAATAAAATCCTGCACTGGGGCTGAAGACTTCATATGTGATCAAGGCCATGAAAGCCTTCCAAAGGAAGTGAAGAAAAGACTCAGCCTGTTGCCCCTAGGTTAATATAATGCATAAATGCCTTCGTACAGGGCTCAAAGAGTAGAAGACTCCCGAAGGAATTCCAAGATCTCAGATTGGTCACATTTCTAAACATAACTACTTTATTACAAAAGGAATCGAAAGAAGATTGAAGACCACCAAGTTGATAGGACACCCAAAATCTTAAACTGCGTAAACCAATCCACTGAACAGTCCCTGCCTTTTGAGCCATACCATGTTAATTTACTGGCAAAAAGAGCAAGGTGGAAATCCTCCAGGAGCAAACCTGGAAAACCAAGGGTACAGGGAGCTATCAGGATAACTCATTCTATAGCAATCAGCAATTGCAAGAGAAAATAAAACTCACTGACTGCTTTCAGCAGATCTCCATCAAAATTACCTTCAAAATGCCTAAATAGCTGGACCAACACAAAGGGAATCAAAGCAGAGGAAGTAAAGACATACAAGAGAGTTATTTATCGGGGAAATGGCAGAGCATCCAACCCACACATACCAGCCTCCTAAGCATTTACCTTCATAGAAACCACCTCCAGGCTAAGAACTGCAAAGTAACGACACAAAGCAGCAAAACATTCTACATAGGCAGCTCTAAGGCTTTTGTCTTCACCTCTGATGCAAACAGCCCACAATGTCAAAAGATGTTTTTTGAATAAGAGTGAGAGTAGCTGGCATAATAAAGGTCTTGAGGGTGAGGAAATGCCAGTCACCTCTATGCAGTTAATGGACCAAGACAAGACCCCCTCACCATCTCTAGGTTGAATATGATGACAGAGTAGCCCCCATCCCAGGACGATACCATCTGAAAGCATCTGTGGTGAGGATAACAGTATTTGGTAGGATCAACAGTCGCCAATGAGAAAGAAGACACCGTAAGAATCCCGAAGCTGGCAGATAAAAGAACCAGAAACTGCTCTGAAAAACAGAACAACACATATCATGTGGTTCCACAGCTACTCACACAACCAGAAGCCTCATCTGGGTGAAGCAGGAGCCATAAGCGCAACCTCAGTTTAGCAGTCCAGAAGACCAACAGCTTTGGTACCTGAATATCATTGTCAAAATTCACCAGGGGGCAATATTTTGTAGATAATATTAGGGCATTCGTGTTATGGCAAGTGATGTTCTGGCATTGAAATTCTGGCACCCTGGATTTTCATGTTGACTCTGAACACTGCACAGTACTACCCCTGATGACCAACTAGGAGAGCTCCTGAAAGTCCTTCACCAGGAATCTAGGTGGTATATGTAAGGAAACGCCTCCTTGGCATGGTTACCCCCTGACTTTTTGCCTTTGCTGATGCCAAGTTATGATTTGAAAGTGTTCTGAGGCCTGCTAACCAGGCCCCAGCACCAGTGTTCTTTTCCTAAAACTGTACCTTTGTCTCCACAATTGGCACACCCTGGCATCCAGGTAAGTCCCTTGGAACTGGTACCCCTGGTACCAAGGGCCCTGATGCCAGGGAAGGTCTCTAAGGGCTGCAGCATGTCTTATGCCACCCTGGGGACCCCTCACTCAGCACAGACACACTGCTTGCCAGCTTCTGTGTGCTGGTGGGTAGAAAATGACTAAGTCGACATGGCACTCCCCTCAGGGTGCCATGCCAACCTCACACTGCCCATGGCATAGATAAGTCACCCCTCTAGCAGGCCTTACAGCCCTAAGGCAGGGTGCACTATGCCATAGGTGAGGGCATAGGTGCATGAGCACTATGCCCCTACAGTGTCTAAGCAAAACCTTAGACATTGTAAGTGCAGGGTAGCCATAAGAGTATATGGTCTGTGAGTCTGTCATACACGAACTCCACAGCACCTTAATGGCTACACTGAAAACTGGGAAGTTTGGTATTAATCTTCTCAGCACAATAAATGCACACTGTTGCCAGTGTACATTTTATTGTGAAATACACCCCAGAGGGCATCTTAGAGATGCCCCCTGAAAACATACCCGACTTCCAGTGTGGGCTGACTAGTTTTGCCAGCCTGCCACACACCAGACATGTTGCTGGCCACATGTGGAGAGTACCTTTGTCACTCTGTGGCCAGTAACAAAGCCTGTACTGGGTGGAGGTGCTTCTCACCTCCCCCTGCAGGAGCTGTAACACCTGGCGGTGAGCCTCAAAGGCTCACCCCCTTTGTTACAGCGCCACAGGGCATTCCAGTTAGTGGAGATGCCCGCCCCCTCCGGCCACGGCCCCACTTTTGGCGGCAAGGCCAGAGGAGATAATGAGAAAAACAAGGAGGAGTCACTGGCCAGTCAGGACAACCCCTAAGGTGTCCTGAGCTGAGGTGACTCTGACTTTTAGAAATCCTCCATCTTGCAGATGGAGGATTCCCCCAATAGGATTAGGGATGTGCCCCCTCCCGTCAGGGAAGGGGCACAAAGAGGGTGTAGCCAACCTCAGGGCTAGTAGCCATTGGCTACTAACCCCCCAGACCTAAACACACACCTAAATTGAGTATTTAGGGCCCCCCAGAACCTAGGAAAATAGATTCCTGCAACCTGAAGACGAAGAAGGACTGCTGACCTGAAGCCCTGCAGAGAAGACGGAGACACCAACTGCTTTGGCCCCAGCCCTACCGGCCTGTCTCCCCACTTCAAGAAAAACTGCAACAGCGACGCATCCCCCAGGGTCCAGCGACCTCTGAAGCCTCAGAGGACTACCCTGCATCTAAAAGGACCAAGAACTCCAGAGGACAGCGGCCCTGTTCCACAAAGACTGAAACTTGCAACAAAGAAACAACTTTTAAAGGACTGCACGTTTCCCGCTGGAAGCGTGAGACTTTCCACTCTGCACCCGACGCCCCCGGCTCGACCTGCGGAGAAACAACACTACAGGGAGGACTCCCCGGCAACTGCAAGCCCGTGAGTAGCCAGAGTTGACCCCCCTGAGCCCCCACAGCAACGCTTGCAGAGGGAATCCAGAGGCTCCCCCTGACAGCGACTGCCTGCTTCAAAGAACCCGACGCCTGGTAAAGACACTGTACCCACAACCCCCAGTACCTGAAGGATCGACCTCCAGTGCAGAAGCGACCCCCAGGTGGCCCTCTCCCTTGCCCAGGTGGTGGCTACCCCGAGGAGCCCCCCCTTGCCTGCCTGCTTCGCTGAAGAGACCCCTGGGTCTCCCATTGAAACCTATTGCAACCCTGACGCCTGTTTGCACACTGCACCCGGCCGCCCCTGTGCCGCTGAGGGTGTACTTTTTGTGCTGACTTGTGCCCCCTCTGGTGCCCTACAAAACCCCCCTGGTCTGCCCTCCAAAGTCACGTGTACTTACCTGCTGGCAGACTGGAACAGGGGAACCCCCTTCTCCATTGAAGCCTGTGCGTTTTGGGCACCACTTTGATCTCTGCACCTGACCGGCCTTGAGCTGCTGGTGTGGTAACTTTGGGGTTGCCCTGAACCCCCAATGGTGGGCTACCTTGGACCCAACTTTGAACCCTGTAGGTGGTTTACTTACCTGCAAAACTAACCAATACTTACTTCCCCCAGGAACTGCTGAAAATTTCACTGTCTAGTTTTAAAATAGCTTATTGACATTTTTGCTGAAACTGTACATGATATTGTGTTGATTCAAAGTTCCTAAGATACCTGAGTGAAATACCTTTCATTGGAAGTATTACTTGTAAATCTTGAACCTGTGGTTCTTAAAATAAACTAAGAAAATATATTTTTCTATATAAAAACCTATTGGCCTGGAATTGTCTTTGAGTGTGTGTTCCTCATTTATTGCCTCTGTGTGTACAACAAATGCTTAACACTACCCTCTGATAAGCCTACTGCTCGACCACACTACCACAAAATAGAGCATTAGAATTATCTCTTTTTGCCACTATCTTACCTCTAAGGGGAACCCTTGGACTCTGTGCATGCTATTTCTTACTTTGAAATAGTACATACAGAGCCAACGTCCTACAGTATATGTTTGAGCTGTCAAGAAGAGATTCACGTCAGTCTACCTCTGGTAGGCTAGAGTCCATGCAACAATTCACATGGTCAGCAGGGGAAGTATTTTTAGGAGTAATAGCCCAGTGACCTACAAAGTCAACATCTGAGCAGTTATGGGAAGATCATGTTTGGCCCCTTACAACAGATAAAAGTGGGACATGAATTTGAGAGTGACCATCCTATCCAAATCATGTAATTCATGCATAAATACCGAGTCTTTTGACCTCCAAATGCATTGGCAGATGGTCCGGACAAGGTTTATTAAACTATCAAAACAGAACTTTACTGCTAGGTAATCCTTCTTATTGTACTTGCCATTTGGATTCCATGCGCTGATCTTCAGCATCCTCATCGGTGTTGCACTAAGGGGAAGTGGATGGTGAGGAGGACAGAGACTAGGAAGAAGAATCAAAGGAAGATATGGAGGGGCCAGATCCATGGGCATGCTTTAGCTTGTTTACCCAATGCCCTGATGCCTCCTCTTACAGGAGTTGTACAAACGTCCAACCACGCCTATGCTCTTGTTCTCCTAAGCAGAAGCCCCTCACCCAGCAGATAAGTTTTGTAAGTGGTAGCCTTTGGGCACCACTGCCACCTATTTGAGGGGACTGGGTTTCTTTGACATCCTCAACACTGTCTCTTTTAGTTCCACTAAGATTCATGGAAATAAAAGGAGGACAACCAATACAGAGATCTTTTCAGTGTATTGGCAGCACCTTTTCTAGCCCCAAAACCTTAATGGAAACAAATGAAGGACTGTTGCTCACATTCCAGGACTGTGTGCATGCTGCTCCTCTGTCAGTCTGATTGTGGAGCCTATGGGCATGTAGTTGTTTGAGGTAGTCACAAACTCCAGCCTGCAGTGGTGCTTGGTGCACCTGATCAAAATGAGAAACATAAGCACTAACGTCCTGGCCTACACTTCCTCCATATCTAACCTTCTGAGATAAAACATCCTTAGGGACTGGCATTAATTTGCGTTTTCAATAATTAAGCATTGACTTCACCAAAGTACGCACACTAGTAGTACATTAGATCTGTTGACTAGTGACAAGCAAAAGACCCATATATTGAAAAAACAAAAGGTAGGTGATCAGGGTGTCTCTAAAACACAGATACAAAACAGGAATTGTGGTTGGATGGGCTTTGGTTTAAAGTTCCTGGATCAGGAGTCATTTCTCGCACCCTAAAGGCCCATGCCAATTTTAATGTAGGTAGGAAACAGAATATCTGTCAGATGGGTGTAAGAGTGAATAATAATGAAGTACTATATGTTCTTGGTATCTTCTATTCACTGGAATATAAAGGTGATCAACTCTGGCTTTGGGGTAAACTACTAAAAGTATATACGTTTAAGTGAACATGCAACAAATATATAATAAGACTGCACTGCGGTTATTCAAGCGTGTCATATCAAAGAAGGTAAGAAAAAAAGCACAGGGTTGGAAATAACAGCAGGGCATTTTAAGATATACAAAAAATAGAAATTGAAGAGAACATTATGATGGTCTGCCGGACGGCAGTATTGTTATGGGAACCATAGTAATACATATCTTGCTGTTGGTAACTTACTAAAATATTTACCTGCTTCACTTCAACAACAGCTGGGTGGTGTGTTGATGTACCATAGCATATAATTTCAGGGGTACGGACAGTCATCTCTTTAAATGCGTAAATCTTTCTCTTTTTCCCCACTAGTTTGGGAAAGAATCAGACACTGTGAGGCAATTGGTAAAGTGGTGTATAGTTGAAAGAAAACATACATCAAACTGAAAAACACAATTCCATTGTCATTGCTGCAAAAGAATGAAAGACAACAAAGGATCACAGGCACTAAACATTTGTATGGTGGCAACTGCTCCAATACAGCATTTACAACCAGGGGTGGGTGGAATTTCAATTGAAAGTGTAATCAGAATAGTTTTGGTAAATCTGCATTACTCTTTGACATTGGATTATCAATAGTTACATGATTACTCCTAGTCGAGTAATTTGGGGGGTGAAAATCCTACAGCAAGAGCACATTTACCGAGCTGTCACTCTTGCACAGTCTCTATTCATGTTCTGTTGCATTTAACACTACTTCTTACTGCAAATATGGACCCTTGTGTCCATTTTGGATGTGAGGGTACATTTCATACTAATAAAAATAGATGTAAATCCTTGGAGTAAGTTGTGGAAAAAAACCCATCCCAAGAGCACATTTAGCGAGTGTGAGTTGCTGCTCGTGGTCCCTATTCATGTTCTGTTTCATTTAGTGCTATTTCTTAGCACAGAATGCATCCTAGCATCCATTTTGGACGTGATAGGACATTTTTGCACTAACAAATAGTGTTATATGCAGAATTACTCTTCTGCAAAATGTCACTGAATTCTTAAGTAATTCCATATGATTATGATTATACTACAAGGAATTACCCAAGTTATGTGCACCCCTATTTATGGCTGCAAAAATGCATTTTCTCATGCGTGAATTCCATTTTGGGAACCAGTAAACTTTTATCTACTTCAAAAATGGAATTGTGATGCCACCCCAAATCGGTATTTGGAAGGGGTGTGCTGTAGGTGTCCTTTCCAAATACTGAATCAGTATAATATGTACCGATGTATTGCAAATAAATCCTGTTAAAAACATTGAACAATTACAGACTCTTGAGTTGGGTTGGTAGTTTGAATAAAAAGAAGTATGTTGGGGAGGAGGCAACATAGTTTTGAAAAAACTGTTTTTTTAATACAATCCGGATTCCTTTAAGGAAAATTAAAAAAAATGCATATATTTTATTGGAAAGCAATCTCACACATGGTGGTCTACTAACCCCAGCAGGCCACCATCCATGTGATGGCCTTCAATTGTACTGAATTATAATTTGCAACTAACTTTCATAATATTTATGCGGTAAATTGGATTACAGCTCACCGTGATTCGAAATGTTATGAACCAACTTGTTAGTTAAACTGCAAGGCATGGGGAATAACTTGTGAGACCCAAACTTAGCAGATACTTTAGTGTAGGCTTCCCTAGGATTTAATATCGAGTTTAGTATTATTTTAATATTATTGTAATTAGCATGGCTTGTTCGATATAAGCATAACGCTTGGTAGAGATAAGCAGATTGCGTATTTGAAAGTTTACAAAGTTGCTAGGCCAGTTATCTTCCATCACAGTTTGATAGTTGTCATAGCAACTATACCAGCACAGTAGTAAGTCCTAGGAGAAATGGATAAGCACAAATGCATTGCTAATTATTGCAACACAAACATATTTCGACTTGATAAGATTCCCATTTAAACGCAACCGACTTCTGTCCTAGTTTTATATCTCTTTAATATTGATGGCAATATGCAAGAGACTAGACCACAATTACACGTCAGTGAAACTGAGGGAAGGGCCAATGCGTGAATAACTTATTCACAGAGAAAGATGTGAATTATTCATTTGTCATAAGACTTCTCAGGGTGATGACAGTCTTGGAGTAGATATCAGACTTGCTTTGTGCTAAGAGGAATCTGGACATGAGGCTGAAGTAGACTTGTTAAAAAAGGTTTGGAAAGATTTGTTTAACTGTGATGATCATCCACAGACATCCATAAGCAGCGCTTTAAACAGTTGCGGCTCGAGCTGCATGGAAGGGACGGCACAGGGGGAGGTTGAGGAGGGCTCTGGTAGGAATACAAATTAAATTAAAAAAAGAATAAAAAAACACCTTGCTCCTCGTTGCACCGCTCCTCTCCTCCATCGCTGCAGGCTGGCACAGGCTCTCAGACTGCCCTGCGGCCAATCCTGATGCTGCTCAGAGCAGCATCAGGATTGGCTGGGAGCAACCAGCCAGGGTGCTCCCAGGCAGACTGGAAGGCTGTGCAGGCTCACTCCTTGTCACCCCCTGGCCCCACCCCTTCATAAGGAAACAATAATAAACACTGTTCATTATCGTTTCCTTGTAAAGGAAACCCACCCCGCTGCTGGCGGGGTGGCAGGCGTGACTCTCCTCTTCCCAAATGGAGGAGCCGCCCCTGGCTTTAAAGGAAAAATCAAAGGCGAGCACTAGCTGGAGAAAGGACTTTTTAATAGTTAGAAGCATACTTGTGACAAGGCCTTTATGTCTAACTCTTTGGAGAAGGATTAGTAAGAAAATAGGGGTGGAGTCACCATGCTTTTTCGAGGCATATGTGTGGCTTGCACCTGGAAGATAATGTGGTGTGCACACACACACATACCTTCCTGTAATGATTAACCCAGGGGAGCAGCATGTTATACTCTTGAGCTGCGCGGTGTGCACTGTACACAATGCAAGAGTGCATCAAGCACATGTATATTTTGTGCTATATGTGAATGGAACCACTAGAGTATACAAAAAAGTGATAGGTGGACTTCTTCAATTAATCTCAGCCACTGGTACTTACTTGGGCCTCATTCCACTCCATTGTTATTTTGCACACCATCTCACTTTAGTTTGGAGCCAGCTATATGCAAATCATTGTTAATCCTGCTCCAGCTGGAACACTCCAGACCAATCTGCCCAGCCAGGCCCCCCCTCAACAGCAACACAAGAAACCTAGGAACAGTTACACCTTAGTTATGGGCTCATCAGCCAGGTACAGCTTGGTTCCAGTGACACATTGTGCACTTGTCCCACGTCTGATCATATCCTTCACACCTATAGCAACACACTTAAGTATACAAAAAATGTCTCTGATCTGGAGCCTTTCTGACAATAAAGCACATTGGGAGACCTCTATCCTGAGTGCACGTAATTGAATATTTGTACCGTGTGGTGGAATTTTACGATCGGGTTCCATGACCGTTTTCAGTGTGCTGGGCTGGAGGGCCAAAGCCGACTTGTTTGTTTATATAACATTACATTTATTCTTTGTTCAGCTATTCCATTGTGTTCTTTAAACTGATTTTTTTTAGGTTTCTGCGGGCTCTGCAAAATGTCGTTTAGAATTATTGAAAAAGCATGTGTCTTATTGAGCAGTGTCCGTTTAGCAATGTAAGCACTTGATTTTTATTTTGTTTTAACAATAGAAGGATGGGGTGGAATTAGTGTCTCTTGCTTATTGACACACAAAAACATAAGAAAGTGGGTTTTTCCACCAATGCAGGCAAGTTCTTTAAGCTAATAGCATTGTCAGATAATTGCTGGTGGACAAGAACTGGGTACAGCAGATTTGGAGTTCAGAAGAAAGTCACTGGTGATAAGTAATGGCTTTGACATTAACATCATTGCAATAAATGTTATTAATGGCAGTGTTAATATGCTAGAGCTGTTATAAGCAATGAAAAACACTTCACCACAGAAAATGGCTACATAAATCGCAGCCAAAGACAGCCAGTGCATAGGAGCCTGCCTATCCAGACTCCCACTCTGCAAGAACAGCAGATGCAAACCTAGCCACAGCAAGTTACTAGGACAAAGTAAGCCCAGAGTTAAAAAACAGACGTTGGCTGCTCTAACAAAACAAAAGACTGGAAGCAGAGGCTAAGGGACATATTTATGAGTCCCCTTGCCCGGCTGTTGCGTCACTTCTTGTGAAACATAGGTGACATAAACTTGAACTCAATATCTGTGAGGCCATGCAAAGAGAACTTTGCATGTCTTTGAATGGCCTCATGGATATGGAGTAAGGCAAGGCAGCGCAAATCGCTGTATTGCCTCACTCTGCACAAGGGGACTTTTCATGGGCATTGCAGTGGGTGTTCCCATGCAACACCTATGGATTTTGATGCATCCCATATTTAAAAGGGCTTGTAAACCTGGGGCTGTGCCAAAAACCTAACGTCCCCAGAAGATGCACAACGAGGAGAAATGTCTTTATTTCTCCTCATTATTTCGTCTTTCTTTGTCTGCTCCATTCTGCAGCATACATAGAAAGAGGAAAATGCCTCACGGGATTGTTTTTGTACAGGAAGACACTCCTTCCTGCACCCAATGAATCCTGCATGCTAGGTAGGCACCCTTGCACCATGGTGCAATGGTGCCTGTTTTGATGCTATGCTACCAAAACGGTGCCAGCACAGTGGAAAGGACAGGAATGCACTGTATGTCATATGTGCGGTGCATTCCTGCCCTTTCCCTCTGAAGCAGGGCAGCACAGCTGCCCTACGTCAGAAGACCTTAAGTATGGGCCCAAATATTTTTATTCCAGAAGTCACTAGCTGGAACCAAGAATACTCAGAGGATTAGGACCTTTAAAGGCTTAATGCGCACAAACACTCTACAGTGATCCCCATTACACCTCACATAACCATCCACAGCCAGAAGAAAAGCTCTTTAGGTCGTTTGACACCACAGAAGTAGCCTTCTATGAAAATGATGGAATATACTTTTTGCTAACCCCAGAAGGCGAGGCCTAACCTTCAAAATGCAAAGAGAGGATTAATGGCACAGAATCTCCCTCTATGAAATGGGCTGATGAACATACTGGGTTCTTACATTCTCAACAATGCATATTCCATGGTCAGAAAAAGCAACAAAAGCACAGTTTGTAGTTGATACAATGATTGCTAAACTTAATGATGCCTAGTGTAGTCAACTTTTCTTGAGGATAGAAGCAAAGAAAGTTTTCAACTGTAACATGGTGATCAGACTCCCCAGACAAGCTCATTGACTATTATTTTGTCAGCTGATGGAATGGTAGTCTGAAAAGCAACCTTTTTTACAAAACAGTCACCTTTTTTCCCGCAACCAATACTGGACACCGCGTCCTGGTAATATGTGCTTTACAAGTGCTGTTAGTTATGCAAACATTTAAGTTCACATTAATATAAATTCTTGAGGAGTCAGTTATCATTTTTGAATTTTTCCAAAATAAAGGCAAGGTCCACTGCGGTATAGTGCCATGCTACCCTTGGATTTTCTTCTGCAGTTGCTTTCTGCTCCTACTGTTTTCTGTCCCGCACAAGTGCATTGAGGACTGCTGTGGAAGTGATGTATTTCAAACCGACTTGAGTGCAGTACTAGGAACTGCAGTCTATGGGCCTCGATTCCAGCACTGAGGAGTCTTCTTGTTCCATCACCTTCACTGTCCCGCATCAGCTGACAACAAAGTTGATCTTCATTAGTGTTGGACCTGGCTTTTTGACAGGGACATCCCCAAACTTTTTGCCTCCTTCCTCCTATTTTTTCTGACCTGTTGTTGTTGGCTTTTGACCTCTGGGCACTTTACCACTGCTAACCAGTGCTAAAGTGCATATGCTCTCTATGTAAATTGTACTACTGATTGGTTTATCCATGATTGACTATTTAATTTACTTGTAAGTCCCTGGTAGAGTGCACTACATGTGCCTAGGGCAGGTAGATTAAATGCTACTAGTGGGCCTGCAGCACTGGTTGTGCCACCCACCTCAGTAGCCCCTTAACCTTGTCTCAGGCCTGCCATTGCAAGGCCTGTGTGTGCAGTTTCACTGCCACTTCGACTTGGCATTTAAAGGTACTTGCCAAGCCTAGAACTCCCCTTTTTCTATACATAAGTCACCCCTAATGTGTGCCCTAGGTAACCCCTAGAGCAGGGTGCTGTGTGGGAAAAAGGCAGGACATGTACTTGTGTGGTTATATGTCCTGGTAGTGTAAAACTCCTAAATTCGTTTTTACACTACTGTGAGGCCTGCTCCCTTCATAGGCTAACATTGGGGCTGCTCTCATACATTGTTGAAGTGGCAGCTGCTGATCTGAAAGGAGCAGGAAGGTCATATTTAGTATGGCCAGAATGGTAATATAAAATCCTGCTGACTGGTGAAGTCGGATTTAATATTACTATTCTAGAAATGCCACTTTTAGAAAGTGAGCATTTCTTTGCACTAAAACCTTGTTGTGCTCTTCAATCCACGTCTGGCTAGGTTTAGTTGACAGCTCCTTGTGCATTCACTCAGACACACCCCAAACACAGGGTACTCAGCCTCACTTGCATACATCTGCATTTTGAATGGGTCTTCCTGGGCTGGGAGGGTGGAGGGCCTGCCCTCACACAAAGGACTGCCACACCCCCTACTGGGACTCTGGCAGACAGGATTGAACTGAAAGGGGGCTTGGTGCATTTCTTAGACACTCTTTGAAGTCACCCCCACTTCAAAGGCACAACTTAGTATAAAACAGGGCCTCTGCCCTACCTCATCAGACACTTGCTGGAGAAGAAACCTGAACCAGAAACTACATCCTGCCAAGAAGAACTGCCTGGCTGCTCAAAGGACTCACCTGTCTGCTTTTCTACAAAGGACTGCTGCCTTGCTGTTGGCCTGCTGCCTTGCTGAACTTCCTGGCTGCTCAAAGGACTCACCTGTCTGCTTTTCTACAAAGGACTGCTGCCTTGCTGTTGGCCTGCTGCCTTGCTGAACTCTTGTCTGGCTGTAAAAGTGCTCTCCAAGGGCTTGGATAGAGCTTGCCTCCTGTTCCCTGAAGTCTCAGGACCAAAAAGACTTCTCTCTTCCTCTTGGACGCTCCGTGCGCCGAAATTTTCAACGCACAGCTTGTTCCGTGGCAAGAAAAACGCCGCGCACCAACGCTGATCGCCCCGATGCCTTCGGGACGACCGAAACTTTGACGCACGGCCTCGCAAGGACAACGCTGCCCGACTTCCCGGGAGAAATCGACGCGACGCCTGCCGTGAGATCGAAACTTTGACGCACGGCCTCGCAAGGACAACGCTGCCCGACTTCCCAGGAGAAATCGACGCGATGCCTGCCGTGAGATCAAAACTTTGACGCACGGCCTCGCAAGGACAACGCCGCCCGACTCCCCAGGAGAAATCGACGCGACGCCTGCCGTGAGATCGAAACTTCGACGCGCAGCCGGAAAACAAGCAGGAAAATCCACGCACAGACCCGGGACATCTGGTACTCCCCACGAACCACAGAAAGAGACTGTCCGCGCGCCGGAAAACGACACACGACTCCCTGCGTGGAAAATAATGACGCAAGTCCGTGTGTGCTGAGGAGAAATCGACGCACACACCAGTTTTCCACGTACCTCTTCTCCTGTGGCCCTCTGAGGAGATTGTCCACCAGAAACCAGGTACTTTGTGTTTGAAAGAGACTTTGGCCCAGATTCTGACTATGGCGGGCGGCGGAGGCCGCCCACCAAAGTCCCGCTGACAAATGAGCGCACCGCGGTCAAAAGACCGCGGCGGCCATTCTTACATTTCCGCTGGGCTGGCGGGCGCTCTCCAAAAGAGCGCCCGCCGGCCCAGCGGAAATGCCCCTGCAACGAGGATGCCGGCTCCGAATGGAGCCGGCGGAGTTGCAGGGGTGCGACGGGTGCAGTGGCACCCGTCGCGTATTTCAAATACTTTGTGGGGCCCTCTTACGGGGGCCCCTGCAGTGCCCATGCCATGGGCATGGTCACTGCAGGGGCCCCCAGGGGCCCCGCGGCACCCCCTACCGCCATCCTGTTCCTGGCGGGAGACCCGCCAGGAACAGGATGGCGGTAGGGGGTGTCAGATTCCCCATGGCGGCGGAGCGCGCTCCGCCGCCATGGGGGATTCTGCAGGGCGGCGGGAAACCGGCGGGAGACCGCCAGTTTCCCGCATCTGACCGCGGCCGAACCGCCGCGGTCAGAATGCCCTGCGGGGCACCGCCGGTCTGTCGGCGGTGCTCCCGCCGACCCTGGCCCCGGCGGTCTCAGACCGCCGGGGTCAGAATGACCCCCTTTGTTTACTTTCTAAAGACTTAAGACACTTTATATCACTTTTCAGTGATATCTTTACAAATTCATATTGCAACTTTGATCGTTTTGACCTGAAGATACCCAGATAAATATTATATATTTTTCTAAACACTGTGTGGTGTATTTTTGTGGTGTTATGCTATGGTGTTGTATGATTTATTGCACAAATGCTTTACACATTGCCTTCTAAGTTAAGCCTGACTACTCGTGCCAAGCTACCAGAGGGTGGGCACAGGCTGATTTTGGATTGTGTGTGACTTACCCTGACTAGAGTGAGGGTTCTTGCTTGGACAGAGGGCAACCTGACTGCCAACCAAAAACCCCATTTCTAACAATTAGGCTTTACAGCTTCGCTCAGACTGTCCACTTCTGCTTCTATTGCTTTATTTTCATTCTCATACATTCCATAAACCAAGTGTGACATTTGTGTTCGAACGTACTCCTGCAACGCATGCATTTTATTGTAAGATTTTAAGATGTCCACAATGAAATGTAAACTGTAACTGAAGAAACTTCTGTTCAAACTTCCTGAATCATGCAAAGGGTCTGAGGAGAACCAGTGGATCTAGTCCCTGCATGACATCTGGACCAAGTGTTAGCTTGGTGGAGAGGGAGGACTTCCTTTATAGTTCAGTGGGATCAACGGGGAGAACTAGGGTTGGAGTTTGAATGAGTTCCACACTACATTGAAAGAAATTTGCCTTTTTGGATTTTTGGTGCATGGAACTCTGAGTAGTTTTGATGCATATAAAGAGGAAAGGAAGCAACACATAGCTGAAAAACTCGGAGTGCAAGGCATGGGGATTTTATCGGGATTGACTAGTCCCTACTGTCAGTGAATGACAATATACTGTATAACCCATTTCCAAGAGAGAATCTACCTGGATCTGAAGAGGATAGGAGACACCCCTGCCAGTTGCAATAAAGATGCCCACATTCCCACCTGAGTATTAGAGGGATTTGTCTCCATCACTGGCATGATATTCTGCTTGATATATAGAGCAAAGCAGTCTACACCCCTAACTAATATAAAAAGCTATAAGAGGAATGCAGGGAGCCAAACGTGTTGTGGGCATGAAAAAGGATTTGGCCTGCATTTTGGAAAAGTAAAATGGTGTCTGTGGAGCATGTAATGGAAATTGGAGAATGGTCCTCCAAGTTGACTTGCTGTGCTGCATGCTTTCGACATAAATATGCCCCAAAGCCTGCAGCTTCAACTTAGCTCTTTCCCCTATTTTACATTTTTTGTGGAACATTCAAAGGTATATTGGGACAACATTCTCACTGTACTCACTCCTTGAAGGGACATCAAATCTCCGTCACTGTATTTTCATTCCTGAATGATAAACATTTTATAAAAAAGCAGCCTGTGTCTCAAAAGGGGACATGTGCTGCATTAAAAATAAAAGGTTTTCCATTGAGGAAGAGATTCTAGAGATCATACATTCGACCCTTACACCTCTCTCTCCTCCCCAGATGCCGTCCACCATGATTCACAAAGGGGACGCAATCTCTAACGTCAGCTAGACTTTTCTGGCTTGCAAAAAGGGTTTAGTATATCTTCATACACGCGTTCGCAGTTGCAAACTATCTGATTTAGTGAATTGCAGGATGTGCAACAGAAAAAAATGTTTTTAACAAGGTCTATAGTGTCTTAATTGCTCTATTAGTTTAGTTTTTGAACATATATCGAATTAAAATTAGTTAAGGATGGCCGTGCTGCGTGTGCCTAGCTAGGAGGAGTTAGACAGCGATTTTTCAGAGAAACCAGACTACGGGTGTGGAGTCAGATCGCTTGTGCCCTGTGGGAGCTGAGTAATGGTGCATATTAAGACTGTGGGCTGTCAGCCCACCCAATGTAGCGCTCTTCATTCCCTACAGTATCACTGAATATGGATTTGTCGAAGGAAGAAATGACGCACATAAGGAAATGTACCCATCATTTTAACACTATTCCCTGTGGAGATAGTTCTGTCCTCGGTTTAAGTAATTCACGCAGAGCTACATGATCAAGGCGTTTTACTGAAAGGATTGAAACCCTGTGGTGCAAACATCTAAGCTAAAAGCCCAGATATGAGGGAACAAATGTATTGAATCTTGTGCTCAGGCAGGTAGGCTGCACATAATTAGCTTAAAAAAATACTTGAAAACATGAGGTATTCGAATCATACTCACGACCCCTGCATTTTTACTTTGTGGTTGGTATCTTCACTCATCCGTTATTCTTAGGTTTGGGAAATAAAATTTAGCTCCTTGCAGTTTAACAATATATTTGGCCATAGCTGCTCGTTGTGGAAAGTTGAGATAGCTTTGTTTTTTGTGATGGAATTCGTGTGTGGTGGCCTACCAGCTGCCCTTTTCACTGTGTGGAGGAAATGGTGCCTTAGGTAGCATATTGGGTGTCAGTATGTCTGGCAATGTCTTTCCCATTACATTTATTGTCTTTCACTTTCTGTGAGAGTGAATCAGCCCCTAATGTGTGCTGCAGGAGCTCCACCTTCTTAGGCCCTGCGTGAATATACGGTATGGTGGGACATTTGTGCAATATTGTGGATACACGTGGACATCTTCCTGTACATGCCTGTGGCTCATGCCTGTGGCTCTGGTTGGAAGGGAAGAACTCACCTGGACCTGAAGCAGAAGCCAATGTCACACCATTGGAGCAACAGTGAAAGAAAAGACACAGTCATCACAGCTGTGTACTTGATTTTACACATAGATTTTTCTTGAACCACTGTTTTTGGTGGACGATGTTGCTTCTTTCAGGCTCATCACTTGATGTAGTGAACTAGGTTTATGACATGGCAGCACAACTAGAATTATATATAGAAATGTCAGGGAGAACGTCTGCAAATGCAATATTTCAAAGAAAGGAAGGGAGGATAAGAAATGAATGATGGAAGGAAGGAAAGTGAGTGAGTGAGGGAAGGAGGAATGAATGAATGAATGAATGAATGAATGAAGGAAGCGCTTCCCTGAGCCTCACTAACATACCTTGAAGAAATGTTATAATGGCTCAATTTGCTAAAACAAATCACATGCTAGTTAACCTCGTGAGATTATGTGCAATCCCGGGCCCTACACTTACTCCAAGTGACGTTCCTTGCCCTCATTTACATGCAGGAGATAGAGCTATAACCCCCTTCAGCGACAGCACGAGAAGCTTCATTAGTTCCCCCAGCATGTGCATCGCAGGGCTCAAGCGGTAGCCATGATCACACCTTCAAGTCTCGCCTACTTCAAAATGTCAAAGCGACCGAAACAATCTAAGGAAAGTAGAAACATCGCACCAGTGAAAAACATTAAATGTTACTCGCGGAGATAAATTGAACCCTGGGTAGACGAAGAGCCTGTGAACTGTAACAGTGACAGAAATAGAGCCGGGGTGACGCGCGCCATGACTGATGGGAGAGGAGCGCTGGAGGCTCCGGTCTCCATGGTGACACAGCGATGGGTGCTGGGTAGCCATTTGCAAGTTAGAACAATAGTAACTCCGACACTTCCCCTCTCAGGAGTCCCCCCTGAGTAAGACACGCTCAGTGACCGCGTGAAGTTGTAAGCCACAGTCTTTGAGGTGCTATTATTAGCAAATGTAATGGTACTTATTTTATCGACCTAGGAAACATCGAAGGCTGAGCTGGTCTTACAAGTGTTCAAATTCCTGACCAGCAGATCAGCTCAAATATCAGCAGCGAGTCTCACCGTTTTCTAGGTACATGCACTCGGAATGCGGGCCTCACCTGTTCCACGCACGAGGGCAAATATTCAAGTATGCGTAGATGAATATGGGCATCATATATGAATGCAACTTCCTCTACCACCACTTTGCTTTTATACATCTGCAAGTTCCTCACGACATACCTGAAGCGTGCCTTCTAGTCTCAAACACAAAACAATGCTTCCTACACAGATCACACTATGTGGCACGTCACTGCAACCATGCGCAGCAAAACGAGGAGAAACGTAACTGCCAACAAGCGCTCTGATGCCTTGTTAGAAATAGGAAAGCGCTATACAAATACTGCAATAACATATAAAACATGCTTTCATGGTCTAAT
Organism: Pleurodeles waltl; assembly: GCF_031143425.1. NCBI lineage: Eukaryota > Metazoa > Chordata > Amphibia > Caudata > Salamandridae > Pleurodeles > Pleurodeles waltl. The sequence goes on from NC_090439.1 coordinate 684,039,898, forward strand.
AGTCAGTCTATTTTCCATCAGAGTGTGCTGTTAGTTAAATAAGAACAGAATGTATTTTATTCAAATGTGTGCAAGGCTGGCCTTTACTTTAGAACTAAGGATGAAAGTAATCCCAAGAAAAGACGTGCTGTCAAGTTTTATATATTTATCCGTTACCCACTGCTGGGGAATAATTTGTCTTGTTCCAGCAGAGGTTATTGCCCCGAATCTTAAATGCTCCCAAGTGAACATAAGCCTGCTTGTGGATGAGGTATTGAGTGGTTTAAGCACTAAGGCCTAGCTGGGGTGTCACCTGCAAATTCAAGAGCAAACCCACAGCCGGTTGGTAAAACCCATTCTCTGGTATAAGGCTGACTAGGCACGTTCCCCCATAACCTTTTACTCCCTGCCATCTCATTTTTTACAATCTCTAAACTTCATGTGATTGCTGATCCTTGGCACACTTGAGATTTGTGTGATCAGCGCATCACATTCATACTCCAGGTATGCATGTTACAAAAGCTGTCAGCACTTTACCGAGCTAGGGGAGAAAGTGTCTAACGAAAGAAAAACGATGGGATTTCCTTGAAGAGATTGTGCTGCACCAGTTGTATCTGGTGATCTTCGTAAGAGTTTGGGCGTAATACTCGCTCCAAATTTCAAAAAGAGATGTGAGCAAGCCTGATATGTAGTTGGAGTGTTATTGGAAGCTGTTGCTCAATAAAATGTCGACAAAATGAAGTAAAATAGTGAACCTTCAGGCATCATTTTCATATACTTATGCTAAAAGGAAATAGGCTCATGAAATATTCCATTACTTCATGGTGTTTCAGTGAAAAGTAGACCTTCCCAACAGTTGACATAATTTTTTATAAAAAAAATATTAGATATAAGGTCTCCGCATATGTTCAGAATTACCTCTATTACCATCATTTTGTCATGGGCGCCCCGTGTATTTAATGCTTCCCTCCTAATGCCGAGTATTTCACACAAGTATGCCTGTGGCAGTTTTTTGCCATTGGTGCTGCATCTCATGGGTGTTCCGTAGAGCAAAAAACCCTCAAATGTGTAAAAGCCAATATTTTCTCAAGGGGGAGGGGGGACCTCTTCCCCAAATATGTTGTTTGTCATTTCTAGTGCAGAATATTGCCATGGGGGCCTCTATAGGTTATGAATTACCTCAAGAAGACCATGGCCAGCGACAGACTCACAAGTATCATACACTCCCACACGCACTGCCCCTTACACTCACTCACTCACTTACATTCACAATCCGTGAAACTCCCTCACTAATTCTGACTTTGATTCACTTACAAAAATATATTTACAAACACACTTGCTCATTTTCTCTCTCTCTCACTCTCCTCCACTCTCACTGATCATCTTCTCTCTTTCTCTCTCTCTCTTTCTTCTACTCTCACTCACTGATTTTCACTCAAACTTACTCACACTCACAGAGACTCACAGGCACACATACACTCTTGATCACTCCTCCTCACTTGCTCATACCAACCCACATTCCTTCAAAGGCCTTCACGCACTGTCAATCTCACTCATTCCTTCTCACTTATGCCCCAACTCACTGACTCAAACTTACACATTCACACACACAATCACTTTCTTTCACCCTTTGATTCTCACTCTCACTCACTCAAACACTCCTACAACGGCCCTAACCACTTAATTCTCACTCACCACTGTCTAACTTCCTCTCTCCCTACTTCTCATTCACTCCTCTCTAACGCCATTCTCAGTCTCACTTGTTTACTTTCAATTGTTGTTACACTCAATCCAGTGCTTTAAATGGAAAAATAGAAGTGCAGGTACTCTGTAATAGAGTACCTGCTTGTTTCTGAGAAGTGCCGGTACTCTCCAATTAAAAGTATTAAGTTTTTCTTGAGATGTACCGGTACTCTCCCTCTCAAAATAAAAAAGTGCCGGTACTCAGTACCGGAGAGTACCGGCCCATTTAAAGCACTGACTCAATCTGAATTCTAAGATGATAGTTATTGAGCTTTCACACTACCTACAATCACATCAAATAAAGCTCTCATTCTTACCTGATTCTGAGGAATAAGAATCTTTATTATAGTGATGCTAGTCGAGATTAGGTTTAACTCTCATCCACCCACTTTAAAGAGTAGAGAACCAAATTCTACTACGTGGGAAGCTGTAACTGAGCTGAATATAGCTGGTCACTGGTTTGATGGCTGGGATTTTGATTTGGGTGATTTCAATATCTGAGCACGTCTGGACTTTCTCTTCTACTTGGACTTTTTTGGGACATATGATTTCATGTAACCTGTTTCAAGATAGAATGGACCCTGCCCATACTGCAGAACATACCCTTAATTTGGTATGTAGTGCCCCAAGGTGTGTACAACGTAAATAAACATTCCGGAACCGTGGTCAGATCTTTTCATTAAAATGTTCAACATTAAAAAATATTTTAATGTGAATAGCAATAAAACTCAATATGTTTTAAATCAATTTCTTGTGAATGAGAGATGATCACCCCAGAATGTTTATCTAAATATCTGGAAGAAACGAGCTTCGTTATATAACTTGGATTTATGCTAGGGAATGGTAGGGAAGTGCAAATAGTTTAATTACTAACATAAAATAGAGGTACAAATTCTGTAAAAAGTTGGAGACAACCTGGGGTAAATTTTTTCACCATCACGACCGTTGCAAACATATCAGACACATGAGAAAATATATTCAGTTAAATAGGGCTGTCTTTTTGGATAATGACGAGAACGTTACCAAACAAGTATTTTAAAACCTGGAATGTTTGTTGTCTCTTGAAGCCTTTCCAGCAAGGTAATTTCACCTATTCCTCTACCCAAACTACTATTGCATTTCTTCCTTGCTAGGGTCAAAATTATCAGACGCAATTTTGCTAAAGAGGTTATTGCCATTCCTTAAGATTTTAAAATATTCTATTTAGATCTGGCTAAAACGTAACCATTTGAAAATGCCCAGGAGTTCACTGTTTCAAAGTTTGATTTATTTACAAAAAAATCACTCAAATGGCCCCAACAAACATAGGCCAATAGTCCTGATTCCATAACCATCCAAACAGCTTGGAAGATCAGCTGCATATCAGCTAGAAACTGTTGTTGAAGAGATCATATTTCTAATGAACATTAAGCAGAACTTGATCTGGGTTTAAGGACACACATTTTGGTGACTTCAGTAATTAATGATCAAAGACTGATCACGGATAGTGTTGGTGCTTTAATTTTATTAGATCTGTCTGCAGCATTTGATACCATCGACCATGAGCGTATTTTGCAACATCCTCGGCCAAGCACAAGGGAAAGCTGTAAGAGCACGTCTACCAACCTGTAACCAGTTTCTAGATCTACAGTGTAATTAGACATTTTAGGGTGCAGGAATCACTTTAGCAGTGACAAGATAGATAAATAGATAGATAGATAGATAGATAGATAGATAGATAGATAGATAGATAGATAGATAGATAGATAGATAGATAGCTTCACTATTCTCTTTGATACAAGATTTTGCTAGCTCAATCATTTAAACAAAAATCCAATTTAATGTTGCATTTCTGTTACACCCAGCCCTCTTATTGCAATTATATCTAGTAAGAAGCTCCCTCTGGTTGTAAGACCTTCTCAGCTTCTCAGCACCCAGATTTCCAGCTGATGCAAGTTGAACTTCCCAGTACACCCAAGTCCGTATTCAGGCGCCCCTTCATCTGATAGAAATATCATAGCCTATATACAGTTAACAAACATATTGTCTAATGGGGTGTCATTTTTATCACTCTTATTGGCTGATTGTTTTGTAAATAATATTTAAGACATTATATTTATGTCAGGCATTATTCTGGCAATGATAGTCTGGCATCATACTCTTCTGCTATTCATTATGAAGTCCTGGAAGGAATGGAACTAAGTAATAGAAGTGCTATTGACAAACTATTGTCAGAGAAACAAGTGTGTATCAGCTCCTGAGTACTGTATGTCTTCTTTTGTACTACCAAGTTAGCAGGTGAATGTGGCAGGATTATTAAGAGGTGTAAGTATATTTTTTTCTCCAGGGTTGTGTGTGAATTGTGTCTACTGTCCAGACCAAGGTGTGCATAATCGATTAATTCAGTTTGTCTTGTGCAGATATGCGTGCATGTCCTGGGGTGACTTCCTCTGTTTCAAAAGAGGTACTACAAGAGCTTATCATGTAGTATGTGGCAACATCCCCAAGGTCTTAGCCTCCTTTCCATGCACAGGTTTTCGAACCATTTTCCAGAAGGCATATCTGACAGAAGGCAACTAAGGGTTACATTTAGTGTTTGGTGGGCAGAGTATTCTGCCACAAAAGGGGCAATGTACCCTATCCATCAAACTCTTAGTCCACCCGCTCTATTATGAATCAGATGGAGCATCAAGTTTCCGGCAAGGGAGCCCACACTGGTTCTGCTGTTGGAAACCAACACTGTTGGCCTGACAGAGTATTAGCTGTTGATGTACGAACATAAAACCACCCACTGTATTTAGACTAAATTAGGATGATGTTCTCTTTTTTCTGTTCAGGGCCATCAGGCAAAACCTAGCAGTCTCTAAGAGATAAAAATTACTAATGTCCCTTACACCCTAGAAGAAAGCTCCCAGAATGTCAATATCATTAGTACAAAATCTCTAGCTTTGGGAGTTTGTTTTTACAATACAAAAAAATTGGGTAAGTGGTGTCCTGAAACATGGTGCCACTCACCACATTTTCAGTGCTTTCACAGGAGCTGCTATGGTGGCGACTCCTGTGAATGCAAAAATATTCCCACTGGGTAGGCAATGATCTTTAAATATGGTGGTCCAATGCCTGAAAACATGGCAGCTATAGGCGGTCATTCTGACCCTGGCGGTCAAAGACCGCCAGGGCGGAGGACCGCGGGAGCACCGCCGACAGGCCGGCGGTGCTCCAATGGGGATTCCGACCGCGGCGGTAAAGCCGCGGTCGGACCGGCAACACTGGCGGTCTCCCGCCAGTGTACCGCCGCCCCATTGAATCCTCCAAGGCGGCGCAGCTTGCTGCGCCGCCGAGGGGATTCCGATCCCCCCTACCGCCATCCAGATCCCGGCGGTCCGACCGCCGGGATCCGGATGGCGGTAGGGGGGGTCGCGGGGCCCCTGGGGGCCCCTGCAGTGCCCATGCCACCGGCATGGGCATTGCAGGGGCCCCCGTAAGAGGGCCCCTAAATGTATTTCACTGTCTGCTGCGCATACAGTGAAATACGCGACGGGTGCAACTGCACCCGTCGCACAGCTTCCACTCCGCCGGCTCGATTCCGAGCCGGCTTCATCGTGGAAGCCTCTTTCCCGCTGGGCTGGCGGGCGGCCTGAAGGCGACCGCCCGCCAGCCCAGCGGGAAAGTCAGAATTACCGCCGCGGTCTTTCGACCGCGGAACGGTAACCTGACGGCGGGACTTTGGCGGGCGGCCTCCGCCGCCCGCCAAGGTCAGAATGAGGGCCATAATGTCATCACCTCCCTGATTAACAGAGTAAACAACACAAGGGTATAAATAAGGCCCCAAGTCACTTAACTATGACTAATACTCATTGTTTCCTTCAATTACCACTTATATTACGCTCTAGATTCTAAATAACATTTCAGTTAGCTTCATCTGAATGAGACATGGTTTCTGCAGAACACTATCAGAGAGCAGCCAGCTATTAATATAGATCCAGTTATTTGTTGTCTCTTGACATGGACTGAGGAACAGCACTTGACAGACAAAAGCATACCGTCTAAGAATGGCACGTGGGGCAAAGACCTGTTTGGCAGTCCTCACTCCATAGCAGAAGTCACAATTTCAGGGACCAACTAATACAAAATGAAGGAACACGTTAAGGCAGATTGATTTCTCCTGCTTGAGCAGCACTAGCATGGATGACCGCTGCTAAGCATGTACAATGTAGAGCAAGGAGTCATAATGAGGTAGACTCAAAATCATGAAATGCAATTAAGAATAGATTGAAGACAAGTGTTTCAAGTACATATGTTTAGGGTCTGGAAAAGCATTGCCCGCAAATGGCTTGTATCATCGCCCCTTGCAGTTCAGAAAGATACTTAAGACTCATCTCTTCAAAATCCAGCTTAATAACATTTGATAATGACCTCACAGCTTCGGCATACAATGAAGAACTTTCATCATTCCCCTCTCAATTATTGCAAATGATCCTGAATCATTCTCGCCCCACCTACCTATTCCTTCTCTTCTTCTCCATCTCTATCAATTAAAGATAACATCAGAAAGTGAAAGAGAAACAACCATTCATATGTGTTTGTACAGGGAGTTGGTAGTCTAGTTGGCAAGTATTTATTCTGTAGTGTTAAAAATGGGGTCTTTGGTTGGCAGTCAGGTTACCTCCTGTCCAAACAAGGACCCTCACTTTAGTCAGGGTAAAGGAGAATCACACTCAGTTAACCCCTGCTCACCCCCTTGGTAGCTTGGCACGAGCAGGTAAGCTTAACTTCAGAGACCAGGTGTAAAGTATTTGTACCAACACACGCAGTAATATAGTAAAAACACCACAAAATGACTCAACATAGGGTTAGGAAAATAGCCAATATTTATCTAAACAAAACAAGACAAAAATGACCAAGATCCGACATACGCAAGTCAAGTTATGAATGTTTAAAGTTTAAACTCAAAAACAGCACTTAGAAACACAAAATGCTTCGATGAGGTGATAATACAGTGTTGTGACAGAGTCATTCCCTCCAATCCGACGCCCACGGCACCGGGCACAGAGTCACGCAGACCCCCAGGTACAGTACCTTAATAAAGTGTGAAAACAAGCTGGTGCGTGAAGTCGGGGATCGCAGCGTTGTGGATCTGAGGCGGCGTCGGTTTCGGTGCTGCGGGGCGAAGGAGCTGAGGTGTCACAAAGAGGTGTCGGCTCCTTGCTGCGGAGCGGTGGAGGTGAGGCAGCATTGGTGCGAAGCGTGGAATCTGCGAACTTCGGGCAGCGTCGGTCACAACGTGGTGCGACGACTTCCACGGAGTCGCAGACTTTGGCAGGGCTGCAGAAGTGTCAGGCCTGCGAGGGACCATGGAGTCGGTTGCAGGTAGTGTCACGGGGCTAGGCAGAGGCATCAGTGCGGAGTTGTCTGAAGTCGTTTTTCTTGGATTTTCACCAGCTTCTCCTTTCAAGGGCCCAGGGACTGGATAGAGCACTACTTGTCAGGGCAGGAGTCTCAGCAGAGAGTCCAGGTGCTGGTAGGGGAAGTTTTTGATTGCCCTGAGACTTCAGAACAGGGGGCAAGCTCAGTCTTGCCCCCTTGGAGATTCTTCTCAAGCTGGAATATACCACAAAGTCCAGTCTTTGTCCCCTTTCACAGACAGAAGCAGCAACTGCAGGGTAGCCCAACAAAGCACAGTCAAAGACAGGGGCATCACTTCGCCTCAGCTCTTCTCCTTGGCAGAGGTTCCTCTTGATTTCAGAAGTGATCTAATTTTCGGGGTTTTGGGGTCTCTTCTTATATCCCTTTCTGCCTTTGAAGTAGGCTTACTTCAAAGGAAATTCTCCCTTGTTTGTGAAATCCTGCCTTGCCCAGGCCAGACCCCAGACACACACCAGGGGGTCGGAGACTGCATTGTGTGAGGGCAGGCACAGCCCTTTCAGGTGTGAGTGACCACTTCTCCCCTCCCTCCTAGTTCAGATGGCTCATTAGGACATGCAGGCTACACCCCAGCTCCCTTTTAGTCACTGTCTAGAGAGAGGTGCAAATAGCTCAACTGTCAAACTGACCAAGACAGGGAATCCTCAAACAGGCAGAGTCACAGAATGGTTTAAGCAAGAAAAGGCCTACTTTCTAAAAGTGGCATTTTCAAACACACAATCTAAAAACCAAATTCACTAAAATATGTATTTTTAAATTGTGAGCTCAGAGACCCTAAACTCCATATTTCCATCTGCTCCCTAAGGGCATCTGCACTTTAATGATATTTAAAGGCAGCCCCCATGTTAACTTATGAGAGAGATAGGCACCGCAACAATAAAAACAGAATTAGGCAGTATTTCACTGTTGGGACATGTAAAACACATAACTACATGTCCCATATTTAACATACATTGTGCCCACATACATTGTACCCTGCCCATGGGGCTGCCTAGGGCCTCCCTTAGGGAGGCCTTACATGTATGAAAAGGGAAGGTTTAGGCTTGGCAAGTGGGCACTCCTGCCAGGTTGAATTGGCAGTTTAAAACTGCACACACAGACACTGCAGGGGCAGGTCTGAGCCATATTTACAGGGCTACTAGTGGGCGGCACAACCAGTGCTGCAGACCCATAGTAGCATTTGATTTACAGGCTCTGGGCACCTCTAGTGCACTGTACTAGGGACCTAGTAGTAAGTAAAATATGCCAACCTATGGGAAAGTCAATTACACATATATTTTACATAGGAGCACTTGCACTTTAGCACAGGATAGCAGTGGTAAAGTGCCCAGAGTAACAAAAACACCAAAAACAGACTCCAGCATACATCAACAACCTGGGGAACAGAAGCAAAAAGTTAGGGGAGACCACGCCAAGGATGCCAAGTCTAACATGTAGCATACAATCTAATAAATATGTATTCCTGTACTCATATGTTCTAACCTTATTCAGTTAGGGTGCTCTGACTGTGGCACCAAAACACACAGTAACGCCTTGTTCTTGATATTTAGGATAATACATTGGTGTCAAATCTACACAAGTGGGAGCCCAGGATACGCAGGGCACCTCGGGGTTGGTAGCTACATCAAAAGCAATAGAGAGCAGGAAAGCGTGAAAGAGCTAAGAGAAAAGTCATTTTTAGGTCAAGCGCTCTGGCCTGTTGTAATCTATCTGTGGGCTTTTAACCACGCCCACTGCACGCCCATCACTATCACTCGTTCATGGGCTTGCTTTTCAAAAATCTTTTGTTATCGTTGGTAAATGCTTTACGTTTGTCCCTCCTTGGGGCAGTTTTGTTACTGCATTGTCCATCGACCCTGTTAGATGGATAATTGTACGTTTGCTGATAGGTTTGACTGCAAGCAAACTTATTTTACCTTTTGTCCATGGACTTTGAAGGCACAGGACAGAGGTGTGATACTATAGCATACAGATTGCCATCAGCAGTTTACAGAGCATGGGAAAGCTAAACATCAAGTATGCTGACTGGCCTTGTAAAAAAGTTGAATTTGGTTTTTACTACATTTCATTTCATTCACATGCTGGTAAAAAGAGTCACCTGTGATTTATTGAACAACAGTTTGCTTCCTATTTGCCTTGCCATAATTCTTTGTTTATTTATTTACTCATTCATAAAAATAAGCTCCTTGGAAATTCGACTGAGCTGATTTTATCCAGGAAATGTTGTCCTTCTTTGATTGATGATTAGAAAAAATGTCGGATGCCTGTTCTCACATTGTGTAATGGAGAGTCCAAACGAAGGCAACATTTCTGAAGGAATAATCCGTCTCAGGGCACATACAAGGTCAGGCGCTTCTTGAATCGAGAAAACACAATTATCTCCTCCATTGATCTGTCATGGCGGCGCTTGTTGTCACCTTCCTCACCGAACACCCGCACAGCCGAAAAAGGAAAAAACACTGCAAATCGATAGGAAAGTTTCTTTTTTGAATTTGCAGATTTCTTACGTTATTTACTCACGCTCGCCAACAATTAGGAGCCATCAATCGTTTGTGATTTCACAGAGCGTTTACATGCGACAAGCTCTAAAGGACATGAAGGGATCCGGTGTACCCACAATAAATGTTATCCGTCTTTAGCTCCAGCTCTGGTACGGATTCTTCTGTACTTCACGCCACCACAGGCTTGCATTTAGGTTACTGAACACGACGGCCCTAAAACAATGTTTATGTCTTGTAGCTGTTGTAGAGGGGAATAAAGCTGGGAAACTTCACCTAATCCGAATTCAGTAGGATTTGATTGAACGGTACCCTCTTTCCAAACACTCCCAGTTGTTGGAAGATATGACAACTGAAGTCTAGTTAGATAAAGCAATATTCTAACCTGACATGTTGAGGCCAAGTGAGGACATGTGGTTAAAGTACAAAATTCTTGGTAACAAAGCCAATTGACCATATATCTTCACCTAAAGTCTCCATAGGCAGGGCATAGTCGAACACTGATGGGTCTTTGCTACATCCAAAATTTAGACCATTTGGGATAGGAAGATATTACACCCCTAAATGTTAATATATGGCTAGTACTCAGATCTGTTTTTATAAAACTGCCTCAGCTCATTGGAAATCAGTTTGATCTTAATAATGTGTGGGAATCGCAAAAGCCTAAGTGCCCTCAACTGTTCCAGCTCCTTAATAATTTAATCCTCATATGTAGGCAGCCTGCAAGTGTGTATCAATGCTACTATTAATGGAATGTTTCAAGGTTATGTACGTAAATGACAACATTGGTACTAGGGTGAATTCAATATGAGAAGCACAAAATTTAACCATTGCGCTGCTGTTTCTAAAGCTCTGGCTTGAGAATAGCCCCTGCAGCCCCTGCATAGCAGGGTGCCACTGAGTTCTAGGGGGCCCCAGCAGCACAATAAACTGTGAACGAATGGCAGGCCACTGGCCTGATAGTTCCTGACTGGGTTAAGGGAGGGCCCTCCATGTACTGTGCGGGAGGGGGCTCAAGTTTTGTTACGCCACTGCTCTAAAGTTTGACACTTTCATATTAATACGTTTTGACAAACTGTCTTGGGTGAGCTGACAGGTAGATCTTTTAAAAAACAGTGGATTTGAAAAGCCAAAGACAAGGCTCTTAAGTAATGTGACAACACTGTTAAACATAATGCAGCACACTGCTCTGTATGAACATGGTGCTGATAACACTAATGTCACACTTCTTACCCATTCAAATGAAATCAAGGACATCCATTCTACTAATACTTCATATTTGTTGAAAATGGGGTCTCTAGTTGGCAGTCAGTTTACACCCTGACCAGGTAGGGACCCTCACTCTAGTCAGGGTAAGGGAGTCACGCACCTAAGATAAAAGTAGTCATGCTCCTATGTCTCTCAGAACCTCCACCCTCTGTCCATTGATAGTCACCCACTGCCTGTACTTCCTAGTGTTCTCAGGCACGAGGGTTCTCTGGACCATCTCACTCCCCCTAGTGAGACAAGTGTCATCTCAGCTGGCTCCCACCATTCTCCAGGAACCAACTCCTCCCCAAGCGCTACGCTGGCCAACTCCTGTGGCTATGCACCAGTGAGTGCTGGTGTCCACTTGGGAAACTTGGGTCCCCCCCCTCATGTGACCCTCCTGATCACATACATAACACTTGAGGGTCTTTCGCTGCAGGCTTTCCTGTAGAAATCCAAGGCTTCTTCTCACCTGAGGGATGGGAATCCTTATGCTGGGAACTAGGTTGGGGCCCTTCAGAGAACTCACCCTGCTTAACTTTTCCCCCCATTCCTTCTGATGGGATCCCTGCCCACCCTTGGCGGAGCCTCCCCAATTCCTGTTGTAGACCCTGGTACTCTCCCAGCAGTCGGCCTCCTGGGCAAGCTTGCTGGGGTCAGTCAGTTTGGTGTCAATCAGATGCTGGCTCATCTCTAGAAAACAAAGACTATACAAGTACTCTAATGCAACCAAATTGTACAGCCCCTCATAATCTGTAACCGTGCTGCCCTTCACCCAACCATCCACTGCTCTGTAAAAAGAATCAACACATTCTAGCCAAGTTTGGAAATCCACAATCTTGTAGGACCTAAACTTGTGCTTGTACTGCTCTGTCATGAGGCCATACCTGGTGAGTGGGGCATCCTTCATGGTACAGTAGCTGAGCCCTTGGGGATCCCCTAGGGCTGTCAATGTGTACCTCAAAGTGCTTCCACATACATGCCAACCATTGTACCTCAGGGACCCCGTTCACGTGGAGAGCTGACTCATACCCTTTAAACCACAAGTATATGTCATCCTCCCTCTTAAAAGCCTTCACTAAATCCTTAGAAAGATGCACCCTCCTCTCAGACTGCACTGGAGCTATGCTGCCACCATTCGTGCTGGGTTCAGTCTGCTTGCCCTTGAGGTTCAGCTCCCTCATACTCAATTCATGAGCCAAAAGCAATTTCCTTTCCTGAAGAGCAAGGTCCCTTGCCCACTCTTGTTGCTCTATTTCAAACTTTTTTGCTTTCTGCTTCCAACCTGAGCTTCTCAAGCTCCAAATGATATATCTTCTCTGTCCCTCAATTCTTCTGGGGTCATCCCCCTGGAAGAAACACTGTTGCCTGCCCTGGAGGATGCCCTCCCCCCAGGCTGGTCCTGTCTATCCACCATGTCACCATGTATGTTTTGCTCCTCTCCATCCACAACATCATTCTCCTCCTCTGTGGGCCCACCAGCCTCCTTTGCTGCCAACCACGCCCCCACCACCTTTTGCAGCTCCTCTTTCCTATTGAGGCCTTTAACAGGACAACTGAACTCCTTACATAACTTTTTGAGCTGAGGTACTGTGTAGGTTTCCAACCTCTCCTGCTCAAACACTATTTCTGCAGCTCCAACTGAAGGCTCACTAGACTGAGACATGATTGTGGATAAGATTCAAAAAGTTGCAAAGTTTCAGGAAGGCAAAGAAAAGACAAAAGGAAAAAGCAGTATGTGGTCATGTAATGGTCTGCACTAAGACAGTAGTGTACACCAATCACTGTATGTCAAGTACAAATACAAGTCCTATCCTCACCACTGATTACCAGTGTTAGAAATGGGGCCTGTTGGCAGTCAGTTTACAACTTGTCCAAGTAGGGACCCTCACTCTAGTCATGGTAAGGGAGTCACACATCTAAGATAACCCCTGCTCTCCCCTTTGGTAGCTTGGCTCAAGCAGTCAGACTCATCTCAGACACAATGTGTTAAGTATTTTTACCCACACACAGTAACACAGTGAACATACTACAAATGGACACTACACCAGTTCAGACAAATTGCCAATATTTATCTCAGTAAAACAAGACCAAAATGACAAAAATTCAACATACACAAGAAAAGATAATCATTTTTAAAGTTAAAAGACTCTTAGCCCATAAGAATCAATGGATGCATTGTTTTAGCACAAAATGCCTTGTATGATTCAAACATAAAGCCACAGGAGAGGTGATGCATCAAAAAAGCAAACAATGTGTTGATCCTTACTCGCAAATGAGGCCGTGAGTCGATTCTTTCCCCCCCAAGTAGGTGATGTGTTGATTCCATTATGTGTCAATATCCAGCCACGCTACCTTGCTTCCTTGTGCTGATGTTGAAGATTTGATGCCCGAGGATGATGCGTGGAAAATTCAGACGCATGGCAATGGTGGATCCGCGCTGAGGCAGGTGATGTGTCAATTTTGCAGCTGCAAGACAGGAGCTGCAATGTTTTTTCAGCCATGGCGCAGGCGCTGCATTAATTTTTCTGCCACAATGGCTCTGGTGCATGGATTTTCACTCAGGTTACCAGTTTCCAATTCCAAGGGCCCAGGGACTGGATTTGGCACCACTTGGCCAGTTAGGACTCTCAACAGAAGAGTGCAGGCACTGGCAGATGAAGTCATTGATGTGCATGAGACTTCACAACAGAAGGCAAGCTCTTTCCAAGCCCTTGGAAAAACTTCACAAGCAGGATACACAGCAAAGTCTATTCTTTGTCCTCTCCAAAAGAGAAGCAGCAAATGATGGCCAACCCAGCAAAGCACACACAGCAATGGGGCAGTACTGTTCCTCACAGCTCTTCAGCTCTTCTCCTTGGCAGAGTCTCCTCTTGATCCAGAAATGTTCTGAAGTTGTAGGGTCAGCAGTCCAATACTTATACTCATTTCTGCCTTTGAAGTAGGGTAGTGCACAAAACCATGCCTTTCTTGTCCTGGTCCTAGACACACTCTGGGGGGCTGGAGACTGCATTGTGTAAGGACAGGCACAGCCCTATTCAGGTGCAAGTGTCAGCTCCTCCCACCTCTCTACCCCAGGAAAACCAATCAGGATATGCAGGGCACACCTCAGCTCCCTTTGTGTTACTGTCTAGAGTGAATTCACAAACAGCCCAACTGTCAGTCTGACCTAGATGTGTATTCAGCAGCCAGGCAGAGGCACAGAATGGTTAAGCAAGAAAATGCCCACTTTCTAAAAGTGGCCTTTTCAAACTTACAATCTAAAAACCTACTTTACCAAAAGGTATGCTTTTAAATTGTGAGTTTAGAGACCCCAGATTCCATATCTCCTTCAGCTCCCAATGGGAGATTACACTAAAAAGATATTTCAAAACAATCCCCATGTTAACCTGTGGATGAGATAGGCGTTCTAATAATGAAACCTGAATTTGGCAGTAATTCACTATTGTGGACATGTAAACCACACTAGTGCATGTCCTACCTTTAAAATACACTGCACCTTGCCATGGTGCTACCTTGGGACTACCTTTGATGTGCCTTACATGTACTAAAAGGGAAGGTTTTGGGCCTGACAAGTGGGTGCACTTGCCAGGTTGGCATGGCTGTTTGAAACTGCAGACACGGACAATGCAATGGTAAATCTGAGATGTGTTTGCAGGGCTACCCATGTGGGTGACACAATCAGTGCTACAGGCCCACTTGTAGCATTTGATGCACAGGCCCTGGGCACACATTGTGCATTATACTAGAGACCTACTAGTAAATCTAAAATACCAATCATGGATAACCAATCATAATCACAATTTACACAGGGAGCACTTGCACTTTAGCACTGATCAGCAGTGGTAAAGTGCCCAGAGTGCCAAAACCAGCAAAAACAAAATCCAGCACACAGTCAAAAATACAGGAGGCAGAGGCAAAAAGACAGGGGAACCACACCAAGGATACCATGGCTAACAATAGTTATATATTTTGTACCACTTATCACCTGAGCCATGTTGCCAGCATAAGGCCATAGTTAATATTTAGTAATCATCTTGAAGGATAATATTCAAAAGAAACTGTATTTATTTTGCCATCTTGGCAGTACGCGATCATTAACTCAGCTGTTCTATTTTGTACATATCTGTTTAGAGTTGGGCAGAACTTGTGGAGTTTAACTCCATGAAATTCCACGACTTTACAAAAAAAAACAGAGAGATTCCATGAATGGGTGGAAATGGGCACATCACATCGCTTACACTGTGATTTAGGGTGGGAGCTCATTCTACCCGGAAAAATCAAATCAGCATGAACTACACCACGTGGTACGCCAGAGGACGCAGCTTCCCAAGTTGACTTTACTGTTGCTCGAGTAGATGTTCCTGAGTGTCAGCTTTCTGACCGTGAGCGGTTGTGACCTCCCACAATTCCCTGCACTTGAGAAATATCACCAGGTTCCACCCTAGCTTGTGAAAATCGCACTAGGGAAGCCACGCATGAGAAAAAAACTCTGTCTCTCGGCGGTTGGCAGAATGTGGCCAGAACTCAACGTTACAAGCATAGCATGGAGTTGGCAAAACATTGCCAATTCCACAAGCAGAACAGAATATAAATCACCTGCACCTAATCTGTGCAAAATGATTACAGCAAACTGTTCAGACCTACTGTCGATCATAGCCTGGTTAATCGATAGTTGCAAGATAAGGTTGCCCTTACCTGGGAGCCACTATTTCTTCCTCATCACAATATTCTCAATTTCAGCAACAAATTTCAAACTCCTTCTATTCACACTCCAGGGAAAGTGAAGTGATGTGAACCACTATGAAACGTATCCACATGTGCAGATGTTAAACAAAGAGGCATAGTAGGCAGATTGACCTCTTTGTGCTCTCAACCACTTAACAAGTCCTCTTCAACCACTGAGTGGGAGCCCTACCTAAGACAGCAATTGAATTACTAGAAAAGTGATTATTGTGTCTGCAGTGGCATGGATTGAACAATTTAGTTGTAAAGTACAAAGTACGGTTTAACAACGTACCCTGCCATTTTGTAACCTAGAAACAAACGGAAAACATTCTTTATTCAGGGTCTTTGCATGCAAGATGCTGACCTTTGCATATCATCACATTTAAGATGCTGGCATTGAACCTGGGAACCTGGGATCCTGGTCGGCCTAACGTTCAAAACCCCTCCAGACGGCCCATTCCCGCAAAGATGATAACAGTCTGTAGTTTTGTTGGAACATATTGGCCGCAGTTTTATTGAGGGATTATTTACAGCATGTCAGCCCTTCTTTTATGAGGGTCATAAATCAATCTTACGTGTTGTCGTAAAGGCCATAAATTCATTATACCTTGATACATTTGTGTCATAATCGCTTTCTTTAACAACTTTCTAATTAGACGATAATTATCTATTACATGCTGCTTGCTCTTTGTTTCCAATGACTCTCCTGCGTTGTCCGTCATTTTTCGCTAGGAGTGTACTCGTGTTTTCGTTTAGGCTTAGCTCGCTACCTTGTTTTGGTCCTTGTGTCCCGCTCTCCAGTGGACCCGGGCTGCGAGTGCCGTGTTACCGAGTACCTCCCCTGACTGTCTTACCCTGCCGTGAGGCATCCCAAGGTAAGTAGCCTTGCCACCCCGCTGCGCTGGGTGTGGCCTTTGTAGTTCTTTTTTCCCTTTCTTTCCGCTTCTTGTAGCCGTTCCCATCTCGCAACCCAGCCTGCGACGCTCTGGGTGCCTGCTGATCTGTTGGTGTGGGTGGGTGGGTGTCTTCCTCCACTCGGCTGCCCGGTCACCTGCGTTTGACCAGGGTGCCGGGCAGCCCCCTTTTAAACGAATTTGTGGCCCCCTCTCGTTGTTTGGATTCAAAAATTTTGCGCCCCCCCCCCCTTATTGGTGGATACACCTTGATGCACCCCCTCCCTTCCGTTTCCGCTCGACGTTGCCCCTACGATGGGGCCGGAAACAAGGTGGGGGGGGTGGGGGGGGGACTTCCGCCTTCTCCCGGAATCCTTTGTTTGGTGCGCCAGAATTTGGCGCGATACCTTAGCTCAGGGCCGCGGTGGGGTTTCCGCTCCGGCCACTCTGAGCTCCCGATGGTCGCGGGCCTTCGCCCCAACTGCAAAGAAACACTTCAGAATCGCACATCTGAGCTGGGGCAGGTGCTGGAGGTTGGGGATGGTATTGTACCTCTTGCAACTCTTTCCCACAGACTAAATGAATTCACCCGCTCGCTCTTTTATTCTCTTTTATCTACTTTGGTCATGGCATTTCTCTCCTCAGTGCCCTCCTTCTCAATTGGTATGGACCTTTACTCCCTCTTACCCATCAATCATTTACTCACTCACCCACTCACCCACTTACTCACTAGTAATAGCCCGCAAATATATGGTCCCAGTGACAACCAGGAAAAAACTAGCAAGTTTCAATATGCCAACTTATGGAAACAACATTTGTTCGTGCCTGTAGTTGCATCTGTTGACTTTGGCAAAGGTTTTCTATTTGCATAAAATCAGACTAGGAAGAACAATGTGGAAGAGGCAGAGGAAGAAAACAAAGGTGACATTCATGCAGGGTAAAAACAATGTGAAATAAACATAAACGGAAAGTCAATAGGAAAGATGCAGAGGGAGAAAAACAATAGAGATTAAATACTTGGAAAACAGACATTCAAGTACTGACAAAAACATTTAAAAATCCTGCGGTAGTGACAAAGCGAAACCAAAAGGGAATTGCTTTTTGTATACAATGCATCCAGGAGAAAAAAAAGTAATTTGTGATGGCATGCTGTACTCTGATATATAAAATAGCAAGCTTAAAGCCACTTTGTATCCTTAGCCTGACTCTGCAACCCTTTTTCAATATTAAAGATCAACTGTTGCTCAATAAAAGACTAGTGAATTGGGCTGAGCAATAGATATAAGGTCCACAAAAAGATTAACCCCTCCTGAGCACGGTCCAACTCACACAGTGATGTAGCCACTACTGTATGGTCCCTGGCAGAATTTTAAAAGTACCAGCTTGTCTCAAAACTTTGCACACAAAAGAAGCACACATAATAAGTACACTCTCCTTTAGAAGTAAATAGAAGCCATCTAGCAAACCTCTCTACATGACCTTGACATTCTTTGATAGTCAAGGGCACTGTTAGACTCTTCATCCTTGGCGTGGTTTCCCTTAACGTTTTGCCTCCGTTTCCCAGGTTGTTGATGTGTGCTGGACTCTGATTTTGCTGTTTTTGTTACTCTGGGCACTTTACCACTGCTAACCAGTGCTAAAGTGCAAGTGCTCCTTTACAAAATGTGTATGTAATTGGTTTATCCATGATTGGCATATTTGATTTATTTGTAAGTCCCTAGTACAGTGCACTAGAGGTGCCCAGGGCCTGTAAAGCAAATGCTATTAATGGGCCTGCAGCACTGGTTGTGCCACCCACATAAGTAGCTCTGTAATCATGTCTCAGACCTGCCACTGCAGTGTCTGTGTGTGCTGTTTTTAACTGTAGATTCGACTTGGGAAGTGTACCCACTTGCCAGGACTAAACCTTCCCTTTTCTTACATGTAAGGCACCCCTACAGTAGGCCCTAGGTAGGCTCAAGGGCAGGGTGCAGTGTATGGTTAAGGTAGGACATATATTAATGTGTTTTATATGTCCTAACAGTGAAATATTGCTAAATTCGTTTTTCACTTTTGCAAGCCTGTCCCTCTCATAGGTTAACATGGAGGCTACCTTTTAATCTGATTAATGTGTAGATTCCCTTTGGGAGTGGATGGACATATGGAGTTTGGGGTCTCTGAGCTCACAATTTAAAAATACATCTTGATGTAAAGTTGATTTTAAGATTGTGTGTTTGAAAATGCCCCTTTTAGAAAGTGAGCATTTTCTTGCCTATACCATTTCTGTGATTCTGCCTGTTTGTGGATTACCTGTCTGGGTCAGTTTGACTGTTGGGCTGGTTGCACCTCACACTAGACAGTGACACAAAGGGAGCTGGGGTGTAGCCTGCATTTCCTGATGAGCCATCTGTGCTAGGAGGGAGGGGTGGAGTGGTCACTTACACCTGAAAGGGCTGTGCCTGCCCTCACACAATGCAGTCTCCAACCCCCTGGTGAGTGTCTGGGGCCTGGCCTGGGCAAGGCAGGATTTCACAATCAAGAGAGACTTTACTTTGAAGTAGGCCTACTTCAAAAGAGAAAATGGGTATAAGAAAGGCACCCCAAATCACAGCCTTTAGAACACTTCTGCAAACCAAGAGGAACCTCTGCCTGGAGAATATCTGAAGAGCTGAGGAAGAAGAGCTGCCCTGCCTGTGACCGTGCCTTGTGGAGCTATCCTGCAGTTGCTGCTTCTGGCAGAGTAAGAGGGAAAAGACTGGACTTTGTGTGCCTTCCATCTTGTAAAGATCTCCAAAGGCTTGATTTAGAGCTTGCCTCCTGTTGTTTAATGTTTCAGGGAAAGCAAAGACTTCTCTCTGCCAGCACCTGGAGTCTCTATAAAGACTCCGACTCTGCCAAGTGGTGCCCATCCAGTTCCTGGGACCCCGAAAGGAGAAGCTGGCAGCCTGAGAGGAAGAAATCCACGCACAGAATGCCGTGCTGGGAAAAGATGGACGCGACTCCGAACTGCGGCTAAAAAAAACGACGCGCCACCGGCTTCACGGCTGAAAATCGACGCTTGCCTGCAATGCGACTGAAGAATCCTCGCACGGAGTTGGAGAAATGACGTGCAGCATCAGTGACGGAGGCTGGTGAGATCGCAATCCGGCATGCGTGGTTTTCAGATCATCGTGCGGCAGGAAACGACGCAAGGTCTCGCTCGTGAGTGAAATCGATGCATCACAAGCCCTTTTTGACGCACACTCGCCCGTGCTGGGTTATTTTTGACGCACCCAAAGTTCATTTCACGCTAACAGTGTTAGTATGTGTCTAAAACTACATGAAGACTCTTTTTGGTTTTTAATTGATAACTTGACTTGTGTATTGTGGATTTTTGTCATTTTGGTCTTGCTTTCTTTAGATAAGTATTTCCTATTTTTCTAACCTGAGTTGTGTCATTTTTAGGTGTTTTCATTAAGTTACTGTGTGTGTTGGTACAAATACTTTACACCTAGCACTCTGAAGTTAAGCCTACTGCTCGTGCCAAGCTACCAAGGGGGTAAGCAGGGGTTAGCTGAGGGTGATTCTCTGTTACCCTGACTAGAGTGAGGGTCCTTGCTTGGACACAGGGTAACCTTACTGCCAACCATAGACCCCATTTCTAACAGGCATCATGGAGTAGGTAAAGAGGTTGGTATAGAATCTCTTTCTGGGGAAGGTCAGAGACCCAACCCAACACAGACCACTCTGTCCAGCATTCCTTTTACTCACACAAATAGGAATGATTCAGAATTTAGGGTGGACAAGTTTGAATTTTCTGATGACTATTGTGCAAGCAGGAACGTGTCTATTTTATTATAGTGCTAACTACAGAGAGTATAACCTGCTCCCAAGCATCCCCAGGATTTGAGACAGAAGAACTGAGACAACTGAGAGATCAGGCCTCACCAATGAGAGAGTACTCCAGTGTAACTCAAGGTACCACTCCCTCATTGCTTACCTGGTGGGCTAATATTCTAATATGATCATAAGTTGACAGTCCTCTACAAAACTCCAAATGCCAGTGAATAAATATTGAAAAGTAGGACATCATTGACACTGCTAACATGAACTACTGTGAACTGTACTACATAATTGTGTTCATTTCAGTGGCGTAAGAAAACCTGGGGAGGTCTCCCTGAAAAGTACATGGAGGGCATCCCCAGTCAGGAACCCCTGGAGGTTGCCTCGCACCGCGGGGGCTGTTGCTACACCAGTGGTTCCTTTCTATACTGTGAATGTTCGCTCCTATTAGTAATTTATATCAGGGTCGCCCTGCTTTGAGTGTTCTTACAAAAAAGAGAGTTATTATTAGCACGTGCTCTTGAAACTAACCACTCAGAAGCTCTACCCGGCGACTGAAACTATTTTCATGGGTGTATGTTCATCTCTGGACCTTAACATGTTAAATGCTGCATGTTCTGCAACACATTTAAGTGTTTGGGTGTCAAACAATATAAATCACCAAAAACGTGTTCAGGGATATTTAGATGGAATTGCTGAATCTGAAAAGGACTGGAACTGTTAAACCCTTTTTCATGTTGTCATTTTAATTTGATAATTATGGGACTAAACGCTAATTTTGTGTACTAAGAAACATATCCTTATTTGCTCCACTCACTTTAAATGACTCATTGTATATTTGTACCACCTGACTCTTGAAGATGTAAATCATGGCCACACAATGCTAAAAAAACACACTCATCCGTTCAATCGGCTTGACTTACATTTTGAGGCATGCCTAGTACATTGATAAAGCCTGCAGCAATGAAAAAACAAAACAGAAACCGTTTTGTCTTCGTTTAAAATGCATCCATGAAATAAAGTACTGAATGTGTGAGGGTTCACAGCACCTGAGATGTAAAATAGTCCCTCCTACATTGCAGTGCAAGCACTCTATATAAGGAGGAAAGATACGCCATGAGTAGCATAAAGTGAGATGGAAATGCTCTGGGTGGAGCTAGAGCCCATTTCATGTATAGAGAATTTCGTAAAAATAGATCTTTAAGACAGCTAGGGGCATGTTTAGGAGCCCCTAACACCATTCCAATGCCACATTAGCGTAATTATTTGGTGCTAATGTGGTGTTAGCCAAAAATGACATGCCATTTACAAAGTGGAGCAATGCATGCATTGCACCACTTTGTAACCCTTTGCTCTACATTATGGCTGTGCCAGGCATAATGTATGTAAAGGGGGTGTTCTCCCGTTAGGGGGGCCAAAAAAATGGCACAAGGAAATCTAAAAGATTTCCTTGCACCATTTTTTTGGCACTTTTAACGCTTGCTCAGAGCAAGCGTTAAAAGGAGGCTTCAAATGGTTACAATGGGCCTCTGAGTGCTTTGCAGGATTAGGTTCAGCATTTTTTATGCTAATCCTGCAAAGCGCCGGACTAGTGCAAAAACTTCTGATGCTAGTCCCCTAACTATCGCCATGGTGCACCATATTTTAGTGTGCAGTGCCATTTTTCTTAAATATGCCCCCTAGTTTGTCAAGCAAATGGTAATGGAAACAAGAATATTTTAATCGATTTTTGTAGAAGCTCAGCTTTAACACCTGTAAGCACACTCGCCATTCTCTCCCTTTTCTCCCCTCATCATGTCAGGAGGATTTCATGCAAAAACACTTTTTGATAAAGAAAAAAAACATATCTTCAACCTTATAGGCTCTTATTTTTTTATTTTTTTTGAAGTTTTGCTTCACAAGTACGAGGCTCAATCAGCGCCAGAGCGCTTTACAGATAGCAGCCATAAGTAATACACATTAAACGTAAACATATGTACAATGAGATTTAAAAAAAATGCACTGCATAATAATATATATCTATTTATATATCTACTATATATCTATTTATAAATATGTAAAACAATATATAGATATATTTAAATAATACAAATCTATTTATATATCTTTAGTTAGTACACTAGAAGGAAGAGGTAAACCATAAAAACAAATTAACATAATTCACACTAGAAACAAATTGAAGAGTGGTGTGAACCCACAGTTATATTAAACAAGTATTTGCTATGCAATGGGTCTCGCGTTTGCTCGAGTTAGAGTTATTGGCATTGTAAATTTCTAACTAGACTTTTCTTGCCACATAATTTGAAAATGAAATGTAAAACAATTGACATAAGCGAGCCGATTCAAAGTGCCATGGCTGCCATGAGCATGAGCGTGAAGGAGAGACACAAAAGGAAAAAGAAGTTCGCTTGCAGTCCAACATACCGGTAAACATGCAATTATCCATGTAACAGGTTTCCAAGGCGGAAACAAAATCTTCTCAAGGAGGGCCAAACGTAAAGCATGTAACAGTGATAGCAAAGGATTTTTGAAAGGCAAGCCAACGAACCAGTGAAAGTGATGGGCGTGCAGCGGGGGTGGTTAAAAGTCCACAAGACTTACAACAGGTTAAAGCATTTGTGCGCTCAACCTAAAAACAAGTTTTATGCCCCAAAAATGCACAGCCATATGCTCAGTTTATTTTCAGGAAAGTTCTAGGACCGCATTACACCAGCACTAAAGGCACCTACTTTTAAAATGCAGTTCAAGAATCTCGTAAAGTGCCCAGAGCTCAGCAACATTTCTCCTCTCAAAAGTCTTCTTGCCCTACAAACTGGGCTCTTGCCTAGTTTGACCTCTCTCTGTTCTTTGGCAGAATGTCATCATACAAAACAATACACACCGATATAATGAAAATAAAAAATTATTTTGAAGTTAAGTATATACTGGTAAGTATAGGGTAACTATATTTATCGTCATATATATGTAACTTGAAGATATATATACCATGAAGTTATGCGGATGTGGAGGTAACAGTAGTATATCTATTTGTACCTACCTACTCAATACTTTTTCAATCACTGTTTAGGCCATGGTGTTTTTATATCAATATACTTTTCCTCTCACTTCTGACATATGTCCCCACCTAACTCACCTCTTTATCTGCACCCAAGATACAACTGTTTTAGAGTACTATGTGCCCAACCCTCACTTTTCTTGTAGTTCCTCCTACTATGGCTACTACTTGAAGCAGATCTGAGATTTCACACGCATTATTGCACCTCTTCTACACTGACTGTAGGCCCAACCAGGCTGAAACTGATGTGGCCTTAACCCTTTACTCCTGCCTAAAAAGGACCCTACCAATTCTCACTCCCGGCTATCTTAAGACTTGCGACATTTCTTAGACGACCACCAACACCCACTAAAATCTGGCCCATGTATGGGCTCTGCTTGCTCCTTCAAAGTCAATCTAAAGTCCCAGAGTATAAAGAGGGCTGGACATTTGCCTTGATCAGTCAACAGGGTGGACTTCTCGCTAATCTCGTGGCAAACTGTTGAACTGAATTTGTACTTTATTCATTCTTGTGGCCCCCACAGCAGTTTGATGGCACTGAAAAAAGCATACAGCTCTTTACATAAAAATATACATCCACATCCAACTGGAATAGTCTGTTGGCATGGCAAATTCTTAACATGAGTCAATTTCAGTTTATTTTTGGCTTCTTTTTAATCACATTTCAGTTTTTTTAACCAGAACCACAACTACTAGGAAATTCAATGAAAATCTCCACAAAGGAACTCATTTGAAGGAAGATTTAGAGCTGTTGGTAGAGTCTTCCATTCCCCTTATTACTAAACATTTTACTTATGTTTTTAAGTAGCCATCTACAATATTGACACATTGCATTGCACCATTCCCTGCTAAACTTTCTGCGTGTTGAAGCTTAACACACTTAGGGGCATATTTATACTCTGTTTGCGCCGAATGTGCGTCAAAATTTTTGACGCACAATCAGCGCAAACGTTGCCCCATATTTAAACCCTGACGCCCGAGCCCGCGGACAATAAAAATCCGCAATGTGCGTCATTTTCTGGATGCGGCAACCCGCCCTGCGTTAATGATATGCAGGGTAGGCGTTCCCGTCCAAAAAACGAAGCACACGGCCGTGCGTCGTATTTATGCTTCCGGGCAAAAATGACTCTCGGCCGGGAGGCGGAGCAAAAAAATGACACAAAGCCCTATGTGCGTCAAAATTTAATGCCTGGGTCAGGGCAGGCGTTAAAATGGGGCAAACACACCTGTATTTAATCAGAAAACACAGAACAAACAACAGAGCAGCAGAGCAGCAGAGCAGCAGAGCAGAAACAGGGAGACATGGAGGTGATTTTTATCCAGCGTGCACGTAGACGCAGAGCCCTGCAGCAACAACAGCAGCTACAACAACAACAACAGGGACCCCAAAGGAAGCGCAGAAGGCAGGAGAGGATATTCCGCCCAAGAACAACCCTGCATGGCCTCAGGGAACACGACATCATACAGAGGTACCGGTTGAACTGGCAGGCCATTCAGTAGCTGCTGAGAAATATTGAACAGCAGTTGGCCCCCACTTTAGTGACACCCCACACCATCCCAACAGAAACAAAGCTGCTTGCCGTACTTCACCTGCTGGCAAGTGGCTCGTTTCAGACAACTGGTGCCCTGGTTGGCGGAATATCACAACCATCATTCTCCGCATTTCTGGCAAAAGTACTGGATGCCATCATTCGCCTGACACCCCTCCACATCTGCTTCCCTAACACACTGCAGAAGCAGCAGGAAACAAAACAGGGGTTCTACGCCATCAGTGGCTTCCCACACATCCTTGGTGCAATCGACTGCACACACGTACGCCTTGTGCCACCTGCTGCAACAGAACACCTCTACCGCAACAGGAAGCACACACATTCCATCAACGTGCAGGCCATAGTCGATCACCAAGGATTGATCAGCAATATCGTGGCTAAATATCCTGGGAGTGTACATGACTCCTTCATCTTCCGTCACAGCACCATCAACCAACACTTCCAGGATGGACGGTATGGCAATGGAATACTTGTTGGTAAGTACAGAAATCTACTTATATACACACTGCACAGCAACCCTCTAGGACACACAACACATACACCACAACAGCAACATGTTGACAGGAACACACTGAGGTCCTCACATCACTAGCCATGTTTCTTAAGACACCATTGAACCTGTCACACATTGGAATTTACTGTACAGCTTAATGTGAAGACATTAATGAGTGTGGTTGCCTAAAGGTCACCTTGCAAATTGTAAGTGTCACAATAACCTGTACATTAATACATTGCATAAGTCTAAAGGTATGGGATGTCCAGGGTACTTTCATATGAACGTGTTAACGACACTTTCAATTTTAACTCTGCATGGAACTATCATGTCACCCCCAGTGAAGACACACGGACACCTGTATCACAAGTCACAATGCTAGGGAGGACACACTCTATTGCAATTCCCAAAACATACTGCTGACAAACGGTTAGCTAACAAACACTTGCTCAGCCAAGGAAAAAACACAATGCAAAAGTATTAGCCTACAAGTATAGGTTGTCACATTAGTACACAAAAGAGTCACAGACAACACAAGACAACTACAGCCATTAAAGGTCTTTACAAGAGTGCCTCCTACATCTACATGATCCCATTCTGTGTTTTTCTTTCAGCTGATCAGGGGTATGGCATCCAGCCTTGGCTAATGACACCATTTGGGAACCCGACTACTGCTGCAGAGCGGGCATACAATGACGCCCATAAGAGGACACGCAGCATTGTTGAGCGGACCTTTGGGATTCTAAAGTCAAGGTTCCGCTGCCTTGACATCACTGGCGGTAGCCTACTATATTCCCCAGAGATGGTCTGTAGGATCATACTCACTTGTGCCATATTGCACAACATTTGTGTAAAAAGGAACATTCCCCTCCTCGAACCAGACCCAGACATGCCTGAAGACGACGAAGAGGAGGATGCTGGCCTGCAACAGGAGGGGGAACAACCAAACACGGCTGCTGGAGTGCGTAGGCGCCAACAGATTGTAAATAATTTCTTTTCATAATTTCTTATATCACCACTTAATGCACAATTGTAAATAAAAACAGATAACAAACACCACATCATGGTTTGGCCTATTCATTTCTGCCCACCTTTAGTTTAAAATTGCTGAAGAAGAATGTTGTCTCATTGAGCAATAATGACATAACATTCATCACACAAAAAATATACACCACAAATGTCTGCACAGAGGCTATGATGTTACATGATACATTACCATCCACAGAGGCCAACAGGAGTACAAATGTGGCAATGACACATGCCTGATCCAGACACCTGAGACATTCTCTCATTCAGCACAAAAATGTAGCTCATTTGAAAGTCTCATTACACGTGTTCAGTGACAGGGTGGGACCATCCATGTGTAGGTGACCATGTCCTCAATGGCTTCTCTCCATTTTTGCTACAAACAATGCCCAATTGGAACAAGATTAGCTGCCACTAACTCATGAGGAGACCTGGAAGTTACAGTGACAACATACACCCAGACAGTTGATAGTGGATCTACATTGAACCACACATATAAACATGTACCATCCAATCAACCAAATATTTGCAAGCAGACGATCACAGTAGTGTCCCAGTTGGAACCTAGCAGGAAGAATGAAACATGCCACTAAACCAGGTAATGCATAAAGGGCCACATACATCAACAACCTATTTGTCATCAGCACATGAGGAACCCCGAGATTTAGAAAAACATTTCAATGCAAAATGGTATGTCAGATTGCTCCAAATAATCAATAGGGCAAACGTCAAATGTGCAAATGGGATTACTGAATGCCAAACAGTGAATAATACCCTATGGCCTTCCATGAGTCTGCTGCTGCAGGTGTAGCATTACTGAATAAATGAAACCCTTGGATAAAATAGCAAATCTGGAAGGGCAAACCCTAGGGTGCTGGGGGCCTAAGTCCACCTATACCGCCCCCCAAATATACATGAAATATGCACATGTGAAGTACACACATGCATAAGGCACATGTGTGGCATACATGTCAAAAGTAAAACACATAAGATACACAAATTCAAAATAAGGACATGGTTACCCCCATAAAAAGTGTAAGTGACAATTGCACAACCTGTTTGGACTATAGATAATTGGATTACCGTGAGAAATGTGGACACATTGTTGCTAAGGAATACATCCTGGTATCCCATTCATCATTTGAAATTAGCCATCTGCAATTACCCAAAATATGTGTACAATTATGGGTAATAACCATTTTGAGCAATCATTACTATTACACTGTGAATGCCTTCTATACATCCTATAAGGGACATGTGTCATAGCTAACCCCAAATGTGTATCACTTAGCACTGTTTGGTCATGACAAAATTCCTTTCACAATCTGACAAATTTAAGACATATTTCTCAAAATGCGTCATATTTCCACGCATACAGCTGGGGCGTCATAAATTTTTGACGCACAGGAGTGCACATAATGCAGAGTCAAAAAATATCATTTGGAAATTAATATATTAATAACCAGAATTACATGGCCACCATATTTTCTATGGTGCGTCATATTTCCACGCATACAGCTTGGGCGTCATAATTTTTTGACGTACAGGAGTGCACATAATGCAGAGTCAAAAAATATCATTTCGAAATTAATATATTAATAATCAGAATTACATGGCCACCATATTTTCTATGATGCGTCATATTTCCACGCATACAGCTTGGGCGTCATAATTTTTTGACGTACAGGAGTGCATATAATGCAGAGTCAAAAATAAATTTAATATCTGGTCATCATATTTGCCAGCGGCATAAATTTCAACTCTAGAACTGTAAAATAAGCCTCACACAAATATAAGGGAACAATGTTGAAAAAATATTTGACTCTGCATTATGTGCACTGTTATGCGTCAAAAAATATGACACACAATCTGTATGCGTGAAAATATGACGCATAACGGAAAAATAAAAACGGCGGCCATTTTATGCAGGATGTGATGTAATAGGATATCCTGTTTACAGATTCTGTACTGTGGGTGTACTTTCACTCTCACTTTGCAGTCTCAGATTATTCTAGACTGTGTGGCTGTGTGGAAAGTGTTGTCCTGTGTTTTAGTGCTTTTGTGTCCAGTGTACCTTCTCTATTGTGCTTTTGTGATCATTGTGTTGTTGTTGAATCTTGTGTGAGTCTGTTTTGTATACTTTTGTCAAGTCCAGTGTTTCTTTTATTGTCTGTGGGAGTCTGTTCTGGGTAGTTTAAGTTTGGGATTAGTTGGGCTCTTATTCTTAAGTTTTCTTTTTTTTTCACTACTCTACCTTTCCCCATTTCCCCCTTTTCCTTTTTTTCCCAACTTTTTCACCTTTATAAGTGCAGAGATGTCAGGTAGGCCACGGCTTGCCAGGATGGGTGAGGAGGAATTGGGGGGTTTTATATGGCTTGTTTGCCATTTCCTCCCACTCATGCTGGAGGCTGGGGGCACGTAAAGTCCGGTGGGGGAAGGTGCGCCATCACTTGGTCCGGGTCTATGGTAGCCTGAGGAATGACCATCAACTCAAGCACCGCTGGGCTGATCTGATATCCAGGGAGCAGGATCTGCTGGACCACCTGGGAATCAGGATTGGTGGCCATGTTGGTGAGTACAAAACAATTACATGTGAATAATTGAAAGCTGTGTGGGGACATGTGATGATTGTTACCCAATCTGCTAGATAAGTAGCTGACTGTGTGTAATGCTAGGGAAACCTACAGGGTGATAATTGCACAATGTGTAGGAAGACAAATGCTAGCAGTCAGATAGCTCATGTTTTCTACACATACCGGATGCCTGTAGCTGTGTGTAATGTAGTGTTGCCTTTGTGTCAAACAAGCAACACATTAATGCCTCTATTTGAACTCTACAGGTCATAATAGCCAGTGAAAAATGGATGTTGAAACATCATACCTACATATGTAGACGCCATAGCTAGACAGAAATTTGTAAACCCAATATGATGCTATAAATGAGTGGTGCCTTCAAGTCAATTGAAGTTAGCTATGTTGTCCACACATATGTCACATGTGTGTCTGGTTGGTGTGTGTTGAAAATGACCACATAGCCTGTTTGAGTTTGAGGGGTCATGCAGTCCTC
The DNA here is from genome assembly GCF_031143425.1 of Pleurodeles waltl. Taxonomy (NCBI): domain Eukaryota; kingdom Metazoa; phylum Chordata; class Amphibia; order Caudata; family Salamandridae; genus Pleurodeles; species Pleurodeles waltl. The sequence continues at coordinate 684,069,381 of NC_090439.1, forward strand.
AAGTAACCAGCTTTTGGATGTCTCTCTGGGATGCCCATGATGAGATGAATGCACCCCGATATTGTTGGGGCATATTAATGGAGGTGTAACTTTGACACCACATGACTGTCCTGGCCACTGCATGTGTGTAGTAGGGTGTGTAACTGTAGCAGGAGACTCATACAATGTAAATGTTGGTGAAGAATTCTTCCATGCAGTATGAGCATGTATGAAAGTGTTTCATTACGCATGTCATATTCTCACATTGTCATTGTAACTGCAATTGTTTGTCAGTGCACGGAGTCTGAGTATATTCTTCCTTCCATGCTTTACAGGTGGACCTGCACCGTACACCGTGGGAGAGGTGGCTCATTTTGAGGACCCCGACACCTACAGTGAGTGTGGCATGAGTGCTATTTTTATTGTTTGCTAGTGATGCATGATGGACTACTGTGTGTACAACAGAATTCAAGGTTTGATGCGCTGCCCATTCATTGGTATTGTTGCATTAGTGGGATTTCAAATATCACTTCAGTTTCAGTAGACCAATGCTTATCCATCTCTCAGATTTAGGGGCTGTAGGTCATTCCAGTCGGCCCGCTATGGGGAGTAGGATGAGTCATGTGGAATACACTGGTTAATGTAAGAGTTGCACTGGGACTTGGCTTGGACTGAGTCTGCATTTCAGACTGACATTCTCCAGATAGCTTCTGCCAAAGGCTTGTCTTAAATATGCAGCTTCCCTAGTTGAGGATGGACTGAGTACACTGTAGGTTGGATCTTCCGGGGGCATGTACTTCCACAAGTTGAACTAGAAGTGTGTGGGACTAGAGTGCAATGGCCTAGGTGTTCATTCTACTCATGATCATGGGTGTTCTTGCTCCTCTGTGTGTGTGTTAAAATATGCCTCACTGGTAGTATGTGATGTTGGCCTAAGTCAGTGCATTTTGACATGTGTGGACCTTGGATAGGACAAGGTTTGGCTGACTCCAATTTGTTGTTAGCCCTTCATTGGTGTTGTGTGTGGAGGCAAATACTTGTTGACCTTTCTATACACTCCTGGGTGTGCTTTGAATCTGGGATTGTTGGTTGTTCTTCCTTCCCACCCCACCCTCAAAGACTGCCATGTGATTGGGAATAGGGTACCTAGGACTGTAGCAACCAGTATGTTACACATACTTGTGACCTTTTGCAACTTTGTTTAGAACCTAGTGTACACATTCGGTTATGGCACATGAGTTCAATATTTGCAAAAAACATTTACAAATGGCATTGAGTGAGGGTTGTGATAGTTATCGCATAGAGTGACATATGTAGTGAAGTCAGTATGCGGAAGAGGTTCAGCCATAATGTCAGCTGCATTACCCATTATTTGGTTGAGAAGTTTAGGCTGATGTCACCCATCATGTTGACACATGGATATGCTAGGTGTGAGATGCCCTTTTGTATGCAGGCTTCACATGTACTTCCTCTGAGACTTTCAATGAACTATGTTGTGACAATCGCTGTAACAAATACAGTACAAGTAATGTCAATTGACCCATTGTGCAATTCCAACCAATGCATTTCCTATGGTAAATAGTTGCCATATCTCTTCACAGCTGCAAACATGAGTGCCGCAGAGAGACATCAGTTTGAACGGCGTGCAATGAGATACCAGCACATCCTGCAGGTGCAGTCGGGGTTCAGGAGGATGGCCCGAAAATACCAAGCCGATCGGGCCTCCGGGGCATGGTGGGCCTCACCACAGGGTGGCCCTACATTGCCCACAACAGCCACCACCACCACATCCACCAGGTCTCCCCAAGTGGCCCCAGCAACGGCGGGGACAGTTGACCCTGCCTCATCAGTACGACCTGGACCCAGCAATTTCCAACACGCAGGACAGTCCAGTGGGCAAACAACTACTGCCACATCGTCCACCTCGGCCAGCACACAGACTGCAGCAGCCCCTCCTATTGATCCAGCAGCATTCCTGGCATTAAACCGTAAAATGGACACATTTATTTCAAAGGTGGACAAGCTAAGCCAGGATGTGGCATATATTAAGAAAAGGGTTCGGTCCATCAGGCGGACCCTACGGAGGGCCAACCTCTAGGACTTTATTGCATATTTTACATTTACCCCTCCCCTCTCCCCTCTTTCCTTTTTTGTACTGATAGTTGGGTTTTGGGGATTAGTGTTAGGTTAGTGTAGGTTGTTAGCTTAGTTAGTGTTAGGGAGGAGGGTGGGGGGTCCTTATTCTTTCTATTTTTCATTTTTATGTGGGTGGGTGGGGGTCAATGTTGGGATTCCTGTTTCTTATTTAAAAAAAATAATAATAATAATAATAACAAAAAAATATATGATTGTTTAGGATAGTATAGTATGTGTGTAGGTTAGTATGTGTTGTCCTGCATGTGTCCTGTCTCATAATGGTGGGTGGGGGGTTGATGTTTAGATCGATTCGTTATATGTGTAGAGTAAGTTTAGCTTAGGTTAGTTAGGGACAGTTGTGGGTTAGGAGTATCAAGGTTAGATTAGTATAGGTATGACTTTTCCCTTAGTTGCCTCTGGTGTGAATACATAGGAATAAACATATAGTTAACCCTTTGCATTATGCGTTAACTGCTACTTGATCATGGCCTTGACATCAGTGTAGGTGAATGTTTTTCTATGACATTTGTGTCCTATGCTACACACCACAGAAAATGGAGGTTTAACATGGCAGCTACCCCTGTGCTAACTTGGTAAGTATCCACCATTTGGGAGACCCACCATTGGTAGTTTACATCGATCACCAAGGATTTGTGTTGATGAGTAGGTATTCTACATCACAAAGTGTGCTTCCAGACTTGGTATTGTGGGTAATTTATTAGGTCGGACTGCAGTGTGATGTTCAGGGAGATCTTTGTAGATGAGGTGTTGTTAACACTCTTGTCTTGTTGCCTTCATTGCTGACATAGATCATGTGTGTAAAAATTCAGCATGACTTCCCTTCATGGAAGTATACTCAGAAAGGGTGATTGATGCAGTGTTTAGTTGTGTTTGCTTAGATTATGCTGCATAATTTCATGTTTTAGTACTGCACGTGCCTACATTTATCAGCCACCATTAGTTGACTTGAATTGCTATAGATGGAGCATTATTCTGTCCAACACAGCATGATTGTGTGTGCTTTGTCCCTTCATCAGTTATTCTCCTCAGGATGGTAAGGCTATGATGCAATCCTGGCCACTGCACAGATGTATCAGACTACATGATGTCAGGACAGTTGCATTGACAAGCTACATGGTTGTCACACAGGCACTTTAGAGTTATCTACTGCACAGTTGATGTGTCAAATAACACAGAGACATATTAGGTGTGCAAGTGCTATTTATTGATAGGTGCTGTAGTGCAAAATGTCCATTGTCCATGTTTGCTGAGTCCGTTCTGGTGCATTCTTACATGGTGATCCTACAGAAGGGGTGTGGATGATGCTCCTGACATGCTGGGGTGATGTCACAGACAGTGCAGAGGGACAGGATTTGCCGAATAGTAGGAGAGAGACATTCACTGGCAATGGTGACAAGTCATACAGTGGTTAGCAGAACAGTCATTGAGTGTAGTTGTAGTGAGACTGGCATTTGACAAAACGTAGGACCTTGGTCAAAGTAGGCCATGGTGCAGGGACTAGTGCTTCCGGGTACTCTTCCGTGAGAATGTGATCTGTTCCATGTCTTCTTCTTCTGATGTGTGTGTTGCCTGGTTTGTCCTTGTTGTTGTTGGTTGTGAAGGGGCAACACACACCTCAGTGTTAGAAGACGTGGAGTCAGACATCCCGGGGGCTGCTCCCTGTGAAGTTCTTAAGGGCAGTACTGCTGCAAGGAGGGCCTGCTGGTTTTTGAGAATAGCAGCCACATCACGATGGTAGGCAGCCAGGTCGGCCCTGAGGGGTTCAATGTTGCATTCGTGCACGCGTTGACTGGATTGCAGTTGTAGGTGTTGGGTCAACTGTATTACAGCTGTGCTGATTTCCTTCTGTGTTTTCTGCAGTTCCTGCAAGATAGATGTTAGGGCTTGCATAGCAGCTGCCTGATCTGCAAAGGACGTCATGCACGAACGCACCCCCTCAAGGCTGGCTGCCATATTTTGCATCCCCACCCGCACCTTCTTGGCCAGCTCCCGCTGTACACCAACTACAGTTCTTTCAAAGCTGGTGCCAGTGTCGTCAGAGTCCTCAGCTGTATTGGAGCTGGCAGGTCTTACAATTGAGGTGGTGGATGGGTCTTCTGTGATGGCTGCTTGTTCTGTGCTCCTCCTTGTGACTGAAGGTGGGGTCTGGAGGGTTTCAAGGACCTTTTGGATGGTCTCCTGGGAAATGTTTATGGGCTCGTCATCCATGTCATCAGGGAAATCAGGGACAGGCATATCGGCAGGAGATCCATCTTCCTCTGCAATGAAACAGGGTACAATTAGTGTGTCTGTGTTGTGACAATTTTGCCGTAACATGCAAGCCTTTTGATGACTTTACTTTGTGCTCTGGTTTGGTATTGGTATCTGCTGTCCTTCATATGGGCATTGTTATAGGCCTATGGCCCACCTGTGTGTCACATGTATGATATAGAGTTATCAGACTTGTCTGCCTAATCGCCTCTAGGTGTTGCTTTGTACCAAATAGGGAATAGCCATCTTTTTGTCCTACTCGTCCCTCCGTGTATATCTATTCTTATGGTGAGACCTTTCACTGGCTGTGGGTGTTGTGATTGCCCTGGCAGCACACTTGCCTCTCAGGACCTGCCCCAAAATCTTTTTATTCACATTGACCTATTTGTAATTGTTATGTGGCATATCCTATGCATGGCAATGTTACGATGTGATATGGATGTAGACATTGTTGATGTTTCCAGCTGATGTTGGGTAATGTGTGTTTAATTGGGTTGCCCTGTTTATCGTATTAATGTCCTATTTGGTTCTCAGACTGTGCAGGTGTGTTTCAGTGACCAGTTGCATGTGTCCCCTCCTCAATGCTGTTGTCTGAGCAGTATGACATTAGTGATGTTGCCTTGTTAGCCAGGCACGTGAGGGACCCTGACGTATGCAGCATGTGTGTGTCCTTAGTGCTGTGTGGCTCCTATTGCTGTTTACTTTGGCTGATGTATGTGTCAACTATGGGCATTGACATTTGAGTGTACTGGTGCCTTTGTCTTATTTCTGGAAATAGTTGCAGATGTCATCCTCACCCCCTAATTTAGGTATGTATGTTCCATGGGGAGGTTATTGCCATTGGCTACTATAGCTGCACAGAGATCAGAGGTGTTAGTGTCAACTGTTGTTGCAGTTACATTGCAGTTGTTGCTTTGGCTACTGCATTACTGATAGGGACCTAGTTGATGTAGGATACATTTTGACTGACGAGTGCCTGGATGTAAGTTTGACGTAGTGGCCTTCCCACCTGTCGCCGCTTTCCCTTAGCTCCATTGTTGTCATGACAGGATGCCCCCATGGGACTGTTGTTGGTGCTGTGTTTTGTCGTGCCCCAGCTTCTGTCTGTGCTGGGCATGCCCCCCTGCCGTGCCCCTTTACCCATGCCACTTCATATATATGCTCACTTACATGCATTGTGTAGTAGGTATTCCCCACCCCGGTTGCAGTTATCATTATTGCATTATAATTCCCCATGTGACTTACCCTGCATGTGCGTTGTGTCGTGGTAGTCTGCGTTGTCCTGTCCTTGAATCCCTGTGGCGATCTCCTCAGGGATGACGGCTGCGACCATCTCCTCCATGTGGTCCAGGGCCTCCTGGTGTGCTGGACTCCCACCTCCAGTCTGCAGTGCTGCCTTCCTGTTCCTGGCCATTTTTTCCTTTGTCCTACGTTTGCAGTCATGCCAGCGTTTCTTACACTCGGTGACTGTCCTGCGTACTTCAGCCACACTGTTGATCTTGTCAACAATTTGTTGCCATATGGCCTCTCTCCTGCTGATTGGCAACTTAGAGGTGATGAACAGTTGGTGCTGGTGTTCCGTCACCTCTTTAACCAGGATTTCCTGCTCCTCTGCACTGAAGCGACCCTTTCTTTTTTTTCTATATATGTCTTGATTCCTGTATGGATCATCCTGGCTGGTTCCTGGTCTGCTGTCATCTTCCTGGGGTCTGTAGTGGCATCTGGGATCCATTTTGGCTCTCCTCTGCTGAAAGGGCAGTGTTCGCGGGTAAATTTGACGCTATTGCATAAAAAAAAACGGCGCTTTCCGGGTTGCTCTGTCGTAAATCGACCCACAGTCAGTTGCGTCGCGTTAACGTTGTTTTCCTTTATGACTTGACGCCGCTGTGTGCGTCAAAAAATAATGACTCCCACCTGTTGGTTGCGCAGCCGTGCGTCAAAGTATAAATTTGATGCCCGCACGGCGCATCGAAATGGCGTTAGCCGGCGGTAATTTTTTTGACGCAAAACTGCGCCGGTGCAGCTTTGCGTCAAAAAGTATAAATATGGCCCTTAATGTAATCACATATGCCTTGTTTGTTTTGCTAGAATGTGTCTATTTTTATAAATCTAGTCAGTCTTTACACAGAATAGCAGGTACTGCCAATAACGTACAGCAGCAACACAGTATGCCTCCCAATTTGTAACAAATAAAAAGTTCTATCGACACGGTTTAAATGGGGAGAACGACTCCAGATAAACTAATTTTCCGTCTTCATGTAAGTGCACAGCCTGTGAAAATACCAGGCCGATGTTTATGTCTGGCCACCAAGAGCAATTTTTCAAAATATACAGATGATTATTTCTTCATCTGAACCGGAAACCTGTGCACATTACCCAGTTTATTTGTCTTTTGAAAACTATCACCGCATATGAAAGTGTATTTATTATTTAGCTATAAACAGGTTCTAGTCCACAGTAATGTTTGTTTAAAATGACTCACTAGCTATAATTTGGAAGCTACTGAACAGAGGCCTCTCAGAACTGCACGACCCAGGGTTGCAGAGTTTCTGTGTCGGTTTCGCATTACGTTTTTTAAAGCAGAGGTGTCACAAGTTATTTTTGGTATTTACAAATAGCACTAATGGCTAATTGTGTTGCTCTGCAGAAAAAAGTGGTGCAACACAGAGCATTGTGCTGCATTGCATTATTTCATGTCAGCAGAGAAGTCCATAGTGTGTGCATAGGTGTTCCTGTGCACCCACCTATGGATTTTGACACAACCCATATCTACAAAGACTTGTAGACCTGCTCCAAAATCCCGCACCTTCCTGGGGCTGGCGTAGTGAGGAGAAATATCTTTATTGAGTCTCAATATTTCCTATTTACATGTTTGCTGTATAACCTCAAAAGATAGCTTTTCTGTAGGAAGGTACTCTTCCTGCATAAAAGGTATGCGGACCACAATCCTGACACCATTGCAGTATGGAACAAGGATGCCTGCATTGGTGCTAGGTAGTGCAAAGTGTGCCAGTGCATGGAGAGATCAGACTTGCAACTTGCTTTGAAGACATGATGTAGTTCTCCTCTCTCTGCAGGTGACACAACACAGCAACGATGCTTGCTGAGCTGCAGTATGCCACGTTAGTAAATCTGGCACTTAGGGCCTGATTCTAACTTTGGAGGACGGTGTTAAACCGTCCCAAAAGTGGCGGATATACCACCTACCGTATTACGAGTCCATTATATCCTATGGAACTCGTAATACGGTAGGTGGTATATCCGCCACTTTTGGGACGGTTTAACACCGTCCTCCAAAGTTAGAATCAGGCCCTTAATCTTGAGAAGATTATGTGAAGCTGGGTATGGGCTAAAGACTTGGTTCAGGTGCCAGTTTAGAGTACTGAAAGTGTCCCATAATGCTGCAATATTCCTTGCTCCTACATTGTAAATAGAACTTGCCCGCATAAATGAGAAGGTAACTGAATTGCTTCAAGATTATTCACTCCTTGGCTTTTGCATGGGCTGGCAAAAAGAGTTTAGATCTGTTAAATGTGTGCATGTGTTTTTGTGGGTCTGGCTTGACAGCCCACTTATTTACGAGACCTATAGTTATCAGTTCTTTAAAATTTATTTAGACTGGAATTTGGCTCTGTTAGACCTGGCATCCTTGGCGTGCTCTCCCCTAACTTTTTGCCTCTGCTTCCCATGTTGTTGACTGTGTGTGAGAAAGTAGCCTCTTTCTAGCCTTGTTACCCCCACTTTTGGCCTGTTTGTGAGTATATGTCAGGGTGTTTTCACTGTCTCACTTGGATCCTGCTAGCCAGGGCCCAGTGCTCATAGTGAAGACCCTATGTTTTCAGTATGTTTGTTATGTGTCACTGGGACCCTGCTAGCCAGGACCCCAGTGCTCATAAGTTTGTGGCCTATATGTATGTGTTCCCTGTGTGATGCCTAACTGTCTCACTGAGGCTCTGCTAACCAGAACCTCAGTGGTTATGCTCTCTCTGCTTTACAAATTGTCACTAACAGGCTAGTGACCAATTTCACCAATTCACTTTGGCATACTGGAACACCCTTATGATTCCCTAGTATATGGTACTGAGGTACCCAGGGTATTGGGGTTCCAGGAGATCCCTATGGGCTGCAGCATTTCTTTTGCCACCCATAGGGAGATCTGACAATTCTTACACAGGCCTGCCAGTGCAGCCTGAGTGAAATAACGTCCACGTTATTTCACAGCCATTTACCACTGCACTTAAGTAACTTATAAGTCACCTATATGTCTAACCTTTACTTGGTAAAGGTTGGGTGCTAAGTTACTTAGTGTGTGGGCACCCTGGCACTAGCCAAGGTGCCCCCACATCGTTCAGGGCAAATTCCCCGGACTTTGTGAGTGCGGGGACACCATTACACGCGTGCACTATACATAGGTCACTACCTATGTATAGCGTCACAATGGTAACTCCGAACATGGCCATGTAACATGTCTAAGATCATGGAATTGTCACCCCAATGCCATTCTGGCATTGAGGAGACAATTCCATGATCCCCAGAGTCTCTAGCACAGACCCGGGTACTGCCAAACTACCTTTCCCGGAGTTTCACTGCTGCTGCTGCTGCTGCCAACCCCTCAGACAGGTTTCTGCCCTCCTGGGGTCCAGCCAGGCCTGGCCCAGGAAGGCAGAACAAAGAACTTCCTCAGAGAGAGGGTGTTACACCCTCTCCCTTTGGAAATAGGTGTCAGGGCTGGGGAGGAGTAGCCTCCCCCAGCCTCTGGAAATGCTTTGAATAAGCCAGTCTACACCGGTTCAGGGATCCCCCAGCCTTGCTCTGGTGTGAAACTGGACAAAGGAAAGGGGAGTGACCACTCCCCTGACCTGCACCTCCCAGGGGAGGTGCCCAGAGCTCCTCCAGTGTGCTCCAGACCTCTGCCATCTTGGAAACAGAGGTGCTGCTGGCACACTGGACTGCTCTGAGTGGCCAGTGCCAGCAGGTGACGTCAGAGACTCCTTCTGATGGGCTCTTACCTGTGTTGCTAGCCTATCCTCCTTCCTACGTAGCCAAACCTCCTTTTCTGGCTATTTAGGGTCTCTGCTTTGGGGAATTCTTTAGATAACGAATGCAAGAGCTCATCAGAGTTCCTCTGCATCTCTCTCTTCACCTTCTGCCAAGGAATCGACCGCTGACTGCTCAGGACGCCTGCAAAACCGCAACAAAGTAGCAAAGACGACTACTGCAACCTTGTAACGCTGATCCTGCCGCCTTCTCGACTGTTTCCTGGTGGCGCATGCTGTGGGGGTAGTCTGCCTCCTCTCTGCACTAGAAGCTCCGAAGAAATCTCCCGTGGGTCGACAGAATCTTCCCCCTGCAACCGCAGGCAACAAAAGACTGCATCACCGGTCCTCTGGGTCCCCTCTCAGCACGACGAGCGTGGTCCCTGGAACTCAGCAACTCTGTCCAAGTGACTCCCACAGTCCAGTGACTCTTCAGTCCAAGCTTGGTGGAGGTAAGTCCTTGCCTCCCCACGCTAGACTGCATTGCTGGGTACCGCGTGATTTGCAGCTGCTCCGGCTCCTGTGCACTCTTCCAGGATTTCCTTTGTGCACAGCCAAGCCTGGGTCCCCGACACTCTAACCTGCAGTGCACAACCTCCTGAGTTGTCCTCCGGCGTCGTGGGATCTCCTTTTGTGACTTCGGGTGAGCTCCGGTTCACTCCTCTTCGTAGTGCCTGTTCTGGCACTTCTGAGGGTGCTGCCTGCTTCTGTGAGGGCTCCCTATCTTGCTGGGCGCCCCTTCTGTCTCCCCACGAAATTGGCGACATCCTGGTCCCTCCTGGGCCACAGCAGCATCCAAAAACCCTAACCGTGACTCTTGCAGCTAGCAAGGCTTGTTTATGGTCTTTCTGCATGGGAACACCTCTGCAAGCTTCTTCACGACATGTGACATCCATCCTCCAAAGGCAAAGTTCCTAGTCCTCTTCGTTCTTGCAGAATCCACAGCTTCTACCATCCGGTGGCAGCTTATTTGCACCCTCAGCTGGCATTTCCTGGGCATCTGCCCAATCTCGACTTTGTTGCGACTCTTGGACTTGGTCCCCTTGTTCCACAGGTACTCTCGTCCGGAAATCCACTTTGGTTGCATTGCTGGTGTTGGTCTTCCTTGCAGAATTCCCCTATCACGACTTCTGTGCTCTCTGGGGAATATATGTGCACTTTACACCTACTTTTCAGGGTCTTGGGTAGGCTATTTTTCTAACCCTCACTGTTTTCTTACAGTCCCAGCGACCCTCTACAAGCTCACATAGGTTTGGGGTTCATACGTTATTTGCATTCCACTTTTGGAGTGTATGGTTTTGTGTTGCCCCTATACCTATGTGCTCCTATTGCAATCTATTGTAACTATATACTGCTTACATTACTTCTTTTTGCTATTACTGCATATTATTTTTGTATTGTGTACATATATCTTGTGTATATTTGCTATCCTCATACTGAGGGTACTCACTGAGATACTTTTGGCATATTGTCATACAAATAAAATACCTTTATTTTTAGTATATCTGTGTATTGTGTTTCTTATGATATTGTGCATATGACACCAGTGGTATAGTGGGAGCATTGCATGTCTCCTAGTTCAGCCTAAGCTGCTCAGCTATAGCTACCTTCTATCAGCCTAAGCTGCTAGAAACACCTCTTCTACACTAATAAGGGATAACTGGACCTGGCACAGAGTGTAAGTACCCCTTGGTACCCACTACAAGCCAGGCCAGCCTCCTACACTGTGTGCTGGACTCTGTTTTTGTTACTCCAGGCACTTTACCATTGCTGACCAGTGCTAAAGTGCAAATGCTCCTTATGTGAAATTGTATGTGTAATTGGCTTTTCCCTGATTTGCATATTTGGTTTACTAGTGAGCCCCTAGCAAAGTGCACTAAAGGTACCTAGATCCTGTGCTAACAGTGAAATACTGCCAAAGTCGTTTTTCACTGTTGCAAGGCAACATAGGTTAACATGGGGGTTGCCTTTAAATGTTCTTAAAGCACCATTTCCCTTTGAGAGCAGATAGAATATGGATTGACAAGACCCTGCCTTTCCCAGTCCTGGCCCCAGACACACACCAGGGTGTTGGAGACTGCATTGTGTGGGGAGAGGCACAGCCCTTTCAGGTGCAGGTGCCAGCTCCTGCCTCCCCACTTTAGCCCAGGAGACTCATTAGGATATGCAGGACACTCCCCAGCTCCGTTTGTCACTGGATAGGGGGAATTCACAATCAGCCCAACTGTCAGTCTGACTGAGATGTGGATTTTGCAAGCAGGCAGAGGCACAGAATGGTTAAGCAAGAAAATGCCCACTTTCTTAAAGTGGCATTTTCAAACTGACAATCCAAAAACCAACTTTACCAAAATATATATTTTTAAATTGTGAGTTCAGAGACCTTAAACTCCACATTTCATCTGCTCCCAATGGGAAATTGGACTTAAAATATATTTAAAGGCAATCCCTGTGTTAACCTATGAGCGAGATAGGCCTTGCAATAGTGAAAACCGAAATTGGCAGTATGTTACTTTCAGGACATGTAAAACACACCAGTACATGTCCTACTTTATAAATACACTGCACCCTGCCAATAGGGCTTCTTAGGGCTTGCCTTAGGAGTGACTTACATGTAGTCAAAGGGAAGGTTTGGGTCAGGCAAGTGGGTGCACTTGCCAGGTTGAATTGATAGTGCAAGATTGTGCTTATAGACATTGCAGTGGCAGGTCTGAGACATGTTTATAGGGCTACTCCTGTGGATGGCACAATCAGTGCTGCAGGCCCACTAGTAGCATTTGATATACAGGCCCTGGGCACCTCTAGTGCACATTAGAAGGGACATACTATTAAATCAGATATGCCAATAACGGATAACCAATCGCCAATACAATTTAGACGGAGAACACTTGCACTTTAGCACTGGTTAGCAGTGGTAAAGTGCCTAGATTATCAAAACAAGCAAAAACGAATTACACCACAGGGTCCAAAAACAGGAGGTCAGAAGCAAAAAGTACAGGGAAACCACGCCAAGGGCTGCCAGGTGTAACAACAATGTGAACATATTCAGGTGATATTGTGTCATTCAAATAACACATTGTCTTGTTGGATGGCAAGGTTGGATACATTCTCTTCCATTCCCATACGATTTCACACTCATGCAATGTTAATGTTTCAAATGTTGTAGCAAAGTTACTTTTAAATACATTTCAGCGCATTCCAAAGCACATAATAGGTGGTTAGGGGTGTAAATAATACTGGTTCTACTGTTTTATTGAAAGATGCCATTTTCATAAGTTCGGAAGTGGTTATAGAAGAAGCTATTAGAGGAAAAAAGTGTTATGCCTGCCTAGCAAGTTTCGCAAATCATGCCGAATGGGTTAGGCAAAGTTCAGAGCATGCTTTAAAATGTTCAAGCAGCAACAGTTTTGGGCCTAGCAGTTTATTCTCATATTAAAAATTAGTACTTATGACTCTTAACTTTCTAATTTTCTATAGAGGCCTTATCAATTGCAAGCAAAAACCTGTAACAAGGGAAAGGGCCTTTGACAACCGGTTTAGCCTGAGACAAAAGAGCTATAGGGCTACTAGAACATTTCACATACTGGGGACACAATGTTCTGACTTAAACAGGGAAAACAGAAAGACAGACATTGGAATATTGAAGCAGAAGGCCAGAACAGGCTAATATTGTCTCTGAGCCACACCATTGCATCCAGTGGAGCTCTTAACATTCCACTGTTCTTAATAGGTGTTGCCTGCCACATGTATACCTCTACATTGAAAGGTTGAACGTGCACAACCTGCAGCACCTATATATTACTGTGTGAATTATTACAGAGGCATACCTACGTAACCAAATGTCTAAACATGGTAACAGCAGCCACAAGCCAATGCAAATATGGACAGCCAAGATTATAGGGCAAAGGTAAGACAGTGTGGTTTATGCTATCTACAATTTGGTAGAACACACATTCATTCTAGATAAGTGTTCCAGGGCTGTTGATAACAAATCAGATAGAACTTAATGACTGATTTCTACGAGGCAAAGGACTGCCATTGCTTAAAGTTCATGAGAAATTGTAAATGATCTGGTTAAAGCTGAAGATTGACAGGTAGGTCATTCCTGTCAAAACCAACCTGCAGACTAAAAGCACTCCTGGTGAATCTGGCTATAACAGGAATAAGAGGAAGGATTTTTGATTCAAATGAAAAGGTTTGGTGAAGAAAGCATTTTTTAAAATGTTCTTGTGGGGAACACAAAGCCATCAATATTAAAGGCTAGCTGAACCAAACATGGACATTTAAATACAAAAAACACCTTACTAGCAACTTATGTAGTGCCTGTAGACCTGTGGAGATTTGACTGGACATCTGCAATCTCAGTACAACCCACCAGCATAATTTGCATTCTTTGTAATCAATATTTTAAGAACACTTAGAAACAATATAGCCTTAGAACCCGCCGTAGCGGGCTCTACCGGCTATTAAAGGCCTGCTCCCGCGTTAAAGGCCCGAGCCGAAGGCGAGAGCCTTTGACAAGGGAGAGGGCCTTTAATAGCCGGTAGAGCCCGCTACGGCGGGTTCTAAGGCTATTAGAACATTCTGCACTCAAGGTAGAATGTTCTATTAAATAAAACAAATTCCTCACGGAGCCCGAGGGGATTAAAATCCCCTCGGGCTCCGTGAGGCTTTGTTCACAGCTGTTGCTGTGAACAAAGCGAACATTGGAATGTTGGCGCTGCGGGCTTTTACGGGCCAGTAAAAGCCCGCAGCACTCCATTGTTTTCAATGGAGCTGCCAACGTTCCAATGTTCTAATGAGTGTTAGAAGTTGGAATTGTTAACCTATGATGAAAAGAGACAACAGTATTGATGTGTGCTATGACTCAGGGCCTTGGTTAGAGTTTGGTGGACAGGATACTCCATCACAAATGTGACATATATCCCGTCTGCTGTATTACAAGTGCATTATATCCTATGATACTTGTCATACGATGGGTGGTCATTTTTCACAAGAGGCAATCTATTTTAACAACCAAAGAAAGTTAGTTTTTATGAGAAATATAACTGGCTCGCGTGTTGTAGCTCCACACAAACAGCAATGACTTTTGTCGAAAAATATGCAAGGGGCACATGCTCACCAAGTACAAAAAACAAAAATACTATTAAGGAGTAAGAGTCTGATTTATATGTTTGAGGAGAGAGAACTCCATTGCAACAGCGATGGAGTTCCCCCTCTGGCAAGACTATGGTCAGTTCACCCACTTTAAATTTAGGTGGACCCTAGTTTGATGACAGTGGAGGCTACTCTACCTACACTGTGGTCAAACTCCTCCAGTAGCCTGACAGAGTAAGGGCTGTTGGGGGTTTGGCAATATTTCTATCCATCTAATGTAGATAGGTAGACATATAGCTATTTTAACATGCCCATCAGTGCCAAGAAAACTGGCAGCAATAGGCACTGAAAAGTGCTGAATGAACCCCGGCCATAGGAGCAAACTCCCATGGCCAGGGGGGCATTGTTTTCTATTTTCAAAAAGTAAATTCTGCTTTGTGTTCTGCTTTTGAAAATAAAAAAATGTAACTTTGATGTACAACTTTGTTATGTTTGACGGAGCTGTCGGCAATGGAACAATGCATTGGCAGGAGCCAACATGATGGCATTTACTGTCAATGGTTGAAATGTCTGCTGAGCCAGACAACATTTCATAATTCGGCAGGCAGCAACTCCATCAGGTTGACGCAGTTATTTACATCATTGCCCAGTAATTTACTTTGTCATCCTGGTAAAGGATGAGCCATTTCCCAAATTGTAAATCAGGCCCCAAATTGCTTAAATGGTCAACACCATGTTAGTTATCACACTTTAAGTGTAATAAATGCCCCAAAAATTTAAAGAAAGAAAATATAGAGATGATGTATCATGTCAAAAAGAAAAAAATGTTATTTATATTAGTATTTTAAAACTCCAAATTTATAGGGTGCAGAACAGTGAGACATAGTATATGTGGCCTAATTGCCAGAGCTGCCAACCTTAGAACTGGGAAAACAGGTTTAAGTACTGGTATTGGCTTAACATCTTATGATTTAGTGAAGCCTCTTAATGTCTCTATGCCTAAAAAGAGAACGAAACTGACCTTTTGTAATGTAACTTTTTGCTCACGTAAAGACCTTTAGTACCTTTGGGACACAAAAGTTTTTTAGGAGATCAAAGGATGAAAACTGTAGCCTTACATTTCTCCCCAAAAAGACCAATAAAACCACTAGGATAAAGCTGCATAGGTTGCAACGTTTGTGGGGAGGGATGTCCACCTCTTCCGGTCCTCCAGAGATGAGCATTTTATTTGTGCCAACTTTTCTAAAAAGGCTCTGTAGCACTGATACATCAATGAAAATATCTCCAAATCTTCAGGGTTGGTATATCAGAGGGTTGGTAGATCAGAGTGTGGCTTCTTATTGCAGGAGGCGCCCCTCAACTCCTACTTCAGGTCCAGAGGAGAATGTTAAATTTCAAATAAACCCCTGTAATTCTCTATAGCAACAGTTGCTTCATCTGTCCACTCTTCACCCTTTAGCCACCAGAAGGTAGTTGCACATTTGCAAGCATGCCAACTGGTATGCTCAAAAGAAAATAGTGTCAAAAATGATAAGATCCCTAACAGGTTCACAGGAGACCACCAGAATACCATTCCATAAGCATCAGGCTTCAAAAGTTGTTCAATGAGGGGCGTGCCTCCTTTAGATGGCCAGCCATCCATAATGTGGCAAGTTCCACACACAAGAGGCTAAATCTCTAACATTTAGAGCTCCAGACCCCCAAACAGAGGTGTTGGATGGATAAATCCAGTATCCAAGGGGACGAAGAGGACATGGACTCTAGAAACATGCAAGGCAATTGAACAGAAAGGGGAGGAAAACAAATCACCTGACATCAACATGGAGCCTTCAGAAGTACCTCTGCATCGTCATGCCTGACCTTTCACAGAAGCTCAACATCAGTGATTGCGAGGACCCGCATCCATCCTCGTCTGGCAGGTCTAAAGGAGAACTGCCAACGTCTCCCTATAAACAACCAGGATAAGTTAAATTTAAGGCTGGCTTGAATGTGTTCAGCTGTGCCACCCAAACTGGTCAGACAAATAGTTTTGCAGAAAAAATCAGGCTAAATACTTTTTTTGAGTAGCCTGCAATATGAAATTGAGCTAGAAAAACACTCTAATATGCTCCATCTGAGTACAAGAGAAATTGGAAGATATTCAGGACAAAGTGCACAAATTCCCAAACTGCTAGAACTATAATTTCACAACATTTCAGTGACCACTGTGGATTAGCACCTACAGTTCTCCCTTTTTTTGGTCAAAGTAGTCGGATGTGACTCCAACAGAATTTGTTCTTTGATTTCCATTATTGTGCTTTGGATAAAAAATATTGTCTATTCTTTTACAGTACCAGCAAACATTGTATGTGAATGCATTTACTTGAGATGCAGCCCCCTTTAACTATTGTCCTAACTATCCTTCCAAGTCAAGCAGTGTCATATCTCACCTACACTGCTCACCTATGATGATCCTTGTGTAATGGGCTGTGCTGACCAACCTGCAGATGCACCTCAATTGCGATGGAGTGGATATCCTCATTTTACAACCTAAATGCATTTAACTAAAAAGTGTTACTTTCAATGTACACACATATTAAGTGCAAAAGTTGTAGTAGATAACCATATTTAGGCATTGTAAGCAAATACACATGAAATAACATGTTATACTGACTTACAGTAGCCTGACTACTGATGCCATGTTAAGAGTCGACTTTACACATCAGGGTAAAGAGGCCTATTTTTCACACTAACCTTTGCTTTGTACAAAATGTGTTTACTCTTTCCTATTGCAGATGCTGCAACTTTCCAGAATCCTGTTAGCTAGTGAACAGGCATTTGTTATGTATTAGACAACTGATAGTGAGGTTCTCACTGAGAGGAGAGGAGATGGCAGGAAACGTGACCCTCGGGAAGAACTGCCTGAATCACAAGATTTGATCAAATGTAACAAACCAAAGATATGGTTGTAAGCCCCCTGTGAATATGTGAGAAACACATCTCAAAGTTTGCTGGAAAATGATCATTTAGGGTGAATGGGGATTGTAAGATTTGTTGCTAATGGTGCTTTGGAAGAATTATATTAGTGTGTATTCCTTATATTAGTTTGGCATGCCCTGTAGGAGCCCTTTTAGAGCCCTTCCCAGAGAGACCTCTATCTTTCAGAGAGCTTCCCTTTCCCACCCTGAGACTGCGGATGGAAAGCTTTCTTCAGAATTTTGAATACTTTCCAACTCAGTTAGTTTCAATTGCTTGAGTTGGGAGGCTTGATGCGTATTCATTCTTATTCTCACATCAGAGCCTTTCATTTGGGTTTCTGAAACCGACACCTTACCTTGCTTTTTTGAGAAATTGTCCATTATGCTTAAAACCTCAATTATCTAGGTAAGGAATTTTCCTGTATAGAACACACTTGTTGCATTTTCTCTATTCTATTTGTAATTGTTACTAAGGTGGTATTTTATCTTTTTCTTGAAATATCAACTAATGGATTATTTTAATCTGTAACAATGATGAATACATTTAATACTGACAAAATAAATACATCAATTTGAATTAATCTGTTAATTAAAAACCTTTAAACTTACACCAAATTGATTTATCATCTCTTGTGAAGCTCCACTTGGACATCACCGTTCATGATGTTTGATGTAAATGATTGCTCCTTATCATCTCTTCTTGGCTACTAACAAAGGGGCCTATGAACAATGGCAGGGTTATTTAATAATTATACTCAATGATTGAGGTACAAGAATCCCCGCTCCGGCAATGGGGTTATGCATTCCTGAACCTAAGTGGAATTTGTGTTCATGGGGATCTTTATAAACTGAGACAATGAAGATGATTAGCACGTGAATAAAAGCAGGTATATGTAAAACCTGAACTAACATTAGAAATTTGGGTGTACACCATTCACTCACTGTGACCATACACAGGGGTTGGTTGCCCGTTCACAATCAGTTTCTAAAGAATCAGAACTAAATATAAGCCAGGTTTCTTTTGACTTTTTTCCCTTTTATTTTCACTTGCTTCAAATGTTCACTATTTGTTTTCTTTTCAGTTCTTGTGTTTTTTCAAGACTGTTCCAGTCCAAGTGGACACTTTTCAAATTATTTTAATCTTTTGTAAGTCCATGATACTTTGTCATATAGTCGATCATTATCCAAATTGTATAGCAACAGAAGCTTACACTGTGTCAAAGAGTCACATTTAAATGAAAATGCATGTCTCTAAAATAAATAACTACCCATGTATTCTGAGAAGTCATCCATATACTACATCCAGTTGGCACACTATTAAATTGTGTTTCAATTCAACCTTGTAGCCTATGACACGAGCCTTTAAAGACAAAAATGTTTTTCATTCCATATTCAGCACCATTCACGCTTTCACACAACATAGGTCAGGAATCCTTAATTAACACAGCACGACTTCAATTACATGAGGGGTTCGCCAGCATTGAAACTACAATCAAAAGACATTGTAATTCACCCCTACTTTTATTCAATTTGTTTTATCCCCTTCTTCAACCTGTCTTGTGCGCTTTTAATATCCCTTCGTGTTCTAATGATACTCTTTAGAAACAATGGGGGTTATTACAACTTTGGAGGAGGTGTTAATCCGTCCCAAAAGTGACGGATATACCACCAGCCGTATTACGAGTTCCATAGGATAGAATGGACTCGTAATACGGCTGGTGGTATATCCGTCACTTTACTGTCACTTTTGGGACGGATTAACACCTCCTCCAAAGTTGTAATAACCCCCAATATGTCGAAAAACGAATAATTCTTCATATTCCTTCTTTCTTTGTAAAAGATATAAAACCTGAGAGATCTCATTTTACCTCCAAAAACGCGAGGGTCTAGCTGTATTCGGTTAGTGTTGCCTTGTGTGCAACAAATGCTGACTATGCGAGTGAGTTGAACTAACTTGCTATCTAAAGTTGATTTTCCTGTCACTACCTACTTGGAGCATTATGGGACTTAACCACAGACAACAAACTGAGAGTAGAAACACCTAAGGATAGTATTCCTTATAGAGGCAAGAACTCTGATAAATATAAGACACCGGGCCAGATTTAAAAGGCCTTAGCGCCTCCTTGCCCAACATCAGAGTCATTTTTTTACACTAATGTGGCTCAACGAGGCAAAAATCACTGCGCCATTTTCACAGTGTAGCACAATGCATGCATTGTATCACTTTGCGACTCCTTGTGCCACATTATGCCTGCGCAAGGCATAATGTATGCAAAGGGGGTGTTCCAGCGTTAGGAGGCCCGCAAAAATGGCGCAATGAAATCTACATGAATTAATTGCCTCATTTTTAACGTCATTTTTAACGCCTGCTCAGAGCAGGTGTTAAAATAACGCACCCATTGAAATCAATAGGTCTCCTTGCACTTTGCTGCACTAGCTTCAAAAAAATTTATGCTATTGGCCTAGCGTGTGCCATGGTGCGCAATATTGTAAATACGGCACACCCATGGTGTCGTTAGGTGACGGTGGGGTGCAAGAAATCTGGTGCATCGGCACTGATGCGCCTGATTCTTGTAAACCTGAGTCACTGAACCATAATCTCAAGATGGTATCTGTAACTAGGCGATCTGACTTTAAATCCTCTTGCATCCTCATCGCTTCTATTCTTTTTTTTTCTTTCTGTTTACCCATCTGGATCTCACCAGCTGCCTCGGCCTGACATTTACTTCGACCTTTCTAATTCCCTTTCAGTACACATTACATTCATTCTCTTAGTCTGCTGCTCTGTATTTGTAATGTAGTGTGACGTTATTCTATTCTATTTTCTTTCTCAGCAATTAAACTTTAAATTCAGACCTCGATCTTATTTTGCATTTCAAGCTCATCTTAACTCTTCATTTGTGTTTGCTACTCTTTTGTGCCTCTCCTCTCTGTGGGCATTTGCTACTCCATTTTGCCTCTACTAGCATTCTAGACTCTACTCAGTGACTCTTTTTCCACCTCCCTTCATGCCACTTATTTCTCTTAGTTTAGGTTAACTGGACTATGGTTCTTTTCATTTTATGTGTGCTTTTGTCACTAATGTATTGTTATTGTTTCATACATTTTTTCTTGACAATCTCAATATTGGACTTCTTGTTGCTCGTACTCCCAGTGTTGCATCTCACTGAGGCTTAGGCTAATTCATTTTGCCCTCACTTAAAATCTAAGCTCACCTTGCACTCATGCATGACTTATTTAGATATTTGTATTCCTCCTATTAAATTCAATGTTATTGTTTTTCATTTTAATAATTGGTGTTTTTTTCAACACATGCACAGAACAATCACAGTGATTGAAAGTGAAACCTGTTAGCACCACTCTGATCAGTACTTGGGGGGGCATAACACTGGCACCCATGCACCAGTTAAGAAAGGAGAGACAATGCTGGAAAGGAGATAGTGTCATCTTTCTACCACTGCCACTCCATAGCCTGCAGCCAACAAAAACAAAGGGACATGGTGACCCATCCAACCATCGGACCATATTGACATCCTAGAAAGAGTGTAATGGCCTTTCTGCTTGTTGTGGGTGAATTGGGGTAGTTTAACCTCAATGTTTCCCTGGAGGAAGAAAGCCCTCCAGACACCAGGGAAAATGGTCAAAATTAAAATAAAGGTTGGAAGCGGCCCACCCAAGCACTGGTCTGTGCTCCCACTTCAGAATGGTTCCAGCAGTCTTTCTGCCTCCCTAGGGGGTAGATTGGGAGGTTTACTCCCAACCTACACCCAAGGGAGGAGGCAGAAAGCCCACTACTGTATACAGAATAAGTTATTATCTTTTTTTAAATACAAAATATTGGGGAATGGTGGTCCATTGAGGAATTGAGCCTGACCCCACCATTAACCCCTTCACTGCCAGGCCTTTTCCCCCTCCTGTGCCGAGCCTTTTTTTGGCAAATTAGCCAAAATACAGTGAAAAGTTCGTTTTTTAAAAAAAAATGGGAAAAAGGGGCTGCAGAAGAAGGCTTGTGTTTTTTTCCCCGAAAAGGGCATCAACAAAGGGTTTGCGGTGCTAAAATCACCAGCTTCCCAGCTTTCAGGAACAGGCAGACTTGAATCAGAAAACCCAATTTTTCAACACAATTTTGGCATTTTACTGGGACATACCCATTTTTACGATTTTTTGTGCTTTCAGCCTCCTTTCAGTCAGTGACAGAAATGGGCATGAAACCAACGCTGGATCCCAGAAACCGCAACATTTCTGAAAAGTAGACAAAATTCTGAATTCAGCAAGGGGTAATTTGTGTAGATCCTACAAGGGTTTCCTATAGAAAATAACAACTGAAAAAGAAAAATATTGAAATTGAGGTAAAAAAACATAAATTTTTCTCTACGTTTTACTCTGTAACTTTTTCCTGCAATGTCAGATTTTCGAAAGCAATATACTGTTACGTCTGCTGGACTCTTCTGGTTGCGGGGATATATAGGGTTTGTAGGTTCATCAAGAACTCTAGGTACCCAGAGCCAATAAATTACCTGCACCCTGCAGTGGGTTTTCATTCTATACCGGGTATACAGCAATTAATTTGCTGAAATATAAAGAGTAAAAAATAGCTATCAAGAAAACCTTTGTATTTCCAAAATGGGCACAAGATAAGGTGTTGAGAAGCAGTGGTTATTTGCACATCTCTGAATTCCGGGGTGCCCATACTAGCATGTGAATTACAGGGCATTTCTCAAGTAGACGTCTTTTTACACACTGTCTTACATTTGGAAGGGAAAAATGTAGAGAAAGACAAGGGGCAATAACACTTGTTTTGCTATTCTATGTTCCCCCAAGTCTCCCGATAAAAATGATACCTCACTTGTGTGGGTAAAACTAGCGCCCGCGACAGGATATGCCCCAAAACACAACGTGGACACATCACAGAAAACAGAGCTGGTTTTTGCAAAGTGCCTACCTGTAGATTTTGGCCTCTAGCTCAGCCGGCACTTAGGGAAACCTACCAAACCTGTGCATTTTTGAAAACTAGAGACCTAGGGGAATCCAAGATGGGGTGACTTGTGGGGCTCTGACCAGGTTCTGTTACCCAGAATCCTTTGCAAACCTCAAAATTTGGCTAAAAAAACTAATTTTCCTCACATTTCGGTGACAGAAAGTTCTGGAATCTGAGAGGAGCCACAAAAATCCTTCCACCCAGCGTTCCCCCAAGTCTCCCGATAAAAATGGTACCTCACTTGTGTGGGTAGGCCTAGCGCCCGCCACAGGATATGCCCCAAAACACAACGTGGACACTTCCCATTTTTTGAAAGAAAACAGAGCTGTTTTTTGCAAAGTGCCTACCTGTAGATTTTGATCTCTAGCTCAGCCGGCACCTAGGGAAACCTACCAAACCTGTGCATTTTTGAAAACTAGAGACCTAGGGGAATCCAAGATGGGGTGACTTGTGGGGCTCTGACCAGGTGCTGTTACCCAGAATCTTTTGCAAACCTCAAATTTTGGCTAAAAAAACACATTTTCCTCACATTTCGGTGACAGAAAGTTCTGGAATCTGAGAGGAGCCACAAATTTCCTTCCACCTAGCGTTTCCCCAAGTCTCCCGATACAAAATGATACCTCACTTGTGTGGGTAGGCCTAGCGCCCGCAACAGGAAATGGCCCAAAACACAACGTGGACACATCACATTTTTTCATAGAAAACAGTGCCTACCTGTGGATTTTGGCCTCTAGCTCAGCCGGTACCGGGGGAAACCTACCAAACCTGTGCATTTTTTAAAACTAGAGACCTAGGGGAATCCAAGATGGGGTGACTTGTGGGGCTCTGACCAGGTTCTGTTACCCAGAATCCTTTGCAAACCTCAAAATTTGGCTAAAGAAACACATTTTCCTCACATTTCGGTGACAGAAAGTTCTGGAATCTGAGAGGAGCCACAAATTTCCTTCCACCTAGCGTTTCCCCAAGTCTCACGATAAAAATGATACCTCACTTTTGTGGGTAGGCCTAGCGCCCGCGACAGGAAATGGCCCATAACACAACATGGACACATCACATTTTTTCATAGAAAACAGTGCCTATCTGTGGATTTTGGCCTCTAGCTCAGCCGGCCCCGGGGGGGCAGAAATGGCCTAAAATAAATTTGTCCCCCACCCCCTGGGAGCGACCCTTGCCTACAAGGTTGCTCCCCTTGCGTGACAGCACAAAAAAAAAGATTCCTGGTGCCTAGTGGTTTCTGCCCCCCTTGGGGGCAGATTGACCTACAATCGGCCAATCTGCCCCCAAGGGGGGCATAAATGGTCTAAATACAATTTGCCCCCCAGGGGAGCGACCCTTGCCTGATGGGTCGCTCCCCATCTCTAAAAAAAAAAAAAAAAACAAAAAAAAAAAACACAAAAAAACTATTTGCCCTGGCGCCTAGAACTTTCTGCCCCCCCTGGGGGCAGATCGGCCTAATACCAATAGGCCGATCTGCCCCCGTGGGGGCAGAAATGGCCTAAAATAAATTTGCCGCCCATCCCCCCCCGGGAGCGACCCTTGCCTACAAGGTCGCTCCCCTTGCGTGACAGCGCAAAGAAAAGATACCTGGTGCCTAGTGGTTTCTGCCCCCCTTGGGGGCAGATTGACCTAAAATCGGCCGATCTGCCCCCAAAGCGGGCAGAAATGGCCTAAATACAATTTGCCCCTCCAGGGGAGCGACCCTTGTCCAAGGGGTCGCTCCCCATTTGTAAAACAAAAAAAAATAAAAAAATCCCTGGTGCCTAGTGGTTTCAGCCTAATCAAAATAGGCTGATCTACCCCCCAGGGGGGCAGAAATGGCCTAAAATAACCCCCCCCCCAGGGAGCTCCCCTTGCCTAAGGGGTCGCTCCCCTTGCGTGAAATTCACGCAAAAAAAACTGCCTGGTGTCTAATGGTTTCTGCCCCCCTTGGGGGCAGATTGGCCTCATCAAAATAGGCCAATCTGCCCCCAAAGGGGGCAGAAATGGCCTAAATATCATTTGCCCCCTAGGGGAGCGACCCTTGCCTAAGGGGTCGCTCCCCACCTAAAAAAAAAAGAAAACATATCAAAAATAAAAAAAATAAATGATCCCTGGTGCCTAGAGGTTTCTGCCCCCCTTGGGGGCAGATCGGCCTAATAGAAAAGGCCTTCCCAGAAAAATGCCCCCCCTGGGAGTGACCCTTGCCCAAGGGGTCTCTCCCTTTTGTCAGTTTCAGTAAAAAAAATAAAAAAATCGCAAGCAATCTGGCTTTTGAAGCCCTGGGAGAGACTTCAAAGGGAAGGAAATACATTTCCTTCCCTTTGAAGCCCCTCCGGGCCTCCCCCATGGGATTGAAAGAGAAATGCTTTGCATTTCTCTTTCAATGCGATGGGGGAGATGTCACGGGGGGGGTTGGGGGGGTTGTGGGGTTCGGGGGTGGAAGGGGAAGGGCTTCCCCTTCTATCCTTGACTTGGGGGGGTGGGAGGGAACCCCACAGAGCGCTCCCTCTGCCAGCACTGTGCCTCAGGACGTAACCATTACGTCCTGGGCACAGAACAGGTTAAAGGGCCCTACAGTCTTTCTGCTTCCCTGGAGGAGAGATTGGGGGATTTACTACCATCTACACATGGGGAGGGGCGGAAAGCTTGACTAGACACCAGAGGTATGTGAATATAGATAGATAGATAGATAGATAGCTAGCTAGATAGCTAGATAGATAGATAGATAGATAGATAGATAGATAGATAGATAGATAGATAGATAGATAGATAGATCTGCTTTTCCATAGACAGAGCATATTTTGCTAGTATCTTTGGCCCCGTTTGACGAATATTCACAAAACTTTCCCAAAAAAAAAGGTTCATCCATGTCGGCTCCTTTCTGGAAAGGTTTGGGGTGAAAAATAACTGTATACTTGATGGTTGGTCTTACAAGAGTCCGGCAGGGGTCCCGCAGCAAGGTAAATTTAAAAATGGAGCCCTGTGATTGGTAGAGAGGCCTGTTTTCCCAATGAGGCTTCACGTTCTTGCAGGAGCAAGAGGGTCCCACGAGTCTCATGAGATCGAGTGCTCTAATCGGCGTACTACTGGAATGTTAGAAATGAAATGGTGGTCTTTACTGTTTACTGTGAAAAATTCAAGGTGTTGTGGAAATGAAATAAAAAAGCTATTTAAGGTGGTAGCAAAAAAGCATGCATTCCCCGTAGTTTTAGAGATGAGGTGTCTAAGGGATACTGTGGAGAAAATTTATCTATATTGTTTTTGACTAATTTTTGCAATGTTGCTGGACTCTTGCGAGATCTGTAATTGCTAAAAGGGGTAGATGAGTTCTGAATACACTCCATTAAAAGAAATTAGTATTGTGGTCATTGTTTTTGAGAGGAAGTGTGTAAGAGATAAGTACTGAGATGAATAGATGGTTAATTCATATTTTACAAAAAAAGTTATGATCTTACGAGACTCTTGCAGGTATGTGAACAGTAGAAAGGAGTAGCTGATCTTTGAATAAACTGTAGTATGCACACTTGCTACTATAGGAAGCAGAATTAATAGAGATGGTGTTTTAATTTTTTTTTTACGATCTCTTAATGGTCTATCCTTGACCCTTAAAGACCCAACACTTTCTGCCTTCTGGAGTCTACAGAATCCCAGTCACCATGGCAAGTGAAAGGAAATTTACTCTCACTTGCAATGATGAATGGACACACTATTCGATTTGGGGTCCGTTGAGAACCATTGACCCCACAAACCCTGAGCATTTCTAAAACCTAGGGTCTCAGACATATCCAAGGTACAGTCGCTTGCATGTTTCCCGTTATGCTTTCTTACCTACAATGCCCTATACACCACAAATCTTAGGTAAAATCTGACATTTTCCCTACATAACTGTGAGTGAAGTTCTGGAAGATGCGGGGAGCCACAAAATCCCTACCACCTAGCATGGCCACACTTATCCCAATACAAACGGTCTAGTTAAGGACCACACAAAAACAATATTGACTTCACATAGTCACAGTTTTCATCTTCCTGTCACGGCACTATGCTCAGGTGATGCGCATAACTTTTTTTACCCATTTTACCAAAACACAATGGGCCAGATGTACGAAATTCCGGCATCGCGACTCGCAAATTGCGAGTCGCAATGCTGGATGCAGGATGGTGTCCCTGACACCATCTGCGAGTCGCAAGGAGGTCGCAAAGGCCCACCTCAATAATATTAATGAGGTGGGTCGCAATTTGCGACCCCCTTGCGAGTCGCAGCACTCACAGGGATGGTGGCCGGCTGGAGACAGCAGACCACCATGTCTGTGACTGCTTTTAAATAAAGCAGTTTTTGTTGTTGTAATGCATTACAAAATGAAAAATGAAACATTTCAGTTTCATTTTTTCAGAGCAGGCAGTGGTCCAAAGGACCACTGCCTGCTCTGAAAAAATGTTTTCAAGGCCATTCACAAAGGGGAAGGGGTCCCATATGGACCCCTTCCCTTTTGCGAATGGATTACCACCCGTGTGACACTGGTGGTAACTGCGATTGCTTTGCGACCGCATTTGCGGTCACACAGCAATCCCACATCGCGCTGCGATTCGCAGATAAGAAGGGGAACACCCCTTCCTATTTGCGACTCTCAGTCCCATTTTGCGAGTCGACAACCAGGTTACCGACTCTCAAAATGGGAATGGGCATCGCTATGTGGCTTTTATGCCTCGCAAACAGTGGTTTTTGCTATTTGCGAGGCGCAAAAGCCTTGCTACATCTGGCCCAATGTTTCTATATTTTGCCTATTTTCTAGGTTTCCTCCATTGAAATCTAAAAATCCTGAGTACTCTTGGGATCAAGGAGTGGGGAAAAAAACACATATTTTACCTGGATAGGTTTTGCAGAAAAAAAGTTTTAAAGGCTTAAGTGCCAAGTGCTCTAAAAAGTCGGAAAAGCCTTGGCCTCAAAAGCATTAATGGAACAACAATTTCTCTTGCAGCTTGGTCCAAAATCCATGTATGCATGATGGTCAAATATCCTTACATTCAATCACACAAACAATTTTACCTTGTTGTCAAGTGATTTGAGTAGTTCAAACAATTACCATATCTTTTCTGCCACTTGCTGTTGACTTACCTTATCGTTGGTAAAGGTCTGTGCCACAAATAGGTTACACCTCCAATCAATTTTTAAGTGGTGATCAGTCAGTGATTTTCAAGGAGGTAGCACACTCATGAGTATCAACCCCTCGTTCACTGCTACGGTCTTTAAAAGAGGGTTATTTGAACCAGTTCTTAAGTTGTAAATAAAAACGTGCCAGTGCTCAAAGCCCTCCTTTTAAACCTGCGGCTTCTGTAATTAAATGTGGGAACACGGAATACTGAGGCAGCGTAATCCTGAAGCCATCTCGGACCTCTTCAATCTATATAAAACCACTCCCTGCCCCTTCAGCTCACTCTATCAGCTTTCTGTTTTTTCCCTTTGTGACGCTATTTCTATTTTTTCCTTCCTCCGTCTTTCCCATATGTGCCTTTTGCTCGCAGCAAATGCTTGAGGCAGAAGAATAAGCCCCGGCCCGCAAAAATAAGTGCCGGTGCTTAGCACCGGATACAAGCACAAATTAAGCACTGGTTTGGACAAAATATCAAGTTTAAAATATTGGAGACCATAAATGTCAGAAACAAATATTGTAATTCAAAAATATCGATGTCGGAAATGCCTGTTTTTTGGTAAATGATATCGTTTTCAAGAATATCATTGTTTTAATATTGTTTTAAGTAATATAGCTGTAAAAATATTGTTGTTTTGTAATATTTTAATATGTTTAGTAAACATTAATTTTAGGTGTTAGTATTGTTATTATTGTTTGTATAGCTGCTATTGATTTCCTAAAATATAGTTTGTAATTTAAAGTGATTTTATATTTTGTAATGGTATTAGTAATTTAAAGGGCTATAACAGGTTGTAGGGCTTGTAGGGGCTAGGGTGGGATGTTATTTAATGTAGAAATATGTTTAATACATTGTAAATTTAACTGTTATATTTATTTTTAATCAATTATTAATTGGGTAACATTTTAAGTGCCATATTTTGAATTTTTTTTTTGTAATCGTAAGTTATACTTTAGTAATGGATTGTTGGATTTGTAGGGGTGAGGGTGGAAAGGTAATTATGCTATTAAAACTTTTAAATATTGTTAATAAGTTGTATTTGTTAATTAATTGATCATTAACATAGACTGCAGTGGAGTGGAACAGAAAATATAACCCCTCGAAGTCCAACACTTTCCCTACTATTGCTTAGATTGGAGTGGGAATAGTAAATTCAACCCCTCCCAAGTCATACACTTTTCCTAATGTTGCTTAGACTGGAGTAGGAATAGTAAATATAACCTCTTTGAAGTCTAACACTTTCCTACTATTGTTTACATTGGAGTGGAAATAATAAAGCTAACTCCCCAAAAGTCCAACACCATCTCTGCTTTCCTTAGACTGGAGTGGAAATAGTAAATCTAAACCCACTGAAGTCCAACATTTTCCCTACTGCTGATTTGACTGGAGTAGGAATAGTAGGAGTATGAAGAGTAAATCTAACCCCTCTGGTGTCTAACACTCTCTCTATTGTTGTTTACCTTGTAAGGCGAATAATAAATCTAACTCCTCCCATGTCTAACACTTTCCCTACTGTTGCTTACAATGGATTGGGAATAGTAAATCAAAATCATCCAAAATCCAACATGCTTTCTAACATTGGTGAAATAGAATTTATATATATATATATATATATATATATATATATATATATATATATATATATATATATATACACATATATATTTTATATGTAATCTTCTTTGTTTTTATGTTTTAATTTTTGAAAATGTTTATTTTATTTTCAATAAATGTGATTTTGGGGTTTAAATATATTACTATTTTATACATTGGTGAAATTAAGTAATACATTATTTATTGAATTGTTTATATTGTTTTTTATTTGTATATGTATTTCTTATGAAATATATTTAATATATACCCACATGTTAGAAATGGGGTCTCTAGTTGGCAGTTGGTTTGCACCCTGTCCAAGTAGGGACCCTCACTCTAGTCACGATAAGGGAGATACCCGCTCAGATAACACTACAAAAGGACACCACCCCAGTTTCAGAAAAATAGCCAATATTTATCTATTTAAAACAAGACCAAATACGATAAAAATCCAACATACAGTAATAAAAATATGAATTCTGCAAGGTTTACTCAAACACACAGTTCCTTGAAGTCAATAGCTCTACCTGGGGCTATTATGGTGTCATGAGCAACAAAACGAACTGTCTAGGCCGGCCGCGGCGTCGCGAGCCAGCTACAGTGTCAGGAAGACCGCAAACAGTACTTTGGATTTGCAGAGTGTTGTGATCCTTGCAGTGAGCTCTGGAGAGGTGCATCGCTGACGTCACGTGTCAGTTCAGGAGCCGGTGCAGAAGTCGTCGGGCCCTTGATGTCACACGCCTTGCAAATCAAACTCCAGGCTGATGAAGTCAGGTGCGCCAGCGTTGATGGCATCGGGGCTGCGGTGCGAAGCAGGATGATGCGATGTGCGGTGCTCACAGGTCACGGTGCAGGCAGCAGCTTGGTGACACCGTCCAGTGGCGTCAGTGAAAACCAGCGCTGCGGTGTGAAGCGGGGTGGTGCAACAGGCCACGGTGTTCACAGGTCACGGTGCAAGCAGCGGCGTTGTCATTATGGAAGCGCTGTCTTCGGTAGGGACAAGCCAGTGGTGCAGAACGGGACGGTTATTCGTGACCCTCACTAGCAGTGTCCACAGGCTACGGTGCCGCAGGGATGCCTGGTGACAAAACTGGAGTCGATGGTGCTGGCGTTGGTGAACCGGGGCTGCGGTGTAGGATGGGACGGTGCTTTGTACTCCTCACGAGCGGTGTCCACAGGCCACGGTGCAGGCAGCGGCGCCGGTGTTAGCAGGAGCGTCGTCGTCGGGGATGCCCAGACTGCGGTGTGAGCAGGTGATGCCGGAGTGTGGGGCCCACAGGTCGCTGTGCAAGCAGTGGCTCGGTGAAGTCGTCTGATTATGGCATCGGTGACACCAGGGTTGTGGTGCGAAGTGGGGCAATTCAACTCTGTGCGGCGTCAGCAGGTCACGGTGCAGGCCAGCAGTGTTGTTGGCGGCGTTGCAGTGGTTTCTCCTCTTGAACAGCACAAAACACACAGTTCCCAGGGGTGCAGGTCAAGGAAACTGAAGTCTTTGATGTCACTGAGACTTCCAACAGGAGGCAACCTCTACTCCAAGCCCTTGGAGAACATTCTCAAGCAGGACACACAGCAAAGTTCGCCCTATGTACTCTTTTCAAGCAGAAGCAGCAACTGCAGGCCAATCCAGCCAAGCAGCACAGCAAAGGGACAGTACTCCTCCCCCAGCTCTTCAGCTCTACTCCTTGGCAGAGGTTCCTCTTGATTCCAGAAAGATTCTAAAAGTCTGGAGTTTTGGGTTTTCTTCTTACACCCCTTTCTGCCGTTGAAGTTGCCAAACTTCAAAGCAAAGTCTCAAGTGTTTGTGAAATCCTTCCTTGTCCAGGCCAGGCCCCAGACACACACAAAGGGGTCGGAGACTGCATTGTGTGAGGGCAGGCACAGTCCTTTCAGGTGTGAACAACCACTTCTCCCTTCCCTCTAGCTCAGATGGCTCATCAGGATATGCAGGCTACACCCTGCCCCCTTTTCTTTCACTGTCTAGAGAGGTGCAAAACAGCCCAACTGTCAAACTGACTCAGACAGACAATCCAAAAACAGGCAGAATCACAGAATGGTTTAAGCAAGAAAATGCCTACTTTCGAAAAGTGGCATTTTCAAACAGACAATTTAAAAATCAACTTCACTAAAAGATGTATTTTTAAATTGTGAGTTCAGAGACCCTAAACTCAACAATTTTATTTGCTCTCAAAGGGAATCTGTTCTTTATTTAAAGGCAGCCCCCATCTTAACCTATGGGAGAGATAGGCCATGCGCAGTGAAAACCGAATTGGGCAGTATTTCACTTCTAGGACATATAAAACACACTAGTATATGTCCTACCTTAAAGATACACTGCACCCTTCCACTGGGGCTACCTAGGGCCTTCCTTAAAGGTGCCTGACATTAGTAAAAGGGAAGGTTTAGGTCTGGCAAGTGGGTACACTTGCCAAGTCGAATTGGCAGCTTAAAACTGCACACACATACACTGCAGTGGCAGCTCTGAGCCATGTTTACAGGGCTAGTAAGGTGGGTGCCACAACAAGTGCTGCAGGTCCACTAGTAGCATTTGATTTACAGGCCCTGGGCACCTCTAGTGCACTTTACTAGGCACTCACCAGTAAATCAAACATGCCAATCATGGATAAACCAATCAACAGTACAATTTACACAGAGAGCATATGCACTTCAGCACTGTTTTAGCAGTGGTAAAGTGCCCAAAGTCCTAATGCCAACAAAAACTGGTCAGAAAAATTAGGAGGGAGGCAAAAAGACTGGGGATGGCCCTGCAAAAAGAACACACACATATATATATATTTATATATATGTGTGTGTATGTATTAATATATATGCTGTTTAAAATACTATATATTAAATATTAATACATGTAATAGATGATGGTAAAATAAATATGTTATATGTTTTATTAATTATGTCATACTGCATATATATATATATATATATATATACACACATATATATGTGTGTTTCTATAAATATATACCTATATATAATATTAAATAATTAGTGGAATGTATTTATTCCACAATTCCACATCATATTAACGTTATATAGTATAACATTTATCATTTACTCCTTTAAAATGAGTATATATTAAGAAAACAATATTTGTGTCATTTCCATTACAAGCATTGGAACATGGGATTGTAGTAAACAATATGTTTGATACAATATTTGTGGAAACAATATTGTTTACCCTGATATTATGTCATTGAACTGACAGCAGAATATTGTCTTCAAACAAGAAACACATAGGATCCATTCGGAGACTACATTATAATACTCACTTTATTTTCAAGAACTACTGCCTCCCAGAACCATTGTACTGCTTGGAATGACCACAGTAGGTGAACGAAGTTGCTCAGAACTGCATTAGTAGTACGATCTGAGGCCAACAAAAGGCCCATTCGTCAAAGCCCATCAGCGGTATAATTATACTCCTGCAGAATTCTGTACTGGATGTCTCTATTTAAATGAGAAACAAAGTATCCCCTGCCATATTCTATATGACTGAAAATAATGTCAAGTAAAGCATCTGTTACCAGCCATCAATTATAATTAAAGTTCCTAAGTTGACATACCAGTCATCATCTACGTATCTCTTGGTATTCTCCTCCAGACTTTAAATATTTACTCACGCCATTATGAATCACAATACAAACATTGCGAATCCTTTGCAAGTTGCTGAGAAAGAGGTGAGCAAGGGACATTTCTCTCCTCTTTGCAACATTTAATGGTAAGGTCAAATACTTTGCTACCATCCTGCCAGTCACAAAACATGACAGGGCTAATGTCTTTCAAGGGCTTGTGCTAACCATTCGCAAAGTATATGCTGTCAATGTTTGACACCTTGAACTTTCATGGTGCATGCTGAGGACATCGGTGGCAGCTGATGACAGCCCCATGGAGTTGTATGTTCTTGCAGATGTAAAATCCAATATACTACTTATTGTGAAAGTGTGACTCCTTCCTCGTAAATGGACAGATGTTGCAATTCTGGTTGTGGATTCTGGGACTGAAGTCACATGTAATTGTTTACAGAGTTGCAAGCAGATTCCCACTCCATTAATAGTAATGAGGTGGGTCATGTGCACCTCAGTGGGGACGGTCCTCTGTGCTGTGAGAGATTTGAGAATCCCTCACACCCCAAACAGTGAATCTGTTGCACTGTAATGCAAAACATTGTTCTGAACCAGACCCTTTCTTCTACAGGGCCCCATTGTACAGTCCTTCTATATTTGGCAATTTTGTGGTCAAGTGAAAATGGCAGCTTATAACGCAGTTCTAGTTACTTATGTTTTAATATTACCTATAACAAGCACGATTATTTTTTTGTTAAATTTATTTTGAAGACAGTTATAGCATGTTGCTACAAAGTCACTTTCTTAAACGTAGTGTGGTCCTGGTGGCTTTGCTGTTGTGCAATGACATTTCTGGTAGTTTGTGCAAATAACCTGTTGGTGTAGCGCTTCGTAGTCAAGATCCTGTTGATAGTGAGCCATTGGGTGGTAGGGGAAATGTTAATGTACTAGATTCCATGTTTAAATCATTGGGCTGCTCTAGTTAGTTTGGTTAATGATTTGAAAAGGAGCACCGTATCTGCTAGCTCGAAGCCCTGGCTTCTTCCCCAAGGTTAAACTGTGAAGAGAAGTCCCTCAATCACAAAAGGCCCTTGTGTGTGCCTAGCTCAAACTATGCGCGGTTTGGTGCATCAAGCACAGGGCTTGCACATCTTTATAATTGAAGGTGGGCCAGTGGGTATTTCTAGTGCATTTGTTCATGCATCCCGAATTTACAGAGAAATGCAAAGTCAAAACACACCTTCCAGCGAACTACACACTCTAGGTCTGACAATGTGCGGGCCTTGGCCAGGCATTGCACAAAGCAGAAGAGGTCACATCTGACCCCTGCCTTCCTTCTATGTACACTCCTTGTACATAGTGACGTATCTTTTCCCTTGCCGGACCTCGGATGTAGGAATAAAAAAATAGATTGCAATGATGAGCCTTTAAGCCATGCTTGCAGCACTGTGCTCGCACCATCCACGTGGATGGATGGCAAGGGGTCAGTTGAGGTCAGCAAGTCCTGTCTCGCCAATCAACAGCCTAGCGCCGGATGTGTGACCCACTCTATTCATAGAGGGTGAGTGAGCAGGACAGCATTGCTCACTGGCGGTCCTGCTCCTCCACAGGCCGATTATCTTTGTGGATCCGTGGACTTGGATTATGCATGAATTTGTGACAAGGATGTGCTCACTGCACTTCTCAGGCTTGCCAGAGGCTTTCTGTGAAAATGCGTCCAATTATTTTTGGATGTGTCAAGTTCCGACAATTCCCAGCGTCTCATTTCCTGAAGTGTTTGTTGAACAGTTTTGTTGGCAGTACGCGGAAAGGATACTGGCATTCTTTGTAGGCCAGAAAGGCCATCTCATGAGCAAGGTCATCAATCATGGAATATGGGCCTACCCCAGAGAGAAGGAGCATCTTACTGCAAGGCTCCACTTGAAGAGTACATCATCACTCAGTCTAAGGGACTCTATCTTAACAAAGGTTATTGGTGTCATTTCATTTCAGCCTCTCTTTACTTCAGGAGTGTGCGCTGTCGAGCTATCATTCTACATTCTGCAATTGAGTAAAAAATGATTTGAGTGCTTATCATTGATTCAAACTTAGAACAAGGGCTTTTAAAGTGTGCACTGATCCATTCCATTTAGACAAGTACTGCCAGGGACAATTTTGAGTGCAATGTACTGAAGATTGCATTTGGCCCTTTCTGTCACTGAAGATTGCATCATTGTCAACTACTTCAAAGTTTGGAATAGTTTATTAATGTTTGTTTTCTTCTATATATTATGTGAACTGGAAATTAATAAGCATGCTGTCTGACTGATTTGTGACAAATTTTCTGGCTTGGTTGCTTGCGTTGTTTTCAAAGTCTGGTTCTTCCAGTGAATCTACCTTTAAATGTTTCACCAACTTCTTCTTAAAGGCCAACTGGAGATATCAAAATTGTCACAATCATTCTCAAAACAGTCAGGAAGCAAAGCAGCATCAAGGAGCTGCCTTGTTCGCATAGTTTATCTTTTTTGCCAGACTGATTGCCATTTGCTGCGAATAGCTCCACCTACATCTAATGCACAGAATCAATTTGTTGCAATTGGCAACCGGGCCAATGTGCCTGTTTTAAGTATGGCTACAGACAGTTTTAGCTGCCTGACAATGTTTTTGTCTAGACTTTAATAAAAAACATAGATTAGGTAGTCTTTGGGTCAGATTCCTTAAGCCATTTGGTGCTTGGCTAAGCTTCCTTGGGTTTCGCTTTTACACAGTTCCAATCTCACATCTTTGATCAGCTTAGAAGAGCATTTCTTTTTCGCCATCATGCAATTGACTGTTAGATGCAGTACTCCACCTGCTTGGACATTTTTCTATTGTAATGCATGAACTGAATATTTTTCAGGAGCAGCAGCAGGTGACAGACACTATTTCATGGAAAGCAAAGGCTTCTTCAATTGAAGGCGTCCCCATGACAAACAACACTTTCCGAGTGAAAAACCTCTGAATATAGACAACAATGCACTACAATAGTTGCCAGGTGTCATTTTTTGTAGGAGAAAATCATGCTTGTGTATGCAAAAAAACTTACATCAAACATATATATTATTTTTTTATCGACAAACACGACTTGAGAAATACTATAGTGTGCTGACAAACACATGCAGCTCGTGCGTTATTAGTAAGCCGAAGCCTTACTTTTTTATGCAGGTTGGATTAGTTTAGGAAGGCGGGCTGCCTTTCCTGCATTACATCAGTGTTCTTTCAATTGTCCTGGTCCTGTCTGCCCTTCATGCTCTGCTGATGTGTTGTGTTTTGAACGTGCAGATCTACCTGGCCCCGGGGTGGCTGCCACACAATTCTGTAAGACTGTGGCTGATGGTATTGGTCTTGTGAAAATGTAAACAGGCGTGCCTCTTTCTCTGTGTGTGGCTGTTGTCTGTCACGATATTGCAATGCTCGCTCTTGCCCCCTACGCCTGTGTTCATTTCCCTTCACTGGGACTTCTGTTGCTGCTGGTACCTACACCAGAACTGGAAGTTCTTCCCCAGGTCGAAGCTGCTGAGGCCACAACCATGTCAGGACTCACCATCTAGCAGTAGAAGGTGTATCTGCTGCTTTGTGGTCCACTCCCTGACAGTGTGCTGTGTGACTTCCTGAGCTGCTGAGAGGCACTGGCACTTGTAAAGCAAAATCTGATATGCTCTCATTCCAGGGACATAGACCCCACTGGAAACGGAGCTGATACTAGGCCTAGCCGTAAGAGTTTTTGCATGAATAGGACTGTCCCTATGAGAGACTGCTGAGGCATTCAAAATGAAGGATACCAGGAGACCGTGTCCAAATAGTGCACTTCGACTAATTTGCCAACTTATTATATACAACTGGAATTTCCATATTTTGTAAGGTTTTGGTGTGCCTTCCACATTGTTAATGCTTTATTAGTTATATTTATCAGCACTCAACTCCATTAAAAAATAATCACCAACTGCCCCAGGATCTGAGAACCTGATGGCATTATCGGGACTGTTATTAGCTAGTTCCATACTGTTATAAACAGCCTATAGCAGGCCTGAAAAATACTATCATTGTCCTACTGCAGGTTTAACCTCTGAGGAGTTAATTTTGTTTTTTTGATGGAGGCTGGTAAAAGGTTTGAAGGATTCACTAGAGGAAAGTGACTTCTGAAACCACCTGAATATTCAGGAGAATTAAGAATTACCACTGGAATTGAGCATAGTATTCTCAATTCCTTGAACATTCATGACTTCTCAGTAGAACCTCAGAGTCCCACTTGTGATCCTCTGTAATAAAGTAACCTTAGATTTACTGGTAAGCTTGGTATTGGTAAATCTGTAATAAGGCATTTAAGGCCGGGTTAATAAAGGCAAACTTATACTTTTCTAGAAGTTTAAAATAGTTTGCTATTCACAAAGGTATTTTAGTAGTATATTTACAAGTCAGTAGTCTCACACATAAAAATACAGGGCAGTTCTATCTTTCTATGTGTGGAGACTCTGCAGTCATAAAGATGCTACTCGTAAACTACCTGTATGAATAACAAACAATTGTAATCTTACACAGAAGTGTACGATTACTTTGGTGAACCAGGCCCAAAGGGACATATTTATGGCAAAGTGGCACAGCGCAACAAGTCACCCTGCTGTGCTGCTTCACAGGAAAAGGGCAGGAATGTTCCTTATTTATCCCAATACAGAGCATTCCTGTCCTTTCCCCAGTGCTGGTGCAATGGGCTGCCTAGCACCAAAGCAGGCACCCTTGCACTGTGGTGCGTTGGTGCCCCTGTTGCATGTAAGATTGGTTTGGGGCAGAAAGGCCACCTTCCTGCACAGAAACAATCTCCTGAGGTGTTTTCCTCTCTGTGTGCTGCAGAATGCAGCACACGTAGAAAGAGGTAAAAACAAGGAGAAATAAAGATATTTCTACTTGTTATGCATCACCTGGGGAGGTGTAGGTTTTTGGCGCATTCGCAGGTCTACCACTTATGGTAAATGTGGGACTGCATCAAAATCCATGAATACTGCATGGGAACGTCCATGCAACACCCATGGAATGCTCCTTGGCACAGAGTAAGGCAATGCAGCAGTTTCCACTATGTTGCTTTACTCGAGATTTATGAAGCCGCTCTAGGTGTGGCTTCATAAATCTCATTTTTGAGTTGAGTAGCGCATGCACTGTGTTGCATGGTGCAAGTATGATGCAACTTTGGTCATTAATATGGCCCTTAATTTCTTCATGCACGTTTTTCTCTGTTTTCTCAAAAGTGAACGTAGAAATACCGTAAAGGCATCCTCTAAAGAGAGAGCAGTCCACCTATGCCGTTTTGCATATGTGGAACCATGTTGTAATACAGATTGTGTGATCACTGTTTGTTTATAAGCCAGCATGGCCTGCCATTGATTGCTTTCCCCCTTCTGCTTGTCAGTGAATGGTTGGTTAATGGGTGGGCAGGATGTGAGGGGATGATAATGTTAATGGGGAGCTACCACAGAAACAAAAATTGGTATTTCATTTTTCAGTGATGTCCTTGTCTTCAGATCGCTGCACAAAGCGGATGGCAGTAACTGGAATAACTGTTTTCAATCTCATGGGGTGTTTTCCTCATGCTTCTTTGTGAATGAGTTTCCAGTAAATATTATGGTGGGAGAACAACTGCTGCTCTTTTATTTTGTATGTGTTTTTAAAGACAAAACGTCCTGCACGCCTCCAGTTGATGTAGTCATTGCCCCTGTTGTATTATGATTTTCTAACGCACGGGGGAGCAGAGCATTTCACAGAACTATTTGTACCTGCACATCCAAGAAGTATTAACTTGGTACTCTCCGAGCACCATGATTTCTAAAGCAGCTGTAGTTAAAGAACCATATTTAACAATACCGAAGGAATATGGAAAAGTATAGCTTAGAGATCATTATTGCAACTTGAATTTGTTCGAGATTTTCGTTACATACAGAAAATCATTCATTTGATTTACAATACTTGTTCCACTGCTCTTGGTAGCCCCAAATGAAATCTTAAGCTAGTGTCTAAAGGTTTTTATAAGAACAAAGAAATATACACATCACATTTGTAAAAGAAAAAAACAATCAGATTGAGAAAGAGATAGAGTGTAATAGGCAAAAGCACTGTAGGGAAAGTATATCCTAAAGTATAAATAAGCCATCAATCAAAGTGAAATAGAGCTAGAAGTAAGAATCTACCGAAGAGGTTGAGGTTGCCACAACTTCTAAGGTATTAAAGTAAATCCTGGGGCTTGCGGGAAGACATCAGTGTAGAACACTGGGCCCAATTAAGATATTAGTGTAGGACATGGGGCCAGGGTAAGGTATTAATGAAATGCATCTGGCCTAGTAACAGTTATTCGTGTAATACTTCGGGCCAGAGGAAGTTATTATATTAGTCTAATACATCAGGCACAGGGGAAGGTATTAGTGTAATGCATCAAGCTGATGGAAGGTATCAGTATAATGCGTCAGGCACAGGGGAGGTAATGGAATGCATTGGTGCCAGGGGAAGGTATTAGTGTAATGAATCGGGCCCAAGGGAAGGTATTAGTGAAATGCACGAGGCTCTTGGAAGGTATTAGTGTAATGCATCGGTGCCAGGGGAAGGTATTTGTGTAATGCATCCAGCCCAAGGGAAGGTATTAGTGAAATGCATGAGGCTCTTGGAAGGTATTAGTGTAATGCATTGGTGCCAGGGGAAGGTATTAGTGTAATGCATCAGGCCCAGGGGGAGGCATTAGTGTATTGCATCTGGCCCAAGGGGAGACATTAGTTTAATGCATCGGTGCCAGGGGAAGGTATTAGTGTAATGCATCTGTGCCAGGGGACGGTATTAGTGTAATACATCAGGCCCAGTGGAAGGTATTAGTTACATGCATGGAGTCCAAGGGAAGGTATAAGTGAAATGCAACAGATGTAGAAGAAGAAATCAGTGTAATGCTTCAGGCTGACAGAAGGTGTTAGTGTAGGGCATCAGGCCAGGGAAAGCTCTTAATGAAATGCATCTGTCCCAGTAAAAGATATTAGTGTAATACTTCGGGCTAGGGGAAGATATTTTATTAGTGTAATGCATCGGGCACAGACAAAAGTATTAGTGAAATGC
This sequence comes from Pleurodeles waltl, assembly GCF_031143425.1. Classification (NCBI taxonomy): domain Eukaryota; kingdom Metazoa; phylum Chordata; class Amphibia; order Caudata; family Salamandridae; genus Pleurodeles; species Pleurodeles waltl. The sequence continues at coordinate 684,109,231 of NC_090439.1, forward strand.
TTCTGGCCCAGTGGAAGGTAGTAGTGAAATGCATCAAAGCCAGGGATGGGTATTGGTGTAATGTGTTGTGCCCAGGAAAGATATTAGTGTAATGTCGCAGGCACATAAAAGGTAATGGTGAATGTATTAGGCCAGGGAACATATTAGTGTAACACATCAGGCCCAGGGGAGGTTTTTAGTACAATGCATTGGACCTAGGAGAGGACAGAAGTGTAACGGATCGGACCTCGGAGAAGGTGTCAGTGCAATGCAGCGGACCCAGGGGAAGGCATTAGTGTAACGCATCAGGCCCAGCGGAAGTTATTAATGTAATACATCAGGCCCAGCGGAAGGTATTAGTGTAACGCATCGGGCCCAGCGGAAGGTATTAGTGTGACACATCAGGCCCAGCGGAAGGTATTAGTGTAACACATCCGACCCAGGGAAAGTTATGAGTGTAATGTATTGGGTCCAGGGGAACATAATAGTGTAATACATCAGGCCCAGGGGAGGTTATTAGTGTAATACATCAGACTCAGGGGAGGTAATTAGTGTAATGCATCGGGCCCAGGGTAAGGTATTAATGTAAGGCATCGGACCCAGGGGAGGTAATAAGTGTAACGCATCGGGTCCAGGGTAAGGTATTAATGTAATGCATCGGACCCAGGGGAGGTAATTAGTGTAATGCATCGGACCAAGGGTAAGGTATTAATGTAATGCATCGGACCCAGGGGAGCTCATTAGTGTAATGCATCGGATCCAGAGGAAGATATTGGTGTAATGAATCGGGCCTCGGGGAAGGTATTAGTATAATGCATCGGACTTACTTTAGGGCCCTCAAAGATGTATTTTAACACATTTTGCACGTCCTATCTAACACGTGCTACAGCGCCGAACAAATGATTAACATTACAGAGCTAGGAAAGTGGGTGTGATGCTCGTGCAGGGTCATAGTGCATCTGTGCTAGATGTGAAGCTGGAAGAAGCTTTGAGGTTTCCTTTATACTAACATTGAAAGCAGGTTTTGAGCTCTTCACAAGCGTAGAGCTGAAAAGGGGTTGGATGTCTTGCTCAACGGAATCCTGATAGAATAGTCACATGGCCTCACATATTTCAAAGCATGCTTTAAACACGGCAGTCACTGGCTGAGATTGCTTGTTTCCACTGCCTTTCGACAAGGAATAGAAAATCCACGTGTAACATCAGGATAGGAGTTAAGAACAGCAGTGAAGTATCATGGAAAGAACGTACCTATACACAGTTAAAACACCTACCAAGCACAGCCGAGACATAGATAGCAGAGTTAATTTCAAGTTTTATGCGAAAAAATGATGTGGATAAGTCCTGACGGGATAGCAATGGCGGAACAAAAAATCAGTGCTTAACTTGTAAATAAAAACGTGCCGGAGGCCAGAGCTCTCCTCTGAAACACGCGGCTGCTGCAATTAAATGTGCTAGCACAGAATACTGAGGCAGTGTAAACCTGAAGCCATCTCGGGCCTCTTTAATTCATTTATAGCTACTCCCTGCCCCTTCATTCTTTCAGCCTTCTGCTTTCTCCCTTTGTGAAGCTTTTTCTCTTCCTCTGTCTTTCCCATATGAGGCTTTTGCTTGCAGTACATGCTTGAGACAGCAAAGTGCCGGTGCCCCGCACCGGAAACCACCGGCTCAAATTAAACACTGGACAGAAGGATTCAAAGTCTCACTCAGGTAGCAACAGTAAAGCTTATTTTGGTTGATCATGGAACCGATGTTTGGGGTGCTAAGAGACTATTGGTAAAATGAAAAATAATCAAGGGGAACTAATTAGTACAGCTGTAGATACTAAGGTGCTGATTTAGACCTAGTAACCATACTCCGAGATGTTCATCAGCCCACTGAACTTCACTTATACTTGCAGGAATCGTTGTCATAGTGGTTCCTGTCAACGTATAGAAATATGCTGTATGGCTCTGTTAACATGACTTGCTCATACTGGCACACTTTCAGTATCTTTTTGTGTTTTTGACTCCAAAATCCCAAAGCAGGATTTTCTTTTTGAAAATAAAAAAGCAATGACTCCCTCAACATGGGATTTGATTGCATTGCGAAGCAGTAATTGAAATGTTTTTACTTTCACTTACTGCCGTGTTTTGGTGTTTGAATGTAAAAGCTGGCCATTTATCCTCCATCTCTAAGTAGGGTGGGTGCACAAATGGGCAAAACTCCAATGGCCCTTACTCATTTAGGTCGTTGGAGGAGTATCTCAGTAACAGAGACTGCGTAGGCTTCATCACTGACATACATAAGATCTGCTTGACTTTAAATGAGGTGGGCAGAACTTCAGTTTGACAGAGAGGGTACTCCGTTGCAACAGAGTACCCTTTCCACCAAACTCTGTCAGGCCCTAAGGGCCTCATTCCGACCCGCCGGGGACGGAGGAAGCACCGCCAACAGGCTGGCGGTGCTTCGGTCAGAAAAGGGATACCGGCGGTTTCCCGCCGGTTTCCCGCTGGTTTTCCCCTGCCCCAGGGAATCCTCCACGGCGGCGCTGCAAGCAGCGCCGCCATGGGGATTCCGACCCCCTTCCCGCCAGCCTGTTCCTGGCGGTTTACACCGCCAGGAAGAGGCTGGCGGGAACGGGTGTCGTGGGGCCCCTGGGGGCCCCTGCAGTGCCCATGCCACTGGCATAGGCACTGCAGGGGCCCCCTAACAGGGCCCCATTAAGATTTTCAGTGTCTGCAAAGCAGACACTGAAAATCGCGACGGGTGCCACTGCACCCGTCGCACACAAGCAACTCCGCCGGCTCCATTCGGAGCCGGCTTCATCGTTGCGGGGGCTTTCCCGCTGGGCGGGTGGGCGGCCTTTTGGCGGTCGCCCGCCCGCCCAGCGGGAAAGTCTGAATGACCGCCGCAGTCATTTGACCGCGGTACGGTATTTTGGCGGTCTCCGCCCGGCGGGCGGTGCCCGCCGCCCGCCGGGGTCGGAATGACCCCCTAAGTGTCTTCATTTATTAACACGAGACATGTATTAATCAATTCAAAGTGAATTGATAATGGAACTAAGATGCTGAGATGAGTTGGAGAATAATGAGACACTACTAATGAGTTTAAAGATGATGGCACTGAAAAGGAATTCAATGAGCTTGATTCACAAAGCCCAAATAATCAGACATTTCCATCACATTTTCAACTTTTTAGTGATTCACTAGGAGCCATATTTATGAGTAGGTTGTGCCATGCTTGCACCACCCAACTTGGTACATGGTTGGTGCAAATCACTAACTCATAATTTTGAAGCCACACACAGTTGCTTTGCGTGGATTTGAATGGCATCATTAATAGGGAGTAAGGTAATGCTAATCATCGCGTTGGCTTACTGTGCTCTGGGGAGGTGTTCTATGGTCATTGTAGTGGGTGTTCCCACGCAACTCTTCTGGATTTTGATGCATTCCCAGATTTACAAGGACTTGTAAACCTGGGAATGGGAATGTGCCAAAAACGTACGCCTACCCAGGAGAGGCCTAACGAGGATAAATATCTTTAATTCTACAAATATTTTCCTATTTCTATGTGTGCTGCATTGTGCACAAGAACAATCCTGCATGCAACACAGGCACTCTTGCACCATGGTGCAAGGGTGACTGCATTGGCGGTAGGCAGCCAAAAAGGAGCCAGAAGAGGAGGGAAGGGGAGTATAAATATGGCACATTCCTGCCCATTCCCTGTGACACAGGACAGCACAGCAAGTGACTTGCTGCAATGCCCATAAATATGGGTCTAAGGGCCTCATTATGAGTTTGGTGGTCCTGTGACCACCATGTTGGCAGTGGCGGTCCTACCACCAACAGGCTGGCAGAGAAAACGGCCAAATTATGAGTTTGGCGGTGGTGCACACAGAAAACCTCCAAAGCACCGCTGGCACCGCCCGGCAGGATAGACTGCTGTGGTCGATTGTAGGCACCAACAGTCCTGTTGAGACCATGTTTCCGCCGGACCAATTGCAAAGTAGCACACTGCCAATATAACTGCCCCAGTTGAACCACCACGGAACCAGGCAGAAACAAAAAGTATAAAGGAAGACACTCACCTCCAGGAAACCATGCACATCCGGAACCACCATGGAAGCACAACTAGACGTCATCCTGCTGCTCCTGCTCGCAGAAAGACAACAGAATTGTCGCCGATGAGGCAGACAACAACCATAAGTACACACGCTCATCTGCTACAGTTGTCAATTATAATAAATTGTACAGTTACATAACATACCATAGGGATGGGGGGGGTGAGAGCTGAGCTCACCCATAACAGTAAAGTGACATAGACACACACACACCCACTCTCACATACTGCATCAAGGACACTCACACAGGCACAGCATGCACACTACAGCCAGCACACTCAAACACCATACATCTATACCACACAGTTACACACAGCAACACAGCACAGGCTCACATATTAACATATGAACTTATTACAACAACATGACAACTGCGCAAATATAAACACATCACACACTCATAACCAACACTGACCAGGTACTGCACACACATACAAGAATAAACAACCATATGTGATGGAACACACACAATAACACCATCATACAACCTAGCAATTGGCACACACATTACACACACACACATAGCACATAAAACCTATAATGCCATGCACAATACTCACAGACTCAAACAGTCCAAACACACAAAGCCACACAGCACAACAACAAACACAACACAATACCGTGACAACAACTTTTCAGCTACATTCACATACCCATCATACAACACACACCCCACCCCTGGGGGACAACAGCACTGCACACAGCCTCACATACTGTTGAAACAATACATGAAGCACAAGCAGAACACACAAACACATACTGGCACACAACCAATGTCAGCCAGGAACAATTGAAACCTAGGAAAGGAAATGCAGGATAAAGTAACCAATAACACCAACAACTGGTTGGCTTTAATTTGGGGAAATTAGGCAATGAATATGTGTGAACAAGGCCATAGGCCAGTCCATAGTCCTCACAATTAGCACCAAAGGCACAAAATGGTGCCCCTACTTGACTCCTGACTGCCATGTAACCTCCATAGGACGAAGCATCAAGGGTGCTGGTAGGCACCCCAGGAATTTTTGGGGGGTGATGGGAGGGAGGTTTGGACTTGGGCTTGGGAGGGGGGCTTTAGGCTTTACGTTGGATGTTTTTGGGAGGGTTAGACTTCTTTTTGGCAGGGGTCGGGGCATGGGTGCTGACAGGGGGTAGGAGAGGCTTTGTATGTGGAAGGGATGGCTTTGGGGATAGTAGCAGATCTTTTAGGGGTGTCAATGGGGGAGAGTAGGGAAAAGGTCAATCTCACAGAGGAAAATCTTCATAGACATAAGGGGGTGGTCATCAGAAGGGGGTTTGAGTGTGGAGGGTGAGGGAGTGGTTGTTTGATGTTTATGTGTGGATGGCTTGGGTGCATGTTTGTGGGAGGTGTGCGTGTGGGTGGTGAGTGCCTGTTGGGTGGGTGAGTGAGCGCGTTTATGTATCTTGGGCTGAGGAAGGGTGGAGGTGCTGGGGGATGCTGTGGTGTGTGGGTGGATGTCTGTAGGGGTGGTGACTGCAAGTATGGTGGATGTGCTGCATGTAGGCATGTCAGTGGTTGTGGTGTCTGCAGGTGTGGTGACTGGGGTGGATGTCTGAGGGTCTGCAGGAGTGCTGTCCATAGGTCAGATATGTGTGGTGGCTGGATCAGTGAATGTTGGTGTTGTGTCTGCAGGTGTGTCAGGTGTTGCGTCTGTGAAGGTGGGGGTGTCAGGGCAGGTTGTGACTATTGCTGTGTTTGCAGGTGGATGGTGTTTGTGTGCAAGCCAGTGGTGTGCCCTGCGGTGCTTATGTTTATGTGGGCTTCCCTTGTCTGTTGAGGTGGATTCATGCAAGTCTGTTTGTGTGCTTTGGCTGGGACCAGGAAAAGGGCATTCAGACATGGAAGAGGAAGGTGGAGGAGGGACGGTAGACAAGGAGTGACTGGCTGCCATCAGTGTGGAGGCCAGAGCCTGAAAAGATCTCTGTAAGCCAGCCAGCGCACAGTAAGGTGTGAAGATGTTAACCTTGTATGTCATGTGACATGTCACAGCCTCACATGATGCTGTTACTTATCAGAAACCATTAGAAAACTAGAGATTACTTGATTATGTCTAACTCTATGTAGCACATAGACATGAATCTTGAGACATTGCAGAGAACTGAGAGAAAGGACCTACACACCTTACCATTATGACATTGGGAGGATTGACTTTTTTGTAGGAACGGACAACCAACAGGGTAGAAAAACAGTATATTGGCACACATATGACACAGTCATATGTGCACCGTTATGTACCATTGTACTGAGGAGACAACATAGTTGAGTAACATGTTTCAAAATACATTTGTATGTGCACACCTGTGTGCTAAAGATGGGTATTATTCAGCACTGTGTTCACAGGACATCTGTGACATTTGCACTTACCATATTGTCAGAGCTAACAATCGGTTCCATCACTTTTTCACCTGGTAAAGGGGCAAACCTGTGTTAGGTCTGTACTTACCCACTTGTGGCTACTGTGCTTCTTTCAAAAACCCATCCAACTCAGTGTAGGACACGGTCAAAATGTGGGCCAAGGGGGGTCATGTGCGACTGGAACCGCGTCCTCATTGGAGGACATCCCCAGCTGGGCCTCTGCAGTCTTCTGGGCTCAGCGTCTCAGGTACTCCCACCAATTCCGACAGTGGGCTCTCCATCGGCTGAGGGGCCCCAGGGTCTGCCCTTTCTTCATGATGGCACACCAAATCCCCTTCTTATGATGGGCGTTGACCTGCATGGATGACAAAGACAAGAAAGCATGTCATGTCCACATGTACCACATTAAAACAAGCAGAGTTATTTATAAGTCAGTTCAGCAAGCCAAACACAGACTGTCTTGAACATCCACTGCACTGATATATGAGCATATACAGTGAGGGCATATGAGAGCTGGAAACAGGCAGACAACATGCATCTCCAGCACCAGCTGTCATGTTATTACATATGACCAGACACCCAACACATTTGAAGATGAGTTTTTGCAGGTGAAGTCTGGCATAACACTTTCACTAACCATGTGCAACAGTCCCAAGGTGGCTCAGGGAACATACATGACACACTCTCCACAATGTCTCAGGACTCTAACTCTGTTACCAAAGATTAGTACATGCCAGGAAAGTCACCCATTCTAACACAACTTTAGCACCCAAAAGCCCTTAAGGACACAATTGGAAAGGCTTATTAGCCTTTGCTTAGCATATAAAAGAATAGTTGAGCTAATGAGATATATGTGTGCACATGGTGCACTTACCTGCTCCTCTAGTACAAAATAGAGCTGTCCATACAAGGGTAGGACCTCCTCCATCAGCTTCTCCTGCTCCTTGGATAAGAAGGTAGGGGCCTATCACCTGTAGGACGTGGCATGATTGCTCCCAGAGTCAGCACACAGCAGCTCAGATTGTGGAGGTCTTGCTGGCAGCAGTGTCAGGAGTCAAGTGAGAGATGAAGTATGAGATGGTGTACACGTAAGAGGCCATCACCTCTGGCAGAAAACGATATAGGCAAGAACCTAGCCTATATTGAGTCTGGTCTTGAAGGCTGTACTGTCTGCATTGTTAAAACACCTGGACAGCTACATCAGTTTCCCAATGTGAAAATTTGCCCCATGTGCAGACAGATTTTTATGGTTTGGCACACAAACCACATGCAGTGGGAGCCATTAATGGTACCCATGTAGCCTTGCTTCCCCCACATGGCAATGAACAGGTGTTTCAGACCAGGAAAAACTTCCACTCCATTAGAGTCCAAGTAGTCTGTTTGGCGGACCTCTACATTTCCCAAGTATGTGCACAGTACCCTGGTTCAGTCCATGATGCCTTCATCATGCGGAACAGTGCTATCCAAGAGCTGATGATACAACAGTACCCAGAGATTGCCTGGCTGGTTTGGTAAGTTATATATGTCATGGGTGTTAGTATCTTACGTCTGCTGCCAAATGTAAGAATGTCCAAGATTTATGTTTGCACATAATTCCTTACAAGAGATTCTGACTACCAAATCCATCCCTGGTTGTTGTCACCAGTGAGGTACCCAACTATGCCAGGTGAAGTTCACTTCAGTGAAGCCCATGGAAGGACACAGCATGTCGTGGATCAGACTTTTGGCCTCTTGAAGGCAAGATTCCATAGCATTGATATGTCTGGTGGAGTTCTCCTCTACTCATCTTCCAAAGTGCATCAGATCATTGTGGCCTGCTGTCTGCTCCATAACCTCACCCTAAAGTGTAGATCCCATACATCCCTGATGAGGGGGAGCCAGCAGTTCCACCTGGTGAGAATGCAGAAATGCCACATGAGGATGACAGTGATGAGGATGAAGGTGGAGCCATCTGGGCAGATCTCATCAATCAGTACTTCACCTGACTGTAGGTATGTGTTGTTCTGTTATTTGATTGACTCAGTGGGGTAGTGGTGGGGTTATGGATGTTTAAGAAGGGTCTTTCTATGCCCATCAAAAATGTTATTCATTGCTTTGCAATACATATCCCAGCTTTTAATGCAAAATAGTAAATGGAGTTTAAACTGTCATGATGATCATTTTTGTTATTGCTTGTCACAATGCACATTTTAAGTAATCATTGTTTGTTTATGACATGTATTTTCAGGTCATGTTTACCCTTACCTGCCTAAAATCCTTGTTTCAAATTTGTATTTTCCAGATCTCTTCACAGTGCCATCCTCACGTGGAAATGTCTGAATATTGTCACTGGCCAGTGGGTTTAGCTGGTCTGACATGTGGAGTGGACATGGATTGCTCCAGGTAGTGTCTGACAATATATTGGTGGAGTATGGGTTCCATGCCCAGGCTGTCAGGACAGTGGGATGGCAGTGTTTGGCATGGTATGTGGGTCCAATGGTGTCATGTGTGTGATCATGTGTCTATGGCAAATGTCTTCCTGTGCAATCCATTCACTCAACCATCTCATTGGTTTTATAATAGTCTATCTTACTTGCATGTTGCAGTGGCCGTAGAAGAGTCACAAGGGGAACCAATCATTAGAGGATCAATTCCTGGCATTGATTGTAGTCTGTAGTCATGGTTGTTTTGGTGGACGTCCATGTTTGTGGGGGGTTCTTCAGGTACAGAGACGGGGTGTCTGAGGCATGTCCCACCCCTGGCAGAGCCTCCATTCCAAGGCTGTCACAGATGTAGAAGTGGCTGGTGTTACATAGCCAGTGGAAGGGGTTTGGTGTTGTGGACAGGCCCTGCTCAGGGTGGTGTTGATGTTTCTCAGCACCCCTGTTAGGGTGACCATGTGGAAATTGAGGGCCTCTCACTGTTGCATTACTTCCTGGTTGTTGTCACTCTGCAACTGCTTGATCTCCCCATCATGACAAGTACTTGGCCCATCGCGCCTTGGGACTGTTGGTAAGCTCCCAAGACTTGGGAGATGATGTCCTGGCCATTTGTATGCCTAGCAGCCTCAGTCCTCTGGCCCACACCATCCCTTCCACTCACCCTACCCCCACGTGCCTGTGCCCTTGGCACAGTTTGCTCACTGCCACTGATGGCAGGTCCTTCATTGTCAGGGTTTTCTAGTTGTGACGCTGGTACTTGTACTGGTGGGCACATGATGGTAGAAACTGTCTTAGGGACACAGGTTTGGGGCAAATGGTTGCTTGGGTTGTAGATGTAACAGTGCTGGGTGGAGTCTATGTGGGCAGGGTGAGGCTGACAGTTGTGGACTGATCAGGTATCAGATGGGCAAGAGTCATCCTCATTGCCTGCACATCCAGGGATGTTTTAATCACTCAGGGTTTCATCCAGGTGTCCTCTCTATGGTTCCAGTGGCAAGTAGACGTTTTGAAGAAGTAGAACAGACAGTTACAGATTGTAATGCAACATGTGGTATCAAACTTTGACATATGTAGATATGCTTTGAGCCATGTACAGAAAGGCTTTGCTTGATCCCAGTCTATAACAGTGACACCTGCTTTCAAATCTGGAGTACAGCTATGTAGGATACAGACTATTACTATATCATACACCTTTCTACAGGATGTCTGAGTATCTTGGCATTTGGATGTCTGTTCATAAACTCATACCTTGGCAGCTGTGTAGCTTTATATTTTTCATGTTACCTCACAGTTAGAAGTTCTTCGATACTGAGTCAACAGACAGCTGCACAATGTAATGTGGAAACTGACTTGTCCATCAAATTAGGAGTAACCATTTTACCTGGCCATAAGCGTCAGGTAACACCAAGTACAGCACGCTGCATATATGTGTGTTCCCCCCAGGCAAGACTATTTTAATAGGTGATGGGACGTAGTAGGGACAGTTTAGAGGAGGACACAGCTGTTGTTGTGTGTTGGTGATATTGTACTGACAGATGCCAATAGCATTGCTGTCATTGCCTTAGACTGTACAATTGTGAATCATTCAGGTGGGTTTAGTTGATTGTTTAGTTGACATAAGGCAAAACTCGTTGAGATACCCTGTTCTGGTTTTCTTAATGGTGGAACTGTGCCTGCTAGGAGTTGTAGTGCTGTCAGTTCCTGTGCTACCCACGTCATACACAGACACTATGCCCCAGGTGAGTTTAGTTGACATGTGGAATTCCGGGCAGGATATTCGGACAGTTAGACACAGGGGTGGTGAGTGGGTTGGCTGTTAAGATATCAAAAGGTGATTAGTGAGCATGTAAGACAAAACGTTTGGGTGACATCTTAGGTGTTGTGACTTACCCGACTCCACTCCCCCGGGTATTCCTGACCTTCTTCTCCCATGAGCCTAACACTGGAGGAGTAGATAGGGGACCATGGCCAGGCTTGCTGACCACCAGCTGGTGCCTGACAGCCATGGAATGCACCTTCCCCCTGAGGTTGTTCTACCTCTTCCTGATGTCCTTCCTTGTGCGTGGATAGCTGCCTACAGAATTCACCCTGCCAACTATTGTTTACCACATCTCCATTTCCCTGGTGATAGTAGTTTGCTGGACTTGGGATCCAAATATGTGTGGCTCTTCTCTGATGATTTCATCCATCATGACCCTCAACTCCTCATCAGTGAAACAGGATTTTTTTGGGGGGACATGGTGGTGCTGGTCAACATGGAAAAGTAATAAAAACGGATGATGATATGTGGGTGCTGTGTTGTGAGTGGGTGACGGTTGGTGCCTGATGTGTAGGATACTAATTTGTGTGTTGGGTATGTTGTGCAGGTGTGGGATGAGTGGTATTTGAAGTGTGGAGGGATGCCTAAACTATGTAGCATTCTGGTTGCAAAGGACCGGGGTGTGTGTTTTATAGTGCAGTTTGTAGGTATTTCGGGTGTGTGGATGTGTGTCAGGTGTGTGGAATTCAAACTATCCAAAGTAGTGTTGTGTATTACTGCGGAGACCGCCGACCGCCGACCGCCGTGTTTCGCACCACCATAGTTTCTCCACCATGGAAGAACCGCTACTGTGATTTGTGTGTTCTAATAAATGTTGTGGATGTTTGAGGGGATGGCGGTGCTGGTGGTTGGACTGCCGCTTTCCCACCATACAGTGTCCTGGCGGTGTTGATATTTTGGATGTCTTTTGGCAGGCTTAGCTATGTAACTCATAATACAGCGGTCTGTATGACTGCCAACATGGCAGTCTTTTGGTGGCTGCCACCACGGGGTCCTTGCAGTCATATTGCTAAACTCGTAATGAGGCCCTAAGTGTCTATGGAGCACTCTAGGAAATCTGTGAAAGTCTTATATTTGCTGTAGTACTCATGTATGTAAAATCTGGGAGTGCAGAATTTTCGCCAGATGGAACATGCTGTGTAAATGAAACATAAATGTGCATTAATGCTTCCATTTGGCGTTTGGCTGAATTTGGCCTGAATTCTGCATTACAGAGTAGCCAAAACTCAGCCAGCTCTGCAGGCAAGGCAGAATTTATCACCCGCCCTAATGAGAATACATACAAATTGACAAGTGTATGTTCACCTACATTTGTAGGATGACTCTCTCGGAAACACTTACAAGCACCACCATAACGCTAATCTTACACATCCCGTTTTTTAACAGTTTTAGATTTTTTTTTCTTCATATTTACATTTTCTGCACATAAAATAACTTCATATACACTGATTTTGTATAGTAGGATGTGGAATTTAGATAGATAGATAGGTAGATAGATAGATAGATTCTTGCAGAGTGAACGTGTTGTTTATAGGCTTTAAAAGATAGTGATCAGATTGCTATTCATGTGCTCTGGGTTTCAGTGAGAAGTGCTAATGCTTCTGCCAGTTATGCACAAAGTTCACCCAAATATTGTTTGAGGGTCAAGATGGAAGTCAGATTGTCAACATGAACACCTCAGTGCTAACGCTGGAGTCCTGCACTTAGTAAATAATGTAAAAACTTTGACTACTACTCTGACTCTAGAGTCTCCGGTGTCATTAGGAGTCAAAAAGTGATTCTTTCTTCTAAATCAAATAATGGAATTCTTGCATTCCATAAATAGAACTGTAGTGGTAGGAACACAATTAACTAAATATCCTGATGTACAATGTTATTTTACAGTTGCAAAGCAGGCTCTTCACAAACCCGCAGGGTTTGTGCAAGTGAGAAGGGGTTTATAAGGGGCATTCCAGAGGAACACTGCCTGCTTTCCCCAAGGTCTTTTTAAATAGGAAACCATTTTTAAACAACACCAGTTCCATTAATGGACTGTTTTGCACTTTGGTAAAGTAAATGCAGATGCTAGAGGTCTTCTGTACCTTGCAGCCCCCGATCTCTGCATTAGCAGCCAATTACACTTGCTTCAAATTGCAACCTGCCTGATATTCATTAGGTCGTGTTGCAATCCCTCTGAATGTACAATTTGCAAATCAGTTAGTATGTAAATTACACCTCCCTGATTTGCGAATGGAAATAGGACAGCATGTCCTAATTTATTTTCCCAGAAATCATTCCGCCGTGGTCTAGACTGACAGATAAACTGCATATGACAAAAATGCTGTGGCTTGAATAGTCTGAGGATTGAAACGCTGACAACATCTTCATGCAAGAAGCATTATATCGACTTCCAGTCAAAAAGAAATCGGTTTTCCAATTATGTGCCTTGCAATTAAAAGCTTACTCAAAGGCTATGTCTTATTTGCAGTCTTTTTAAATCTTTAACACTAGAAAACTACATCAGGGACCAGCTCCTACTCCTTCCAGACACATTTTCCCAATTTTCGGCAGTATTGTAAAGAGAAATTAACTCTTGCATGAACCCAGGCTTCCCACATGCTAACATTTAGCATCTTTTCCTCCCATTCTTCTAACCTAGGAGAGGTGGGGATTTCCAGTACTTGGTAATCTGAGATATAATTAATGGTAATTCCAAAATATATTCTTAGAATTCCATCTGTAATCTGCTCCTGATTGACAGGTGATTAGTAATGTCCATCAGATTTACACTTACCTTCAACAGCCGAAGTTTGGAACCTTCTTCTGAAGAATCTTTGAGAACTTCCCACACGTCCTTCGATCACAAAAAATGGTATTTAATATAAATATTTGATCATTTGTCATATCCCCTATGTGTTGATCCTTCATAGAAGACTTTGCAGAGACAGCTAACATCTACTGAAAATCTGTTAATATTATTTGAGATTGAACCACCACAATATTGTCATCTGATTACCGGTATGGCTGGTGGAGATTATAAAATATCAGGGACTATATATATTTCCTAGTCGCCTAAATGCACTTGACATGAATAATGAGTCAATGCCTAATAAAGGACACCTTGTTCACTGGGTACTTAAAAACATATGAGACGTGTCAGTGCAGCCAGAGGCCTGGTCAGATCATTCACTGATTACTTGAAAATCTCATTTATCATCCACTCTCAAATACACTTTTTACTCCAAATCACAACAGCCAAAGAAATAGGAAAATATGAAATACAAATAAAAAACAGTCAAGTAGAAGGATTTGCTCATTAAACTGGCAAACAGCTTGGATAGGGCAGATCAGACCACACAACAGGCAGTGTGGAAGACCACTTAGAAATGTCACTGATCATTAGCTTTATATATAGGGATTTCATGATTACAGTCCATTCCACCTTTTCAGTAGATGACTGACACAAGCCAATCAGTGCATACATTTGGCCTTGTAAAAAAACATATCAGGTGAGATACAGATGCTATAGGGCAGATTGTTCAGTGTACAAGTCTCCTTCCTCTGTAACTCACTTAAGGTCCCCCAAATAACACTAACTGTAGGCCCAGAAAGCCCTGAAGACCACCTGTTCGAGTAGGCCTCTAGATTAACCAAGATAAATTGCTTTTTGAATCTCTGTACTGGACCTCAAATTTGACTCTTTTGAGGAATGCATTCTCCTTCCTTTTCTCTCTGTAAATTCCATCCCTTAGCCAATTGGTTTTAAGCAGGCCCTGGCAGCAATAATGATATCGAACTTTAAATAAATATTGCATAGGAAGTCAAATCCATGCTGTGATCAAACAAGTCAATCCCTAACAGAGTGCTTATAAATAACATTTGAAGATCAAAGTAATGAAAGATGATATATATAATGTCTCCAGTGTCAAAACAGCTCTACAGATGCAATAGGCCAACCATTTGCAGTTCAAGTGAGCTAAATGGAAGGTCTGCATATCATCAGGGCGGCTCAGCGACTAGAGTGGTTGACAGTAACAAATGCAGTGATCTAAAAAATTATATTAACATCTGGTATTTACAGCACTAAGAAATGATAAAACTGCTATCTTAAGTGCTATATGAAAAAGAATTAACTCCTTATTTCTTATGTTGTTATGAGATCATGATCAAAGGCTATTCAGTTCATTACATAGAAGTCACAAGACGTAAATATTAAAGGAGAGTAGTGAAACCTTGTATCCTCTAAATAGATCCTTCAAACAGACTATGGTTCCAGTAGGACTTACATAGGTGGGTTGCACTCCAACATTCAGAATGCCAACACTGTAACCAGCTACCCCTACAAGCTTTTGCCATATTGCAGAATAATCATATTTGGCCAAAGTGATGGAAATGTAGTCCCTAACATGTGTGCTGTCACATGAACATATACAAACTTCTAAGAAAGTACTAGCTCAGATTTAAACCAGGTGAAGATATTGACAATACACTAGTCGATGTGAGAGAACATATGTTACAAAATGAGAAATGTCACACTTTGCTGATCTTGGCTGTCGCTGTCATAGTGCATAAGTTAGTATGAGATCATATTGAAAGTATGCTGTGGTTCCAACCCTTCTTATTGGAAAGAAAATCACAGGAGTGTCTTGAGTCTCTCTAGGCCCAAACAAAAAGCCCTCCAGCAACAGTACTAACTCCTTTATTTCATAAGGTCTGTTTAAAACATTTGCATTTCATTCATGGCTTGCAATGTAGGATTTCAAACCGGCATCAACCACAGGGAATTGTTCTTCCACCCTTCAGAAGAGACCCTAACATAAGTACTCCCATTTCAAGATAATGATGTGGATTGAGAAGTAAAGCTGGGTATCCGTCAACATAGAATAAAGCAAATAGATATTAGTTTGTTACACACATATCTGAAAAAACTAAATAGGCTACAAATGTTTTTAGTAAGTGGAATCCTCATAGATTCCATCAAACACGTAACAATTCTTGTAGTAATATTTGATCAATGTGCAGTTTTTTATGTTTTATCTTAACCTAACTGTACTAGAGGTGAAACTGGCAATGAGGTGTTGTAGAAGGTTCAGAACAGATTGGTACAGGACCACCACCAGGAAACCATAATTGGTTTCTACTAACTTTGAGTATAAAATGAGCTATTACCACATCCCTTGTTGGATACATGCCTAATACAAGTTTCCTCCCATTACAGAAGAACAAAGTGACAATATTGAAGTACCACCCACACTGATGAGAAATTTCTCATTAATACCTTATGTAAGGCACTTACCTTCTTCTAGTATCAAAGACAAAAATGACCATCTGAAGTTGAGGACCATCATGGAGCATTAGAAATTCCAGAACTGATCTGGCATTAGTTATCATCTCGTTCTTTCCACAACGTTTATTACTTAATGGTTAAGGTTCTCAATAAAGCAAGAACTAAAAACATAATGAAGAACATGAGTATCAAAAATGTTATCCTTTCCCAAATAAGGAAGACTGTACATTTCTAACTTTATAGACAGTAGTTCCTTCAGCCATCAATCTGATTGAGTGATTCTCCTTCAGCTGTAGCAACAATCATTTGTCCATCATGTTTTGGGTCAGTCAAAGATGATTTGCCAATGTTTTGACTTTCCCCAGTTACATTTTTCATTGGTGGTTGGAGAACAAATTAATTGTCACACAGAAAGGTTAGGGCACAAATGTACTTTTAATCACTGAATCAGATTACATGGGTAATACTCTTGCATTAGGTGTCCACTACATGAATGTCATGAGGTGGCAATCGTAAATTAGAAGATTTATTTTCATCATAGTGGCAAAGATCAAGACACTGACACCCACATACTGTCAGCCCTCATAGTCAATTATCCAATATTGCCATTGATCACCCACAGCACATCGGTCCAAAGATAGGTGGTTGGTTGCCTGACAGTGTCTGAAAATTAAATGGTCTGGCTCACTTTCTCTCCTGAATTGATCACATTTTATTCAAGAATCATAAGTCATGCACTTAGCGAAAATTTATGTTTCTGCAGACATTCAAAACTGGCCTGAAGAACCACTACAAACTATAGTTATTATACTGTGTTCAGCTTTATTTTGAAGAAAGTATGCATCTTACAAAACTTTAAAACTCAAAATCATTGTGGAGACCACATGCTAATACAAACAGCAGAATGCAGAGAAAGCAACGGGAAATGCAATTGTATTTTGGGAATAATCTTAAAATTTCATTCATGAGTAAATATTTTACCTTACTATTTTCACCATCTGCAAGTCAATATTTTGTGTCTCTGAAGGATCAGTGACACAATATTGTGGTAAATAATATTGCTTACAAAAAGAAATTCAAAAAAATATTGTTTACCACAATATTGTGCTCCTATACTTATAATGGCGAGTACCAAAATATAACAAACAAATATTGCTGACAGTAATTTCATCCAAGACTACAGACAAAATATTAACTGTTAATATGCATAGAACTTAAAGTAGTAAATGTTAACTATTTTAATATATACATTTATTATAATGTAAATTAAATACATTCCACTAACATTTAGTCTGATATATAAAGATAGATAGATAGATAGATAGATAGATAGATAGATAGATAGATAGATAGATAGATAGATAGATAGATATCTCTCTATATATATATATTTATATAAACACACAAATGCATATATGTGTGTGCTTTTGTTTATAATATATATGTATATATAATATAACATAATTAATAGAAACATGTATTTAACATTATATAATTGTTTTAATTTGTTTAAATGTATGGCTATGGATATATATATATATAAATGTATGCAAAAAACAAAGGAGAACTCTGGGAAGTTCCCAATTTTAGGTGGAGAGCTGCTCTAGTAAGAAGCACCCTGCAACACCAGCGACACTCTAGATTTGCTCACCTCAAATGTCTGCTTATCTAGCAAAGTCTTTAAGCATAGGATCAGCACAGTGCTATCCTCGCCGAGCTAGATAGTGACAAAGTCTTTTGCCATTTGTACAGCAAAATCTTTAAGCATAGGATTGACATAGTGTCATCCTTGCCGAGCTGTAAAATGACAAAAGCCATTTACCACTCCAGGCACAGTATTACAGCTTTGGACTGGTCAAATACCATCCAAGCCAACCTGGAATGAGTAAAGCAACCCCTGACACGTGTTTCGCTCTCATTAGAGCTCTTCAGAGGAGTATAGCTTTGTCCAGACACAATATAAATGTATGTATATATCATGGTACTAAATATAACATATAAAAAATGTAAAATAAATATATTTATTAATTAAGTTACTATATACATATGTGTGTGTGTGTGTGTGTGTGTGTGTAATACATACACAATAAAAATCTACAAAATATAAAGAATTCAATAAGAAAAATATATTAATGTAGACAACAAATAAAATATTAAAAACTTAAAACTGTATAAAACACATTCAAGAAAATACTATGAATATTAAAATGCCTTAAAAATAAAAAGAAATAATCTAAAATATAAAGAAGCAAACATTTAATGCTATATAATGTATTTTACCAATATTACAAAAATATTGGGGTCTACGAATATTAGATATGCTATTTCCACTTTCGTTTATGGAACACTAGGGAAATTGTTGTACTTTAGATGGGTTAGATTTACTGTTTTTACTCCAGTCACTGCAGTAGTAGGAAAAGTATTGGACTTCTGATAAATTATATTTATTATTCTACTCCAGTTAGTGCAACAGTAGGGAAAGCCTTGGACACATGAGGGATGAATTTTACTATTACCACTCCAGTCTAAGCAAAATGGGGAAAGTGTTGGACTTTGGAGGGATGAAATTTACTATTCCTAATACAGTATAAACAACAGTATGGAAAGTGTTGGACTTCAGAGGCGTTACATGTACTATTTCCACTGCAAACAGCACAACAGTAAGGAAAGTGTTAGACTTCAGAGGGGTAAAATTTCCTTTTCCAACTCCAGTCTGTGCAACAGCAGGAAAAGTGTTGGCTTTTGGAGAGGTTAAATTTGCTATCCCTACTCCAAACAGCCAAACGATAGGGAAAGTGTTGGACTTTGGAGTGTTAAATTACTATTCTCACTCCAAACAGAATACCAGTAGGGAAAGTGTTGGATATTTGAAGTGTAAAAATTATTATTACCCCCTAACAGTGCACAGTAACGAAAGTGTTGAACTTTGAACGGGTAGAATTTAGGGCCAGATGTAGCAAAGGTTTTTACCCATTCTGTGTCTATGGGAAAAAGTGTTCGTACATATGGCCCTTAGTATCCAACTCCAGTCTGTGAAACAGTAGGGAACGTGTTGAACTGTGAAGAGGTTAATTTTACTATCCCTACAGCAGTATAAACAAGAGTAGGGTATGTGCTTCACTTCAAACATCTTACATATATAAGTAACATTATGAATGTAGAAAAATATTATTTAACTCAATACAAAAAAAGATTCTTTAACATGAAATATATATATATATATATATATATATATATATATATACATATATAATAATATATATATATATGTCTGTGTGTGTATGTGCATTAAAAAAGCTATTTTATTACTATCCAATAAAATAAGTATCAATCCATAAATACTTTTTTTATTCCGTTATTAATTGATTAACTTCCCACCACCATACCTTTATAAACCTAGAAGCCCACATCCACAATATAACTAAAAAAGAGAGATTCTATAGCTTATATGTTAAGAATCAATTAAATAATGAATGGCTAGTTATTTGTTAAGTAATTATTACTTGATTAACTTCTCAGCCTTTACCCTTTACAAACCCAGCAACCCACAAGTAAAATATAATTTAAAAAATAAGCATTCCATAATTTACATATTTAAAATACAAATAAATAAGTATTTGCAAATAATAATTATCAGTTAATTAATTGTTTATTAATTACCGTCTCACCATTTACCTCCTAAAGCCTAGCAGTCCACAAATAAAATATAAGTGAAATAAATAAGTATTCCAAAAATTACATTATTTAAAAATCAATATATATAACTAACAATTACAAATGAATTGTTAATTAATTGTTACTTAACTAACTTCATACCCTATACCGCTACAAATCTAACAGTCCACAAATAACATATAACAAAAATGAATCAGTATTGTATAGTTTACATAGTATATATCAGCCTTATAATTAAATATTATTTTTTTTAAAATTCAGAATTGATTGTTACCTGATTACTTTTCTATCCTATCCCCCTACAAACCCAACAAACCTCTACAGCACTATAAGTTACTAATAAAAATTAAATACAAAATTCTAAATCACATAAAACTACAAGATATATTTTTTAACCAATTCATTCCATCTATATAAACAATAGTAACACATAAAATTAATATATTGACTAAACACATTCAAATACTTAAAGAACGATATTTTTAACCACTTGATTATTGAAAACAATATTAACAAGCATTTGCAATGCATGGCAAGTTGGAGCTACTAGCATTGTAAACTACTAACCTGACTTTTCTTGCAACATACTTTGAAAATGAAAAGTAAAACAGTTTCACATAACTAACCAGACTATTCTTGCCACATAAACTGAAAAGCAAAAGTTTCACATAAGCGACCAGACGGCCGCCATCAGTGCAAAGCAGACAAACAAAGGGAGATAAAAGTTCACTCCCAGTGAAACGTATCGGCAAATGTGCAATTTACCCATGTAACCGGCAAAAGTGCAATTATCCATATAAAAGGAATAGTACAAATACCTATGTAACAGGATCAATGTCATGCAAAGCGCTCGACTACTGCCCAGCGAGATCGCGCTGCGAAATAAAGAGAGAAAGTAGTCCACAAGCCATACGGAAAACATTGAGTCGCATATGTTTTCAGTAGTTGGTCGGTGCGCTCGAGGAGGGCTAAACACCAGAAAAGGCATGAAGTATGCATGCCTTCCACTAATGAAAGCAAGCCAATTTTAAAAAACAAGCCCACGAACCAATGAAAGTGACTGACGTGAGATGGGTGCAGTTAGAAGCCCAAAGAGAGTTTATAGCAGGGAACGGAGCGCTTTGTGCTCTTCCCTCAAAAATCAGTATTATTTAAAATTACATTACTTACCTCAAAAAGCGATATTCTTGTGAGCAATATTTGTGCTCCACAATATTTGTATGTCACAATTTTGAATTTCTGATATTACTGTCTTCCAATATTTTTTATTTGATATTTTGTGAAAAAATCCAGGCTTTAGTGGTTGCCATCATTTGATGGCGTATGTGGCTTTGGGCAGCAGTGGAAGTCTGCTCCACAGCCAAGAATGTTCTTGAAAGGTTATATGAAGGCCTCCTTGGGCTCACAGTCAGCCCTAGAACAGACTTAAGCAGCAGTTCCCAATCAACAGCACCCTGGAGCGCCATCAAAACTAGCCAGGGGTGCCACAAACTAGGTTTGGGAACCACTGTAGCCCTTAATGTGAAATAAACTAGAGGATGGAGGTGGAAAAGCCCATAGCATGGAGATGATCTGCTGCAGTTGTAATTTGCTGTCCCAGTGCTACATGGTTCCTCCGGATCGCAATATCGAGCTGGCTGATTGACTTTGAGGTGCTTCCCCCACTGAAGTTTGACAGCAGTGTCCAGGCACCAAGCTGCCGGCACCATACAGCAACTGAACTAAAGAGTTGCTCACGATGCAATACATGGGGGAGGGTCTCATTTCAGATTTATTGCATCCAGCTCTTTCCCACCATTTGCCGCCTCATTAGGAATATCCTAATCTGCACTCCATGTGCCGCAAGGCATGCACCTTTGTCTCACCCCCTCCTGCACACTTTTCAGAAGTTTCTTCTTTCCACCCTTGAATCAAGAGTGTTAAAGTGTTTTTCTATTAGTGAACAAGTCCGTATTATGCTTAGTTTCAAAATGAATGGGTATGTATTTTATAGACTACCTTCATTATATTTTTATTGGCCACAAATTGAACCATTTTCACTAAGAAATAGAACTTATCTATGGTGTTACATGCAGCTGGAAGCACACAAGCCAATATTTTTTTGTTTACGGTACCCCATTCATTTATTACCTTAACTTAAAAAAATAATTTTCAAAATGTTTTTGGGAAATCCACTTCTCTCATTTCCTGAATTTGTAGTCTGGGCGTACATTAACCAAGATTTACTATGCAGGTTCTTCATTAATACAACAGACAAGCACCTTTAACCATGTGGTGTTCAGGTGTTACAGGCTGAAGTCCATTGGTAACTCCCCACTGTATGCTGAGCTCTGGTGGATGCAAACGCCTGGGAGTCTCACCCTTGGGCAGGTGCAACTTGTCACTAAACTCTGAAGATGTGACTATGTTCGCATATATTTCGTTTATGACAGGTGGTTTAAAACATACAGTGCAATTAATTTGAATCATTGAAATGTCCAGAGGGAACGTCCATGGTCTGAAAGGGACAGTCCAGGCCCAAAAGAAAAGTGGCCCTCATTAGTGAAATAGGTACCTAAAAAAGTTACCATGTTTGCAATTTGAGACAGTTTTAAACTTAGAAAGACATGCTGTTTAAGTGTGTTGTGAGGTATGGTAGACTGCGTTTATTTGAGCTCACTACAGGTAAACTTTGTTTTAATATTAGGCGAAATTAACATTAAAATCGACCTCCCAGACCATAAAACAGACCCACAAACAGCCAAAAAATGGCCCAAACACTAACATGCCAGACGAGCCCATTTGGCATTGATTGATTGCACTATAGGCCCATCTGACCCTAGAAGCACGTTCATTGAGGTGACGTATGTTGAGTGATGTATTCATAGGATTACATCTATGATTATAAAACCTTCATCGGCTTCATCTCAAATATTTTCAGGGAGAAAAATGGAAGTACTCCCGAGGTTGGGCTTACATCCCCCCAACCGCCAAAAATAGTAACATATTGGGGAGCCGCCGCCCAGGAGCAATAGGTCACGGGAGCTGCAGGTTGTTAAAGTTTGGGAACCACAGGAGTTAAACATTATAAGATGATAGCTTGAACAGAGGTACCATCAGCACAGGCATTGGTCAGACCTTGAATTGGTGCACAGTGACCATCCAGCAGAGGAAGGATAGGTGGCTCACCTTGTAAAACAGCCCATGCAAAAGCACTGCTAGACAACTGGCTATAAGATGCTTTTGAATGAATTCGGAACCTACTGTTCATATGAGCCTCTAAGTAACTAAAGTCACTGTTATGTGCCACAGATATGCTTTTGGATATGCTTTTGTTTTTTTTTACCTTGGCCAGTTTCTTCTAAAACGTCATTGCCTCTTGGACAAAGTGGTCCACTATGACAATAAGGGCCTGATTCTAACTTTGGAGGACGGTGTTAAACCGTCCCAAAAGTGGCGGATATACCACCTACCGTATTACGAGTTCCATAGGATATAATGGACTTGTAATACGGTAGGTGGTATATCCGCCACTTTTGGGACGGTTTAACACCGTCCTCCAAAGTTAGAATCAGGCCCTAAATGTGTTGTCCTCTGTAGAAGGAGATGGTAGCTGGTTTTTCCGCATCAGTCTTTGACTTAGGGCAATAGAAAGAAAAGCTCGAACGAGGAAACGAATGAGGAAGAGAGAGACTGGCAAACAGTGGCACGGGCAGGGGTGGGAACCTGAAAGCATGAGGTAAACGAGCAAGAAGTAGCCGATGGTGGATGAAAAAGGTACGAGGTGAAACAAATGGTAGACAGCCTTGCTATTCTGCACCCCTGCGTTCCATAGCTCTGACCAAAACTCTGTTCCCCGCCACTTATTCTTTTACAAGCTAAACACTGCTTTAATCCAAGTGCTCTTATCCTTAAAGGTTGAAGAATTCTATTGTAACAGGAAGAAAGCGCATAGATTAAACCAGTGCCGTTAAACCTTTCCTGACCACCCCTCCTGACCATGCGCCTGCGTTTACCATTGCACATTGAGTCACACTCATCTCATCTCTGACCGCCGCTCCCTTGCAATTAGTACTTCGGATAAACATTGTTCTGCCAATGCAGCTCTTATTTCGCCTGGGGTACCAGACCAATGCACCTCTACATTATTGGCTTCCGCCATCTCGCGTACTGCAGTTATGTGACACAATACACTGCTCTCAGTGCTTAATTTGTAAACACGCGGCTGCTGCAATTAAGTGTGGGAACACGGAATACTGAGGGGCGCAATCCCGAAGCCATCTCGGGGCTCTTCAATCCATTTAAAACCACTCCCTGCCCCTTCAGCTCATTTTTGCAGCTTTCAGCTTTCTCCCATTGTGACGCTTTATCATTTTTCTATTCCTCGGTCTTTCCCATATGTCTCTTTTGCTCACAGCAAATGCTTGGGGCAAAAGAAAAAGCGCCAGCCCTGAAAAATAAGTGCCAGTGCTCAGCACCGGAAACAACAAGCATAAATTAAGCACTGACTGCTCTACGAAAGTACCATTTTCTTCAAATTCAGGATCCCCTTTGTATTTCCATGCTGAGACAAACTGACTCTGTTCTCTGCTAAAGCACTTGAGTCATGCTTTGAGCTGGGTCCTAGGGTCTGCTCCGCAACTGGAACTTAGCATGCCCTACAGAGCTATAATATTTTAGAAGAAACCACCAAGCTGCTCTGTGACCCTGACTTGCATTGCCCCCGTTTATCCCTCACCGACGCCTACACATAGCGCCTCAATGCACATTTTAGATGGGAAATGGCAGATCATTACTGTGAAGTTTGATAGATCCGTAGTTATTGTGATGCTGGTGTTTCACGCCTCTCCCTTCTTTAAGTCTTTTATGCTTCTGGGCATTTTGCCAATTTCTCCCTGTATGGTCCGGGTGGCTAAATGTTATTCTGTTTTTCCTCTCATTAATTACAGATTTTTTTTTATCAATAGCATCATTAATAACAGCCTTGAATTCAATAGGGAAACAGGTGCTCCAGTGAGCACCATTCAGAAAATCCGAAAGATCAACAGTGGGGTGGCCTATAATCATGGCCACTGGAATTATGTGATATTGCGGCCGCTGTGGTTCCTGCATAATTATGTATTCGCGGCATTTGTCACATAATCCATCATCTGTTTTATTGTCTGCATGTTTTAACAGAAAATATGCTTCTAGATCAAATGGATTGAAAGTTACTAAAATGTGACAACGCCTGTTGCACGGCAGTGGAGGGCCCTTTGCAAATATTGACTCGTCAGCTTTCTGTGGCTTATTTCTATATTTGGGTGTCAAACTGGTACTAACAAGGTGGAATCTTTGCCCAGATAGTGTTAACATACGTAAAAATGTTAAAATAAATGAGGAAATGCTATCATGAAATGTGCTGCAAAATACAGCATAATTTGCCTTTTCCTGTCACATGAGTTACTCAACCTTGTCGCATAATGTGGTCCCCGCCATATATACGTTTGGGCCCTGCCTCAAGGTTAATATACTTGAGTTTTGAATTCCCACCTTCTTGCTTTTGGGTCAGGACCGGTATTGTAGGAGCAAAGAGCAGTTGTGTTGATTTGTTTGCCTGAAATCCATTCTTAGAGTATAACATATTAAGTAATACTATAAACGTCTCATGCTATCAACCCTATGAGACTGAAATGCTAAGTTAACCTTGTGACAACTGAAATATGATCGCCCAGATCAGCACGTTTGTACAGCAGGGTCGCACCTAAAATACCTTTAACTGTAAACACGACCACTCTGGGAGAGCCCCTTTATAGCCAAAAACGAAGTCAATACTTTTCAAAACGTTCTAACTCATAAAATCTCTCTCTCCTTCCAATTGTAGGTGTTTAATTACCTACCTAACTCCTAATACAAAATCATCTCACACAATTACTTTACACATTAAACACTATTGCTGCCATTTTAAATTATTTGCTAAATTCACAACGTCCACATGCATGTTGTCCGTTACATTTACTTACTTCTAAAAGCGATTTAGCAGTTTGCAGCTGATTTTGATCAACATGCTTAGCATTCATACTGTAAGAAACCCAACGTCTTATCTAGGATTAATAGCTATGTTATAGGTACAGGTCGTTCTCTTATAAATAAACTATTTCAGTGCTCTTTCTTCTTTCATTGATCACAATCTTTTGTGATTGCTGAAGGGTGGCAAAACACTGCGCTGACCAGAGTCGGGATTGACCATGCCAGAGACTTGGAGAAAAAGACATGGTCAGTGGCATAATGCAAAATGACAAGGCCCTCCTGTAGATTGTGAAGCGGGGCCCCTGTGCTTCCCATATCTCACAGATATGCATTAGCCTTGGGCTGAATGGGGAACCCTCAAGGGTTAGGGCCCTGGATGTTTTGTGGGCCCCACTGCAATACAGGGGCTGCAGGGGCCTGTGTTACTCCCCTTGGGATGCCAGGACACATATTGAAGAACTCTGTACAAAGGAGAGTGCAGGAAAACCACTATGGGCTCTTGTTTACTCCTATAGAATGTTAGTCATTTTCTGCGAAGCCCAGCAGAGAGCAATACCATCTTAGCATGCTTTGCGGTTCAGGGCCTGGGTTGAGGTCCATAAGGCTTATGCCATGTGACTTTAGAACATCTGGTAAACTTTAAGAATATGTATCAGACACAACTTCAAAGACACAGAATAAAATGATCTTTTGGATTTAGCCATGAACAACCTTTACAGAATTCTGAATGAGCATTGTGGGCAGGCAATAGCAGTGGTTAGTGATTGTCAGAACTCCTTCAGAGGGCCACAGGGCAAGCAAGAACTACTGGATCCAAATGTGGTGGTTGAAGTTCTTTACTCCTAATCTCCCAGGGCCAAATTTACTATAAGCTGTGAGCAACTGGGCCAAGTATTACTTCAGCACTTGACTCTCAGTAGTAGCGCAGGTCAAGCAGTCCAAGGCTTCTAAGGGAGGAGGTAGGTGCAGGGTGAGCAAAAGCACACAACTGAAAATATATCCAGAAGTCCCCAATAAATGATGGTCCAGTCAAGTATTTGCTTTTTTGTGAAATGTGGTATTTATATACAATCACAACGTATAATAAAGCACACCAAAAATAATACACACAGCCATCTCAAGGCAGGGTCACTAACATTCCCCAAATCAGATTCTCAAGTCCTACCTCATTGTCTAAAGTCTGTGGTTATCCCCCAGTTACCTGAGGTGACATCCAAGCTAGGTACCATTAGTGAGTTTGAGTCTTAGAAGTTCTACAATGGCTTGGTGAAAGTCAAAGTGTTCCCATGCCATAACGGGTAAGTCAGAGCAAGTTCCCTCCGAAGGCCGGTGGCATAGTATTGAGTCTTATCCGCTATCGGTGGATGGGTGGGCGAAGTGTCCATGCGCTTAGCCCGATGATGAACCAAGATCTGCATCCGATGTTCAGGGTGGCAGGTGTCCATGATGCTGCTCTGGCCACATGGTAAGTCTTCCTAAATCTGGCTGCAGGTTGTAGGTGCTCCTGGTTTGGAGTAGTTGAATCTTTGCTTGTCTTCTGTGACTACAGCCCGCTCCTTCTTCACAGCTGCACACTGCCTCATGTTGACCACCCTTTCATTTCACCAGGGCACCACCTTCTGGAATATCAGGAGTCACAAACATGTGCAAACAGGTCGATGGCCCCTCTATTTCACAGCACTGGACAACTGCCCTCCTCTCATCATGTCAATGCACTAGGGCGACAGCTCTCAATAATTTCTGCGCTGCCCCCATGTGGCATACAGAGGTCACAAGCAATATAATAAAAGCAACAGCCCTCTTCAGGTCATGGGTCTGATTAGGATGATGGCCCTTCTCTCATCTCAGCGTGGCACCAAGGGCAATGAAGCTTATTCTTCACCGTAGCAAACACCTGGCATACTCAGGCCGCAACAGCAGCAATGAAGTGATGACTCTCTTCAGGTCATGGGACAGCACAGGGTGATGGCCTATTTCTCATCATAGCGCAGCACCAAGGGCAATGATCCTTATTCTTCACCACAATCCCCACCTGGCACATGGCTGTCACACCAGGGGACATGGGCAGTCAATCAGATTGATGCAAGATGCTGATTAATCTGAATCTCGCTCCGCTCCAAGGGCCCTTTGGCAGGGCCCCAATGCACTTTGCTCCCTCCTGTTGAACTCCTTCTCCTCACAGGGTCCTCAGGTCATGGGTTAGGCTAAAGCTGGTGATCCAGGCAAGTCTTTTTAATTCTCCTGGGTGATGTTCCCTCACCCAGCAAGGGATACTGGCAGACCCTTATTCCCTAGTCCTGGTTACAACAGGCAGAACTCATGCTAAACTTCTCTACGTTGATGTGCAGCTTTAGTTTGACAATTTGGAAGTCCCAGCTCAGTTTTCATAATCCATTTTCAGGCAAATGTGATTTAGGCCCTCATTACGAGTCTGGCGGTCCTGGGACCACCATCCTCACTGTGGCAGTCGGTTCACTGCCAATGTGGTGGTTCGGCCTCCGCATCATGACTGGTGAACTCGCCACTGTTGGACCGCCGGCATCAGCACTTTTTCACGGGCTGACTGCATGGCGGTGCCGGCGGTCTTAATCCGCCAGCACAGCGCTGCAAGCAGGGTTTATGAGTCCCCTCCCTGCTGCCTTTTAAATGACTGTTGAACCTCCATGTAAAATCTGGTGGAGATGGGGTGCCGAGGGCCCCATGGTATGGCATGGGCAGTGCAGGGGTCCCCATCGACAGCCCCATCAGACTTTTTACTGTCTGCTTAGCAGACAGTAAAAAGCGCGACAGGTGCTGTTGCATCCAACCACCGCAACATTGCCAACGGCTCGATTACGAGCCAGTGTCAAAGTTGTGGGCTGTTTCCCGCTGGCCCAATGGGTGGAAACTCAATTTCTGCCTGCTGGCCAACCAGGAAACTCGTAAAGGGGGTAGCGGGAGGGCTGTCGCAAAGGCTGTAACCCTACCACGGGAATTTGGCAGGCGGGCTTTTCAGCCCGCCAAACTCATAATCAGGACCTTAGTGTGTCTGTATTTGAAGTTCATGTGCTGGTTTTGACCATTAGAAGTGTCAACACCTCTGTTTTACTCTTCTTCTAGAGAGCGGTCTATCACAGCAGGACAATCTCCAATACTGATCGAGTCAAACACAGGCCATAGGAGAGACTAGAGGTTCACACCTTGATGTCAGTCTCAGTGATATGTGCATCAAAGGGTTACCAATGGACCTCACACATACTCCTCATGATTGCCTCTTCAGTCCCATCTCCTTCCTAAGATGTTCCCAAGCCCCTTTGACCAGTGACATCTTTAAGAATCTAAGTGCCCTTTTTGAAGTATACTGACAAGTCTGGCACTTTCTTCTTCCTGTCTGTGCCCCACCCATCTCTCAGGAATGCAGCAATTGACAAATACTTCTGAAGGGAATCCTCTAGCTCCACATGCTCCTCTAGCAAGCCCTGGGGGTTCATAGTCTGGAACTACAGTCCTCATGCACTGTGTCACTCACAGGCATTCACTCATCCTCATGCACCAGACAAACCTGCATGTAGCTTTCCATATATTGCTGCCACAAGCACAGATACATAATGGTGAGTGTAGTACATTGTGTGCCCCCCAGTTTAACCAGACCGCAATCTGTGAGACAGGCCTAGATCATGGCATGCACCCATGATCCGAGTTCACCCATGACCACAAATTGTTACCAAGAATCTAGATATCAAAGCAGCTGGGGTACTCAGAGCAAGTGTACATGTCTATTACCATGCACAGGACTTTCCCATCCCCAAAGTGTCCATCTCAGGAGGAAAACACAGCACACGACCCATGACAGTAGTAGACTTGAAATCAAGCAAAGCAGAGGACAAGGGATAAGTCTTAAACTCTACATTCATCACGTAAATTAACATCCCTTTGCTCATGAGGCTTTCTGAAGCATGGCTGCAGTTCAGAAAGGAACTACATTCCCATCCGTACGAGGAGCCCTTCATCTGTCACTGAAAATAATCTTTTCCCACCTTTTCTTCCTAACCAACAACCTCCTCACAAAAGAGCCATTAAGTAAGAAAGGGGGCCTTGAGAGCAACCACTAAAGTAATTGATTGCTCATATTAGATAGTTCCTCACCGAATGTCATGCTAAACAATGTGCTTTGGGTCATGTACAATACATGATACTTACCTAAAATAACAATCTGTTACATACTTGATGAATAATCCAATTTCTCTTTGCAGCCATGTGCTGGAATGGACAAGGTGGAGTCATGGGTGGAATGTGGTGCATGGTGGAAGTTGAGATATTCATTCACTCAAATTTGATGTGGTCAATAAACTTGTCTAAAATATCTGTGATAATCTCTATTATGAATCTGTAAGGGTTTTTCTGGGAAATAGCCAAAATAGTCACTCCAGTTATATGTATGCTTAGCTTTCTCTGAAGGAAATTTGGCAGAGAATATTGTTCTTTAGGATGGATTTCTAGGCAATAGTTTACTGAGGTATGACAGCTGTTGGCATAGCAGAACTACAGCAGAATGTGCTTTTGATAATAACAAAAAGCTAAAGCTGCCTTTTGTTTTTCCTGCTGTAGCTGTCCACTCCCAGATAGATAATCTATGGTAAGTGGTCGGCAGCTAACACACGTTGTCCTTTTCTGGGCCCAAAGGCAAGCCATTGTCCTCTGAGCCAGAGTCATTTAGCATCCCATCCACATATGTGTATTCTATCTCTGGAAGTGTGACAGGTGGAAGAGCTGGTCCCCCGACTCCTGACCGACACCGTACTGTGACTAGGGGCAGGCTGCCTAGGAAGATCCTGGGAATGAATAGGAGAAGCCCTGTCTGGCATCTTCATGTGAAAAGAGGTAGTGCTAAAGCTGCCTTTCTTCTGTCAACTGTTTCTATCCACTCCCAGACAGCTAACCCTGCTAAGTAGTCAGCAGTTAACACCCATTGGCTGTTCTTGGTCCCAGAGGCAAGCCATTGTCCTCTGACTTAGAGTTGTGAATTCTTTCAGTCACAGAAGTGTATGCCAGCTCTGGAGGTGTGATAAGTGGCAAACTCATTTTAACCTACTTCTGAGTCAGGGATCCTAAAGCAGATTTTTACAAAGTTAATTGTCTGATTAGGAAACGTAATTTTCTGAATGGGTTATCAAATGTATGACTTCACCATGATGTCAGATTTTAAAAACTAAGCAGGAAAAACGTTGATGCATTTTACTGGCCTTTTCCCAGTGAAGGTGGGAAATAAAGATTTCAACCCCACCTACACCTAAAATGCCTAGTCTCGTCAACAAAGTGAAATAGCCTTTGGGATTTAGTTCACTGTGAGGGCATAATAACTTCAATATGAAGTGAATATATAAGCACCCTGTCTTTGGGCTTTTAAGGCACTCTTTTGGGGTGACATGAATATATAGAAATGTGATGTTTCTACATGGAAAGTTAATGGTCTCTGCCATGTGTCTTTTCAGAGCATTTAAACTACAGCCTAGCAAGAGCACAGTGGTGTTCCTATCAAAAATATATTTTTGTCACATATGTAGGTGGTGGTAATACACAAAGCAGACATATGGCATTTAGATTTCCATGTCCCACGCACACTTAAGACACCATTTATAATGTACTTATAGAAAAGTTAAATATGTGAAATAGGATGTTCCAGTGTACAGGGCATGATTTAGAGGGGAAACAAAGGCACTTTACAGTTTAGCAATGGTAAAGTGCACAGGATTTTAAAGCCAGCAAAAATAGAGTCCAGCGAAAGAGGAAAATTCTGGGGTAACCATGCAGAAAAGCCGAGTTTGCTACATGCACCAAATGTAAATGTATTGACAAGTATTTGTTACGACCAACAGTATTCAGAAAGTTTTAGTTTGAATTCCAGATTTTTAAAAATTATTTTGGGATGTGGAACAGCAACACCTACTTTGGTTTTCTAACAGGAGTGCTTAGCTTCCTACATGTCTTGAATACAGCAGTCTCACAGCCCATCAGGTAGGTTTAAAATCTGATAGTAATGTTACTTGGGCGACCTGAAGTGTGAAATATGCTACAATCATGTTGAATATTGAACCACGCACAATACTTCCTACTACAATTGGCAGGCTAATTAATTCTCTCAAGCAATGTCTGGAGATATAAACAATGATTTGTAATTATTCATAGAGAAGAGCGAGTTGCATAAAATAGGTAAAAATGCTCATGTTTCGCGCATTAGATGCATTCTTTGATGCTGTCTCTATATGCACTTGTTAGATTATGAAAAAGGATCTATTAATTGTGTAAGTGAATCCGGATCCCACTAGATTTATTTTAAGAAATTATAGTTGTTCAGAATTAAAGTTAGCATCAGAAGCAAAAACTGTAATTCTTCTTCTTCCAATCATGTTATTAAGCTAAGGACTGAAGTTTGAAGCGGTGAGCTACAAGTTAGAACGAGAGCTACAAGCTAGGGTGACTAGCAAGACATGAACAGCAGTTCTGTGTGAATGTTTGCCCCTAATTCCTTCAAAACTGGAAAAATATATGTTGTTAGCCTGAGTGGGTGAGTTTCTGAGTGAATGGAAGCAGGACAAACAACCAAAGCAAGAAGTGTAAGAAATGCTTCATGCTGCCTGATGTAGGCAACATCAACTTGTCCAGTAATGTTCATCTCTTCATCGAAGTACGAGACCGACACTTTATACCTTTAAATGAATTTATATTTATGAACCATTTTAATAAACTTCTGTTACCTTAGCAACCTCTTTTCAGTTTGAAGACAAACATTCCAGTGACACCCTCAAGACTATAAGCGACATACATTTAAACAGACCACACACTTGCAGTGTGTTA
Source organism: Pleurodeles waltl (assembly GCF_031143425.1). Classification (NCBI taxonomy): domain Eukaryota; kingdom Metazoa; phylum Chordata; class Amphibia; order Caudata; family Salamandridae; genus Pleurodeles; species Pleurodeles waltl. The sequence continues at coordinate 684,141,688 of NC_090439.1, forward strand.
AAAGAAAATTAAAAGAAAAGACAATAAAAGAAAGAGGGATGAAAAAAATGCCGTTCTATCTTGCATGTTCAGTCACACTATGTGGTTTTGTAATAGATCTCTCTGAACTGCACATTGACACACTAATAACATCCTTTGCAGCTGGACAAATGGTTAAATATCAAGCAGTATCTTGAACAATAATTGACTTTTAATGGAATACTGTCCTGATTTTCCACTTCCTGAACATTTACTGATTCTGTTTCCTGAGATGTTATATTGAACCGTATACACGTTATGGGGCAGACCAATAATCCCTCAAGAGACTCGGTAGAATATGAAAATGAACAAGGACTCCTGAAGGTGACATTTTTGAATTAGTCACTCAGGGGATTGGTAATTATAAAATCCAACACCACCATCTAATTAGGAATATTAGCAATATATGAGGTTTGGAGTTAATCGCAAAATAAATGGTATTGGCATAACCCTTGCAGATGAACAAGCAGATATAATTATTTGGTAGCAGTCCAGATCAACTTAGAGTCAAAAATAGCACATCTTCTGTGATGAATAATCGCAGAGATCTCATCCAGTTCAATGTATGACCTTTAACAACAACTCATCAAAATTGCAGTTATTCCCCTGACCCTCTCAAAGTCCTTCCCTTGTAGAAGGGTTGATACATCAATTGAAAATATAGTGTAGTGGTTGATATGCCCACGTTTCGGTCTCCCGGAATTTTCAGGAAAGTTTGTCAATATGCTGATTTCATAACAAAGTGTATCCTGGAAGGAGATTGGATTAGTAAAAAATGAAGTAGTGACATACAATAAATTCTCAACAATTATCAGACGCGACACAGTCATATTGTGTGCAATGCTGACAATACACATGTTTTTTTTACGGTTTCCGTGTATACACTCATACAGTCATGGGAAGTCTTATTTGGACTCGCCTTCAACTGATCTACCTTCATTAATATGCACAAATAAGGCATAATGGACCTGAAGATTGTCTTTATGTAGAGGCATCTTTGTGGTAAAAATACCTTTTTCTGACAAAAGGAACTTTCAAATACCACTGCCCTTAGAATGTCATATTTTGGGGCTTTTTCTTGCATTATTCGAAGGTAAAATCGATCAAAAACATCTCCAAACAATTTGCACACTCACAGATTCTTGTATTTGATTCTCTGTTGACACTGGGATTGGCTGCTATTTATACTAGAAATCAATAACTGCATGCTTTGAGATTCTGTTCTGTAGTAATGGTTCTATTTTTTCTTCCATTGTGTTCTGGTTGACGAAATGCTCTTATTGTGTACACATGTTGAACGCCTGTTCCCAGCTTGGACAGCCAATGGACGGATATGCAGCAGCGGGTGTGGTAGAAGCACTCTTGCTGTGATCTGATCTTCTCGCTTGCTCTCGATGCTGATACCTTTTGTCGCTTGAAGCAACATGAGGCACTGTAACCATTAAAAAGTTCGCTTCATTGTTACAGTTCCAGAGGCAGGTTATTCTCAACGTTGATGCCTGGCCAGTTAAAGGTGAAAATAAATTGGAACTGATATATCATTGCTGAGTTCTCTGCGCTGACCCAAGTCAACTGAAGAATAGATTTTATGGTCTTGATAAAAACTCATTTTGATTTCGCAAAGCGGCAAAAATCCACTACAAAGTGGTGGCGGCACCACGCTCCTCTCTCTGTTCTGTGCTACTGAAGAATAAAGGGCCAGATTTGCAAGGCCCTAGCGCCTCTTAGCTCCACACAAGCTTCATTTTTTTAGGCTAATGTGGCATTACGGAGGCCATTCTCTGCCATATTTACAACCATATTTGCACCCCCTTGTGCCACATTATGCCTGCGCCAGGCATAATGTATGCAAGAGGGGCGTTGCCTGTAGGGAGGCCCGTAAAAATGGTGAGGTGAAATTTACATTTCACTGCGCCATTTTTAGTGCCATTCTGAACACCTGCCCAGAGCAGATGTTAACATGACGTGGCCCATTACTTTAAATCCACCTGCCTTTACTTTGCAGGATTAGCATCACAATTTATGGCACTAATCATGCAAAGTACCAAAATAGAGTAATACATTTTGACGCTATTGTCCTAACGTGTGCCATGGTGCACCGTATTGTGTATACGGTGTAGGCATGGTGTCGTTAGGGAGGCACAAGAATGGTGATGCATCACAGATGACGCACCACTTTCTTCTAAATCCAGCCCATAGTTTGTTCATGGGGGAAAGGTTCGTACTTAGATCACTCCGGCCTTCTCTCACACAGAAGAGAGATTGAATTCGCAGTCTACACACTTAAATAACGATTCACAGTGGTGCACTAGCACTGAATCAGGTGCAAACTTCTGTTTGTGCCCAAGTCTGTACTACAACCCAGGCATACATCTATATAACAGCATTTTTTGGGCAGTACATATGCAGACATGTAATGTTTGAGTCCATCAAAATAGGGAACAACGTGGCTACCAGACCTCGAGTCTGACCCTAATGAACTAAATAATAGGTTTTATCATCTTGATAAAACTCATATAGCATATTTTTAATCCCTACTAAACATCGAAGCAAGCACATTTGCAATTTATCTGGTGAACAATTTCAACACAGGAGTCTGAACAATTTGCAGATCTGATAGAATCAGGGCCTAAAAATCCCTTCAGTGTTGGTGCTTTCATAGTATGGGGAAAAGTAACATGATGTCAATAGCTACTGAGGAAGTAGATCTGGGACTTGAAAAGAATATCACGTTGTTGGCCATGTTTGTTCAAAAAAGTGAAATAGCTCTTTTCTGGCAGTAGTGTGCAACAAGTGACTTCATTTTCATGCAACCGTAACACTAGCCAGGAATCCTCAGGCATGAATACCGGCTGGATACTCGCACACACTAGGATAGAGGTGCAGAGAGCTACTATTTTTAAGAACCCAGAGATCCTTAAGATCTCAAGACAAATTTACAATGCTGTTTGGAAACTGTCAAGGACAACTGGACAATGTGGGTTCTATTTTAACAGGCAAAGGATTTTACTTCATCTTTGGTTGTGGGTGCATATGAAATTAACTCCTAAATGAGGTCTCAGAGCAAATGGAAAATGTAGAACATCTCAGTATCTGCCTGAGGAGGATTGCAAGCTCATTACCCCGTGTTGGCATCCCCTTGGACCATTCTCTCCACTAATATGTGGACCATGAACAGCTTTGGTAATTAATTTCAGGTCCCTGAGTGTTTACTATGGATTGACATTGGGTTACGCACAATATTTTAATCCAATATACAATGTTAGTTACACTTTGCATCATCTACTTAGCTATATATTTGAAAATACATGTTTATTATTGTTTTTGCTTTATGGGGGTGAATTGCTGTTTCTCGATTGTTTTTTTAGTAATGTACAGAGTAGAGCACTCCAATGTTTGTTTCCTGATTTTGTTTCATTTTCAATTTCTTTTGTCATGAATTGCTTTCTCCCCAGCATTTTTTGCCAGTTTTTAAAAATGTCATCCCTGGGATTCTAATGAGTTAATAGATTTTGGGGTAAAATTCTCTTAAAGGACTGATGGTACCCAAGACTTAGGCGCCCTGAGACACCAAAGATGTCAGGTTTCATTGAGTGCCAGATATAGTTTCAAATTTTCGGAGGCCATATAAGTGGGGTATATATTCCTGATCTGAAATCCTAAATGGTTTACGTTTTGAGTCTGATAAAGCCAGAGGATAATAAACTGCCAGCACAATTCAACCTTGTGGCCAAAATAGGTATGGATTGCGACCTCCAAGGTATCCAGGGGGGTCTCCAAATATTGAATTTTACACGTTTTGGGGTATTTTGAGGATTCAGAATAGGGGATATCTTTGTGACCAGATACAAAATTATTGTAAAGTGGAGACTCTTACCCTTTGAAATAACACAACTGTGCTATAGGATATTGATGGCAGAACATCGACGAGACAGATTATTGTGATTAGATAGTCAAAAGGCAAACTATTTAAGAGGTAAGGACACAGAGTGAGGTAAGGATTTACTTTTCTTAACTCCACATCTACGTACCTTGAAAATATATGTATCATGAAGGTGCGTATATGTTGAGTTAGGTATAGGAAATCTTTACAAACCTACCTTTCGGTATTTTGTCTCTCAATATTCGTTTAAAAATATTCTGTTCAATCACTTTTCTGTCTTCTGTATTCACAACCTAAACCAAATTACACTTATAATGTTTTCTTCTAATCGTCAAAATAGCTCCATTATGCCTGGAAAGAATACTGAATCTGCAAGAGACCACATCTCTCATGAGAACATATGATGTTCTTAATCGTAATTCCCCACAAGATCTGAGAACCCACTGGCCACCAGAAAGTTTATTTATGGGGAAAATGGACTGGAATCATCGTCCTCTATAGTCTTGAAAAGAGCTAATTGCAGAAAAGGCAACTAGGTGTGAACAATTCTACAAGATGACTAAATCTGTTCCCTCAGAAGAAAAATATGAACAAACACTTATAATCACTTTGGACTAGAAACGTGTTCTCAGTGGCATAGCTATGGTATCATGTACCAGTGCAAGCAAGGATAATGGCCCACCAAAACACTGTTTAGCAGGAAAACATTGATATTTAGAGGACTTGTGACCCTCACTCGCCTGAACCCCAGTAGAAATGAACCTACAGAATGTTTGAAAGCTACACCTATGAGCAGAAAGGCACTGGACCATCAGGTAACTGAACATTATATGTGATCAGGTGAGTAAACTTAAAATTAGAGATGAAAGTCCTATGTCTTGAAATATTTTATGAATAATTGCCCATCCCTACATTCATCAAAGAGATGATGGAAAGCCTCCTAAAGCTCAAATGCACTGTTATAACACACCTCTCTTTGAAGCCCTCATTGTAAAGAATGCTTGCACCACAGCTCAGAATTAAGGCTATGTGTATTGTGTATTTCATACAGGTTATTGACTTTTTAAATTATCTGCTGATTTTCCTTTGTCTGATCTGCTGGGACTTCTGGGCATGCAGTATTGTGTTTGTTGTGCAGGGCCAAAAGATGTCCTCACTAGTAGATTGTGGTCCTATTCACAAAGGTAAACTACTCTTTTGTGTAAATTTACTATTTTTTGGTGTTCACAAAGCTGTGATTTAATAATAACTTTATGACTGTGGAGACTCCACAGTCAGGACGCAGAGCTCCGAACATAAAAAGATTGGGCAGGCCAAAGTTCTCCACCATGACTGCGGAGTCTGGACAAGATATTCCAATAGAATATCTTCCTTAGAGACCAAATCAAAGGTCTTACCTCCTTGCAATTCTTTGAGAACAGATCTCTTCTTTGAACTCCATGCAACAGTACGTGAATTGTGGGATTTTCATTAGAAGGGTGGGGAGAATATTGGGCAAAAGAAGCTAAACCATGCTTCCTGCTGGCCCAAGGATAATTTACTGGACCAGTAGAAGCACCCACCCACTGTATTCCCTAAACGGATCACATTTTAGGGATGCACAAGGGAGACAGGGGCATGGATTGTACACAAGAGAAGGTCATACTGTTGTGTATGTATTATGGAAGGAAAAGCTCAATTATGTGATCACTTGTTTAGAGTAGGGATTACAACAGAGACCATGTATTGTTTGAAGGCAATAAAGTTATTCTGGCATTGCGGGTGGGGAAGGGGGTTGTTTTAGCATCACTATGGGGACTTGCCTAATGAAGACATGACACTTGTCTGTCTATTTTTTCAATGGTGAGCTGATGAGGGCAGTTGTGAAGGCGGGGCACCTTCCATGGATTGGATGGGGCTACAGAATACAAATATTCTGCATGTTCGTGTGTTCACAAGTGTTTGTGAATGTAACTAGGAAAGTGTATGTGTCTAGAGTGGAGAGGGTAAATATGTGTGAATGTCGGGGTGGGGTTATAAAAGGGCCAAGAGAGAAAAGGACGTGTGTAAGTAGTGTATGTGTTTGGCTGCAAAGGGAACCACTGAGAATAAGAGAAAGAAAGAGGCAGAGAGAAAGGGCATGTTTGTTGCATATCTTCATCTGGGTGTGACAGGTGATATTATGTATTTCATTTGATGGCTTCCAGGTTTTGAGACAATATTTCCACTTCCACTTGTTCAGTACACAAACATTTCAGATAAATTCTATGAATTTGCTTGAATGCAGTCTGATGCAGCCTCTTTATTCATCAATTACCTTGAGAAAAATATATGTACATTTTCACTCCATTTCTGGAGTTTTTTTTGTTTTCCTATATAAATTGGACCAAAATGCAATTCATTGTTTCTAACTTCTCAGCAAATCTAGATTGCCTTCACAGATTTTTCTTCCAGTTTGTTTCCTGTTTTCACGAGGGTATTAAGACTTAAGAACCAATGTTACACAGTTTCAAATCCTGCTAGTCACCAAAACACAGGATTTGTCACCCCTTTTGAAAAGTGGAAACATCTTCTTACTAATGGGGTTCGTGATCCTTCCGAATTACAAATGGAAGATAAGAAAGGAACACCCGCCTTTCCTATGTGAGTTGCAATAAGCTACATCAGTAGTTTGTGATAACGACTTGCGATTGCAAACGATTGATCGACTGCTAACACCTGGGATCAGTCCTCTCCCTCGTCGTCACTCCAGGCACAGGATCCCAGCTTGCCCTGCGCCAATCCTGATGCTGCTCAGAGCAACATCAGGATTGGCTGGGAGCGCCCAGCCAGGGCACTCCCAGAAAGACTGGGAGCCTGTGAAAGGCTCTTGCCAGCCCAGCAACACAGGTGCTGGACTGGAGACAGTCTATTGCGCATGTGTGTTTGGCTGGCCCAAGACAGCTGGCCAAACACACATGCTCTCTGAGGAGAGTGCACTCCCCTCACTGCTTGTGACCCCAAAGCCCCGCCGCTTTTGCAAGGAAAGGATAATAAACATAGTTTATTATCCTTTTCTTGGGAATGAATTGCAGCGGTTGCTGCTGGCGGAGCGGGGCAACGCTCCTCTGCCCTAGCGAAGTAGCCGCCACTCCCTGGGTTAGGTTGGTACCAGATTTACAGAGGAGGAGCTTATATATATATATATATATATATATATATATATATATATATATATATATAAATATGTGTGTGTGTGTATATACATCAATGCTGCTGATGAGTACATCAGTTACATTACTTTATGAAGGACAGTTCACAACCCAGTCAGAGTGCAAGCTGCACATCCTGGCTTACGAAATACCCTTAGGACATGAGGCCCTTAGTGTGTCTTCGCACTGTTGCTTAAGTGTTCTTTAGCATCCTGGATAAAAACCATGCGCCAGTGTTTAGTTCCTGAACCAATTAACTGCCACGCTTATACCCCCTCTGTGGGTACAAATCCGATTTGAATGAACTACCAGGGCAAGAGACGAAGGGCTCCTACGTTTTTGTATGTGTTTGGAAGTGGTCCTCCAGGCAGTCTTCCGAGATTTTATTTCAAGGAAACAGAACTACCAGCAAGAGTGATGCTGACAAGTACCTTGTTAGCACAGAATATATGTTACTGGGGCAGAAGACAGGCAGAGAGATAATTATTTTAGCGCTGCGATGGATTTTCCAATAAAAGATGATATAAACCTTTCTCTCGCCCACTGTGCACATCAAGCCACAGAAAACGACTTTCAAGTTTCTGAAGAAATCCATTACATTCCTCTACATAGGTTTTTCATTTCCAGTGTGTAACTGGTGTTTTTTCGGACCTTCCCCTACTCGTTTGAAGACAGCTGAGATGACACATTATCATGTAGGCTCATACAGAAGCCATTGTTTTCTATTCGGCTCTGGAGTTAGTGGTGTGTGGATGAATATATGCCTGAATGAATAAGGAGAAGTCTTACATACAGACAGAAGGTTTGTTCCGAGTAAGATGACATCAAAAATTCTTGCAGACAATAAAGGTATCCTTTTAAAAAGTATGGTTGTTTTGAGCAATGAGCTGTTGAAACAAGTATTTTTATCATGTGTTTGATAACTAGTGGTAAATTATTTTCTTGCTAATCGTTTAATATGCACGGTGAATGGTTTCTGAGGTTTGTCAATGTTACTAGTAAGTGGAAGTTAAAATGTTTGATTTTTTTAATTGCAAGGTCACTGTTTTTGCCTAATAACTATACCTCTGTATTTGGTTTATGATTGCCAAATTATTTTTGGAGAAACTAGGAGCTTTCCAGTACAGCAAAATAACTTTGAGAACTACTGAAGTCTCAAAGTAGAGTTATGCTGATGAATTGGTACTCCTGCAGAGAGTAATCTCCATCAGTCTTCTCTGCACGAGAGTTCATCCAGAGCTCCTCAATCACCAATGCATCTTGAGCTGTATCCCAAGCCCTTCTTCAGGAGGTTAATACTCCAACTCTGAAACCAAAAGGACTTAAAGATGCTCAAATAGAAGTCGATTTTTACATTGAAACATTGGATATGCTCCCACTGTTGTGCAAACCTATAAACAATCTGTAGAGAGCTCTATACATGCTAATTGCAATCAAAAATATCTTGTGGATGTCACATGCTCTTCAAGGCGTAATTGAACTTTCTATGACTAACATTTAAATAGCCAAAACTTAATCAAGTATCATATTGTTTTCAGAAAACTATGGCCCATATTTATTCTTTTTCTCGCAAATCTGCGCAAATGGAGTTTTGGGGCAAAAAGTGTAGCACCGGCTTACGTCATTCCAAAGCGCCAACCGTGCACCAAATTAATGGAATCCCACGAGCCGGGTTAAGGTTGGGCTAGTGTCAGGAGAAATTACGTTAGCCAGATGGGGGTGGCTTTACCGGGGAAGGGGCTTTTACTTTGAAAAATGACACTAGGCTGGTTAGAGGCAAGAAAAATGCTGTTAACCAGCCTAGCCTCATTTCCTGACGCAAAACCATCCATACCACATGACTCTTGTTTTATAAAATACATGAGTCATGCCCACCACCCCAGTGGCCAGCACAGGGGACCAGTGTCCCCTGGGAATGGCCTTTGCACCCTGTGCCATGCAGGGGCACTCATTTCAGGGCCCCCAATGGCACTTATTTTTCTTTTTTTAACCCCTTCGCTGCCAGGCCTTTTCCCCCTCCTGTGCCGAGCCTTTTTTTGGCTATTTGGAGCAGTTCGCGCTTAGGCCCTCATAACTTTTTGTTCACATAAGCTACCCATGCCAAATTTGCGTCCTTTTTTTCCAACATCCTAGGGATTCTAGAGGTACCCAGACTTTGTGGGTTCCCCAGAAGGAGGCCAAGAAATTAGCCAAAAAACAGTGAAAATTTCATTTTTTTAAACAAATTTGGAAAAATGGGCTGCAGAAGAAGGCTTGTGGTTTTTTCCCTGAAAATGGCATCAACAAAGGGTTTGCGGTGATAAAATCACCAGCTTCCCAGCTTTCAGGAACAGGCAGACTTGAATCAGAAAACCCAATTTTTCAACCCAATTTTGGCATTTTACTGGGACATACCCCATTTTTACGATTTTTTGTGCTTTCAGCCTCCTTCCAGTCAGTGACAGAAATGGGCATGAAACCAACGCTGGATCCCATAAACCGCAACATTTCTGAAAAGTAGACAAAATTCTGAATTCAGCAAGGGGTAATTTGTGTAGATCCTACAAGGGTTTCCTACAGAAAATAGCAACTGAAAAAGAAAAATATTGAAATTGAGGTGAAAAAAACATCAATTTTTCTCTAAGTTTTACTCTGTAACTTTTTCCTGCAATGTCAGATTTTCGAAAGCAATATACCGTTACGTCTGCTGGACTCTTCTGGTTGCGGGGATATATAGGGCTTGTAGGTTCATCAAGAACTCTAGGTACCCAGAGCCAATAAATGACCTGCACCCTGCAGTGGGTTTTCATTCTATGCCGGGTATACAGCAATTCATTTGCTGAAATATAAAGAGTAAAAAATAGCTATCAAGAAAACCTTTGTATTTCCAAAATGGGCACAAGATAAGGTGTTGAGAAGCAGTGGTTATTTGCACATCTCTGAATTCCGGGCTGCCCATACTAGCATGTGAATTACCGGGCATTTCTCAAATAGACGTCTTTTTTACACACTGTCTTACATTTGGAAGGGAAAAATGTAGAGAAAGACAAGGGGCAATAACACTTGTTTTGCTATTCTATGTTCCCCCAAGTCTCCCGATAAAAATGATACCTCACTTGTGTGGGTAGGCCTAGCGCCCGCGACAGGAAACGCACCAAAGCGCAACGTGGACACATCACAGAAAACAGACCTGTTTTTAGCAAAGTGCCTACCTGTAGATTTTGGCCTCTAGCTCAGCCGCCACCTAGGGAAACCTACCAAACCTGTGCATTTCTGAAAACTAGAGACCTAGGGGAATCCAAGATGGGGTGATTTGTGTGGCTCGGACCAGGTTCTGTTACCCAGAATCCTTTGCAAACCTCAAAATTTGGCTAAAAAAACACATGTTCCTCACATTTCTGTGGCAGAAAGTTCTGGAATCTGAGAGGAGCCACAAATTTCCTTCCACCCAGCGTTCCCCCACGTCTCCCGATAAAAATGATACCTCACTTGTGTGGGTAGGCCTAGCGCCCGCGACAGGAAACACCCCAAAGCGCAATGTGGACACATCACAGAAAACAGACCTGTTTTTAGCAAAGTGCCTACCTGTAGATTTTGGCCTCTAGCTCAGCCGCCACCTAGGGAAACCTACCAAACCTGTGCATTTCTGAAAACTAGAGACCTAGGGGAATCCAAGATGGGGTGATTTGTGTGGCTCGGACCAGGTTCTGTTACCCAGAATCCTTTGCAAAGCTCAAAAATTGGCTAAAAAAACACATGTTCCTCACATTTCTGTGGCAGAAAGTGCTGGAATCTGAGAGGAGCCACAAATGTCCTTCCACCCAGCGTTCCCCCACGTCTCCCGATAAAAATGATACCTCACATGTGTGGGTAGGCCTAGCGCCCGCGACAGGAAACGCCCCAAAGCGCAACGTGGACACATCACAGAAAACAGACCTGTTTTTAGCAAAGTGCCTACCTGTAGATTTTGGCCTCTAGCTCAGCCGCCACCTAGGGAAACCTACCAAACCTGTGCATTTCTGAAAACTAGAGACCTAGGGGAATCCAAGATGGGGTGATTTGTGTGGCTCGGACCAGGTTCTGTTACCCAGAATCCTTTGCAAAGCTCAAAAATTGGCTAAAAAAACACATGTTCCTCACATTTCTGTGGCAGAAAGTTCTGGAATCTGAGAGGAGCCACAAATTTCCTTCCACCCAGCGTTCCCCCACGTCTCCCGATAAAAATGATACCTCACTTGTGTGGGTAGGCCTAGCGCCCGCGACAGGAAACGCCCCAAAGCGCAACGTGGACACATCACAGAAAACAGACCTGTTTTTAGCAAAGTGCCTACCTGTAGATTTTGGCCTCTAGCTCAGCCGCCACCTAGGGAAACCTACCAAACCTGTGCATTTCTGAAAACTAGAGACCTAGGGGAATCCAAGGAGGGGTGACTGGCGGGGCTCGGACCAGGTTCTGTTACCCAGAATCCTTTGCAAACCTCATATTTTGGCTAAAAAAACGCATTTTCCTCACATTTGAGTGACAGAAAGTTCTGGAATCTGAGAGGAGCCACAAATTTCCTTCCACCCAGCGTTCCCCCAAGTCTCCCGATAAAAATGATACCTCACTTGCGTGGGTAGGCCTAGCGCCCGCGACAGGAAACGCCCCAAAGCGCAACGTGGACACCACCAAAATTTTGGAAGAAAACAGAGGTGTTTTTTGCGAAGTGACTACCTGCAGATTTTGGCCTCTAGCTCAGCCGGCACCTAGGGAAACCTACCAAACCTGTGCATTTCTGAAAACTAGAGACCTAGGGGAATCCAAGGAGGGGTGACTGGCGGGGCTCGGACCAGGTTCTGTTACCCAGAATCCTTTGCAAAGCTCAAAAATTGGCTAAAAAAACACATGTTCCTCACATTTCTGTGGCAGAAAGTTCTGGAATCTGAGAGGAGCCACAAATTTCCTTCCACCCAGCGTTCCCCCACGTCTCCCGATAAAAATGATACCTCACTTGCGTGGGTAGGCCTAGCGCCCGCGACAGGAAACGCCCCAAAGCGCAACGTGGACACCACCAACATTTTGGAAGAAAACAGACCTGTTTTTAGCGAAGTGCCTACCTGTAGATTTTGGCCTGTAGCTCAGCCGCCACCTAGGGAAACCTACCAAACCTGTGCATTTCTGAAAACTAGAGACCTAGGGGAATCCAAGGAGGGGTGACTGGCGGGGCTCGGACCAGGTTCTGTTACCCAGAATCCTTTGCAAAGCTCAAAAATTGGCTAAAAAAACACATGTTCCTCACATTTCTGTGGCAGAAAGTTCTGGAATCTGAGAGGAGCCACAAATTTCCTTCCACCCAGCGTTCCCCCACGTCTCCCGATAAAAATGATACCTCACTTGTGTGGGTAGGCCTAGCGCCCGCGACAGGAAACGCCCCAAAGCGCAACGTGGACACATCACAGAAAACAGACCTGTTTTTAGCAAAGTGCCTACCTGTAGATTTTGGCCTGTAGCTCAGCCGCCACCTAGGGAAACCTACCAAACCTGTGCATTTCTGAAAACTAGAGACCTAGGGGAATCCAAGGAGGGGTGACTGGCAGGGCTCGGACCAGGTTCTGTTACCCAGAATCCTTTGCAAAGCTCAAAAATTGGCTAAAAAAACACATGTTCCTCACATTTCTGTGGCAGAAAGTTCTGGAATCTGGGAGGAGCCACAAATTTCCTTCCACCCAGCGTTCCCCCAAGTCTCCCGATAAAAATGATACCTCACTTGCGTGGGTAGGCCTAGCGCCCGCGACAGGAAACGCCCCAAAGCGCAACGTGGACACCACCAAAATTTTGGAAGAAAACAGACCTGTTTTTAGCGAAGTGCCTACCTGTAGATTTTGGCCTGTAGCTCAGCCGCCACCTAGGGAAACCTACCAAACCTGTGCATTTCTGAAAACTAGAGACCTAGGGGAATCCAAGGAGGGGTGACTGGCGGGGCTCGGACCAGGTTCTGTTACCCAGAATCCTTTGCAAAGCTCAAAAATTGGCTAAAAAAACACATGTTCCTCACATTTCTGTGGCAGAAAGTTCTGGAATCTGAGAGGAGCCACAAATTTCCTTCCACCCAGCGTTCCCCCACGTCTCCCGATAAAAATGATACCTCACTTGTGTGGGTAGGCCTAGCGCCCGCGACAGGAAACGCCCCAAAGCGCAACGTGGACACATCACAGAAAACAGACCTGTTTTTAGCAAAGTGCCTACCTGTAGATTTTGGCCTGTAGCTCAGCCGCCACCTAGGGAAACCTACCAAACCTGTGCATTTCTGAAAACTAGAGACCTAGAGGAATCCAAGGAGGGGTGACTGGCGGGGCTCGGACCAGGTTCTGTTACCCAGAATCCTTTGCAAAGCTCAAAAATTGGCTAAAAAAACACATGTTCCTCACATTTCTGTGGCAGAAAGTTCTGGAATCTGGGAGGAGCCACAAATTTCCTTCCACCCAGCGTTCCCCCAAGTCTCCCGATAAAAATGATACCTCACTTGCGTGGGTAGGCCTAGCGCCCGCGACAGGAAACGCCCCAAAGCGCAACGTGGACACCACAAAAATTTGGGAAGAAAACAGACCTGTTTTTAGCGAAGTGCCTACCTGTAGATTTTGGCCTGTAGCTCAGCCGCCACCTAGGGAAACCTACCAAACCTGTGCATTTCTGAAAACTAGAGACCTAGGGGAATCCAAGGAGGGGTGACTGGCGGGGCTCGGACCAGGTTCTGTTACCCAGAATCCTTTGCAAAGCTCAAAAATTGGCTAAAAAAACACATGTTCCTCACATTTCTGTGGCAGAAAGTTCTGGAATCTGAGAAGAGCCACAAATTTCCTTCCACCCAGCGTTCCCCCACGTCTCCCGATAAAAATGATACCTCACTTGTGTGGGTAGGCCTAGCGCCCGCGACAGGAAACGCCCCAAAGCGCAACGTGGACACATCACAGAAAACAGACCTGTTTTTAGCAAAGTGCCTACCTGTAGATTTTGGCCTGTAGCTCAGCCGCCACCTAGGGAAACCTACCAAACCTGTGCATTTCTGAAAACTAGAGACCTAGGGGAATCCAAGGAGGGGTGACTGGCGGGGCTCGGACCAGGTTCTGTTACCCAGAATCCTTTGCAAAGCTCAAAAATTGGCTAAAAAAACACATGTTCCTCACATTTCTGTGGCAGAAAGTTCTGGAATCTGGGAGGAGCCACAAATTTCCTTCCACCCAGCGTTCCCCCAAGTCTCCCGATAAAAATGATACCTCACTTGCGTGGGTAGGCCTAGCGCCCGCGACAGGAAACGCCCCAAAGCGCAACGTGGACACCACAAAAATTTGGGAAGAAAACAGACCTGTTTTTAGCGAAGTGCCTACCTGTAGATTTTGGCCTGTAGCTCAGCCGCCACCTAGGGAAACCTACCAAACCTGTGCATTTCTGAAAACTAGAGACCTAGGGGAATCCAAGGAGGGGTGACTGGCGGGGCTCGGACCAGGTTCTGTTACCCAGAATCCTTTGCAAAGCTCAAAAATTGGCTAAAAAAACACATGTTCCTCACATTTCTGTGGCAGAAAGTTCTGGAATCTGAGAGGAGCCACAAATTTCCTTCCACCCAGCGTTCCCCCACGTCTCCCGATAAAAATGATACCTCACTTGTGTGGGTAGGCCTAGCGCCCGCGACAGGAAACGCCCCAAAGCGCAACGTGGACACATCACAGAAAACAGACCTGTTTTTAGCAAAGTGCCTACCCGTAGATTTTGGCCTGTAGCTCAGCCGCCACCTAGGGAAACCTACCAAACCTGTGCATTTCTGAAAACTAGAGACCTAGGGGAATCCAAGGAGGGGTGACTGGCGGGGCTCGGACCAGGTTCTGTTACCCAGAATCCTTTGCAAAGCTCAAAAATTGGCTAAAAAAACACATGTTCCTCACATTTCTGTGGCAGAAAGTTCTGGAATCTGGGAGGAGCCACAAATTTCCTTCCACCCAGCGTTCCCCCAAGTCTCCCGATAAAAATGATACCTCACTTGCGTGGGTAGGCTTAGCGCCCGCGACAGGAAACGCCCCAAAGCGCAACGTGGACACCACCAAAATTTTGGAAGAAAACAGACCTGTTTTTAGCGAAGTGCCTACCTGTAGATTTTGGCCTGTAGCTCAGCCGCCACCTAGGGAAACCTACCAAACCTGTGCATTTCTGAAAACTAGAGACCTAGGGGAATCCAAGGAGGGGTGACTGGCGGGGCTCGGACCAGGTTCTGTTACCCAGAATCCTTTGCAAAGCTCAAAAATTGGCTAAAAAAACACATGTTCCTCACATTTCTGTGGCAGAAAGTTCTGGAATCTGAGAGGAGCCACAAATTTCCTTCCACCCAGCGTTCCCCCACGTCTCCCGATAAAAATGATACCTCACTTGTGTGGGTAGGCCTAGCGCCTGCGACAGGAAACGCCCCAAAGCGCAACGTGGACACATCACAGAAAACAGACCTGTTTTTAGCAAAGTGCCTACCTGTAGATTTTGGCCTGTAGCTCAGCCGCCACCTAGGGAAACCTACCAAACCTGTGCATTTCTGAAAACTAGAGACCTAGGGGAATCCAAGGAGGGGTGACTGGCGGGGCTCGGACCAGGTTCTGTTACCCAGAATCCTTTGCAAAGCTCAAAAATTGGCTAAAAAAACACATGTTCCTCACATTTCTGTGGCAGAAAGTTCTGGAATCTGGGAGGAGCCACAAATTTCCTTCCACCCAGCGTTCCCCCAAGTCTCCCGATAAAAATGATACCTCACTTGCGTGGGTAGGCCTAGCGCCCGCGACAGGAAACACCCCAAAGCGCAACGTGGACACCACCAAAATTTTGGAAGAAAACAGACCTGTTTTTAGCGAAGTGCCTACCTGTAGATTTTGGCCTGTAGCTCAGCCGCCACCTAGGGAAACCTACCAAACCTGTGCATTTCTGAAAACTAGAGACCTAGGGGAATCCAAGGAGGGGTGACTGGCGGGGCTCGGACCAGGTTCTGTTACCCAGAATCCTTTGCAAAGCTCAAAAATTGGCTAAAAAAACACATGTTCCTCACATTTCTGTGGCAGAAAGTTCTGGAATCTGAGAGGAACCACAAATTTCCTTCCACCCAGCGTTCCCCCACGTCTCCTGATAAAAATGATACCTCACTTGTGTGGGTAGGTCTAGCGCCCGCGACAGGAAACGCCCCAAAGCGCAACGTGGACACATCACAGAAAACAGACCTGTTTTTAGCAAAGTGCCTACCTGTAGATTTTGGCCTGTAGCTCAGCCGCCACCTAGGGAAACCTACCAAACCTGTGCATTTCTGAAAACTAGAGACCTAGGGAAATCCAAGGAGGGGTGACTGGCGGGGCTCGGACCAGGTTCTGTTACCCAGAATCCTTTGCAAAGCTCAAAAATTGGCTAAAAAAACACATGTTCCTCACATTTCTGTGGCAGAAAGTTCTGGAATCTGGGAGGAGCCACAAATTTCCTTCCACCCAGCGTTCCCCCAAGTCTCCCGATAAAAATGATACCTCACTTGCGTGGGTAGGCCTAGCGCCCGCGACAGGAAACGCCCCAAAGCGCAACGTGGACACCACCAAAATTTTGGAAGAAAACAGACCTGTTTTTAGCGAAGTGCCTACCTGTAGATTTTGGCCTGTAGCTCAGCCGCCACCTAGGGAAACCTACCAAACCTGTGCATTTCTGAAAACTAGAGACCTAGGGGAATCCAAGGAGGGGTGACTGGCGGGGCTCGGACCAGGTTCTGTTACCCAGAATCCTTTGCAAAGCTCAAAAATTGGCTAAAAAAACACATGTTCCTCACATTTCTGTGGCAGAAAGTTCTGGAATCTGAGAGGAACCACAAATTTCCTTCCACCCAGCGTTCCCCCACGTCTCCCGATAAAAATGATACCTCACTTGTGTGGGTAGGCCTAGCGCCCGCGACAGGAAACGCCCCAAAGCGCAACGTGGACACATCACAGAAAACAGACCTGTTTTTAGCAAAGTGCCTACCTGTAGATTTTGGCCTGTAGCTCAGCCGCCACCTAGGGAAACCTACCAAACCTGTGCATTTCTGAAAACTAGAGACCTAGGGGAATCCAAGGAGGGGTGACTGGCGGGGCTCGGACCAGGTTCTGTTACCCAGAATCCTTTGCAAAGCTCAAAAATTGGCTAAAAAAACACATGTTCCTCACATTTCTGTGGCAGAAAGTTCTGGAATCTGGGAGGAGCCACAAATTTCCTTCCACCCAGCGTTCCCCCAAGTCTCCCGATAAAAATGATACCTCACTTGCGTGGGTAGGCCTAGCGCCCGCGACAGGAAACGCCCCAAAGCGCAACGTGGACACCACCAAAATTTTGGAAGAAAACAGACCTGTTTTTAGCGAAGTGCCTACCTGTAGATTTTGGCCTGTAGCTCAGCCGCCACCTAGGGAAACCTACCAAACCTGTGCATTTCTGAAAACTAGAGACCTAGGGGAATCCAAGGAGGGGTGACTGGCGGGGCTCGGACCAGGTTCTGTTACCCAGAATCCTTTGCAAAGCTCAAAAATTGGCTAAAAAAACACATGTTCCTCACATTTCTGTGGCAGAAAGTTCTGGAATCTGAGAGGAGCCACAAATTTCCTTCCACCCAGCGTTCCCCCACGTCTCCCGATAAAAATGATACCTCACTTGTGTGGGTAGGCCTAGCGCCCGCGACAGGAAACGCCCCAAAGCGCAACGTGGACACATCACAGAAAACAGACCTGTTTTTAGCAAAGTGCCTACCTGTAGATTTTGGCCTGTAGCTCAGCCGCCACCTAGGGAAACCTACCAAACCTGTGCATTTCTGAAAACTAGAGACCTAGGGGAATCCAAGGAGGGGTGACTGGCAGGGCTCGGACCAGGTTCTGTTACCCAGAATCCTTTGCAAAGCTCAAAAATTGGCTAAAAAAACACATGTTCCTCACATTTCTGTGGCAGAAAGTTCTGGAATCTGGGAGGAGCCACAAATTTCCTTCCACCCAGCGTTCCCCCAAGTCTCCCGATAAAAATGATACCTCACTTGCGTGGGTAGGCCTAGCGCCCGCGACAGGAAACGCCCCAAAGCGCAACGTGGACACCACCAAAATTTTGGAAGAAAACAGACCTGTTTTTAGCGAAGTGCTTACCTGTAGATTTTGGCCTGTAGCTCAGCCGCCACCTAGGGAAACCTACCAAACCTGTGCATTTCTGAAAACTAGAGTCCTAGGGGAATCCAAGGAGGGGTGACTGGCGGGGCTCGGACCAGGTTCTGTTACCCAGAATCCTTTGCAAAGCTCAAAAATTGGCTAAAAAAACACATGTTCCTCACATTTCTGTGGCAGAAAGTTCTGGAATCTGAGAGGAGCCACAAATTTGATTCCACCCAGCGTTCCCCCACGTCTCCCGATAAAAATGATACCTCACTTGTGTGGGTAGGCCTAGCGCCCGCGACAGGAAACGCCCCAAAGCGCAACGTGGACACATCACATTTTTTCATTGAAAACAGTGCCTACCTGTAGTTTTTGGCCTGTAGCTCAGCCAGCACCTAGGGAAACCTACCAAACCTGTGCATTTCTGAAAACTAGAGACCTAGGGGAATCCAAGATGGGGTGACTTGAGGGGCTCTGACCAGGTTCTGTTACCCAGAATCCTTTCCAAACCTCAAATATTGGCTAAAAAAACGCATTTTTCACACATTTCGGTGACAGAAAGTTCTGGAATCTGAGTGGAGCCACAAATTTCCTTCCACCCAGCGTTCCCCCAAGTCTCCCGATAAAAATGATACCTCAGTTGTGTGGGTGGGCCAGGTGCCTCCAACAGAATAAGGCACAAAACTTGTAGAGATACAGGGGATAGTACTGCGAGTTTATAAGGACATATTCTTTTATACATCTTTAGACTGACTCTGCTTTGGGGACCCACATACGTGAGGTGTCATTTTATTTGGGAGACTGAGGGGAACACTGGGGAGTAGGAATTTTGTGCTGGAGTGGTGATCGTACGAAGAAAAGTCAGGAAAATATGCTTTTTTTAAGCACATTTTGAGGTTTACAGAGGAGTCTGGGTAAGAAAATGTTGGGGGATCCACGCAAGCCACTCCTCCCTAGACTCCTTGGGGTGTCTAGTTTTAAAAAATGTCTGGGTTTGGTAGGTTTCCCTAGATGAAGGCCGCACACAGGACCAAAAACATAGGTGCCCTCTCCCCCCCCAAACACAGGTAGTTTTGTAATATATCGTTTTGATGTGCCCACATACGTCCGTGATGTGCCAAACACTAAAATTTTGAAAAGAAACACACTTAGGTTATGTGAAAAAGACCCCTCACCCACCAACCAAGTTGGTGGCATGCTTCATCATCGGGGTCCCACCTGAGGCACCTAGCGTGTCATAGGTGTGCTGCGACGCCTGATTACAGCGGAGCAGGTTTGGTCATTTTTACCACACATACTGGTTGGATTTGGCACGAGGGTGAGTGATGGTTCAGTGGATCAAATTTTACTAACAAGAGCTTTCACAAAAATGAAAAGCACTGTTAGTAACTGAAAGGCAAAAAACTGAACCAATGACTCACAGCTCGTGAGCTGTAAAGCCGCGACAAGGCACCAACCGCTTTACAGTCCATTCACACAACTTTCATACATGACACACACAAGGCCATTCACACCGCCAGCCACGGGCCCAGCACATTACAACACTCACATCGACAGACAGCGCCACTCAAGGGCCCATCACTTACATACGCCCACATGCCTGATACAACAATCACACCAGCTGATGGGAGTGTGTGGACTGGTGTTTGGCTTGCAGTGTGTTGCAGTAGCCAACATCAAGTCAATATGTACAGTCTCAGCCAAGCCCCACTCCACACACAATGGCATCATATTTTTTTTTTTTTTAACAGAGGAACCCCTAACTAAGTAGAAAGAATTACAAAACAACAAACACAAAAGCTCTAACTAACAACATGACAGAAATGCTAACCATGAAACTAAACACATGAAAATACAAAACAGACATGAGTTTACACTCATGGTTGTTCCCAGAAATTCTTCTGGGTGTGGTAATTCTTAAAACAAGCACCGACACACAGCCCAGGCTTTGAAGGACAATCTGGGCAGTACATTCGAGACTCCCTCCGGATACCTCTTCGAAAACACACTCTACATTTCTTAGCTGGAAAGTCTTTTTTGGGTGTGGGAGGAATGTGCTCAGCAAAGTGGCGATCTTTCAATCTAGCCACATCCTCCACCACTGCTTCTCTAGGAACTCTGGCCTGTTCCACCACAATAAGGCTCTCTATCACTGACTCCTGAAATTTCACAAATGTCATCTTTGAGTCTGGAGACCTATCCCTAAACACAATAAAAGCATTGAAGGTTGCTAAGTGGAAGAGGTGAAGTGCTAACTTCTTATACCAAACATAAGACTTACGAATAGCAGTATAAGGTTCCAACCTCTGGTCAACTCTATCTACACCTCCCATGTGCTTATTATAATCTAAAATGCACACAGGTTTGCGCACTTCAGCAACCTGGCCCCAAACAGTCACAGGGGAAGTACTCTCATCATGGATGGTACTTAGCATGTAGACATCCCTCTTGTCTGAAAATTTCAAAGCTAGCAGCTCCTCGTTCCGCAAGGCACAGCACTGTCCCCTCTCAAGTTTTTTACAGACAAGCTCCCTTGGATAGCCTTTCCGGTTAGAACGGATTGTGCCACAAGCAACTGTGTCCACTCTAAACAATTCCTTGAACAACTGCACACCAGTGTAGAAGTTATCTACATACAAATGGTGACCTTTGTTGAACAGTCGTCTACCAAGATCCCACACTATTTTCTCAGTAACTCCAAAAGTGGGAGGACAACCAGGGGGGTCAATATTGGAATCCCTACCAGTGTACACACGGAAACTATACACATATCCTGTCCTACTTTCAGACAGCATATACAATTTAATTCCATATCGTGCCCTTTTGCTAGGAATGTACTGCCTAAAAACCAAACGACCCTTGAAGAGGACCAAAGACTCGTCCACACTTATCTCTTTGCCTGGAACATAGACCTCCGAAAACCGATCTACAAAATGATCAAGGACAGGCCTAATCTTAAAAAGACGGTCAGAATCTGGGTGATCTCGTGGCAAGGCTAATGCATTGTCAACAAAATGCAGCATCCTAAGAAGAAGCAAATACCGATTACGACTCATGGTAGCTGGAAATATAGCTGTTGCCATCAAGGGACTAGTAGACCAATAAGAAGCCAGTGACGGCTTCCTTATCAACCCCATCAAAAAAGTCAAACCCAAAAACTTTTTTAGCTCCTCCAAATTTGTGGGAATCCACTGGGCAGCTCTAGAGTGTGGCCTAAGTCTAGCAGCGTTGTCCCTCAAATGCTGCTCCGCATACAAATTAGTCTGCTCAACTATCTCTTCCAAAAACACATCATCCATGAATAACTCAAAGAAATTGATAGGCATAAAGTTCTCTGTATTGGCGTTACACCCCGGGAGACCAGTAAAGGCAGGCAACTCTGGCTGCTCCATGTTTGGGGCAACCCAGACATCAGGTCTTCTAACGGGAAACCTTTCAGCCCCAGGTTGCTGCACTATTGGCACATCAATGTCCTCCTCTAAAACAGAACCTTCATCTGCACTGAGTGTGGCTTCATCATCAGAAGATTCCCCTCCAACAGAAACATTACTGCCAGAATCTCTGACTTCCTCCTCTGCCTCAGATGCAGAGTCCGTCTCATAGTCATGATCAGACTGTGACTCAAAAAGCATACCAACCACCTGCTGAGCGGTCATCCTGCGGCTAGCCATGATCTCTCCTGCTAAAATTAACTGGACAAATTCACCACCAACAACCAGCACTGTGTAAGACAAGTAACAAAGTGTAGCTTTGTTAGTAAGAGTTACAAACTCAAAAACTATACCGCTCACTTGCCTGAAAAAGCTTGATTCACCAGCAACTACACAGCAATCACCAATGATATCCCACTAAAAAGAAAGAAAGAAAGGCAAATTAGAAATAAGACACAACAAATATCATTGTGCACAAACCTAAGGACAATTTCACACACAATCCTGCATTTAGTACACCCCCTACAAACATGTCATTCATGCATGGCAACAATACTCCTTTGGAGTAAATTGTTTTTACTTACCTAAAACATGCAACTGTGCAAACTGCAGGTCAACCACCGCCAAAACCGCAAGGAGCCACAGCAAATAAAGCAAAAGCTTTGAACTAGAACAAAAAGGAGGAAATTTTTTTTTATCACAAATGCAAAGACTTCTTCAGTTGACAAACACCCCACCATCAAACATTTTAGAAATTGGTGCCTAAGTGGATTCTGTCATAGGGGCAGATGGGCCTACTAAAAAAATAGGCCTGTCTGCCCCAAGGAAGCCAGAAAATACCTTTAGTACTGTGTCCCCATGGAGAGCGACCCTTGCCAAAGGGGACAGCCCTCAAACAAAAAAAAACAAAAAAAACACACACAACACTATCCCTGGTGCCTAAGTGGCTTCTGCCCCCTTGGGGGCAGGTGGGCCTAAGAAAATAGGCCCATCTGCCCCCAGGGGGTGTAGAAATGGCCAACAGGTCAATGCCCCCCTTGGGGGGGCGCCCCGTGACCAAGGGGACGCCCCCCCACAAAAATAAACACATAAAAAAAAATCCCTGGCGTTCTAGTGGTTTCTGCCCCCCTTGGGGGCAGATCAGCCTAAAAATAATAGGCTGATCTGTCTCCAAGGGGTGCAGAAATGGCCTGGGTACATGTGCCCCCAAAGTGGGGGGCGATCCTTGCCCAAACCCCCCCCCATCCACTAACACACACACACACACACACTATCCCTGGTGTCTACGTGGCTTCTGCCCCCCTTGGGGGCAGGTGGGTCTAGAAAAATAGGCCCATCTGCCCCCAGGGGGGGCAGAAATGGCCAACAGGTCAATGCCCCCCTTGGGGGGGCGCCCCGTGCCCGAGGGGACGCCCCCCCACAAAAATAAACACATAAAAAAAAATCCCTGGCGTTCTAGTGGTTTCTGCCCCCCTTGGGGGCAGATCAGCCTAAAAATAATAGGCTGATCTGTCTCCAAGGGGTGCAGAAATGGCCTGGGTACATGTGCCCCCAAAGTGGGGGGCGACCCTTGCCCAAGCCCCCCCCCATCCACTAACACACACACACACACACTATCCCTGGTGTCTACGTGGCTTCTGCCCCCCTTGGGGGCAGGTGGGTCTAGAAAAATAGGCCCATCTGCCCCCAGGGGGGGCAGAAATGGCCAACAGGTCAATGCCCCCCTTGGGGGGGCGCCCCGTGCCCAAGGGGACGCCCCCCCACAAAAATAAACACATAAAAAAAAACCCTGGCGTTCTAGTGGTTTCTGCCCCCCTTGGGGGCAGATCAGCCTAAAAATAATAGGCTGATCTGTCTCCAAGGGGTGCAGAAATGGCCTGGGTACATGTGCCCCCAAAGTGGGGGCGACCCTTGTCCAAGCCCCCCCCCCATCCACTAACACACACACACACACACACTATCCCTGGTGTCTACGTGGCTTCTGCCCCCTTTGGGGGCAGGTGGGTCTAGAAAAATAGGCCCATCTGCCCCCAGGGGGGGCAGAAATGGCCAACAGGTCAATGCCCCCCTTGGGGGGGCGCCCCGTGCCCGAGCGGACGCCCCCCCACAAAAATAAACACATAAAAAAAAATCCCTGGCGTTCTAGTGGTTTCTGTCCCCCTTGGGGGCAGATCAGCCTAAAAATAATAGGCTGATCTGTCTCCAAGGGGTGCAGAAATGGCCTGGGTACATGTGCCCCCAAAGTGGGGGGCGACCCTTGCCCAAGCCCCCCCCCATCCACTAACACACACACACACACACACTATCCCTGGTGTCTACGTGGCTTCTGCCCCCCTTGGGGGCAGGTGGGTCTAGAAAAATAGGCCCATCTGCCCCCAGGGGGGGCAGAAATGGCCAACAGGTCAATGCCCCCCTTGGGGGGGCGCCCCGTGCCCAAGGGGACGCCCCCCCACAAAAATAAACACATAAAAAAAAAACCCTGGCGTTCTAGTGGTTTCTGCCCCCCTTGGGGGCAGATCAGCCTAAAAATAATAGGCTGATCTGTCTCCAAGGGGTGCAGAAATGGCCTGGGTACATGTGCCCCCAAAGTGGGGGGCGACCCTTGCCCAAGCCCCCCCCCATCCACTAACACACACACACACTATCCCTGGTGTCTACGTGGCTTCTGCCCCCCTTGGGGGCAGGTGGGTCTAGAAAAATAGGCCCATCTGCCCCCAGGGGGGGCAGAAATGGCCAACAGGTCAATGCCCCCCTTGGGGGGGCGCCCCGTGCCCAAGGGGACACCCCCCCACAAAAATAAACACATAAAAAAAAATCCCTGGCGTTCTAGTGGTTTCTGCCCCCCTTGGGGGCAGATCAGCCTAAAAATAATAGGCTGATCTGTCTCCAAGGGGTGCAGAAATGGCCTGGGTACATGTGCCCCCAAAGTGGGGGGCGACCCTTGCCCAAGCCCCCCCCCATCCACTAACACACACACACACACACACTATCCCTGGTGTCTACGTGGCTTCTGCCCCCCTTGGGGGCAGGTGGGTCTAGAAAAATAGGCCCATCTGCCCCCAGGGGGGGCAGAAATGGCCAACAGGTCAATGCCCCCCTTGGGGGGGCGCCCCGTGCCCAAGGGGACACCCCCCCACAAAAATAAACACATAAAAAAAAATCCCTGGCGTTCTAGTGGTTTCTGCCCCCCTTGGGGGCAGATCAGCCTAAAAATAATAGGCTGATCTGTCTCCAAGGGGTGCAGAAATGGCCTGGGTACATGTGCCCCCAAAGTGGGGGGCGACCCTTGCCCAAGCCCCCCCCCCATCCACTAACACACACACACACACACACTATCCCTGGTGTCTACGTGGCTTCTGCCCCCCTTGGGGGCAGGTGGGTCTAGAAAAATAGGCCCATCTGCCCCCAGGGGGGGCAGAAATGGCCAACAGGTCAATGCCCCCCTTGGGGGGGCGCCCCGTGCCCATGGGGACGCCCCCCCACAAAAATAAACACATAAAAAAACATCCCTGGCGTTCTAGTGGTTTCTGCCCCCCTTGGGGCAGATCAACCTAAAAATAATAGGCTGATCTGCCCTCAAGGGAGGCAGAAATGGCCCTAAAAGACATGCCCCCCAAAGGGGAGCGACCCTTGCCCAAGGGGGCGCCCCCCCATCCACTACACACACAATCCCTGGTGCCTAAGTGGCTTCTGCCCCCCTTGGGGGCAGATGGACCTAAAAAAAATAGGCCGATCTGCCCCCAAGGGGGGCAGAAATGGCCAACAGTTCTCTGCCCCCTTGGGGGGGGCGCCCCTTGCCCAAGGGGGCACCCCCTCCCAACATACCTGCACAGAAAATATAATTCCCTGGTGATCCAGTGGTTTCTGCCCCCCTTGGGGGCAGATCCGCCTAAAAAGTAGGCCAATCTGCCCCCAAGGGGGGCAGAAATGGCCGTAACTAATTGCCCCCACAAGGGGAGCGACCCTTGCCCAAGGGGCCGCTCCCCGCCAGCAAGAAACACGAGCAAACAACAAAAAAAAAAAATCCCTGGTGTCTAGTGGGCATTCCTGCTGCCCGATCGCAATGCGATCGGGCAGCAGGAATGCTCAAAGAGACACCGGGGGAAAGGAAAAGCCTTTCCTTTCCCCCGGTGCCTCTTTAGCCCAAACCCCCCACCCACCGGGAAGAGGAACTCACCTCTTTCCTCGTCGCCGCACAGGAAGCAAATGGCTTCCTGTGCGGCGAAATCCCCATAATGAAGTCAGCGCGCGATCGCGCGCTGACGTCATTATGGGGGGGTGGGGGGGTCGGGGGTGGAAGGGGAAGGGCTTCCCCTTCCATCCCTGACTTTGGGGGGGTGGGGGGAAGCACACAGAGGGAGCGAGAGCGCTCCCTCTGGGCTGTGTGCCGAGGACGTAGTGGTTACGTCCTCGGCACAGCAGCACTGTGCCGCGGGACGTAACCACTACGTCCGCGGCACAGAAGGGGTTAAATACTTACCTATACTTACCCTACTTACCTGGGATGGGGTCCCCCACACTCTGGTGTCCCTCTGGTGTGGTTGGGGTGTTCCTGGGACTTGGGGAGGGCAGCACCTGTGTACCCATTCCATGGTGTTTAACCATGGAAATGGCTCCACAGGTCCCCTAACGCCTAGTGTGACCCAGGCATTAAATAATGGTGCAAAGCAAGCTTTGCGCCATCATTTGTCCCCTCCTCCCACCTGTGTGTCATTTTAATACGGGGGATAAATATAGGGCTATGGGGCTAGCACCATTTTTTACATGGGAACGCCTACCTTGCATCTCATTGTCACAAGGTAGGTTCACGCATCCAAAAAATGGTGCAAAATCCAATATTTTGACTTGTGTAATGCCAAAATATAAATATGGAGTTAGCTTTGCGCCGAATTTGCATAAAAAAAGTGATGGAAATTTGGCGCAAATGGATTGTAAATATGCCCCAATGTATCCTTAAATTTAGAGTGCCCTAAAGGAACAGCAATTAAAATGTGCATTGAATCTGTAGGTGATAGATAGGATTCAGCACCTGCCCTTCTGTTTCAGGGAAATCCATCTTCCTCAGTCATGCACAATAAAAGGGAGATGTCTCTTAAATTATAGCTGATCGTGAAGTCTAAGTCTAGACTTCTGTGCTTCGTGACTGAAATATATTGTGACAAACTGAAAGCATGCATAGATGTATGCTTGAAACAATATATATGGGTAGCGACCATAATGCCTCCTAAACATAGTATGCTCTGTAGTAGAATGACCCGAGGTCAAGGCTTCCGATATGCAAAGTCTGCTAACCCTCTGAAACTGTTAGAGAAGGCTTTGTAGATCCCATGTATATTTTATACAATAACACTTCACTTTTAATTCACACCTCTTCAAAACTGTATTTAACTGACTGTGCAGTTTTATGGCACTCTTACATTTTCAAGTAAACAGCCTCCGAGGTTGCTTGTAAAAGCGTTTTATAAGATTGCTTAATTTTACACTGTAAGTGATAACTATTTAGATTTCAGCAGCTTACAAACCAATCTTTCACAACTTTACACTTCTGAATTATGTGCTTATTACACACTTTACAACTCCTCTGTTGCTTTTCCTCACCTTTCCCCTACCCCTCCCCCCAGTGCCACGGCATCCCCACTCCTCGGTTCCTTGACTGTTTTTATGGGCACTTCTGTGAATTTTATAGCTTTAACAGGTCTCCAACGATGGTTGTATTTTCTATTTCTGACCTTCCTTTCAGTTTGGCCGCGGCGCATGCGCACGGGCTACTGCTTCCCTCAAGTGTGGGTCCTCGGTGTGGCACTGGATAGGCTACCAAAAAAGCATTGCTCTCACTATGAACTGTTATCTTACCAGGTTTGTTCAAGATAAAAAAAATCCACTTCAGGCGCAGCACAAGGTAGTGATAGGTCTCTGTTTTCCTCAGAACACACTCTTTCTAGCACAGAGGGAAGAGACTACTCAAAACACATTTTTCAAACCCACACAGACTGTCTTTCATACACGTCCTGGGAACACAGAACAGACCCTGGCTTGGTGTGATCATTAATTTGCACTTTCTGATTGGCTGTCTACATAAAAACAATTCCGAATCAACCGTCTTTTAAGATGTGTGGGTCACTGTGCAATGTCGAAAGTGACAAGGTATTTTGTGTGTAGCTGTAAGCAAGATGCTTTAATGACAAACCTTCCCTGGGCAGGTGAAAAAGTCTGGGATTTACGCCTTCAAAATTCCTGGTTCAATAGATAGATTTTCTGTTGAAAACACACAAAAAGGATGGCGGATCTATCATTTTTTCGGTTTTAATTGCCCTGACAGATCGCAATAGCACTAAGAAGGATCCCTATGGAAAGGCACAACATAGGCACGTTATTTGTACAAGCCTGAGACACCGTACTTAAAGCATCCAATAGTTCATTCTTTATTCATTTGCTTCGGATGTATCAGGCACCTACACAAAAGACTA
The DNA here is from genome assembly GCF_031143425.1 of Pleurodeles waltl. Classification (NCBI taxonomy): domain Eukaryota; kingdom Metazoa; phylum Chordata; class Amphibia; order Caudata; family Salamandridae; genus Pleurodeles; species Pleurodeles waltl. The sequence continues at coordinate 684,169,784 of NC_090439.1, forward strand.
ATCTAATTTAGTGGATAAGAAAAAAAGGAGAGGGGATGCTCCTGCACTTAACAATAGCTGTACTTGGACCCTGGATCAAGAGAGTTGTCCCACGTGCATCTTCATATCTCTGGGAAGCTACAGTTCAGGATCACAGTGAAAGTGTGGGTGCAGCGCCTTTATGGAGAGCCAGAATTCTGCCTTATTCACTATCAACAACAGTGAACTTACACAACTCGCACAACTGAAAATACAATGGAAAACGAAGTCAGCAAACCTTCGTGGTCCACATAAGAAACGCCTTCCAGAGAAGACAAGGCAACCGTTTAGGAAACAGCAACAGTGCAGGGAACGGCAGGACTTCAAGGTCAGAAATCCTCATGCCGTAGTAACATCAATGTGGCAGGAGTCAGATACCGACCTATTGCGAGTAGATGTCCAAGCAGGGATTAAAACCTGTGGGTACCACAGAGCAGTGCCCCCGCTTTCTCGTTCCCTGAATGTCTACTTTTTAACGCAGTTCATTTCATCTAAAAAGATTGGTGTTCCTTTAAAAAAAAAAAAAAAACATTCAGGTAAGACGTTAGTAGAAGCATGCAGTGGTGCTCAGGACAACCTGCTGCTCTCAATGAGGCCACGCACGCTGATTCCCAAAGGAACAGATGTCCAAGGGGGAGAGTTTCACGTTTGAGAACCAGTTAACACCACTATTGGGGTGTCTGTAATTTATCAGGAGTTAGGGACATCATCAGTGGTTTGCAGCTGCTTTTAAGGTCACAAAACCTGATAAATACCTCTGACATGTAAAAGGATGGCAATGCCTGTTTCACGTACTCTCCTACTTACAATACGAAGAAGGTTGCAAACGTCCGGTTATGAGTCAGACAGATTCTCCTACTAGTAAAAGTGCCTATGTACATAGTAAAAAAGGTTTTATTACATTTGCAAATGTTATTTTCCAAACAAAAAGTACATTTATGCGTCAAACACCTAGTGATGTAAAAAGGTATGCAAATGAGTCCTAAAGTTGTCAGGCATATGGAACAAGGAAAACTGAGTTCTACGCACGGTTTCCTTGTCGAATTACGTGGGTCTAAGTAAATAACGTCATCTTCCCTCCTTGTCTCTGAATTCCACGACCTGCCATACATGGAAGCTTTTGGAAACAAGCTAGCTATAATCTTATTCCCTACAAATAAATGAATAAAACACATTTGCAATATCACTCCAGGCTGGGAAGCAAATTATATGATCGCTAATCATTCAATTTTATTTTGAGAGTTTTGTAAGCTCTACAAACCACATTGCGGTGGCTTTAGAGCGAATATTTCTAGTTTATTGACGGTAGCACTGTGTGTGACAAATAGCCAGATATTCTGCGAGAGAGGACACTAAAACATCTCTGTCATCTCAATGTCAGTGCATCTGGTTGTAATTATGGCCTGACCCCATGAACGTTTCAAAGAGAAGCTTAAACTATCACCCTTAAGATTGTAGAGAATCATGGCCGAAAGAAATTGCTTGTCCCCATTTTGACCACTGCAAGGGCTTCTGGAGGCTTCTCTGGAGGAGACCGATGTTATGTACAAATGTATAGCGCCTTTATATTACATGTGGTGTTTTCAGAATCAGAATGTGCTTTCTGTAAATCGATTTTTCTTCATTTATACGCAAAAGGAAATGCCTAATGGAAATTTCTAAATATAAAAAGTATTGCCAGCCTACATGTTAGCAAATATCACAAATACAAAAACATGCTAAGTACAATGATGGCTCCTAGGAAAATGTACAGTAATAAACCATTGGAATGGTAGGGTGGGTCAAAGATCTTAAAAATCTGTGCATGGAAAATACATTTTCAGGCACACTGTGTATCTCTAGAGGTATTTCATACAGATACATAAATATTAATATTAATTTACTAGGTGCGCCATTATTGTTGCAGAGATTAGCATTTCAAATTGTTCAACAATCTCATTTGCATCCAGCGCTGGCAGCAAGCCCTGCATGCCATCTGCTGTGGACTCCACCGCGGGAAATGGTGCATTCTATATGGCTGGGTGAATGGACACATTGATGTGGCGGAAATTGGAGGCCAGTTTCCTTCTCTTAGCTCCCTCTGACCTGCCCTAAGATTTCGCATTGTGTGTTCACTTGCTGTGATATCCGTTTATATATTTATGAGTTTTCAGTGCTAGAGATGGGCTAAAACTGAAACTAGTCACATTCATCCCGTCTTAAACAGAGGACCTTTACATTTGTAGAATTAGACTTTTATGTAGGATTGGACTTAGTTCCATGAAACGTTACAGTTCTACATCTCCTGCAAAAGCCCCCTGAACTTTACTTACACATTCTCTTGCATTGTTCCTTTTCTAAAGTAGTCTAGCGGTACCTTCTGATAATTCACCCAGACTGTAAAATAAATCATAGTCCCAACACAGACGACAAGATACCTGCTTGAGCTCAGAGGTGAGGGGTTGGTTAGTCTTCCAGCTGCCATGACAACACACCAGTGATTGGTTGGGAGACTGTGATCTGTTGAAAGGTGAATGAAATGCATATCACTGTCCAGTCACACTCTCTTTGCCACCTAGTGATAGATTGACTTTTCAACTTCTGTAGCTTCTCATCAGTCTGTGTTGATTCTATGTTGTTCTCTTGCTCTCACTCCCTCATCCTTACCTTTTCCTTCATTCTATTCCTTTACACTCTTTCTCACTATCGGCTCCTACACCCTTGCAATCTTGTTGTCCCTGCTTCCCTTCCTATATCTCACAATCTCTCTACCTCTTTCACACCTTCCTTACCTGTATCTTACTCAGTCTCCAGCCTTATCTCTTATTCAAACTTTTTTCCATCCTTATTTTCCTCTCTTTATTTTTCTTTCTCTCACCATTTCTCTCCCCTTAATGTCTCTGCTCCTCCCTATTTTATATATCATTTTCATCTTTCCTCTTCTTCCTCACAAACTCTGTCCCTACCCTAAATCTGTTCCTATGTCTTTGTCACCCATCTCACCTTTCCACACTCCCCCTCTTACTTTCTATGTCCCTTGGTCTGTCCATCTCTCCCTCCCCATCTTCATGGTCTTCCACCTAACTCTCCTTTTCCCCCTCACATTTTTACTGTGCTCCTGTCTCTTCATCGCCACTCCCTTCCTCATTTCCTCATCTCTTTTGATCTCTGCCCACCACTTTATTCCTCAGACTTGAAATTTCTCTCTCCCTTATCATTCTCGTTACTCCCCTCTTCTTTCTCATTTCATTTCGAAACGAAATGATCTAAGGATTTGCAAGAATCAGGAAAGGCTAAGGATTCATATGTGGATTTTATGCAGACCACCCACTGCAGAGGGTTTGTGTTTCTTCATATATATGGCAGAGTAGGAGGACGTGTACATCACGGTCTACAAGGTCCAACTCTCATAATTGCCACAGAACCAAGCTCTACCTTACAGCTGTCTCCTACACCCTCTGAGTAATTGGTCCGCACACACTATCCCTGAGTTTGGTGATTAGTTTCTTGTCTTTTAGATTGTTCACTCTGAGTAAATTGTCTGCTGTAGTGTGGGGCCTGTTTTGTAGTTTGTGACAAATCATTTTGCTGTGTTTCTGTTTGTCCATGTGGGCTTGTTAATCTTTTTGTAGCTTCTATGGATAGTATATCAAGGTAGTTATTTTCTGGGTAGGTTTCTCTAGAAATGTCTGTCCCCATTTGCTGTGATGTGAAGGTCTCCTTGTCTTGTTTTGATGGGCTAATAGATTTTTGAACAAGTAGATCTTCTAGTGCCTTTTCTGAGATGTCTCCAGAATTCTGTATTCTGTTTTTCTATGTCGAGTAATAGTGAATAATACCCTTGCTATTCTTGATTGGTTCAGGAACCCTAAACCTCTACCTGGTTTGGTAAGTTCATCGAATAGGAATAGTCAACATAATTCCAGGAGAGTGATGTTCACTTCCAACCACTATAGCTCTGCCTTTATAGCCCAGTGCTCGTGTTTTGCCTATTCCTGAAGGCATTTATAGACGTAAGTGCACTTTTCATGGGAGCTGAATGATATTTAAGATTATAAGTATGTCACTGTATGTTTGAAATTGGTATGTTTAAAATGTTCCTGTTTGCATTAAACTTCAATATGATATTTTTTAATTTGAACGCTCAAATTCTATTGTGTTTTTTTCAGTGAGTTATGGCTTTGTTGTAGTTTTTCCCCTCATGGCCATTTAAAAAAGGTCACCCTCATAAAATAAGCGGCAAATGTTTGAATCGTCTAGTAGTAAACATGTGCTTACTTACTTATAATGTTATTGTCAGGCCGTTCATATATATGTTGAATAGTGCTGACCCGTTGCAAAAGCCCAATTACACAACATATTGCTAACAAAGAAGTTTGCTTTCATGATGGTTATTGTCACTGCGCCTTCTGTGTAGGTTCCTTTGATTATGCTATTACCTTTTTCCTTATCCCATTTTATAGGTTTTATGCCAGATTAGGTTAAAAACGTTTTCAATTCTGAAGAAGTAAGGAGCTGAGCTCCCTTTACTTACTCCATGGATATGGTTTTACTGCATAAAAAGCTTATATGTATTGGGTGTGCCTGTGGCCGGAAATCACAAATGACTTCTCTGCGGAATCTCATTATTGTTGATTGTAGTCCTAACCTGGTGGCACAAATCACTGTCCTCTGATTTTTGTTTATGGAGATGTCTCTGGAGTTAGCGGGAACTGGGACATCACCATTATTTCTTCATGTGGTGATGAGCCCCTCCAACCTCACTTTTGGAAATTGCCCTGGACCGAGTGACTGGATTCACAGCTTTGAGATTATTCATCAACATCTGAAGGCAATAATTTCATCATTTATTCATTTTTATTTTGTACATCACACCATGTCGCTGGTGCCTCAAGATGCCTTCCTCTTGATTAAGTATTGTATCTAAGTTTCAGTCCTCAGTTGCTCCAGACACCTTGCTGATTTGACAGGCATGTCTCGGGATTTTACGTTTTTAATTATTTTGGAGTCTAATTTCCAATGTTATCTCACATTTCAGTGTATGAAACCTCGCTTTATAACCCATAAGGTGTGAACATTTCTCCACTTATTCCAGAAGGTGTTTGTTGTGGAGAAACTTGGAAACCAACTCTTAATGTTAGCTTTCCTGGCTTTTATCTCTCTCTCCTCTCTCTTTTTTTTCTCCCCCTCTCTCTCACCTTCTCTCTCTCTCTCTCTCTCTCTCTCTCTCGCTGTGAGCCACACATTGGGAATGAGAGCAAAAGAAATCAATATCCTGGACAAAAGATGTGAGTGATTTTTGTTTTTTTGGATGAAATGATACATCCAACTCCATTGTTTTTAGATTCCAGTATTCTCGACCCTCTGTTTTTTCTAATAACTACTGAACAGAGCATTTGGGAATAAGCACAGGTCCTGTGTCCAACCTCCTATATAACCAACAAGTGCAGAGAACGGTTTTTGGATGTGCGCAATACGAGTTCATGGAAACACTCTCTCTCTCTCTCTCTCTCTCTCTCTCTTTCTTGCTCTCTCTCATATTACTTCCCCACACTGGGTTTAACCTGCTTGCTAAAAGGCTACCCGGCTTCATGTAGATGTATTAAAGAGCATCAAGGTTTATAGCACATAAAAACATGTGCCTCCTTTTAAGATTGCCCTCATCTTCCAATGGGTCGGCATGGAACTTGCCATATCCACAGAAGACTAAACATGCTAAAAATGTGCAAATTATATATGGATTTGTTTCAGGATGCCTCAGTTAAGAGCACATTAATATTTATGACTGCTTATTTTAGACATGCCCCCCTCAATAAATATGTAAAAATTTTAAAATACCAAGAGAAACCTCAAACTGTGAAGTATCTGCCAAATTGTGTTCAAATGTAACAAAAGGTGTTAAAGTTATAGGCAAATCAAAAACACCTGTTTAAAGGTCAAGATATCTGTATAAATAAAGCCTTCAAAGCCATTTTTCAAATAAAAATATCTCAAGAACTTCTGAATGGACTAGTGTTTTTTACTGTAGTGGAGAGCAAAGTTTCAGATAGAAGTTAAAATGTGTATTTATGTAGATAGATAGATAGATAGATAGATAGATAGATAGATAGATAGATAGATAGATAGATAGATAGATAGATAGATAGATAGATAGATGGATAGATAGAAGTTATATGCACCACCTTTCCCCAAAAAATCAATATCATTTATCCAAGGAAACCAACTATGGTAAAAAATCACAAATTTGCAAAGCTTGGTGGAAGAACACCTCTCAGGATCTTGTGGTTCAATATCCAGTCATAATATTTCAATGATGTTATAATCTTATAATTATAAAATTGCACAAATATCTTCATATTAATGCCACACCCAATCTAACATGGAGTGTTATTTGAAAGACGTGAGTATTGCAGTACTTGTTTAATTTTGGTAAGCCAGCCATTTCAGGTGACCATTCGATTAGTTATGTATCTGTATGCATGGCGTATCATGGACTTATTTTTGCTAGCCTTCATTCTGGGAACCTTCGGGTCCCGCATCTTTCTGGTACTGCTTTGTCAATGTATGATTAATGTATACTCTTCTGTCCGTGAGTGTGTTGAAGTTAGTGTGCCTTTGGAAGTGTCAAGAATGGATGTGATTTTTATATCTCTGTTAAAGTGTCTTTCCCATGTTAAGAAGCTATAGTTGGATAAGCTCATAAGTATGTACCAGGGAACACCATGTACATGCAATTAGCTTCCATGTGTATCAATGAAGATTCCAATTAGAAAATGATGTGTAGTAGCGTTTATTGTTCATCTAAAATGTTCCATAAGGTAGTATCCATCATACATCAAGAGAAACAACAGCCACTGGGGGTCGCGTAACTAGTTAGCATAAGGGAAACCTCACCCGGCCCGGACATGGAAAGGATTGACAGATTGATAGCTCTTTCGCGATTCTGTGGGTGGTGGTGCATGGCCGTTCTTACTTGTGGAGCGATTTGTCTGGTTAATTCCGATAACGAACGAGACTCCTCCATGCTAACTAGTTACGTGACCCCCAGCGGCTGTTGTTTCTCTTGATGTATGATGGATACTACCTTATGGAACATTTTGGATGAACAATAAACGCTACTACACATCATTTTCGAATTGGAATCTTAATTGATACACACGGAAGCTTATGAACCTTCCAGCATCATATGATTTTTATATGATGCTATCTGCATTCTTGGTGGCTGGATGCTTACCAGTTGGACACCCATTAAGTTACTTGCTAGTAACATATTGATTGCGTTGTCTTGATTATAATATACATATGTATAAGAGGTGCGAACATTGTACACAGCCACTGTTATTTGTTGTTTATATCGTTGGATAAGCGATTGAGTATCAGAAAATGGATGCTGGTTTGGAAAAGTAAATCTGAATTGGATGACCTTTGCTAGGTTCAGGAAGTGCTTATATTGGCTTCAATGGATATTTATTCTATCGGACAAAGAGTCCACTGAGCAATTCAACAGTATTTCGGAGACCTCTTGGATCTTTAATCAAATCACAAAATGGTGATTTCAGTGGTGTTGATCTGTTGCTATGGAGCTTAGTTTGCATGTTATTTCTCCCCATCCATCTATACTGCCATCCTTAAATATTTTTGTCTAGGTCGCTTTTTACAATAACAGTGTATTTTTTGTGTGTGCTGTTTGTGTTATACACAATATAAATAATTATAATAAAAAAGGGATGAAAGAAAGACTTTTGTCCGTGTCACAAGTTAGTACCCCTATCCCCTTGAACGCAAGTGGCAATATATCTGTTAGATTGGCATATTCATTATGAATTATTTTTACAATAGCTATTTTGTTTCTTTGGTAACAACTGTAAAGGTGTAAGGTGGCCATGCTGAATTCGCATGTAATGATGATTACATGTCACTGCATACCTCTCTTTTAAAATGATTTGAGGGTGTAAATACAAAGAAGAATGCGTGTCTGTCAACTCTGAGCCATTAACAGTCCTCCAGAGATTGAGAAGTGACTCTTCGGCGACTTTTGTTGTTTTTATTGGTTGTTTCTTGTGATGCCTGCTGCAAGAAACAACACCATGTTGACAGCACTCCCATTTAGGCAACAGAGTTTCTAGCGATACCGCCTCTTCACAGATAGGCTATTTTGTTTCTTGGAAAAAAAAAGTTAAAGCGGTTTTCATAAAACCTATAAAATCCATCTAAAATGTAACTACTGATTTAGTGAGGGACAGGGCTGTGTTTTGTAGCATTTTATTGTATTCTGGTCACTGTTGAGCAGGCTCCCTTTCTGAGTTAATTATGCGTTGCCTACTTGGTAGTAAATGTTTTGCCGTCTGCAACATTTCCCTACTTAGCTAACTCCCTGCAGGGAAAATACAGTGTTTCTGTTTTTGTACAATTTCTCAGTTTGCTGCTTTTAGCCTTGTTTCAAGGACTACCTATCTAGTGTTGCCATTTTTGTGTGCCAGACCCACACGCAAACGTGTTAATTACCTTAAAAAATATTAATATCATACGTATGTTTTGCTGATAGTTTATGGCATGTTTGCAATTCCTTTTAGAATTTAAGTTGACACTTGTTTTCACTCATGGTGAATGTGTTTCTTGTACCCTCTACATCCTATCACCACTTCACATTCCTCTTTGTCAGGTCACTGCCCTCTGTCGTCCACGGGTGGCGACAGGAGCCACTTCTTGGCCTGGCATGGGTGGTTGGAAACCCACCACAGTAGGCCGGGTCCTGGTTTTAACTTGTTGACAATTCAAGTTTTTTAAACCCCAGGAGTGTGCTTTGTTTTGTAGTGGCCTTTCATTGCCTTTTAGCACTCCTGCTGAAACACATTAAGCAACATTTTGAAATGGTTAAGTTCATACCCCATTACACAGATGACAATTAGCATTTTTTTCTGCGCCAAAAGATAATGAGAATAACAATTTGAATAATTGATGTTGTTCCAGCCATATGCTAGAGTCTTTCAGTAGTTGGGAAACATTCGCTCTGCCAAATCACTTGCCCTGCTCTTCGCCATGCGGCGCTAGATACTGTGGAGCACAGCTGTGCCGGGGTGACTGCTAAGTGTAACATGCATTTATTAGCAATGATTTCCGAAACCTTTTTTGCTTGACAGTATACATACACTTAGGTTTCATATCCTATAACACATTCCCTGCAGCCCCGACAATATTTCAAAGGGGAATCAAGTTGGAAAACACAGACAGCTTTTACTGTTCCCCTTAAAACCAGTTTAATGGACTGCAATTTTTAGTCAATATTGCGGGATGTAAATTAATGGTAACTGTTTATTCTCCGAACAGTGCTAACACTTTCAATTTACCAGTAAGTGTTCAGCTGAAAATTGCAGCCTAATGTTTATATGAATGGTTTGCAAGTTGAAAGCATTGGTGTCTGAATTCGATTTTAGCGTTTAGTTTGTACCCTGATTATGCAGATAACTAGGGGCCAGATGTAGCAAACGTTTGCGACTCGCAAACGGGCCGATTCGCAATTTGCGACAGTGCAAAATCGGAAATGGGATGCAAAAAGCCCATTTCCGACTCGCAAAAAGCGATGGGACCCGTTTGCGAGTCGCATCCGTTGGGACCCCATTTTGCGACCCGCAAATTGCAAGTCGCAATTTGCGAGTCGCAAACCTTATGCAATTGCAACTCGCAAATTGCGACTAGTCGCAAAAACCCCAGTTTGCAAGTCGCATTTACCACTAACTCAGAGCAGGTGGTAACCATTACCAAAGTATAAAAGGAGACCCAGAAGGCATCTGAGTCACTCAAGATGGCGGACATATACCTGATAGCAGTGAGAAGGAGAGTCTACGCAGCCCAGCAGAGGAGGAGGAGGGGCCACAGACAGGAGAAGATATATAGAACAAGGCAGACCCTTTTCCAGCAAACTGAAGAGGAGATCTATGATAAATACCGCCTTAGCAGCGCTGCCATTCTAGAATTCATAGATTTACTAAAACCACAGTTAGAACACAAGACTCTGCGTGGCTGCGCCATCCCTACGCATGTGCAAGTACTATGCGCACTGCACCTCTTGGCCTCAGGGAGCTATCAGGGGGTCATTGCCGTGGCAGGTGGGGTATCCCAAAGTGCAGTGTCAAGGTTCCTCAGGGCATTCCTACATGCCTTAGTAGCGCACAGGTCTCAGTTCATATACTTACCAAGGAATGAGGCAGAAATTAACAGCACGAAGCTGGACTTTTACCGCATTGCCCACTTCCCCCATGTAATTGGATGTGTAGATGGGACACACATTCAAATATGCCCCCCGCTAATCTGGAACATATTTTCCGCAACAGAAAGTGTACCCACTCACTCAACATACAGGTTGTTTGTGATGCCCATTACGTCATCACGGACATCGTAGCTAAGTTTCCAGGCAGTACCCATGACTCATACATTTTGAGACATAGTGGGATACATCAACGCCTGGAACGTGGGGAGTTTGGAGACGGATACCTCCTAGGTAGAGCTGCATACACCTTGCAGACATACACACAGGTCACTGTGCACGACTATCTGGACTTCCTAACAGTGTACTTTTGTGCCCAACAGGTGACAGTGCATATGCTCTAAGGCCATGGATCATGACTCCATTTTTAACACCCAGCAATGATTCAGAGAGGCAATACAACAGTGCGCATAAGAGGACCAGGAACCTCATAGAGCGCACCTTCGGACTCCTGAAGGCAAGATTCCGATGCCTCCACCGCAGCGGAGGCGGCCTCCAATACACCCCCATTACCGCTTTCAAAATTGTGGTCGCATGTGCCATCCTCCACAACATAGCCACCCGACGTGGGCTACCTCTCACCCCTGCAGACCCAGATCCTGATGATGAAGAGCAAGAACAACCACATCGCCATCATGGGGATAGGAGTCTAGCTAATCAAGGCAGACTGAGACGGGACCACATTGCAACGCAATATTCTGGACGGTACGTGTCAACTCCCACCATACTCACCTATTAACCATTTGTTAAGTGGAACAAAAATAACTGTTTTATTAATGTCATGAAGAAACTATATACAAGTTGAAATTGTCCATGGGCAGGAAAATGCCAACCAGTCATGTGGCACATTAACGCCATGTGCCACATGAATCTGTCCTGGCTGTTATCTATGATCTCCTGCCCCTCCTGCCAGCCTGGCTGGTCCCTGCTGCGTCCATGGTGCTGTGCCTACCACTCCTCAGCACACTACTGTGAGTGGCAGAGACACTGCTCACTGTTGAGCCCTCCTCCCAGGTGTATTTGTTAACTTCCTGGCTGTGATGTCATCATCATGTGCCAGGAAGTGTTTCCAGGGTGTTCTGGTATGCTTTCTGGAGTGTTCTGCTGCATCTGCAAGCAATTTTGAAGGTATTCGCAATTTGCGACACCCACTCGCTAATTGCGAGTTCGTTTTTGCACACTCGCAAACAGCGACCTCGCAAACTGCGGACTCGCACACAGCGTTGCGAGTCCGGCTGCGAGTCGCAAAATCAGATCGCTTTTTTTTCTGGCATTCCACTTTGCGACTCGCATTTTGCGAGTCGCATCAACTCGCAAAATGCGAGTCGCAATTTTTATTTTTGCTACATCTGGCCCTAGATGCTGTAGTCACCTGTCAGCATGAAACAGCTTTTTTTCGTCTAGATGTTGTGGTACCATGGAAAATACTTCATGTCTTTGACACCCTCACATGAAAAAGAGTTTATGTCGTTGACAAGTTCATCTTGTAACTAAGATAGATTTATTTAAAAAAAGGATGATGAAGCTTTATTGACCGTGGTGGCATGCTTCCTCAATGGATCTGCTTCTGACTTCTGCCTTCACTTTGAAATTGTGCACCAGAAGTACCAAAAAGTGTTAACTTAACAGTCATGTTGACCTCTTTTCAAGGACGTTTTCAGATTATAGAAGTCCAAGGCCACATGCCAAGAGACTTGGAACATGCAATCATTTCACCCATTCTAAAAAGTCAAATAGAGATTACAAAAAGTCTTGCAGATTCCACCTTACTTCCTACCAATCCTTCTTCAACAAAAGTATGGATAAAGATGCACCCTTAATATTGAGATATTGATTGCAATTCACTTCCACTACCATTGTCAATAAAGAATTTTTCAAAATAGAATTCTGGTGGTCAATCCAACACCTACTCAAATGGTTGGCAGCTTAAGACTTAGTTCAGACCAACATACTCTTAAATGTTCTTGGCAAAAGACAAGACTAGGTTGTTAGATATGCGGTCTTCGGTTGGCAGTCAGATTAGCCCCTGTCCAAGCAAGGACCCTCACTCTAGTCAGGGTAAAGGAGAATCACCCTCAGTTAACCCCGCTCACCCCCTTGGTAGCTTGGCATGAGCAGGCAGGCTTAACTTCAGAAGCAATGTGTAAAGTATTTGTACCAACACACACATTAATTCAGTGAAAACACTACAGAATGACACAACACAGGTTTAGAAAAATAGGTAATATTTATCTAAACAAAATAAGACCAAAACAACAAAAATTCGACATACACAAGTCAAGTTATGAATTCAAAGAGCAAAAGAGTCCTAAATCCTTTAAAAAACTAGTGTTGTTAGCGTACAAAAGTACCTGAGTGGCATATAAAAAAAGCCCCACGGGTGACTGTGCATTGAAAAAGGCCAGTGATGTGTCAATTTCTCACCCGCAAGCGAAAACGTGCGTTGTTCCTTTTCCGGTCGGGTCAGGGTGTGTCGTTTCTCCTCTCCCGCAAGGGAGCGATGCCTCGATCCGGACGAGCACCTCAGGTCCAGGTAGGCCTTGGGTTGATTTTCAGCACCCAGCAATGCTGCGTTGAAATCCGGTCGCACAGTGTCCAGAAACCGCACTGTGTGGGGGCTTGTGTTGTTAACAGCAGCCGCTGCGGGTGTCGCACGTCGTTTCTCCAGCCACATTGCGTCAGTCTTCGAGCTGCAATGCAGGTGGAGCGTCGATGTTAGCCGCAATGCAGGCGGAGTGCAGTTTTTCAGCCGCGAGGCTGGTGGTGTGTAGAAAGTTTCCCCGCATGGCGGTCTTTGCGTGGATTTTTGTCCTTTTGCACCAGCTGCACCTTTCAAGGGCCCAGAGACAGGTTAGGGCACCAACTGGCAGGTAGGACTCTCAGCAGAAAGCCCAAGTGCTGGCAGAGAGAGGTCTTTATTGTCCCTGAGACTTCAACAACAGGAGGCAAGCTCAGTTCAAGCCCTTGTAGATTCTTCACCAGCGGGAAGTCACACAAAGGTCAGTCTTTGTCTTCTTTCAGGCAGAAGCAGCTACTGCAGGCCAACCCAGCAAAGCCCAGTCACAGGCAAAGGGGCAGTACTCCTCCTCCAGCTTCTCCAGCTCTTCACTTTGGTAGAGGTTCCTCTTGGTTCACAAAGTAATCTGATTTTCATGGGTTTTGCGTGCTCTTCTTATACCCCTTTCTGCCTTTGAAGTAGGCCTAATTTAAAAGAGAAGTCTCTGTTGTTCACAAGATCATGCATTGCCCAGGCCAGGCCCCAGACACACACCAGCACATCCCTTTCAGGTGTAAGTGACCACACCTCCCCTCCCCTCAGCCCAGCTGGCCCATCCGGATATGCAGGCTACACCCCAGCTCCCCTTGTGTCACTGACTAGAGGAGAGATGCAATCAGCCCAACTGTCAAGCTGACCCAGACAGGGAATCCACAAACAAGCGGGGTCACAGGTTTAAGCAAGAAAATGCTTATTTTCTAAATGTGGCATTTCAAACACAGAATCTAAAAAACAACTTCACTAAAAGATGTATTTTTAAATTGGGAGTTCAGAGACCCCAAACTCCACATGTCTATCAGCTCCCAAAGGGAATTTGCGCTTTAACAATATTTAAAGGCAGCCTCCATGTTAACCTATGAGAGAGATGGGCCTTACAACAGTGAAAAACAAATTTGGAGTATTTCACTGTCAGCACATGTAAAACACACGAGTACATGTCCCACCTTTGACATACACTGCACCCTGCCCACGGGGCTACCTAAGGTCTACCTTAGTGGTGTACACGTGGCAAGTCAAATTGGAAGTTTAAAACTGCACACACAGGCACTGCAGGGGCAGATCAGAGCCATGTTTACAGGGCTACTAATGTGTGTGGCACAACCAGTGCTGCAGGTCCACTAGTAGCATTTGATTTACAGGCCCTGGGCACCTCTAGTGCACTTTACTGGGGACCTACTAGTAAATCAAATATGCTAATCATAGATAAGCCAATGCACACATTAAATTTATACAGGGAACACTTACACTTTAGCACTGGTCAGCAGTGGTAAACAGTCCAGAGCAAACAAAAACAGCAAAAACAGAGCCCAGCACACAGAAACAACCTCGGAAGTAGAGGCAAAATGTTAGGGGAGATCATACACAAGTAGGCACACAAAATACACTCTCAGCGGCACAGGGGCAGCCAGGTGCAGTGTGCAAAGCAGGCATCAGGTTTCAGGTAGGAAACAATGGAGGGACTCGTGAGTCACTCTACAGGTGCAGGCAGGCACTGAGGGGGAGGGGCTTCTCGGGACAGCCGCCACCTGGGCTAGGCAGAGGGTCACCTGGGGGTCACTCCTGCATTGAAGTTCGGTTCCTTCAGGTCCTGCGGGCTGCGGGTGCAGTGTTGGTTCCAGGCGTCGGGTCCCTTGTTACAGGCAGTCGCGGTCAGAGGGGAGGCATCAGGATTCTCTATGCAGGTGTCACTGTGGGGGCTAAGGGGGGTCGTCTTTGGTTACTCACGGGCTCGCAGTCGCCGGGGAGTCCTCCCTGAAGTGTTTGTTCTCTGGATCCCGAGCCAGGGACGTCGGGTGCAGAGTGTGAAGTCTCACGCTTCCGGCGGGAACGTGCAGTCTTTGAAAGTTGCTTCTTTGTTGCAAAGACGTAGCTGGTTTTGAACAGGGCCGCTGTTCACAGGAGTTTCTTGGTCCTTTAGTCCAGGGCAGTCTCTGAGGCTTCAGAGGTTGCTGGTCCCTGTCGGATGCGTCGCTGGAGCAGGTTTTCAAAGTTGGAGACAGGCCAGTAGGGCTGGGGCTAAAGCAGTTCTCCTTCTCTGCAGGCTTATAGGTCAGCAGTCCTTCTTGTTTCTTCAGGTTGCAGGAATCTAGTTTCCTAGGTTCTGGGGAGCCCCTAAATACTGAATTTAGGGGTGTGTTTAGATCTGGGAGGGCAGTAGCCAATGGCTACTGTCCTTGAGGGTGGCAACACCCTCTTTGTGCCTCCTCCCTGTGGGGAGGGGGGCACATCCCTAATCCTATTGGGGGAATCCTCCAAACTCAAGATGGAGGATTTCACAAGGCAGGGATCACCTCAGCTCAGGACACCTTAGGGGCTGGCCTGACTGGCGGGTGAGTCCTCCTTGTTTTTCTCATTATCTCCTCCAGCCTTGCCACCAAAAGTGGGGGCAGTGGGCGGAGGGGCGGGCATCTCTACTAGCTGGGATGCCCTGGGGCGCTGTAACAAAAGGGGTGAGCCTTTGAGGCTCACCGCCAGGTGTAACAGTTCCTGCAGGGGGAGGTGTGAAGCACCTCCACCCAGTACAGGCTTTGTTCCTGGCCACAGAATGACAAAGGCACTCTCCCCATGTGGCCAGCAACATGTCTGGTGTGTGGCAGGCTGGCAGAAACTGGTCAGCCTATACTAGAAGTCGGATTGGTATTCAGGGGGCATCTCTAAGATGCCCTCTGGGCGTGTGTTACAATAAATTGCACACTGGCATCAGTGTGCATTTATTGTGCTGAGAAGTTTGATACCAAACTTCCCAGTTTTCAGTGTAGCCATTATGGAACTGTGGAGTTCGTGTTTGACAAACTCCCAGACTATGGCTACCCTGCACTTACAATGTCTAAGGTTTTGCTTGGACACTGTAGGGGCATAGTGTTCATGCACATATGCCCTCCCTTGAGGTATAGTGCACCCTGCCTTAGGACTGTAAGGCCTGCTAGAGGGGTGACTTACTTATGCCACATGCAGTGCGAGGTTGGCATGGCACTCTGAGGGGAGTGTCATGTCGACTTAGTCATTTTCTCCCCACCTGCGCACACAAGCTTTAAGGCAGTGTGCATGTGCTGAGTGAGGGGTCCCCAGGGTGGCATAAGACATGCTGCAGCCCTTAGAGACCTTCCCTGGCATCAGGGCCCTTGGTACCAGGGGTACCAGTTACAAGGGACTTACCTGAGTGCCAGGGTTGTGCCAATTGTGGAGACAAAGGTACAGTTTAGTGAAAGAACACTGGTGCTGGGGCCTGGTTAGCAGGGTCCCAGCACACATTCAAATCATAACTTAGCATCAGCAAAGGCAAAAAGTTAACCATGCCAAGGAGGCATTTCCTTACACACCTCATAACTAAATCATAAAAGAATGTCTTAAAGATAAATATTCCTGCACTGTATATGTTGGTTCATAGCGCAAACACTTCCAATTTCTGCTAGTTTGGTAATTTATTGTGAAATTATTTATTTGAGACTTAACTCAGTTGGGGAGTTTTGTGCATTTTTAACAAAATACAGAATGCTACATGTGCATGTACACAATGATATTGTGCTAATTTGTTTAAAGCAGGATTCGTATGACCTACCAAAAGTATGTGCATACCTGGATCTTGTTAACTAAACCTCAATTAGGGCCCACCAGCCATGTTTTACAAAATGGATGCTTCCTCCTGCGTATTTCACTGTTTGTTATTTCTGCAGCCCACAATCAAGCAGAGCCATGTTTGTTTATTTTCTTTAAGTTTATTCTTGCTGTGCTCCGTGGAATTCCTCTGATGATGATACAAACCTGTAACTTATCCCAAGTTCTTTCTACTAGCTCAATGTACCCTATTCATTTGCAATAACTTGCTGCTGTTCATTTATCTAGTTTGTTATATCATCTACGGAAGGTATTAGCAAAGAGTGGGCAAAATCACTATTCATGCAGTGGGATAATGCTTAGGTGCTAAGGCAATATAATGTTTAATAAAATTGAGCTCTGATTTGCTTAGAAAATAACCTTTTTGATCACACCATATTAATTTTGCATATTTTGTGATTTCATATGTGAAAATCGTGTATGTAAACCCTACACTTTGAGGGTGAGTCAGAGATCTTTGCCATGCTTCTAGGCATGCCATCCAGCTCTGTTTTGGTTTTGCTGCCCACTTAGTACTTAAAATATTTTTGAAATTGCATTTCTGTGTATTTTCTGATAACCTTTGCATTGACTCTATACAGCATGTCTTCTGAAATTGTGTAATAAATAATCTAAATAATTTTGCTGATCTAGAACTCAATTATGGGCCATTTGGATTTAATTTAATGTATTTTGACAATTTTGAAGTGTTGGGAGGTGCCTTACTTCGGGGACACATTGCTTCACGTAGTTGAGGTTTAAGACTGTCTCTTATACTTTGAACTGTGGGCATTGTGTTGAGATTAAGCATTGGGGTGTAGAAACGGTTGTGATCCTCCCCCACACACAACTCTACTTTATGGGTTGGAAATATTGGGTCTGTCACAGAAAAGATTCAGACTTTATGGTCAACCACAGAAAATGTTTTAGAACACATTTCTAATAGTCCTAGTCAAGCTGGGTGGTTGGAAAAATACAAAGCTTATTGCTACCAACACTCTAAAATCTGGAGAAAAAGTTGTTTTGCCTAATGAAACATTGTTCTGAAGACTCAGAGTGAGAAAGAGGCAAAGTTGATGACTCTCCACTGTATTCTGTTTCTGCAACTCAATGTTATTACTGAAAGAAGCTCTTAGAGGAACCTATTTGGAATTTCATGTAGTTATCTGGGAACAGAAGCAGCAGAAACTATATATGTTTTTTGGAAGGGCATTTTTGGAGGTCTGTGCCAGATAATACCCTACTTGACATTGTTGACAGATTCTGAAGTCAGATGTCTGTTTATGATGGCTGGACTCAATATTCTATGTACATGAGCGGGGTGTATCACAAAATGCCTGGAACAAAAATATTGCACTATACAAATATGACAAAAAAATATTGGGAACCAAAATATAACATTTACATATTTTTATGTAAACTACACAAACATTGAAACAAAAATATTGTGGACCAGGATATTGTCAAAAAAGGCATGTATGTCGTTTTTACAATATGTAGCACTGTCTTTAATTAAATTTAGTTATTAATGTTGATAACAATATTACAATTAAAAGTGAATAAAAAATAAAATTTACTGAAAAAAAACATAAATATGTGTAGATTTATGTATAAATAAAACAAACATCTATAGCAATTCAACTACAAAATAATTTTTTTGAAGCAAAAACATTTTAAATATTTAAATAAATAAATGTTTCCACACCTATCTACATAATATTTGGGAACGTGTTGGTCTATTCCTACTTCAATTTTTGCAACAGTAGGAAAAGAGCTGGACTTTGGAGTGGTCAGATTTACTATTCCCACTCCAACATGAGCAACGGTAGAAATATTATATGACTGCGAAGGGGTCAGATTTACTCTCTAGTTTAGCAAAAATAGAGGAAGTAATGGACTTTATTATTCCCACCCCAACATAAGTAAATAACATGTTGGACTTTTGTGTGATTAGATGTACTATTCCAACTCAAGTTTAAACTACAGGAGGAAAAGTTTTGGAATTTCAATGGGTCAAATTTACTTCTCCCACTCCAACATAAGGAAACGTAGAGAAAGTGTTAAACTTTGGCGTCGCCAGAGTTACTATTCTCACTCAAACCTGAGCAACAGTAGACAAAGTGTTGGACTTTGGAGGGAGGCATTTTTTCTATTCCTACACCAACATAAGCAAAAGTAGGTAAAGTGTTGGAATTTGGATGGGACAGATTTACTATTAGAACTCCAAGTTAAGCAAAAGTAAGGAAAGTGTTGGATTTTGGAGGGGTAACATTTACATTTCTTACTCCAACATTAGCTAAAGTTGGAAGAGTGGGATTTACTATTTCCGTTCCAGTTTAAGCAACATTAAAGGAAAACACTGGATTTTGCAGAGATCTGATATACTTTTCCCACTCCAATCTGAGCAACAGTAGGGAGAGTTTTGGACTTTGGAGGCGTTAACTTTACTATTCCCACTGCACTGTAAGCGAAAGAAGGGAAAGGGCTGGACTTCGGAGGGGCCAGATTTCTTATAAAAAAGAAAAAATATTTATAGTAAATAATTATTTAATAAAAAAAATTATAATTAAAACAATTAAAGGTATACAATTATTAAAAAATGTAATGATTGAATAGACTGATCACACAATAGTTAATTAAACATCAACAAATAAATCTAATAATTAATCAATTCAAATGTTTGCTTAATTGTTATCAATTGAATAATTAATTAGCATGATTGCATAAAATGAATTTTATATGAAAAACAATAATATACATTTAAAAAAAAACTCCACTGTGGTCCCATAGAAACCCAATAACTGGCTGATAAATTAATAATTTCGAATTAAATTAAAAGATAAATTACATTTCATGTTATTTCATATACAAATTTACAAACTATGGCCCATATGTATAAAAAAGTGGCGCATCAGAGCTGATGCGCCACTTTTCCTGCGCCCCCTTAGGAGCACCTAACGAGACCATGGTTGCGCTGTATTGATAATACGGTGCACCATGGTGGTCATTAGCACAATAGCGTAAAAAATGTTATGCTGTTCTGGCGCTTTACTATTTTAATGGTGGACCGGGTGTTGAAAATGACACCAAAATGGCGCAATTAAATCTGTTAAATTTCACCCTGCTGATTTTTGCAAGTCTCCTAGTGCTGGAACCCCTCTCCCCCCCCTTGCATGAGGTTACAAAGTGGTGCAATTCATGCATTGCACTACTTTGTAAATGTGGCACAGAGAAAAATGCCATCTTAGTGTTAAAAAATTACACTAAGGTGTCGCAATGGGATCTTAAATATGCCCCAATATACTAAAACAAATTAAACACAAGTAGTCCTGAACAATCCTATTTAGGACTTTTTCGATCAACATGTTTCTGATCTTCATTTTGATATATTACCTTGATACTGAGTTCAGAATTTCATGCTACCAATATTACATATGCAAAAAATCCAGGATATTGTGAAGGTAAGCATATTTATATAGGCAAGTATAGGTTCACTTTACTTAACTCTGTATATGTGTACTATGGGTGCACAAGGGCCTTAGACAATCTACACTTCAACGGCACACTCAAATACTGGATGGATTTGGGATGGTTTAAGCCTCAAATCATGAGGCAATGTGTTCCAGAGATAAGGTTCAAAACAGCATTTTGAAATACAGTCAATAAAGAAAGGACAAACTCAAAAAGTGGGTTCTAGAGCAGAATTTTAGAAAAACAGTGACGGTTTACTACAAATTCAAATGGGTACAACACTGAGATAGTAAAGGCAGATGCCATGAAAATGTAATTTAAATGCATGGAGCGATTGTCATGAAAGCTCTCAGTAATAGGAACAATGCAGAATACCATGCAAAATCAGAAATAGGCTAATTCCTCAGGAAGGGTCTCATTGCTCACCCCCAAATGCAATGGTGATATAGCTATTTTCTACGTAATAAAGCACTGAAACTGCAAAGTCACTATGGTGTGAGCAAATGAATAACATTTTCAACAAATAATTTTACAACATTGTGAATCATCATACAATCTGGACACCATGGCACTAACCCACTACAAAAATATGAATTCAGCCCTTTTGATATAGGGCCCCATTATGAGTTTGACTGACAGAAAACTTTGTCTGCCAAAACCCCGACAGGGTGACCGCTGCCTATACGGCAACCTCCCTGCTGGAGCTATTGAGAGTTTTCTGCTAGGTTGGCGGGCAGTTATTTATTAGAACATTCTGCCCTCTAGTGGTGGAATGTTCTAATAACCTTATAGCCCTCTGTAAATGGGCTATACTGGTATTAATGTCCCGCTCCCTTGTTAAAGGCCCTCCTCAGCTTAGGCTTTTAATGCTGGAGCGGGCCTTTAATGCCCATGAAAGCCTGCTACGGCAAGCAATATGGCTATATTTTTAACTAACCAGGCAGTGCCAGCCAGAAGGCAACAGAATAACAATTTTCTTCATTGCAAATTTCATTGTTAAATAATACAGGCTTTTGGTCAAAGAGCACACTCCATGCCTTTGTTTTACAAACCTTTGCGTTACATATGAAGAGTTTTCCAGAGAGCACAATGTGCATGATGGACCACACACTCTATTCTCACAATGCTGCTGCTAATGCTAGAGGGAAACATTGAGCTGTTTTGTGTTGTTGGGGATGCTGTCATAAAGACACAGTGAGCTTGCTTCAAAACATAATACTGTGTTTCTAGTGTAAATACCAGGGCGTACAATAGCAAGTAACTCACAAAAAGGTGACCTCACACCAGTAGTTGAAGTGGGCGAGTTGTATTAGCATCAACGTTCCCAATCTTTTTCATTTCACACTAACACTTTTCGTTGATTTTCCCCCAGATTCACTTCAAACTATACCTCACAGTTGCAAATGATGTAAATTTTCCATAAAATTACCAAACAACAGTGTAAAGGTAGAAAGAAAAAGAACATGCACATGTGCTTCAAGGTGTGTTCAGTCTTGAAGAACGTTTTCAAATATGTTTATGCAAGTACTCAGTCCCTTCCAGAAATCTCCACAGCTAGGGAAGTTTTATTCTACTTGTGTGTTAGAATTCTGGGGGGTGTCGGTAGAAAACAAAAAACGTGTACTCCGCAAAAGAGACTGCTCAACAACAAACTTCTAAGTCAGAAGCGTAGGCAATCTACCTTTTTCTAAAAAGATGTCTAACATTTGAGATTGTGGGCGTTCACAAATTCCCCTCTTACTTTTTCCATCCAAATCGAAGTTTTACTCTTCCCAAGTGCAAGAGGAAACGCACGGAGACAAAGAGACGATAACAATCACAAACTTTGAGAGGGTGGAGGTGAAGGGGTTCCTTTTGGTGAACCATAAATCTCCATATGTCGTTTCATTCTTTTCTGTGCCTGTTGTACCTTTATATCGCTGGAGTGAATTATAACCCTCAGCCTTTTCACTTGAGTGACACAATGCCCCCTCCTTCAATGTTGTTAGCGATGAGTTACATTTTGTCCCAGCAGGATCAGTAAACCTGCAATTATGTTTCTTCAATTCCTCTGAAAGAAAGAGCTCCAGAAAGGATCAAAGAGACTTTGTTGCCCTTTCTGTTGTAACGCCGCTCCTTTCTTATCTGGCGACGGTACAGATGTCAGCGGATAAGCTCCTTGAAGTCCGCAAGATTTGTGAGAAATTTGACACATTGTGCCAGGCAAGCCGGCTGCCAGGACAAGGTAGGAGCTAAGCAGCACGCTTCAGAGAAAGCTGTGCTAAGTGTGGAATGGCACCTGCCTCGCTTTGTAGTCAAAACCACTAAACCTGTTTCAGTGTCCTCGTTTTCAGCTCCTCTAGGGCCTCAGCACAGTGGAAACACAGATGAGGACCGTCCGAGGCCACACTTTCTCCTCTGTACATGAAGCCCTCCAGTGCTTAATTTCCAAATAAAAAAGTGCTGGTGCCCAAAAGTCTTGTTTGAAACACGAGGTGACTGCATTTAAATGTGTGAGCACAGAATACTGAGGCAAGGTAATGCTAAAGCAATATCGGGCTTCTTGAATATATTTTAAAACACTCCCTGCCCCTTCAGCACACGCTTGCAGCTTTCTGCTTTCTCCCTTTGTGACGCTTTTTCGTTGTTCTCTTCCTTTGCCTTTCCCATATGTGTCTTTTGCTCGCAGTAAATGACTGAAGCAGAAAACTAGGGCCCTCATTACAAGAGTGGCGGTCTTAAGACCTCCATATTCGCAGTGTCAGTCTTACCGCCACTGTCCCAGCAGTAAAGGCCGTCTCATTATGAGTTTGGCAGTTTGGCCGAAGCCAAACCATCACAATGCCGCGAGTCCGGCCGGTGTGGTCGGACCGTCGCGGCTGCCGGTGAGCTCCTCCGGGGTGGTGGCATGCCTAAGACCGTCAGCCTTAGTATGAGGCAGCAAACCGCCAGACTTTTCGCGGCAGTTGCCCCGCCACAAAAACCCTGGCAGCACATGCATTCCCACATGTCAACACACTTGCAGACACCTCCCCCCACACGTCCACACACTGGCAGACACACAGCCCCACTCGCCCACACACTTCCTAACACACACCCCAACCCGACCGCATGCATACATCCAAACACCCCCACCCAACTGGACGTATACATACAGACACCCCCACCCGACCAAACACAAACAGACATGCACCCCCACCCAACTGAACACAAACAGACATGCACCCCCATCCAACCAAACACAGACACGCACCTTCACCCAACCGAACACAGACACGCACCCCCACTTGCTTGCACGCATACCCCTCTGCATACATCCAGACACCCCCTCCACATACATTCACACACATACACCCCCTCTGCATACATTCACACACCCCCACATACATTCACACACACCACTATGCACGCATACAGTCACATGCACACCCATTCCGACACACACACACACAAATACACCACACACCCGCACCTACCACACACATCCCCCCCCTTCTGGTCAGTCCACCTACGTGTCTGGGCCGCACAGCAGCCCAAGTCGAGGTGGTCTACCGGGAGGGGGTGTATGTCGGCAGTTCCACCGCCAGTGCTGCACCTCCGTGCAAGGACCCTCCTGCCATATTACTGCTCGTAATTTGGCTGGCAGAGTACTTCTGGCATGGCAGTGCTGGCAATGGAATCCGCTCTCACCTGCTGTCGGTCAGGCCAGCAGTGTCGGATTTCCGCCTGTTTATGGGTGGAAATCCATTGATGACACGTAATACGGCGGTCTTCGGACTGCCAACACTGGTAGTCTTTTGGCACCCACTTCGATGGCGATCTTTGCAAAAGACCGCCAAAAAGTCAAATTGAGGGCCTAAGTTTTTGTCATAAAAATGCACCCCTTTCAAGTGCCCAAAGTACGTAAAACTGACTGCTCCTGTTCTACAGTGGTCTTTTAAAGGACACTTGAAGGAAAGCCCTCTCTGTATTTGTAATACTCTTGCTTTCTGGATGTCTACATGTTTATACTCTAGATATACTTGTCTATATAGACAAGAACGTCCGTGTCAATAAATATATTAATTACTAAATTCTATTTGAGGCACCTATTTTTACTTAAATTGGAAGGCTTACTACTTTCTACTTTCAAAGCAATGGATTTGATATTCATTCCTCATTGCAAATTTATCTTACTTAATATAAATTATGACCTAAGAGCACACGTGCCCCAGTCAAATTTGCAGACAAATGTCTCTGGAATTGCCTGTTATGTTATTTTTCCTTGCTGAAGAAATTAAGTATAGTCTAGCCCCTGGAAGTCATCACCTGGCAGAACCATTTCCCCCTATAGAATGAATGTTGGCTTAAATTTAATCCAGGGATGTCAATCCATTGAGTTTATTAACTCAGATGAGACAGTAGCAGCCAAAAAAGCCTGGTTGCCCTTGAGCAAGCAAGCAATACAGATTTTCACGTTTTTAAATATTTTATTGCAAGGTGCATCCGTGACGAAGGCATCAGAAACTACAGATGTATGACACAATTATCCAGTGCTTAAATCGTAAAATTGTAATTGCCAGGGCCCAAGGTCTTGCAGTGCAGCTAGTACCACCTACAGTTCCTGCTACTGCTGTCAAATGCCAGCACCAACTTTACTTACTAATTATCACACATAAACCAGTGTGGCATTTTGCACAAGTCAAGATCACCCCAACCTTTAGCGAAGGCCCGGAAATACATGTTTTGTGTATGTTTTATAATTATATGTTTGTAGTATTCTCACAAATAGGCAAAGTGCACCACCTGCTAGTATACTCTCATACGTGTCGGTGTTGAAAAATAATTGTCTGTGCTGAGCCCCAGCAAAGATTGGCACACAAATCAAGAATTCACTGGAAGGATGAAACATTCTAAAAATGTAGGCTTTGAGGAGGAACAGCAGACCCGGCAAATTTAAAAATTCTGTTACAATGTGAGTAGTGGGAGAGGGCTTGAATGGGTTTTGTGCCCATAACCACCAGCCAACAATAGAGAGGGACCAAGGAGAGAGGGCAGGGTCCACTGTTTGAGGAGACACCACCATCCACAAATAAGCCAAAAAAACAAATTAAAGAAGCTTCTAAGGCCGTCTGGCATGCTAAGGTGTTTGTAAAAACCAGCCGCACAAATTTACCAACATTGAAAAGAAAGTTGCTTTCTGCTGGGGTTTTCAACTCACTGTGTTCACACCATGTGATATCAGCTGTTCTCCGTGAGACACTGTGAAGTGAGCTGATATCATGTGATCTCATGTGACACTTGGTCACACCATGTGAAACTGAGGTCTTTAACAGTGCTTGCAAAAGCAATAGACACAAGTAAGTTACTGCATCGCATATCTAAATAATTATTTTGCTTCTAGTACTTGTTTGTGTGTGAAAATCTCAATTTTACACAGAGAACATATAAGATAAAAACTGAATGTGAATCTTTGCACAGTGCTCCTAGAACTTAAGTTAGATAATGCAGTAGACTTGGAGGACTCGTGATCCGTCACCTAAAGTGAACACATACATCATTCAGAGTTCATATGGTTCTCGTTTTTCCCTTCTGATTCTTGTCCTTACCTCAAAGGCATTAATTTCAAATTGATAGCATAGGCGCTGCAGGTAAGAGCAAACCACTATTTGAACTCTACACTCAAAGGAATTTCTGTGAAGGAAATATTTTGCCTTTTTGATTTCATGCTGGTAGCTAACAATCCGAGACTTCAATGGGATTCTGATTCGGTTGAGGTCCTTCCCTGAGGATGTTTGGAAATCACTTGGAGCTATAGGTCTAGTTACTGTCAACCTACTCACGGCGATTTTGTGATTTTCCATTATTTTGTTTCTTCACATACGTTGAGCTATAATATTAACTACTTTTTTGAAGTTCGTGTTCAGGACTCTTGATTAGTACAAGAATTCGCAATCACTTTTCTGCTCCTAAAAATGCATAGGTTTTGCGGCACAACTCGTGTTCAGCATTGCCTCTTCCATTCTCAGGCTTAGCATAAATGTATCACATACTGCTATTTTTCAGGGGCATGGAGATTTCACAACATTTGTAGTTTTGCTGACATTGTTTTCCAGAAGCTAACGTATTCAATGGGCTTGATCATTTCAGTGTCCACCCATCTTTCACACATCTCTGAAATTATCTAGGGTAGCTTCACCAGACATGTCAGGCCTACAGGCTACCTGTCATCAAACAGTTGGCGTAGGTAAGTTGGCTTGCTGCAAAACACCACAAAAATAAAAAATAAAAAATAAAAAATATCGAAATATATATCCAGTACATGGTTTGTATGCTCTGTGTCCTACACAGTACTAAAGCGAAAATGGTTATTAGTTTCAAGACAGACTACACTGACAGCCGAAAGAACAAGGAAATACAGTGCTTTATTGGGAGGATCTGGGCTTTCGAGTCTTGCTGATTTGTGGTTAGTATATTGTGGTTACCGCCCTGTTTCATAACTGAATTAATTTGCATCTCACTGCACACTCAACACTTTGCACCACTGTGGTACTTTATTGTGAACATTTTCAAACAAACATTGCTACTAAGAAAACAGTGTGATTCAAATCGATTCACTAAATATCTATCTGCGTAGTTTAGTTAGTTTAGGATTCACATAGTACTAAAATCAACAAGTGGTAATAAAGCGTTCTCATCGAACCAGCTCACGCAAGGTCAGACTGGCACACTCAGTACAAAATATTTGTTCATGAATTGCTGATAATTATAATACTGGCTAGTGCTAGTTTTAATAGTTACTGATAGGACACATGCATATATTCTTTGATTTCTGAAATTCATAATGAACTGCCCTAATTTATTGATACTCACGAAGCAAGCATTAGAAAAGCCAAGAGGAATGGCATAGACTGCCAGTCTTTTGGCAATGTCACTGCTTGTGGTTTGTGCCACAAACGTGATTATTGAGGAAGCTGTCAGGCCCATATCAATCGAAAAAAATAAAATCAACCATATTTTTGTGTCGAAAAATTCACACATTGCCATAGTAATCCCTGGAACTAAAAGTAACTAATTTGTGTGTGGATGTGGTCCCTTGAAATGACAGAATACAGTCACTCACAGTGACGTTAGCCAATGGTTGAAATAGACTGACACACTACCCTATGCTGTAAGATGTGGCAGAAAGAAACAAATGTGAATAACAAAATGACAGACCTGTGAATGAAGAGAGCTTAGTGAAAACCTTACTATGTAACCATACTAAAGATATCATTAAAATGAAATTAAAAGGTCTTGGCTAATTCCAGACTTAAAACCTGCACTGGTAAAGCTACAAAGACTGTAAATATTCTAAGACTGATTTGTTAACAGAGAGACGTTTTGGGGATAATGCCCATAAAAAAAGCAAGGGAACAATGAACAGTAGGTTTTCAACTTGTGTCTATGATTCTCTCTTTACCTTCCAAACTAGAATTTTTTTCCATTTAATAGCAGTAAAGAACAGATTCTGTGATCCAGAAATAAATGTATTATCAATTTTCTTCACAGCAGGCACTGTGCTATTATGGAGGTGTAATCAGAACCAAGTGAAAGTGTTCCTTTTCCATTTTTTCTCCATTTTATTCAGTGAAGAGAATTTAATATTTTTCTTTTGAAATAGAGAGATGATGAGGTCTCCCGGGCATCACTTACTTAGGTGGGAAATACAATCTCCCATTGAATCATTTGTTTACAGAGTCAAATATCCAGTCAGTAATTTTATTATAGCAATGGCACTTTATTGAAGATGTCAGAATCAAGAAAATCTCTGTTAACTTTTCATCCAATTTTTTTGTATAAAAGCCTAATTCAAACAATATTGTATTATCTTATGTTAGCTATATTTATAGAGAAAACATTCTGCCATTTATATGGGCAGTGCTTAACTTGTAAAAGAACGAGTGACTGCACCCAGGGCTCTGCTAGGAAGCCCGTTACTGGTGGAATTGAATATTGGTGTTCCGAAATCCGAGGCTGGATAGTTCTGAATCTACCACAGCTCTCTTTATTCCGCTACCAGACACTCCCAGCCTGTTTATTCCACTGTTGTACCTTCCTGCTTTCTGCCTTTTTGAAGGTTTTGCCAACTTCTTCCTCTCATGAAATGTCCAATGAGGAAAAATAAGTGCCAGCCCCCCAAAAATTAGGCCCATTACCGGCTACCACCAGCTCAAATTAAGCACTGTGCATTTGTATGCAATACTAATTGTGAGGGAGCATTTTAAAATGTCGAGAAAATAATGCTACAATAATGTGTAAAGCTAATATTGCTAAAATATGTCTTAAATGAAAAATTGTAGTAGGCAAACATACTTAAGCATGCTAGGGCTGAAACTTTAAGATACTGTCATAATAATAGTTGTGATCTGTTGGACTACAGTTAATCAGCAGAGCTCCTGCCTTTGCAACGTAAATCTTATATACTCATATTTCAGAAAAGCTGCTGATAACCTCAAAGGCTAATCATGTATCTTCTTCCATCTGTAGGGAGAAGGCCAAATAGCAGGGATGTAATATTATTTTTGTAAATTTGGGCACTGATGGAGCTACCTGGTTTGAATCCTGTGAACTAATATTGTGAGACAGTTCCAATGGGTATCTTTGCTCTTTGCCACTTTCTAAAATTGGAATCTTGCCAAATTACTTAAGTGTAAGTTCTGCACTTAGTTCATGGTACCAAGCCCCATCAACCTGTTGAACATGGAGGAGGGGGAACTCATGAATTCTAAGATCATATCAGAAAATTCCCAGTTCATCTGCCAAAAGATCAGGCCAGAGATTGAGAAATCAAATAGCCAAAGGGAGCTGACACGACTTGGCCATGTCAGTTGTCTCCGAGGAACAACGAGTGTTCGAGGCTAACCATTAATGTGCATTGAATTCTGTCTGTTTGGGTGTCTAATGTCTCCTATCAAACAGGTCAAACTCAGGCAAATAATTTTCATTAGCATTTTATAGGCACCATTTAATAGTCGCATAGGTCTATAAGAACCCCAGCTCTTATATTTTTTCCAGGTTTTAAAAATGTGATGCAATTCTCTTGTTTAAAATATTGTCTTACATCAATCTCCAATGGTACTTCATTAAATTGCATAGGCAATGGGGGTATCAAATCCTGCTGCAACAGTTTGTTCATGTCTACTGATTAATATTCCTGGGCCTAGGGCTTTTGAGGTTCACATTGGACTTTTGGCTTCCAATATTACTTCTTGTTCTATTGGAGAATTACACAATTTGTTCTCCTATTATTCGACTTAGGATTTAGTCAGTGGCTCCTGATAGTATTTGTAGTGTAATTGTGTTGAAACGTGAACCATCTTTTCTGGATCATCATTCAATACTACAGTCTAAGAGAATAACAATATGTACACACTCCAGCTTAATCTTTTAGAGCTTCTCCTCGCTCTCGCTTCAGTCATGCATACCAGTAGTAGTATTTTGTTTGTATCTAGAGGAATGGTTTTAGCGATAAGAAAATATGCAAGAGTAATCAAGATTTGCCAAGCTTTGTTATTAATTCCCAAAGTATGTGAATTCCTAAGAGTTTCATGTACCTCTCCAAACATCGGCCAAACCAAGACTAATACGCAATAATTGTACAGTCTTCTTCATCTAAGAACGTCTTTGAATATTTAACTTCTTTTTGGATCTGGCAATTCAATCTGTTGACTCTAATGGTTCATTAACCCCCTTCCCCAAACCAACACCTCTAGTAGAGTCCTAAAAGATGGTAGTGCTAACAAAAGTTCCTCCAATGAATAAATTGAAAAAGCTCATGAACAAAAAATAATAACAATTACATTTACTAAGGGAAAAGTATAGATTTTTCACCATGAAAGTAGATAATTTAAGACACTGAGCTGACTTTTTCTACTGACCTCAAACTTCATTTGATGAAAGGCATCAAAGAAGCGACATGTCTTTTCAATGTAGAACTACATATGTCATTTCTAGGTCTATTTGAGTAGCATGCCAGAAAAGGACTGGATTTTTTAGTTACAAGAGAACCTCGTGAAAAGGGCTGGGTTGGTTCGGCAAAAGGAGCAGGTATGAACTTAAGAATAAGGGATGAATTAATGTACGAATCCCATCCTGAAGCAATATGTGTCTCAAATAAAATGTATCTTCATATTGAATTTTAATTTGGCAGATTCACATGGGTGTTCAGTCAACAAAATCCTGGGAAGTCCAAGTTAAATCATGCATCTTTTAACCTATTTATTTATTTGTTTAAGTATTCATTTATTTCAAGCCTAGCATAGCATTTTGAACAGAAACTGTTGGCATAAGGCCAATTATAAATTACGGTACAGTGGAAAGTATATGGTTATTAATCTTCACTGACTGCACACTAAAGCACTGATGCTGATGCTGACGCTGAAAGGCTGACGGGCTCACTGGGAGGTGGAAACTGCACCAAGCATCGAGCAGCACTGCTGATTGCCACCAGGCCTGGCCCGGCCTTGGCAGACGAGAGGAGGAAGCTGTGGCATGACTCTGTTGCTGCTTGGAGCCTGGCCAATCCACTTGCCGCCTGAGCCACTTGCCACCTGAGCCACCCAACCCTCATCCGCACAGCATGGCCCCAGCAACCAGAGGACCGTCCTGAAGGGGGGGGGGGGGCAATGACAGTGGTGCAGATTACAGTGCAGTGAGAAAGTGCCTCAGGGGCACAGGACTCCAGGCTCTTCAGGCTCCTGGTACCAGTGCAGCAGTCCAGCATGCGCAGCAAGTGTAAGCGCAGCAACCAAGTGTGCGAGGCAGCTGTAGGCAGCTGCCTCTGAGTGCGCACCCTGGTACCCCACAGAAGCGGTCCAGCTAGGCTGGGTGCGGCTTGTGGGGCAGCCAGAGAGACCCGCTCACCATCAGCCATCGGCCCCCCCTTGTTAAGGCCTGCAACTGGCAGACAGCAGTAGCCAGGCATTTCAATTGGGGGAAATTCAAGCACTCCTGCCAGAGAGACCCGCTCGCCATCAGCCCCTCTTGTTAAGACCTGTAACCAGCAGACAGCAGCAGCTAGGCACTTCAAACTGGGGGAAACTCTAGCTCTCCTGCAACATTTTCGCAATTTCATTGCAAGGTGGAGTAACCTATAGGCAATCAGCACCCTCAGGGGGGCTGAAGCAGAGTGAGGGGAGAGTATGAGGACCCGGAGCTTCCTCCTTTTGATGGCACATGATAGGGTGAAGAACATTAATGAAAAGAGAGAATGCAGCAAAGAACAAATTGGTGAGTATGAAAAGGGGGAAGAGGAAGCAGTCTGCTAGGCCCCAACCCACAATACTGGTAGTGCCACAGGTGGTAATGGTTTCAAATAAGTGTTCCCTTGGCCCTAGAAGCAGTCACAAGGGAGAAGCCAGAAGGTAAAGGGAGGTTCTAAAGGCATCTTTGAGCACTGGGGAAAATCACCAGTCATAGAACATTCCCTGGAGAAGCAGTCCCAAGATCATACCTCGGCTGGAGATCCTTCAGCGATGTGCAATCACCTTTGGCAACACTGGGCAGACTTTCCGCCAAGCAATGCAGCACAAGAGTTAATGCTGGAACGTTCAGCACCATGCACTCTATCTTGCTTGGAAATCCAGTGCAATAAAACTGTGCACGCATTCCAACCACAAAAGCGGGTAATCCCGATATCTCCAACCATAGTGGTAAAGGACAGAAGCATAGTCCCTGAAGACTTCCTAACTAAGGGACATTGCACAGAAGGAAGTGAAGAAGAAAGCTTGGATAAATGTTCCTTAAAATTACCAAACCCCAATAAAGAATCAGCCATGCCACCCCTGAGAGGCCTCTCTTATACAGCAGGAATTAGAAGAGATCTTTAACAAAGATGAAGAGATGCGCTCAGAGGAATGGGGTGCCCAACACACACCCATAAAAAGAAACGCTAACCAGCCCACTACAAACATGCCATATGCATCTGAAACAACAGAAAATCATGGGCTTATTGACTAAAAAAATGCCCTGCTCTTGGCAGGATGGGACTCCTTAAACAAAACGCTAACAACCATAATAAATGCCACATTTTTCAATACAGGCAAACTGGACATTCAAATAGAGTTCTTGCAAAGATTGGCAACCACTACCATGACAATTGACAACAAGTTGGACAGATTAAATTTAATTATCAAAAAAGCACAAGCACATGTGGAGGTTGACAGGGAGTCAACAATCCAGGCCCATCATTGCCACTACAGCCCAATCCTAGACAAACTACAAGAATTGCCATAATTGATGTCAACAATGGTGATAAACTTAAAACAGGAAGCCGAGCAGTGGAGAAATAGCAGACAGAATCCACTAGGGCTACAACGCCCTTAAACAACAAGCAGACAGCAAGAAGGAGTGCCAAACGTTGCAACACAGGCAGAAGTAAGCCCACAACAGACATTAGGAGAAACAGCAGAAAGGCCAAAAAAAGTGCAAAATCTAGTGGAAGGAGCTTTTGTTCCCTTTCTGTCCAGGAAAAATACAAAACGTCTAAGGAAAATGCACAATAATATATTTATGGGTCAGGAAAACAAAACTCTACACTTGCACAGAAATGGTATCGACAGCCCATCAAGAGAGAAAACAAAAAGGGAGTTCAGTTGCAAAGTGGAAATGATAAAATGCACACCGCCCACTCAACTGATTGACACCAAGGCTCAGTCCAGAATCAGACTGCCACTGATGCCACAGAGTGGTAATAAACCTCAATGGCAGCAGAAACAGGAAGGGATGGTCTTAGCTCGAAGTATGAACCTGAGGGTCCTCCATAAAACAGCTGCAACAGATAAGCTCAAAGAACTACGACCAAACTGCCCAAGATCAAACAACCAGCCATAATCGGCATCCCCAGAAACTCATTCAGATCTCAATGTACGGGGCCTAGGACAGTGCAGGATGGGAACAAGGACCCATCTCCTCACATGGGGCACAACCTATGTTAGTTAGAGTGGTTGAGTCCCATGACAACTGTGCCCAACCAGATAGATATGAGACCTTCATCCCCGCAACCCATCTTAAACTACGAGCCGAATCCCTTATCCTTTGAAGAACAAAAGATCGAAGGACAACTTCGACACTGCAGAACTAATACGGCCCCCGGTCCAATCGGCCTCCCAACTTTTAGTCTGACCAGCTCAGTAATGTGTTCAATGCCTGCATCACAGAAAACACAATTCCTGATTCTTGGAAAGGGCAATTTTCCATCCAATCTACAAGAAGGGCCCCTATGGTAACCCAGATAGCTATTGTTTAATCGCATTGCTCAACAGTAATGCAAAAATATTTATGGGTTGCCTGTTAGAGGAACTGAAAGACTGGGCAACTAAACTGAATTTATAGTACCTCTAAATCAAACAGGCCTCCGACCCTCATGTAGCACTTCTGACAACCTGATAGCACTAGCCATGTTGGCTGAATAATATACAAAAAGGAAAATGGCTTTGCACACCTGCTTTGTGGATCCATCTAAAGCTTTTGGCTCAGTGGAACAGCACAGACTGTAGAGGATGTTAGAAGATCTCAATATCCCACCGAAATTGCTAAGAGGAATGCAGCTTTTATTTTCTGACAACTGGGCAGGGGCAAAAGTTGGCAGAAATGGAAGTGTCTACTAAAATCAGATAGATTGAGGCATTAAGCATTGCTGCGTACTAGCCCCAATGCTATTCAACTCATATCTGGCAGATCTGTGCACACAATTGAACATTTCCAGTTCCCACCCCCCCAAAGTAGGCCATCAACTTCTAACATCATTATTATATGCAGACAACATCGTCCTATTGAATCTTTCAGGCACGGGGCTTAAAAAATTGCTAAACACCCTTGAACAGTATTGTAGAACAAACATGCTGCTGGTAAACGTGCAGAAAACCAAAGCAGTCATCTTTGGAAAGCGTATAATGAAGAAAAAGCAGTGGCTCTGTGGAATCCAACTTGTGGGCACAAGTAGTAGCTAGAAATACCTGGGCGTCTGGTTGCAGGAGCAGTGGTCTTACTGCTTGCACCTGAACACCTTGAAAGCCAGAATGGCATCCCAACTTGCATCTCTTCAAAACCTGTCTACTATGCTAAGCCCAACCTGGAGCCCACTCCTCATGGTGATTAAGGCAAAGTTTTTGCCCTCCCTGGCATGTGGTCTGGAAACTTATCCTTGCAAGTTTAACGATTCTGTGAACATTGTGGGGAGTAAAGTTTTTATCTTTCTTTTCCATCTGCCATACAGTTCTTTATCGGCACAAATCAGATTGGAATTTGGCCTACAAGACCATGCCTTGGTACAGGACGGGGCTCACCTCAAATACATCTCTCTGCTAAGACAGATGCACTCGAACACACTAAAAGCACTAATCTGGAAAGAAACAGGCCTGAACTTGCCAAAGGTCTCAAAGTTACGGTCAGAGAAAATTGTCTTGACAATTAAGCATTTATAGGTAGAAGAGCTGTGGCAAAAGACTTTACCACATAAACTATTCAAACAAATATTAAATAGACAAACTAAGCGGCTGTTGTGGAGCACGGATAATGAAAAGCTCAGACTACGATCCCATGCATGGATGACTATTAAAATGTACAAGGCTCCGACAGCACAGCTATGCCTGGTGGAAATATTAAAAAATTCTCTAAAAACAAAGGTGCTGCATGCCAGATTTAGTCTATTCCCCACATTGGATGCAGTTCCAAAATGGCTCAAATCCTCAAACAGTGGGAGATGCAGGCTATGTGCACACCACTGGGAAGACTTACACTTTCTATGCATATGCCCCTCACTGTTACCCTGGTGGAAACTGTACCTCAAAAACATTTTCAACTCCAGTGGCATCAGATCAGGCCAACAATCTATCCTTTTATGTCTCAAAGGGTTGACACTTCAACACATGGCATGCGTGGCATAATTAATTTAAAAAGCTCAACACCTTTTAGAACATGGGCCAAACATCCGTGAAAGTAGATTGAGCTATTAGTTTATGACTAATTAATATTGTCAGCTCTGTTTTACAAGATCAGCTAGATGCAGAACTTTAAGGACAGCATGGAGCTGGAGGGGACAGTTTCTGTTATTGCCCTCATGATGATATATATGACATAATTTTAAATGTGGGACCTATCATGGTGTTAGTGCTTTTAAATCTATGAGAATTATAAATTCCAGTAGGATGCGTTTTGGTGTTTTTAGATAACGCTTTTATGCTCGTTGCTGATTGCAATGATTTTGATTAATTATGCAATAAAGTATTAATTGATGGTTATTACTGGAACGCTTTACATGAGCTGTTATCTTAAAATAAAAGCAAGAACAAGGAAAAACATGCATCTAATACTGTACAGTAAAAAAAGAATAGCTAGGATCTACAGATTATCAACCCTAAAAACATCTTCTTCTGGGCATCAGTTATATGTTCCAAAAATAATATATACACGTAATAGCTCACCTCTCTAATGTTTCTCAATGACTCAAAATTTCAAACATATTTGTTTTAGAATCCTGAGATGTTAGGCTGGCTTTGATGCTGACTGACAGCATGTCAGTGAACATCTCAAAGAAGAGAAAATGACCACATTCTGAATTGTGCACAGTGCAGTTTTGGGGCAGATAGATGGTGTTAATTGCTTGATCTTAAGTTGCATGAGGGAAAATATTGGATAGCATATTAGAAAGTGGAAGGGTATATGCAATCCTCTGAAGACATTCATTAAGACTTCACAGTTGACCCTATTCCTAGGGAAGACTGTAAAGTTTTCTATTCGCAAAGTTTAAGGACTTTGTCAAGGGAGCAGAGGCATGATGATAGAGACCACTAGAAGACTGTAGCAACAGTCATGTTTTATAATGGCCAGTGAATTAATCAGTGTTTAGGTGCTGTAGCAATGGGTCTGATGGTTTGTTTGGCATACGTTAGTGTTTGATATGTTTCTACAGTTGCTGCAGTAGTGATGCAAGATTCCAGCAGTACGGAGGGGTTGAAAAAAATGACAAGGTTTCTAGGTGATCAGTGTAGGGAAAGGTGCGGAAGACATTGTGACGTGAAGGGTTAATTAGTCTGAGCAGTGTAGATGAGCGCAATGCATGCAGAAACTTGAACCGTAGGTGGAAATGTCCACGATGTTGCTTTCAAGCTTGTTTTCCAACATTCCATAGATAAAATTATCCGCAGCCTGCATGTGCAAGAAGCAGGAAGTGTGGGAGAGGGACGAGCGAAGGTCGCTCTAACCCTGAGAAAGGGAGAGCAAGAAAAGACCAGAAAATAATGGCTTATGAACAACAGGGCAGCCAAGGGACATGTACTGATAACATAGCTGGAAAATGCGAGAAAGGAATAGAGTCCAAGCTTCAGGTTATTTAAGCACCGGAGCACGTGTGAGGGAATTGAAACTAGCAGATGGAGTTGTGCAAGCTGCCATCACCCACAACGCTGCCTCCCTGGCTGTGCTGTTCTCAAACTGTGACGTCGAGGGGGAGAGAGGTTCAAGCAAGCAGGAGAGGGCTTCCCAACATTGTGGATGAAGTTAAGTTCCACCTGGGGATGAAAGGCCTTTGTTTCTCTGCTTTATTCTGATTGATTAATCTACTAGCGCTATGTTTATAATCTGATGAATTCCGCTCATTTATATTTGATTTTTCCTTGAAAGTCTTAATGTGAATATGATGCAGTAGCTGAAATGTGCATTTCGTAGGCAGTCAATTAATGCAGTGTTCATACTGGTGAACTCTTTGCTCACATATAAATAGATACCTTTTTTTGCTATTTTTCATTCTACTTTGTTGATGTGCCAAACGCATATATTTTACTGAAAATTCTATTAAAGCAAACTTGTTTGCATTATTGGTGTGTGGTCCTTTATTGAGTGTCCTTATTGGCTTGTATCGATCAGATCAGGTGTCAATCAATCACCTGGATAAGACACTAGGCAATGTGGTAGAACGTGGAGATGACTAAAGCTTTGGCATTTAATACTCTTCTTAAAAATTTAGCAAAGCCTTATTCTACTATAGAAGGTGCATGCTTGTGAAATTGAACATTACAAGTCCTGTGGAGACATAACTTCTAGGCATTTATTGATTATTAGCCACTGATGCATCTACTGGAAGGGATTCAGCAAGTCTTGTGAGGTTGAGGGCATATTTATAAGAAGTTTGCGGCATGCTTGAACCACACAACGTGGCACATGCTTGACCAAATCTCTAAGTCAGATTTTGAAGCCACGCAAAGCCACTTTGAATGGCTTAAAAGTCTGTAGTAATTTAACGCAGCACAAATCAATGCATTGGGGTACCCTACGCAAGGGAGGTGTTCCATGGGTGTTGCATGGGTGTTCGCATGAAACTCTATCCTTTTTGATGCATTCCCAGATTTACAAGACCTTGTAAACCTGGGAATGTGTCAAATTGATATGCCTCCCCATGAGAGGAGTAACAAGAAGAAATACTTTAATTTCTCCTTGCTACTTCCTCTTTCTAGCAGCAGCACACATATAGGAAAATGTCTCCCAGGATTGTTTTTGCGCAGGGAGATTCACCTTCCTGCACACAAACAATCCTGCATGCAATGCAGGCACCTTTGCCATGGTGCAAGGGTAACTGCATTGGCACTAAGCAGCCCGTTGTGCACCAGTGCAGTGGGAAAAGTCAGGAATGCACCGTATGCCTTACATAGAGCACATCCCTGCCTTTCCCTGTCACACAGTGCAGCACAGCAAGGTGGCTTGCTGCTCTGCACTGTGTGACTTGGCCATAAATATGGCTCTAGATGTCTAACCGTTGGGGCATATTTATTTATGAAAGGTTTGCAGCAAGCTTGCACTATGCAACTTGGTACATTTGTGACACAAACCTTTATGTCAGATTTTTGAAGCAACGCAAAGCCACTTTGCGAAGCTTTGAATGGCTTCAAAAATCTACAGTAATGAAATGCAGTGCAAATTGCTGCATTGCATTACTCAATGCAAGGGAAGTGTTCCTTTGGTGTTGTGTGGGTGTTCCCGAGTAACTCCTATGGTTCTTGATACATTCCCAGATTTACAAGACCTTGTAAACGGAGGAATGCTCCAAAATCCTATGCCCCACCCCAGGAGTGGTGTAATGAGGAGAAATATCTTTATTTTCCCTTGTTAATTTCTCTTTCTATGTGTGCTGCATTCTTCAGCACACATAGAGGAACATGTCTCTCCGGATTGGTTTTGTGCAGGAAGATGTTCCTTCCTGCACAAAAATAATCCTGCATGCAACACATACACCCTTGCTACAAGGTGCAAGGTTGCCTGCATTGGCGCTAGGCAGCCCGTTGTGCGCCAGCGCAGGGAGAAAAGTCAGGAATGCGCTGTATGCCTTAAATATAGTGCATTCCTGCTCTTTCCCTGTCACGCAGCGCAGCAAGGTGACTTGCTACGCTGCACTGCGTGATTTGGCCATAAATATGACCCTAAGAGTATAGTTTTGAAATTGGTTGGATTTAGTTGTTGAACTATCCGAACTGGTGCTGTGTATTACAGTGCGGTGGAAAAAACCTAAGCATCAATTAAAAGAGACATTAGTGCTGTTTAGATTTTTTAGAAGTATTTGTACATATCTAGAGCAACATGTTTCCTGAATTAATTAATGATGTGAAGTTGACAAATTTCTATGTTTATCAGTTTATATATATTTAGAAAGCCTACTGAGAAATGTGCGTGCATAATTCAGGCAAAGTTCTGATGTGAACATTTAAGTCCACCCTCACAAAGCAGCTTTGCAACATAAATGTCTATGAAGACCGGAGCCATTACCTGGCACTGTTAGGCATTATGTCCTAAGATATGCTGCACATGAAGCCCTGTTACCTCCAACTGAGGCTCCGGGAAGATGCACGGCATGACAGAAGATGTCTAGAAATGCTAAATTATGAATTCACCCAAATCATAGAAAGTGTGAACACCTCAGGCATCATTTGTCATCTCCAATATCATTCTCAGTGAACACATTTCATTCTTATTGTTACCTCCCGAGAGCTCTGGAGCAGATACCGTGTAGATATCCAGCAGCATACAAAATCACAGGAGTCGCCCGCGGAAAATGTTTTAAACATCAGTGCTTAGCATTCCTGTAAGAGCGTGGAGGCACTGCAGAGCCTGCCGTGGAAGGCACTTACCATTAGTGAACACAGGAGAGGGCTGTGCTGTGTGATCATTTATCATAGTGTGAGGGAGCTGGACAAGTTGAGATGTGTGGGTCCAGAATGTCGAATACGGACCATTGTGGACCCTTTATATGATAGGCAAAATATAGAGAAGAAGCATGATGACAGGTAGTTATGTATAGATTCCCTATTCCTAACATTCCTATGACTTCAAGTTGCATAGATGGGGACTTAAGAAGAGCATATCTATACTTCCCTAAATGCACTTGCCTTTTGTTATTTTTGTCCTTAACATTTTGGCTACGATATTATGGTGTCATGATATTCCCTACAGATATTCCATACTACAACCAGCTGAAGCCTGGGGCATGATACATAGTTGAACGGTCCCAAAACAAGAAAAAAATCGACCCTAGAGCACTAATGCTGCTAGAAAGAATAAATATGGACATTTTGCCTCTCTTTTCTCCCTAATTCCAAATTGGTTAGTATTCTAAGATGGATATTAAAAAGCTTGGTATTTCATAGGCATGCATATGCGAGTTCTTGCAGAGATGTTGTTTCATGATGTCAAATTTTGCCAGGACACTTATGCACAGCCCATGGACGTCACGTTCTTGTCACATTTTGGTCCACGAGATGAGCAGCAAGTGAAGTAAGTAAAATGGCATTCTTAACTAGGCTAGTGTGGCGATAAGCTACAGAAGAAGAGAAAAAGTGGTAACTAAAGTTAAATACAGAAGTATTGAAACAAACACACAAAGGTTGGTGTCTCTCTGCCTTAGTGATCCTGTCAAGGAATACCTCACATGCAATCTCATGACTTCCTAAATGTCTCAACAGAAGTAGT
Organism: Pleurodeles waltl; assembly: GCF_031143425.1. Classification (NCBI taxonomy): domain Eukaryota; kingdom Metazoa; phylum Chordata; class Amphibia; order Caudata; family Salamandridae; genus Pleurodeles; species Pleurodeles waltl. The sequence goes on from NC_090439.1 coordinate 684,209,839, forward strand.
TATTTACGTATCCTATTCAGACTCTGACAATCCTCTATCCACAGAACATTCGGGGTCAGATTTAAGAGCCCATTTCGTCTCCTTGCGCCAAATTAGTGTCATTTTTTAAATGTTAATCTGGCCCAACAAGGCCAAAATCACAGCGCTAGATTTACAAAGTGGCGCAATACATGCCTTTCACACTTTTGTGAAGGAAGGAAGGCAGCAATGATGGGAGGGAGGGAATGCGAGCGAGGAGCCAACAGATGGCCAGAGGTGGCCAACAAAAGTATCAATCAGTGAAGTCCGCTGGGAGGAGAAAGGAGGGGTCATCACACGCTGTAACAGAAGGAAGCCTGAATGTAGTGTGATGAGCAACAGAAATGTTCTCTTAGTGAAATTGCCTGGGAGGGAACAAAGCACAAAAGGGAGGGACATTTTGAAAAATGCACCAATAAAAAGGAAGCATTTAAGACAAGCACAACAAAGAACGAATGGCAAGAGCGGGTGTGGTTAAAAGGCCATTGATTGAATACATGTCTTGCAGACAGTGCTGCGCACTGCTTAGGCACAGCCTTCAAATGCTTGCTTGAGTGCATTTAGTGTATGCTGTACATCTCAATTGACTTTTCAGGTTCTTGTTTGAGGTTTATGGTCGCTTGGACGTCGTCTGGCAGATACAGGACCTTGCTCATTCTTGGGTTGAAGGTTAAAAAGGTTTGAATCTCTGGCTGCTTACTTCATCTTACTAGCTTTAGATATATTTATGTCCTCTTATTTCATTTGCCATTCACATTTCTCACTTTAGTCAGGCAAGCACAGTTCGCTTCGTCTTCACAGGCAAGCGTGTGTTTTATCACAGATATCCACAGTGACTGATGTGAAGTTAATGGTTTTGCACATAATATCACTTCTTTTGTTGTTCTCTGAGTAATTTCCTCACCGAGTCGTGCTTTATTACTTCGCTGCAGTGAATTAATTCAAATCAAAGTATGATTCTCTATTTGCTACTGTCAGGGCATATTTCTGGGAGATCCCCACAGAAATGTTATCACCTGAATCCGTTCAAAGACAGACATATGCCTTCCATACTTAATAGGGCAGATGCTTTACATAAACACAGTTGGAGTTGGTTAGATTTGCTCACTGGAATACACGTGCACTGAGAGGAAGGAAATATAATCTTTCTGCAAAAATTGTAAAACACTTGCATTGGTGGTTCTTTCTTTCTTCTATATCGCTTTTGAGCAAGACTTGAGTGATTGTATACCTTGTACTTTTGATCTGGACTGAAAACTTCTCTTTTCATTTGAGGCCATAGAGCACTGCACAGTCCTCGGGATGTCTGAAGCAGCAACATTCAAAAGGATCCTAAAAGGCCTTTGCAGAATCACCCAAAATGGATGGAAGAATGACTATTCTCCAAAAAACTGTCAATCAAGTCTAGCTGCTACCCCTAGACTGCCCTTTGGACCTCCCTTCACTGCCCCTACAACCTCTGATTTCAGGGTTGAAGAAAGACTTGGCAGGTTGAGAATGTCAACACCGATTTCATGAGCCACGCTTCCTTTTTGTCATTCCATTGCTTGCCCGTCCTGTAATCTCCCACAGAACATAGGAGGCTTAAGACAAACAAACAGTACAAATGGTCAACTGTGTGAATTCCTTGAGAATCATGTTTCCTGAATCAGCCTCTGTGTCTTCCGCACAACTCATGATAGTCTGGAAAACAGGAAGCGGTGTGAAATATCCAGGGAATTGTGATGTATTTCTCTTTGATAAGGGCACTATTACCTCAGAACACTATACCATGAGCCACTTATGTGTGCAAGCTTGGCACACATATGGAAAGCTTACTCTGTGGACTGTGTCTATGAGTGTGTTTTTAATTCCCTTAGGGTTTTTATTTTTATTTTCCATCTTCGAAAGGGACAAGTTGTGTGGAGGAAAGTGTTGCTTTGTGCAAGGGTGGCTCCTTCTCAATGGTGAAAGCGCATCACCCCCTCCACTCCCCGCCCCACACACCCCCGGTTTAGCCAGGAGATGAAAGATAAGCTGATGTTTAATTATCATTTTATCTTTCATCTGCTGGCTCAGCCAGCAGTGTGTTCAGGGTGGGGCGGGGCTGGGCCCCGGGAGGTGGGGGAGAGGGGATGAGGGGAGAGTGCACTAAGTGCACATGTGTGTTTGGCCAGCCGTCTCAGGCCGGCCAAACACACATGCACACTTAGGTTTCTCCAACCTGGCTGTATACACAGTCGGGCTGGAGAAACAGCACAGACCCCAGGCTTGTTTCAGGAAGACAAGAGGAATAATGCAGCAGGCAGTGGTGGCGGAGATGACGGGAAAAAGGTACTTTTTTTGATATATTATTTATTTATTTATTTATCACCCCCCTTGGCTCCCCTGCTCTCCCCTTGAAATTTGCAGCGGCGGCCACTGGCTTTGTACATTTCACCAATCCACAAATAGTGAATTCTAAGATTAGCCAATTTGAGATGCAACGTGTTCTAAGATTTCAGTGTGGAAAGGCTCATTGTGACAGCACAGTCTTGGTTCAAACAGAGTCTCAGTTACTTGCCAAGTGATGTCAAAATTAAGAACACCATACTGTACTTTTTTCAAGAAATTCTGTGGCCTTCCTACTGCAACATTATCCTACTGAATACAAAATCCATTTAGCTATAAGATGCTCAAAATACAAATAGTCATTATTTTTCATTGCATTTACACATACTGTACATTTATTGTTGCCAAAAATCAAATTTTGCCATGCATTTCAATGGATAGATTCTACTGTCTTCACCTCATAAAAAGTGGCACCTGAACAACCACATAAACTTCCACCAACTTACCAGACACCCCTGCTCAGCCAGACTCCTACTCGCACACACTCCCCGCATAAGGTGAACAGATCTGGCATTCCTGCCTTCTCCTGCCTCGCTTCCATGCACATCAGAGCTGCCTCCTCAGTTCTTCACTTCGATAAAAAAACTGAAAAAATGTTTTTTCACCTGGACTTGGCCAGTCTCAGCCCATACAGCTCCTGCTTCAGCTCCAGGATATCGTCCCATGTGAGTCATGCAATATAAAAATACACATAATGCATCTTAACATAACATGCCATGACGTAACATCACCTTGATTAAAAATATGGTTGAATAATGTAGCAGCCACTCAAAAGATACCTGTTGACAAAACTGTTGTGCTAGAACATTAGAAACCAGACATAACAACAGACCTCAATAGTGGATTAAAATCATGATGTTCAAATACACATAACATTAATAAATATACTGAGAATGAATGAAGCGTAAGCACATGTCCAGTCCAGGTTCCAAAAGCAGCCCAGGAAATAAAATGCTCAAACTAGCCTGTTCCCTGTGATTCCTCACACAATCTCTCTTTACATCCATCAATTCTGCTTCTCCCCTTCATTCTTTACTCTGTTCTCCCTGTTTGATCGCTTTCTCTCTACCACCCCTCTGCCTCTCTTTTGCTGTCTCTTAAAGCTCCCTATGCCTCCTGCAAATAACCTCAGGCCCCGGGGAAAGTGTCAGAGGCACCAGGATATGCCCTGGGCTTCCAGAACCAGCCCTGCTAGTGATATGTTTTTACTCAAGCATATTTTGGAAATATTTTTAAAATACATTAAAAGGTTTATTAACTTCCGAGCAAAAAGCATAAGTAAACAGCACAAATATTCAAAAAACATATATCTCTGAGTGAATCTAAAATTGTGGCCCAATAATTTTAATATTGTGCAGTACAAAAGGTACCAATAGATGCAAGATCGAAAATAGGTCACAATTGGATGAGTACTTTTTAAATCGACTTCAGCCTGCAGTAGCCAAAAAGGAAGCATTTTTACTGTAATCTTAGCACACCATGTTTCGTGCTCTCCTTTAGGTTTGTAGGCAATTAAAATCTATTTTGACAAAAACCTAGGCAGGTTGGGTGTTATTTTCTTTGTGGAAATTACAGGAAATACCCAAAGCATTCTGAAACATTCTGTGTTATTACGGAAAATGCTGGTCAATGATTTCGTGCTACTTTGTAGGCACAAAGGGGGTGATTCCAACTTTGGCGGGCGGCGAAGGCCGCCCGCCAAAGTTCCGCCGGCAGAATACCGCTACGCGGTCAGAAGACCGCTGCAGTAATTCTGAGTTTCCCGCTGGGCTGGCGGGCGACCGCCAGAAAGCCGCCCGCCAGCCCAGCGGGAAACCCCTTCCCACGAGGATGCCGGCTCCGAATGGAGCTGGCGGAGTGGGAAGGGTGCGACGGGTGCAGTTGCACCCGTCGCGATTTTCAGTGTCTGCTATGCAGACACTGAAAATCTTGGTGGGGCCCTGTTAGGGGGCCCCACGACACCCGTTACCGCCAGCCAGGTTCTGGCGCTGGCGGTAAGGGGGTCGGAATCGCCATGGCGGCGCTGCCTGCAGCGCCGCCATGGAGGATTCCTCAGGGCAGCGGAAAACCGGCGGGACACCGCCGGTTTTCGGTTTCTGACCGCGGCTGTACCTCCGCGGTCAGAATGCCCTGGGATGCACCGCCAGCCTGTTGGCGGTGCATCCGCGGTCGTTGGCCCTGGTGGTAGTCTACCGCCAGGGTCAGAATGACCCCCAAAATGCCTTGTGTCCATTTTTGGCATGAGGACTCATTTTGCACTAAAATATAGCAGAAGCGGCTCCTGGTGCTTAACAGGGTAGGGGCGGCACCCCGGGGAGATCAATTAATTTAAAACATTTTTTTTTTTAACTTACCTTTATCATCACCACCACTGCTGCTGTCACTTCCGTGCCACTACCTGCTGCAGGCCAGCTTCAGACACAGCATCCCAGCCTGCCCTGCGGCCAATCCTGATGCTGCTCAGAGCAACATTAGGATTGCCTGGGTGCTCCCAGGCAGACTGGGAGCCTGTGCCTGCCCTCTCCAGCCCAGCAACATAGTGCTAGAGAATGCCTACTGCGTATGTGTGTTTGGAAGGCCTGAAATCAGTGTTTGTCACAGCCCGTGGCCCACCCCTTTTACTAAAAACAATAATAAACATAGTTTATTGTCATTTTTAGTAAAAGTATTGCAGCAGCTGCTGCTTCCTTGAGGGACGCTCTGCCACCCTAGTGGATGAGATGTGTCTGAAATATAGTACAAAATACCACTTTAATCAATCAACAACTGCTTTTATTCTGTTCATTCATCTTGTTCCTGTGCTCTTGGATTTTTCACCCGAATGAAATCTCGATTATGCAATGAGGCATAGAGGGATAGTCGTTGGCATGCATGTAACCTAATGTGAAATGAAGGAAATTATGTGAGATTAGATTGACATAAACTAAGGCCCTCATTATGAACTCAGTGGGATTTCCCGCCGAGTTCTGGCTGGCGGTCTAAACACAGACTGCCAGCCTGTTGAGGACCCCGCCGGCCCAATAAACAGCATTCCACTGGGCAGGTGTGCGGAAACAGTGTTTCCGCCAGCTGGCCCAGTGGAATGATGGGCCTGTACATTGCCGACGGCTCCATGTGGAGTGCGGCGGGTGCAGCAGCACCTGTCGCGCATATCACTGCCCGTAAATTGGGCATTGACATGCGTGATGAGGCTGTGCACGGGGCCCCTGCACTGCCAATGCCAAGTGCATGGGCAGTGCAGGGGCCCCCATTCCGCCAGCCTTTACCTGGCGGGGGAACCGCCAGGGAAAGGATGGTGGAACACAGGTTCTTTATCCGGCGGGCAGCGCTGTTTGCCTGGCCTGGTGGTGATAGCCTGCGGTGGCGGAATTCTGCCTGCGGCGGTCTCCATGTGAACATTATATAAAAAAAATTGGAACAAAAACTAGACATCGCACAACTGTTCTCTAGAATCTCTGAATTAAGAAAGCATGACGCCGGATACGGCACAAAAAGAAAACAGCACCTTGATGAAAGATGATCACGGTATTGTAGTACCCTAAAAGAGGAGAAAGCAAGAATGACTGAAAACCCCTTTACAAAACTATCAAGTACACAACAAAAACATGTAAAAACAATACAAAGAGCAAGCACATTGACAATAGGTTCCAAAAACAAGCACCTAAATGTCAAAAAGAGAATCACAGATAGACAGATAGACAAATAGACGGGGAAATAGGGGCCTGTGGGGCAAGGGGATGTAAAATGTGATAAAGACTGGACCATGAGCATTGTAATGCAAAGAACTAAGGGGCATATTTAAGAGCCTAGTGCCACCAGAGCGTCACTGTTAGTGACGCTGCGGGGGTGCCTTGCACTGCACAGTAATTGCAAAGTGGCGTTAAGCAACTTTTTGTGGCTTAACGCTGTAGGAGGCTGGCCTGGTTTGTAGTGGTACCAAGAACAAGCACCTAAATGTCAAAAAGAGAATCACAGATAGACAAATAGACGGGGAAATAGGGGCCTGTGGTGCAAGGGAATGTAAAATGTGATAAAGACTGGACCATGAGCATTGTAATGCAAAGAACTAAGGGGCATATTTAAGAGCCTAGTGCCACCGGAGCGTCACTTTTAGTGATGCTGCGGGGGTGCTATGCACTGCACAGTAATTGCAAGGTGGCGTTAAGCAACTTTTTGTGGCTTAACGCCACCTTGTAAATAGGGCCCCTTCTCATGCAGCACTTTGCATGAAAGTAGCATGCAATGGGCGTTGCTATGGGCGTGCCACAGCAACACCCATTGCATTTTGACACTGCTCCTGATTTATGATTTTTTATAAACCGGAGGCAGCCCCAAAATCTAACATCACCCCAGGGGTGGCGTTAGCAGGGCGCAACGTGGAGAAATGCTTTCATTTCTCCTCGTATTTTGCTCTTTCTATGTGCAGAACACATAGAAAGAGCAAATCGTCATTTAAGATTGTTTTTGTGCAGGAAAACATTCCATCCTGCCAAAAACAATCTACCCCCTTAACGCAGCCATCCTTGCACAATGGTGCAAGAGTTGCTGCATTGGCGCAGGGCAACAAATACAGTGCCAGCTGCAACATAGGGGTGGGCCATATTCTTTTAAATATGGCGCATCCTTATGTTTTGAAAATGATGGTGCGTGATGCTGCCAAATTTGGCACAGTGCCACACACCCAAATTTATTGTTAAATCTGGCCCTAAGTTTCACCACTCATTTTATAGTACCACTGCTGATGATACCTATGGTAACCTGTAAGTACCTCACCACCATCTTGAATTGGGATGAGCCCATAGGAAATATTAATATTTCATGCAAAGTTTCTTGCATGTCATATGGCCGTCCATCAAGAAAATCCTGCTAAAGAGCAAGTCTCTATTCCTTGCTAACCTTCACTGCCAGAATGCTTTGGCAGAAATGGAAGGAAGTAGTCTTACTCCTGTTATTTTTTTAGATGTCCAAGATTCCTACAATATAAAGAGAGGGAGGGCCTTTGCGAAGAAACAGCTGGCTGCTGTAACAAAAGAATGCCATCCCCTACCTTTCCTTTCACTTCCTGGGACGGATAAGCAGAAATTTCAATTTTTGCCTGAAATGAAACCACAAAGCTCTTCTTTGTCCTTGGGGCTGTGGTGCATCAGCCAGTTTTTTAAGCCTTCAAGACAACCATCATATTTGTGTAGAACAATATGCATCAAGTTCTAACATTTTGCAACTGTGTTGTGATTCATGTACAGCCTCTTCTGCAGAGCAGGTGGTAACATTAATTTAAAGGAAAAGAGAACCACAAGTGAATTCTTACATAGATTTATCTATCCAAGAAATATGGCAAATAGAATCTAGCTTACCATAGCTCAAAAGCAGACCCTGAATGGAGTAGCAATACCCACAATGTCTCCGAGAGTATGGACTAATCTTGACTGTCACTATACTTGTCCTCAGTAGCAACATTTTAAACAGTGTTCATAGCCTGTTTGCTTTGTTATACCTAATGTTATGACTGTAATTGTAGTATTGTTCTTGGGTGTTCCATTATTTCTTATATCTTTGATTCTGACTACAGATTGAAAGAAACCTTTGAGGCTCATTTTATTCTAACCTACATGCATAGACAACTCTGCTGTTCTAAGAGACTTCTGGGAAGCATCCCTGGTCCCGAGCCTTCACAACCCACCTCCTTGGTCCTTTCTGTTGATAGGGAACTTACAAAAGTACATTAAGGTAATGAGGTGCCTTAAGTAGCAGTGACAATGGAAGATGAGGGTTTCAAAAGACTTGCAACAGTGCAACAGCATGGTGGTATTTTCATGCATGGCACTGCCAAACTTTGGTAAAAATTTAGATTTTATTACTTCATTTTTTTTTATTTGGGATTATAGAATCAGGAGTATTAATCAAGCATTCCCTTCAGAGTCAGGCTATTGCAGTTGGGATGCAAATTTTAAAAACACTGATACATACCAAGGGTGTGGGGCCTTGGCAAGGTGTGGCCTCGTGCTGAGAAGCACCTAAGAGGTACTTTTGCCCCCACCCCAGCCCCAAACCTCTACCTCTAAATAAAAAAAAAATTAAAAATAAAAAAAAAGCTTGCCGAGGCTGTTGCGAATGTCCTCGGGTGTTTTTACACCCACTAATGGACATCCAGTTAGAAGCCTCCTAAAATGAACTGAAACCACTGTTTACAGTGGTTTCCAGCTCATTTTCCCTGCCACCGTGTGATATCTGCTTCTCCTCAGGTGACCGTGTGATGGGAGCCAATATCGTGTGTCACACTGTGGCACCATGCGATTTGGCAGGTCTGTTGATATTTGGTAGATACACCTGGCAAAGCAATGCAATCATAAGTTCTAGCAATGAACTGTTTGCACAATTTATAACGTCACACATTTTGTCCATGATGACTTCTTCAACAATACCATCAGTGAAGCTTGGGGACTCACTGCAATGCTTGAATGAAAGACAATTTGTAACAAACAAAAAACTAATTATCCCTAAAGAACTTTCAATTGAAGAGGTGTTATTGTTACGTTACTGTCAATTGATCAGTTCTGGTGAGCTGTGCAGCCATATTTCCACTTAGAAACGTATAACTGCATGTACTGTACTATAAAATGCCTTCACATGCTCTTTTTAAGGGGCTGATTGACTGATTTATCTACAGACGAGGAGTGGTTGTAACTGATGTTATTCTGTGTAGTGTAATTATGCCACATTACCTGAGAATTCTGCAAGATTACACTTGAATTACACAAGAAGAGTAATTCAGCATTTAGCGCTGTTTCTTAGCACAAAAATGCACCCTCATGCCAAAAATGTCAAAGAAACAGCACTAAATTCCTCAGAACATGCCTAGCAAGAGTGAGTGGCTGCTTGCCGCTGCTAAATGTCATCACATGGTAGGATTTTCTCCCAAATTACTCTTAATTATTCAAGGAGGAGTAACTGCATAATTATTGGCACTTCCGTATCAAACAGTAACGCAGAAATACCAAAATTATTCCAATTACTCTGGCATAATCGAAATTCTGCCTAAGGCCTACTCCTGATGGTGTCCCTGATGAAATCCCTAAATAATATTTTTCATTATCTACCAAATAAATGTTTTGCCAAACTGAATTTGTTTTGTTGCATTTCGCTTCTTCCACAAAATATATTAGCCTTTTATCAAAAAGCCTCACAATGCAGGAACTTCATTTGTTTTCTGCATGTCGATGTTTACTTCTTTTTTGAATTAGTACGTTCTCTAAGTGTGCAGGACATACTGACAGTTTTTATAAATAATAAAAGATGCAAATAAATCTTAGTCGCTGTTCTTTTATTCTGCTCATTATGGAGTACCCGCCAAGTGTGAGTTTAAGATCTGGATAATGCAGCTATCCATCATAGTTCATGGGTATCTTTTTAATAGAAAGACGAGGCATATGCTTGTGCTGCAGAATCAGGGACAGAACCAAAAACATCTGCATTTTCCCCAGATTGTTATTCTGCAAAACACAATCATGTTTATGCTAATAAACCTCAAAAAGAAACCTAAAAACATCTGTCAAATGCAACTGCGCTCTGACACTACAGCATGCGTTTCTTCAAGGACATGATGCTGCCAGTAGAAAAGCAGAATGGTGTGATTAGATTACTTTCTAGTTGGGTTTTCAGAAACCTTTGCAGTCAAAACCAGTATTCTTATTACCGGTAGTAAAGAAGCGATTTAATGTACACAGCATGCCCAGCTGCTAACCTAATGACTTGAAAATTACGCAGCTCACTCAATGACATTGCAGCGAAAATCCAGTGGGTATTCAACCCGAGACTCGACGAAGAATCATTTTTCGCTCATACAATCATACCTTTAAGACAAGGTTCAGGAAATGTTTATATCTGCTAAGTTATATATAGGTGTATTAGTCCATACTTGACGATTTCACAAATGTTGATAAGCGTGGAGTGTTAACACCAGTGTATGTGAGCTTTTCCACATGTACCTGTTACACAAGGTATTATGCTACCTTATTTGCTAATTTTTCGCGCAATAAAGGACAGAAATCAATTTTGCTGTGTTGCACAAGACATAATTGGCATGCTGCTGCTATCATCCCCAGTGCTGGTGCTCTTGTAAGACTACCTTGTGAAAAGAACAGCGTGGCACCATGGTGCAGAATTGAGTGTGAGCTGTCTAGCGTAGGATTTGTACTGGAAGCATACCTTTATAATACAAATGATAAGGCCTAGAATTGCTCAGAAGGATCCCACATATTGGATGTGTGCTGTGTAATGCAGCACGCATGCAATGCATTGGTTATTTGGGAAAGTGAACACATTTCTCCTGGTTCACGCCTGTGCTAGTAGTTAGTTTTAATGCATGCCTGCACGGTCATCTTAGATTACATCAAAATGTTTTAAATCAAAACCTATAGGTGTTTGTTGTATCCCAGTAACACTTACTTGACACATAGAGGTACAATTTAGGCCCATAACTATACTGTTTTTGCGCTGCTTTTGCGTAATTTTTTCACGCAAAAGCGGCACAAACTTACAAAATAAAATACAATTATATTTTGTACGTTTGAGCCACTTTTGCATCAAAAAACGACACAAATGCTGCGCTAAAAAAGTATAAATATGGGCCTTAGTTTTTACAATTTGAAAAGCAACCTTCCAGTGCAAAGCAGTCCTTGGGCTGGGCAGTAAATATCTTTCACCATTTTGTGTTTCTTTAGGCCAGCACAAAGCCCTAATAAATTTGGATCTTGGGGTGAAAACGTGTCATCAGCAGTGCAAATGACACATCATGATTCTCAAAATCAAAATCAGTATTCAGCAGATAATTACAAGCATACTTGGCAATTAACACTGTAGGAAATTGAGCAGCTTGAAACAGGTGGTCTAATAAATTAGGGCTTTTTCTATATGTATTGTGAACACACAAAGGGGTTATTCTAACTTTGTAGGAGTGTTAATCCGTCCCAAAAGTGACGGTAAAGTGACGGATATACCACCAGCCGTATTACGAGTTCCATAGGATATAATGGACTCGTAATACGGCTGGTGGTAAATCCGTCACTTTTCCGTCACTTTTGGGACGGATTAACACCTCCTCCAAAGTTAGAATAACCCCCAAAGTCCCAACTTTATTGGTGTTTAGTGCAGTTTCCAATAAATTTCCCACTTTGCGCTTTCACATAATTTTCCGTCTAAAAATGTTAGCATAAATGGAAGAGTTGGTGGACAGAAAGTATATGCTGTAAATCCACTTTTGTGGGTAAATGGGATGGTCTTTTTCCATGTGGAAACATTGAAAAGAAAAAAATTGCACATTTTCTTTACATTGGCAAACTGCACACCTTGTTCTCTTTTGCAATTTCCAAAAACATGCACAATTGGCAGTTTTCTGAATCACATCAAATGAGTGATAATATGCAAATCATAGGTATAATACTATGACCTAAAACTTCTCCTCTTTTTTAAATCAGACAGACTGCCTTGTCTGTTTGGCAAATCTCTTATCAGCACAAAATATAATATTGCAGACAGAGCAGGCCTTTTGTGCTGTCCCCTTTAGCCACGGCTTGTTTCTTTGTGCCGCTTCAGACATTGGCTTGCTAGGTTGTGTATTACGTTTTGGGAACTGCTCATGGCATTTTAGCTGTCTTTACATTTACTACCTTTACATTTTGCATTGGTGACTGTGGCAAAAAGTAATCTGAGCTGCTACTCATCTTTGTGAACATTATAGGATTAAAAGGCAACGCCCCTCTTACAAGATAGTAGCCAATTGAAAGCGATGTTGCAGGGACCATCGAGAATGGGATTCCCCTTACCATGCAAAGGTCATTTAATATAGGGTGGTGTTCACTATTCAGCATCACATAAGGCATTTGTGTGTTGAACATGCAAAAAGAACAGATGATGCTCAGAATGCTGAACAAATCAAACATTCACACCCAGTCACAGAGCTGAATTTAATCCATTGTTTTTTTGTATGCCATACGAATGTATGTCGCAACAACGCATGCTGGAACCATGCATGCCTAAACCACGCGGTCAGAACAACGACTGCATTATTACCACTAATGCCTTTTCCACAAATGCCTTAACAACGATTTTTCATTGTAAACGCATTCCTGGTAAAGGCATTAGTGAAAGGCATGCGTGGTTCCAGCATGCGACCACCCTGGCCCCCACCCCTAAAAATTACCGCAACCCCCCACAGCCCGTCCCTAAAACCGAAAACCACCCAACCCTCGCCCCTTAAACCTAAAACCACACCAACCCCCCACCCTGCCCCTAAATTTACAGCGGCCCCCACCCCGCCCCTAAAACCACCCCAACCCCGCCTCTAAAACCTAAACTACCCCAACCCCCACCCCCAAAAAGTAAAAATACCCCAGACCTCCCACCCCGCCCTAAAACTAAAAAATAACCTGACCCCCACCCCGTCCTTAAAACTAAAAATGCCCCAACCCCCTGCCCCTAATCCTAAACCACCCCACCCCCAAAAACTAAAAGTATCCGACCACCAACCCCATGTCTAAAACTAAAAATACCCCGAGCCCCCACCCCGCCCCTAAAACTAAAAATGCCCTGACCCCCTCCCCTGCCCCTAAACCACCCCGACCCCCCACCCCCAAAAACTAAAAATACCCGACCCCTCTCCCTGCCCCTAAACCACCACAATGCCCCACCCCCAACAACTAAAAATACCCCGACCCCCACCATGCCCCTAAAACCTAAACTACCCCAACCCCACCTCCAAAAAGTAAAAATACCCCAAGCCCCCACCCCGCCCTAAAATTAAAAATACCTGACTCCCCCACCCCTACCCCTAAGCTAAAAATGCCCGACCCCCTGCCCCTAAACCACCCCACCCCAAAAACTTAAAATACCCCGACCTCCCACCCGCCTCTAAAACTAAAAATGCCCTGACCCCCCTCCCCGCCCCAAACCACCCTAACACCGCACCCCGTAAAACTAAAAATTCCCAGACCCCATCCCACCCCTAAAACTAAAAATGCCCCAACCCCCTCCCCTGCCCCTAAACCACACCGACCCCCTACCCCTAAAGCTAAAAATACCCGAAACCCCCACCCCGCCCCTAACACTAAAAATACCCTGAGCCCCCTCCCCCGCCCCTAAATCACCACGACCCCCACCCCCAAATACTCAAAATACCCCAACCCCCCCAACCCGCCCCAAAAACAAAAAATGCCCGGCCCCCCTCCCCTGCCCCTAAACCACCCTGACCCCCGCCCCCAAAAACTAAAAATACCCCGACCCCCACCCTGCCCCTAAAGCCTAAACTACCCCAACCCCCACCTCCAAAAAGTAAAAATACCCCAAGCCCCCACCCCGCCTCTAAAACTAAAAATACCCCGACCCCCCACCACGCCCCAAAAACTAAAAATGCCCGACCACCCGCCCCTGAACCTAAACCACCCCCACCCCCAAAAACTTAAAATACCCCACCTCCCACCCCGCCCCTAAAACTAAAAATGCCCGGACCCTCTCCTCCGCCCCTAAACCACCCGACCATCCACCCCCAAAAACTAAAAATACCCCAACCCCCCACCCCACCCCAAAACTAAAAATGCCCAACCCCCCTCCACACCCCTAAATCACCCCAACCTCCCACCCCCAAAAACTAAAAATACCCGACCACCCCACCCTGCCCCTAAAACTAAAAATGCCTGCATGTGGTTAAGCACATGTGTGGTTAAGGCACTGAACAAGGAAGTCGTGGATAACGAAAGCGTTGTTCTGCTTTCGTTTTCCACAACTTCGTTGTTCGGGTGTCGTGCTTTAGGCTACTTCCCATGCCATACCAGTTTGGACCAGGCCAAATGCAAATCAGTCTAGACCATTCTCCCAATGGGAACAGTCCAGCCTGAACAATTAGGCCAGTTCCTCGCTGGACTGGAAACAAGCAACCGGGGACCAGTTTCAGGGTATCACCTCACATCAGCCAGGTTAGCTTGAATATGGTAGCATAGCGAACAGTGGACCCATGTTTGGGCATTCCCTTTCTATTTAGGGCGACAAATGCAAAAAGAACAGATGATGGATGGAATGCTGAACAAATCAAACATTCAACCCCAGTCCCAGATCTAAGTTTAATCCATTGTTGTTTTGCACATCATGCAATTCCAGTTTGCACCCAGCCATATGCAAATCAGTCTTTACTCTGCTTCCCATGGGAACAGTCCAGCTTGAACTGCCAGGCCAGGTCCTCCCTGGACTGGAAACAAGCATCCTGGGACTGATTTCTAGGTATCACCCCTCATCAGCCAGGCTAGCTTGAATCCGGTGGCATAGTGAACATGGACCCACGTCTGGGCATACCGTTCCAACTTAGGGGGACCAATGCACAAAGAATAGATGATGGATGGAATGCTGAACAAATCAAACATAGATCTGGGTTTAATTCAATGTTTTGTTTGCACGCCATGCCATTCTAGTTTGGACCCAGCCAATTGCAAATTAGTTTGGACCCTGCTACTCATGTGAAAAGTCCACCCTGGCCTGAAAACAAACATCCTGGGTCTAGTTTCAAGGTATCACCTCTCATCAGCCAGGCTAGCTTGAGTCTGGTGGCATTGTTAGCACGGACACACGTCTGGGCACACCCTTCCCACTTAGGGTGACAAATGCAAAAAGAACAGATGATGTATGGAATGCTGAACAAATCATTCACCCCCAGTCACAGATCTGGGTTTAATCCACTAGTTTTTTGTGCACCATGCCATTCAAGTTTGGACCCATCCATATGCAAATCAATCTAGACCCGGCTCCCCCTGGGAACAGTCCAGCCTGAACTGCCAAGCCAGGTCCTCCCTGGACCAGAAACAAGCATCCTGGGACTGGTTTCATTGTTGAACATGCCTGCCAGGTTTGTGAGGTGCACCAACATGAAGTCTGCAACTGGAGCAATGTCAATGCAGGTCAAATGAGTCTTAAATATTGCTGCCAAAAGAACATGAAAGTTATGATCTGTGACCAAGCTCACATCATCAAATGGCACTTAAAGATATCTTCCAGTGAGTGTAATTGTAAAGGAACAACCCAGGAGTGCAGCTATCAATGATGCAGAAAGTGCTGTGGCACTGGGGCACATGGGTGAGAGGGTCCCACTACACCCATACTATAGTTGCTTTTACTCCCAAACCAGGGAATAAGGGCCCATTTACCTTCATTGCTGTAGGGACCTTGGCACCCTTGCTACACCACTGGGACAGCACAGAAGCAACTGCTTGTAGTGCTACCTCTGATGCCCCATCCAGGTTACTAAACTTGCATGTGACCGTCTGTGATGATTGTGACTATGGACAGGTACCCTTCCTCCAACTTTTTGGTAGCGGCTCTTGCAGCAGGACCGGGCAATAGTATGGCACATGCATGCCCAGAAGGGAGCAACAAGTCCTCCTTTGAGGCCGTCTACAGGCCAACAGCGCTGACATCGGGATATGAGCAGACCAGGAGTGTGACACCATCCCTGTATGACCAGAGTACATGGTTTCACAGTATCCGCTAAAGATACCTCTCATGCTCAGCTTTCATTCTCTACTTAGCAAAAAAAGCATTGGCAGGTGTGTGTTGGTTCTGCAATGTATCTCATAGCGACTTTGCTTTAATGTCATTGTATTTACCTTTCAGAACTGTTGTGTGAATCAAACTTATAAATATATGGTAGGGATTCTAATTTTGATTGCAGTTTCTGACTGTAGTTCCTTTTCTCTTACTGCTCTGCCCATTTGCTTCCGCACTTATCTTTGTTGAATGTCTTTTCAAAGAAATTGTAAAGGTGCTGAGTGTCTGTTCTGGAATATCAGAAGAAAAAACAATAAAGCATCAAATAAAGGACAAAGTGACTGGAATGTATTCAGTTTGAACTGTAGGAGAACAGATGCTTGGCGCCTTCATAACCGTTATATAAGGTGGAGTTGGCCCAACCCCAATGGAGTGTGTAGTTTCTTCAACCAAATGCAAGGTTTTTCTCACTGCTTCAAAAGATCAGGCATATCAGGAAGGTTATTGGTGAGGGTTGGGCCTACAATTCTACTACAATCCGTCTTTTCAGAGCAGACTGGTAAACTTTGTTGTATGAATGATACATACAGATGCCCTGAGAGCTGCTACCACCACAAGTCACCTTCAGGGGAAGACACTGAGGGGCAGATTTATTAATGCCCTGTTTTTGTGTAAATCATGCAAAGTGACGTAAAGTGGCACAGACTTATGCTAAGTCAATGCAAAAGGTATTTTTGTCAGAGCGGTGCTCATTTCTCTACACAAATAGTGCTCTGCACTGCTTTGCATCACTTTGTATCAAGGTACATCTTTTGGGTGGAACTTGGGCATTACAGCACAAGCATCCTTAACTTTAAAGTAAATACTGATCTACTAAAATGGTAACACCAGGCTTTGCATTAAAAAAAACTCTTTTAAACAGCTGGAGAAATGTGTTTTTTTTTAAACAAAATTCCCCAAAATTGCATGTGTGCGACACTATATAGCACGCAACTAATTTGTAGACTGTTTTACAATTTTTCTAAGTATATGATTTTTTCGTAGAAGGGTAGGCTTCCAGTGCAAAATGTATACTAAACATTAGACACACTTGTGACTGCATCATTGTGCATGGATTGTGAATGGTACTAGGCAGCCGTTTATGTGTCAGTGCAGGGATGAGAGCAGCAGCAAACCAATAAGTATAGCGCTGCACTGCTTTTGCCCCACATTGCAACACACCACAGCAACTTTGATTGTTATATTTAAAAAAAAAAAAAAAATCTGCCCTGAGCACGCTAACAGGACTCCTGGTGGCGGATGGTGGGACAATTAAGCTGGCAGGGACACCTGACTGGGTACTTTGCAGTGCTCAGCTTGTGGCAGGTGAGGAGGTGATGACAACGTTTGGAGCATCCTAAAATTTCAATTAACCACCCTGCTTTCTTCCATCTGAAAAAGACAATGAAAACACTGCTCCAATTCCAGCCAGTCTTTTGAAATGTTTTGAACCAAACACCTTGGATGATCCACCTGCTTTTCTTCAGTGCACCCTTGCAAGCAGAACAGGAAGCACACACATATTGTCCCTCATTACGACTTCAGCGGTCTCTTCCTAAGACCGCAGAAGCTGCGGGTGCCAGGAGACCACCAGTGCTGACGGTCTTCGGGCCACCATATCATGACTACTGAAGGATTTCAGCCACAGTTTGGGCGGAAATCCTGCAGCAGTCGTGCTGGCGGTCGGCGGCACAGAGGCGGTTCCACTGCCGTCACGCCAAGCCAAAAGGACACCGCTGCTGTATTATGAGCGGTAATACAGCATGGTGGTGTCCTGTTTACGGGGTGATGTCGCAGTGGAAGTGCCGGGTCCCGTTCCCTGGTGCACTACCTCTTCGCCAGACAAGGTAAGTCGATCATCCGACATGGGAGGGGAGTGGGAGGGTGGGGGATGTTGTGTGCACATGTGTGAGTGGGTGCATGCATTTGTGAATGGAAGTGTGTATGTGTGTGTATGCGTGTGTGAATGTGTGTGTGATTGTTGAAGTGAGTGCGTGCTGGTATGTTTGTGTGAATGCGTGTCTGTTGGTGCGAGTGAATGAGTGTATGTATGGATGAGGGTGAATGCGTGTATGTAAGTGTTGGTGAATGCGTGTATGCGGGGTGCGTGTGGGTGTGCATGTGCGTGTATGCGGGAGGGTGCTGCTGTCATAGAAGGGGGGGGTCATGTAATTGAAGGGGTTGGTTTGGGGAGACATCTGCTGGTGGCGGGAAAGCTAAGGAAAGGAAACTTGTAATACCGCCGGCAGTCTTCAGAGGACAGCTGGCCCGGAGGTGCATTCCTCCAGCCCGGCGGTCCTACCGCCCTTGCGGTACAAACGGAAATGTGGCGTCTTCACTGTCGGCCCATTGGTGGTGAGACCGCCACCACGGCCCTGGCGGTCGTCGGACCACCAGGGTCGGAATGAGGGACACTGTGTGGACATGGGACCTGGGCTAGTCCCCAGGTCAATGAGACAATCTAATGAAGCAGGAAAGAACACATGAGATATTTGGTTTTGTTTAATCTAGCTAGGTTTTCAATTACTTCTCTGGAATATGCTTTGGATGAGGTCGATAGCCAGCCAGCATAAAAGTGTAGCGATGATGGCATTAAAACTTCACAACATTCAATTAAAAGAACAGTGTGACTTATTTAGCCACACAAAGAATACTCCAAGCTGAAATAAAGCCCAAAAGTGTTTATTACAGATTAAGACTCAGAGTAACATAGATGATTCCCAACACAAGATTGTAAAGATATAGAATCATGATAGACTGTCTAAACCTCCTAAAGAAGTTCAAACAGATCAACATCAAATAGACTAAAAACTCAATGACTGCTTCACATGACGGCAATAAGAAAATTTTAAAGGGAGGAAACAATCCCTGTCTAATTCTGTTAATCATTTAGCAATTAAAATCCTGCAATTTAGTAAGCTTGGCAAGGGGTAACCCTAAGAATTAGCAAATCCATACTGTATGTGCTGTGTCAAGCACATGTGGACAAAAAGGACAAAAAACAGAAAAAGAACAAAAAGAAGCTGGAAAAGGAAATCTGGGGAAACAGGTGACTAACCGATTGACATAAAGCAAATAAAAAGAGAAGGCGTCAGCATGTCAGAAGGTCTTATTCTCTGGGTCAGAGGAAAAAAATCTCTAAGTCTCAGTAAGGCATCTCAAAGGGGCAAGGGTAGAGAGGACTATACCTTTCAGAGACCAAGGGTTTCAGCTCCTAAAGGGAAAGCAAAAAGATCTGCTCTGACAAAAATCCAGCCAAAGAAATAGTATATTAAAGTTCATAGGGCAAGATGATTTGTCCATCCATCACTCCATATGACCAAAAGATGTAATTGCCCAATGGAAAGCAGTCATGCGACATAGACTCCAGATTCCCAGGTGTAGCATGAGAAAAGGTTTCCATCTTAGCTCATCCGTGCAGCTTGAAACATTTGTATACATACTTCACTCTACATTTCCTGAATGTACTGTGCTCAAAGTTAGTTACTCAGGCTTACTATGTGTAAAACAATAAATTATCTATTTCCAAGCTAGCATTCTCATGTGAATAATGTCTGAAAGGAAAGTTAGTGTTAGCACGAATGACTAAACATATTCTACACAGCCAGAAAACAAGGCCTTGCAGGCCTCACATAGACCAAGCAAAGTAAAACGAGCAACTCATTCATTTATGCAACTAATACACATATAACATTCGAAATTATGATTTTAAAATGAATAAGGTTTGTCAATATTTATGATAAATTAAAAAAAAAGAATGACTCTGTTAACACATTCCTGTAACTATTGCACATAACTACAATATTCAACTTTTACATGTAACCTTTAAAAACATTTTTCTTTTGAAAACTACTATTGGTAATTTGATGAACAAAATGCATAGGTTGTCATGTATAGATGATCTCTATAACATCGGGAACAGTACTAAACTTTCTGGTACATCAAAATGTTTCTATACTAGTCTCATATTCCTTTGGGACAGTGCCCCCTTCACTCAGTCTACATGAAAGCTCTGTTGGGGCAATGTAGAAGGATCAGGGACACCGCGATCTACAGATGACTCCTACAAGCTCTACTTGTTTTCCCTCAACCCACAATAGTCTACAGAGATTAGAAGTCCAGCGCTTGCAATCCAAGGAAGAATTCCAGCACAATTGCCACTTTCTCCAGTAGAACATCCTCTTTCCTCATTTCACTTCCACAAGCTCAACAATACCACACATGACAAAAGGGAACCACAAATTGGTCTACCTTGCCTGCACTGCCTCCTTAACAGGCAATTTATGCATCAGTTGCAAATAGTCAAGAAACCTGTGTATTCATTCATGCATATGATCATGTTCTGTTAAGAAGATCTAAAAAAGAACTCTTATAAATTATTATTTTGTACCTATTTATTTGAGATGTTTTATACAGTGCCTGAATGCCTCCATCTAATTGCTTCAGCGTGTTTCTGTACAATTGTTGTAATTGACAAGTAGTTGAAGTGTTAGTACAGTGGTATCCATTGTAAAAATTCCTTTTTCTCGATTGAGGGGTTCCATATTTGGGGGAAAGATGTGGAGAGTTCTAGTGGAATTAGTAAGTGATAGTGAAGTAGAGAGGGTAATTGTGACCATCTATCACTGGCAGAGTGAGTCTCACTGAGTGTGAGCTAGAGATGTGGATAGCCATTTGGCAAACACAGCATTCTTTGATGTGGCCTATCATTTCTTTGCAGTGCTCCCCTTTTATTGTGAGTCCACCAGGAGTGAATCTTCCACCCTGGTTTTTCTTCAGTTCCCATCCAAAAGCCAGGCTTGCTGATGTCAACTAGGAGTTGGCAATCAAATGAATGGGTAACCTTTCTGTTGGTTTTCAAAAGCCGGTAGAGGGCTATTGCCTCTGCTTGCCCTGCCACTGATTGAACTTGTCTTGTATAGACTTAGTTTGTATAGAGCGGTTCATATTGAGCTCTACATCTTTTCCCCATCTTAAGTGGTTACTAAAGAGAGTGCTGGGCCCACCCCGTCTGCGGTGATGTTGGTCGAACATAATGACTCCACTCTGTGACAGTTGCAGCACTGGGTGCAGACTAATTAAGCAGATGTAGGACACAAATCCACAATGTATCCAAATTTTCCTACAGCGTGCTCAAACAGAATTAGCAGTCCCATGAGTCTGCCCAATTGAAGAAGACACCGGCTGGTGGAAAAGTAAACCACCACTCATCTGAAATAAGAGGACCTTGAAGGAACACACGAGGGTGTGGAGACACTCTGCCTAACCATGGATCCTGATATCTGAAAGAAGGACATGATCATACTGTCATTAGGTGAGAAAGCAATCAATCGGGCAAATTGGTGATTCCTTCAGTCACACACTTGGCACATTTGGCTTTGTTCCCAAATTTATTGTGTTGGTACTTTGTGACTTTCTTAACACATTTGCAGGTATGAGAGCAAACTGTATTTATGAAGTGAGGAAGGTTTGTTCCCTGTCCCACCTTCTCTTTACACTCATTGTAGAGATGCTGGCAGAAACAAATCTACAACAACACAGGTATGAAAGTAATCAGAATAGGCACAGGGATAGGCAAACTAACAATGTATTAAGTGCAACCATAGAGCCATCTGAATCAACGGCTCAACTATTTGGGTAAATACAGGGATGTTTCAGGATTTAAAGTAAAGGTTCAGAAATGTCTGGTGCTAAATATTTCTGTGTCACAAGAATGGATGACAAAATTGAAGGCCTGTTTCATTTTACCTGGTGTTCGTGACACAGATTGTGGAACGTTTAGATATCATGCTCACTCCTATGAGCCGTCTGGACGGTGTTAGTTATGACATAGCGGCAGGCTATCCTTGTTGGGATGCACAGCAGCAAGTAAAATGACAATAATACACAAGTTCTGATTGCTCTTACAATCCATTCTGCTCCCACTCCATGCTTCCTTAATTAAACAACTACAGTCGGAGATACAAGACTTTGAGCAACGAAAAGCACTAGAATTGTCAGAAGGGAAATGAACCATCAAGAGGAGGACGGGGGCTTCCCGATATCCCAACGTTTTTATCAAGATACTCAGCTTCACTTTGAAGTGGAATGAGAAAGGTCAGACGCTGTGAATCAATGGTGCTTCTTTAGCCAGGTAATAATGGAAACCGCCATATGGAAAATCCCGTAGTTGAAGCTTTCTGGAGGTGGAGGACTTAGCTCATTGACACCTATTGTACGGAACCCATTGTTTAGGCCAGTGGCAGGCCCTTTTTCTTTCCAGGCATGGTAGACCTACTTATGAAGGAGACATTAAGTTCTTCAATACCATGAAAATTAATTTGGCACCCATAGGAGGAGGGTTATACTACTGCCAAATTCACCAATGGGCCCTCTAAACCTCGGTTAAACCGAATCCAGGCAGACATTTGGTAAGGCCTGAAAGATGGCTAGTGACAGTAACCAGACAAAAGCGGCTGGGAAATTATCAGCGCAACTAAAGTGGGAAAAGGAACAGGGACAAACCTATCCAGAGAATAAAGGGAGTAAATAAACAGAGTGAAAAACAGAGCTAGTAAATCAACCGCTAGAAAAACAACAATCAAAATGGCAATAACATGGTAGGACAACAGGAACAGTGTCAGGGTCAATTATACTCATCTTCTCTGGTATTGTTCTCTGCTTCAGTCATACTGGAAGGACGTTTTAGACTCAATGGATTCCATGTTTAATACTAATATACCTGGATTCCCTGCATGTATGTAGCTGGAGCTGTCTAACAGACTCAGCAGTCTGTTATTTTTATTGCACGGTGGGGGATAGTCACCCTGGGAGGATTGGGTGCAGGGCCTGGCCGCAGGTCAGGCCCTGAGATGAACACCACGCCATACACGCCCTAAGACATATTTAAGTATGGTAATAAAATAGTTCTTTGTTTCAGAAAGACCCTAGAAATTCACTGAGAAAAGCAAAGGCTTAAGCAATGTTACAGTTTGATATGGTAATGATGTGTTACTTTCCATTTTTTTTAAACTCAGTAATTCACTGAAATTCACCAAAGGTTAAAGTGATGGTAGAGTTAGGTGAAAAACTCAGTTCAAATACACCCTTTTAAACTAAAAAGAAAACACTGAAATGTATTAGTTACAATTATTTCAAGCGATTTCTATTGGGAAAATTAGTCAACAATACAGGAAAAATGACTGAACAGAATTACACCAAATTTGGAAGCTAGATATCTATCCAAAAAAAGCATTTTGTGATTTGGTGTAGTTCAGCCATTTTAAAGAAATGGATGTTAAAAATGTATTGATATCTGTTGGTTCCAGATGCCTTACGACTCCCATGGGACTACTGCCAGAAAATAAACTATAATGAATTCTGATCGGTTGATTCCGCAACTGTAATGATGTTTCTTTAGCATGATATAGCTATAGCTGATGTTTTGACAAACAGCCATCATTGGCCCAGTGCTCTGTAATCAGGCCACCTTAACCCTTTAAGACAAAACAAGACCGCCAACTGCCCTAGAATGGCTATACTGGTTATGGGATATACTGCGAATGGAGAAATTATCCTAGGCAATTACTGGTGATAACTCCACATTTGAAAAACTTTGGGTGCCTTTATTTGATCTTCTATCCATGGAGTTTAGGGAGCTGATTTGGCATAGAGTACTGCGTATAATTCCTTTGAAAATGTCACAGCCACTCCAGCAGAGAGAGGCTGGAGTGGAGGGGGAGTTATTGAGCATATAAGACCAGGACTTTGATTACAATAAACAAATTATAAGGGGAAAGCCGGGACCCTGAACAATAGGAGTTAGGGGGGTCGACAGGGTTTCTGATGTGTGTTGATAACGGCCACAGAGGCCCAGGCGTTTTTCTTTTTTATACTTTATGTAAACCTAATAAACCATTTGAGCCATAAAAATGTAGGAAGGCGTACTTCATCTCACTCATGATCATTTGTTGCTCTGATGAAGCAATAAGCCTTAAAGTTAATCAGGCCAGATTTGTAAATGATCCCAGGAAGACTTCCAATTGAGTTTCAAAGGTGTAGTTACCCGATGCACATAGAAATGTATGGACCTATTGAACACCTGTGCACTTGCAGTCTCCATTATCACAAACCTGGCCCCTTATCCATGTTCTGGACTACATGAGAGGAGGCTCTTAGCCTTCTGCTCAACCACCATATTCTCCCCAGCACTCTCACCCGTGATGAAGGTGGCTGTTCTGGCAATGACTCCTGTGACTCTAAAAAACACTTGCAAAAAGATTTCCTTTCACTTACATTCTGTGAAGGTAAATCTCTTACAGCCACGAGGTGAGAGTTACTGGGTGGGAATACCCTGTAAAGCTTGGGAGCCCAGGTATAGTTCTTTGTGGGTAGTAACAGATTTTTAAATGGCCCATTTCCCCCGGCAAAAAGTGGTAGGGTTTGCTCTTGTCAAAGGCAAGATTAATTCTATTCCTAGAGCTGGGAATGGGAATAGAAAACATGTAGATGAAGATGTTTCTCCCCTTGAAAAATATGTTCTCCTTTGGGAAAAAATGAAAATAAAGTTTGTTTCTAAGTGCTATCCTGCACACTTAAGACATTTCCCCCCGTAAATGCACTTTTTGTAGATTATGCATGTAAAAATACCTTGTTATAAAAGGGAATGCATGTAAAAATACCTTGTTATGAAAGGGAATTCGCTGAGTATCCAATTGGTACTCATAGATGCCTGCGATTGCAGCTTCCCAGGGTTACATCTGCAAACGTGTGAATTCCATAAAGTTGAAGATTTACTGCAAAAGTAGGAGGGAACATTTACATTTTTTGTTAACAAGGCCCTCTACTTTCATTACTTTCGATTATATTATATAGCTGACGGTCGAACTTTCCCTCCCCATTCGTTACACATTAGCAGTATGTGTCTAATTTGCATTGCTGAAACTATCTTGACAGTTTTACAACATTTTTGTAATTGTATGATTTGTGAAGTACTATCATTCTGATGTGAGAACAAGGGCCTGTTGAACATTTACTTGTCCCCCTTATATAAATCAGCACAATAATATACTGGGCAGTGCAAAGATTTCTCATAGTGTGTCAGCACGGCATCCTGGCATGCTTTAAAACGTTGTGCTATTATTTGAAGAACTTTGAAAAATGACACTTTATCCCTGGTAGGACTTAGGAAAGTTAGGAGACCCAACTTTCTAAACACTTGCTCCCATAAAAACCTGAAAGTCTCCTGATCGTCTACCTTTAATGCATGAATCGCGTTTTGATTGACTGAAGCTAAATGTTGCTTTATGAGGACTTGTACATTTGACGGACCTGCTGTTGTGCACTTTGCTGAAATACAACTTGCAGTATATTTTTATGAGCCTGCTGCTTTCTCGCCAGCTGGGCTCAGGGATCCGTTTCTGCATGGTGTAGTTGCGAAACTGTGCCTACATTGATGCTGCATACAGATGGAGGTGCGCCTCACTGAAAGGCTTCATGCAGTTGTCACAAAGTGAAGAACCAGACCATTGACACAACCAGCTGTAATAATATCTATCACCGGTGTGTTTGTGA
Source organism: Pleurodeles waltl (assembly GCF_031143425.1). NCBI lineage: Eukaryota > Metazoa > Chordata > Amphibia > Caudata > Salamandridae > Pleurodeles > Pleurodeles waltl. The sequence goes on from NC_090439.1 coordinate 684,235,342, forward strand.
TGCCAAGGCCATTGGAATCTATGGTCTTAAAATTACTATGGAACCGTGACAATAGACAAATCAAAGCATACTCATTTCTGTCTGGATTGAGATCTTTGGCTCTTGCCCCGACGCCACAATATGGTAATTGATTAATATAATTGCACAGCATGCAATTTGTGGTGGATATAAGAGACAGTGATGTGGTTTACACTTCGGTGGCTTGCCTCAGAGAAGCTGGAGTCTTACTACTTGAGGAGCGTTTGAGGAGCGTTAAAGATGTGGGGTATTGCATCTTCCTCTCCCTCGCCACTCACACGTCATAAAAGATGTAACAACGGAGTGCTAATGGGTAAAGGAGTTTGGTCCATCTAAGTTGCTAGCAGTTATATTCTCGATTGCCACAATTCCCGAGTAGGAAAAAATGGGGCATGTTTGAGAAAACTTTTTTCTCTCCGCTGGTGGGCTTTGCTACCATGTTCCCATCTAGTAGCCTGTACCAAAGAGCACTATGTTGTGCCTCAACACAAGTGCATTCCTTGTGATCACAGGTTTGATTGTCTCTAACACCTCCGTCGTACTCCCTCTTAATACTTTCTCTATTCTCTGTTAGCAGCAATAATAAGTCCTGCAAGCTTTTCAAAGGTCATATTTCAGATGAAAAGTTTCAGATCGTTCCCAATAAAATTGATAAATTAGGACGATTTGATGTAGTTAAGAGTTCTGTCCCTTGCTCACTTTTCTCATTGCTATGTGCTAGCGACAATCACCCAGTGAACCATGACCTTCTTGTCTGCCCCTTTCTAGTTCCACATTCATCTTGTCCATCCAAAAGCCCACTTCTTCACTTTACTGTACCCAAGTTCTACAATTATTGCTCTCTCAAGGACTAACAGGTACCAGATGCTCACACACAACACTAGCTGTCAGTCTGGAGTATAGTTTTTGTAAGTATCTCTTCTTTGGACTGATGGCTGTCCCATACCTTCACACCCCCTCAGAAAAACTTTGATTTTTCACTGTTTTCCTCATAATTAAGCTGATTATGCTACCAGCTTCAGATGGAGAACTGGCATCTGCAGTACTTTCTTTCTACTCAATCTCACTGAGGTCTACTTTCAGCTTCACTACGCCTGTTTCAGTCTCTGACAGAACACCATTACTCCATTCAACTGTAGTGCGACGCTCCTTTTCAGAGCCACTTCAATATCCAGCTGCAGACATGTTGTACCAAGACTGTACTATTTGCTGCATGTCTCTGCTAGAGCTTTTTCATCCTACACAGGAATCAATGCTCAATGAGGTCAGCAGATCTTTGGACCCTGCTTAGGGTGTGCTAGAACCAAAGTGCAAAATGTCAATTTAAACCAATTAAATTACACAGTGTTAGAAATGGGGTATTTGGTTGGCAGTCAGGATACCCCCCCCCGCCCAAGCAAGGACCCTCACTCTAGTCAGGGTAAAGGAGAATAACTCTTAGTTAACACCCCCGCTCACTCCCTTGGTAGCTTGGCATGAGCAGGCAGGCTTAACTTCAGAGACCAGGTGTCAAGTATTTGTACCAACACACACAGTAATATAGTACACACACCACAAAATGACTCAACACATCTTTAGAAAAATAGCCAAGATTTATCTAAACAAAACAAGACCAAAACAACAAAAATCTGACATACACAAGTCAAGTTATGAATTTTTAAAGATTAAATTCATAAATAGTGCTTAGAAACACAAAATGCTTCAACGAGGTGATAACACGGCGTAGTGACAGACTCGTTCCCAACAATCCGATGCAAACGGCGCTGGTTATGGAGTCACGCAGACACCCAGGTAGGGTACCTTAGTAAAGTGTGAAAACAAGCCAGTGCGTGAAGTCGGGGATTGCGGCGTCGCTGGATCCGAGGTGGCATCGGTTCCGGTGAAAACTGAATTTGGCAGTATTTAATTGTTAGGACATGTAAAACACATAAGTACATGTCCCACCTTTAACATACACTGAACCCTGCCCATGGGGCTATGCAGGGCCTCCATTAGGGGTGCCTTACAAGTATAAAAAGGGACGGTGTAGGCCTGGAAAGTGGGTACACTTGCCAAGTCGAATTGGCAGTTTAAAACTGCACACACAGACGCTGCAGTGGCAGGTCTGAGACATGAATACAGAGCTACTTATGTGGGTGGCACAACCAGTGTTGCAGGCCCACTAGTAGCATTTGATTTACAGGCCCTGGGCACCTCTATTGCACTGTGCTAGGGATTTACTAGTAAATCAAATATGCCAATCATGGAAAGTCAATTACACATATATTTCACATAGGAGCACTTGCACTTTAGCACTGGATAGCAGTGGTAAAGTGTCCAGAGTAACTGAAACTGCAAAAACAGAGTCCAGCACACACCAACAACCTGCAAAACAGAGGCAAACTTTAGGGGAGACCACGCCAAGGATGCCAAGTCTAACACACAGTATGACCAATGTGGCAATACACAGAAAACTCCAGTCAAGAATAAAGCTAAGGAGTTTAGTTTGTTTTACAAACTTAAGCTCAAAGACATGTAAGGAATTGTCAAGACAAAGTTATAAAGAAACAGAATCATCAAGGTTTGTCCAAGGTGACAAAATAAGTTCAAATGTAATATGACCTGATGTTCAGAAAACAGACATTGCTCAGATTGAAGACAATGCAAATCAATAATTTTTAGCAAATTTGGACAAGGGAAAATCCTACAGATTAAGCAATCAGGGAATAAGGTGCTGCGCAGAACACATGTGGGCAAATGACAAAAAGAACAACAAGCATTTGCAATGCAATAGGTCTCGCATTTACTTGAGTTGGAGCTATTGGCATTGTAAATTTATAGCAGGACTTCTTTTGCCACATTAATTGTTCAACCCTAGCACATTTTTGGTCCTTTTTGCCACATAATTCCAAGTTAAGTTAATCAGTGGAAAGTGGAAAGTGCACTATTGTACATTATGAAGCATCTATTGGTTAATGCTCTGCAGAGGTCTATTTGTGTAACCAGAGAGCCACAGAATTGAATCCTGCTTGGTGCAATGGAGAATAGTGACTTGTGTGTGTGTGTAGTACTATGAGGTCCCAGTCGTTGATAGAACTCACTGTGAATATTATTTTAAACTTACATTACACACAGTATCAGATAGATTTCTACAAAATGAGCAAACGTTTTAACATAAAAATGTGCTTCTAAAACATAGATTTTATAACTACCACTAACGTTCGTAGTGCAAATCTTTTTATAACTCTCCTTTAAAAGCACACACTTGATAGCTCAGCAGGTAACTCTCTTGCAATACCACTTAAAAAGAATAAATCTGTGATATCATCAAGCTTCAAGTGATTCCATCAACTAAAACCAATACCGGTGCACAAGCATCTGTTCCATTTGCAGATTGACCAGTCAAGCACATTTACACTTCTTTCAGGCAAGTAGGCACCCTGACAAGAAGGCCTGTTTAGCTGTCTGTCCCCGAAGCATTTCAACTCTCATAATTAATCACCCCAGGATGGTTGTCTTTTCACGAAAAATAGGGAAACAGTTTTCTTCAATTTAAAAAAGTATGGGCACCATGTGACCCTCAGATCCCACCCAATGGTAAATGTAAATATATACATACATATGTCTACATATAGTATACATGTTTATTACACATAGCACATATGCATGCATGGTTTATGACAGAGTATTATTTTCATGTGTACATGTTTAAACAAAAGGAATTTCCTCAAAACCAGAATGTGAGGAGTAACAATTGCACGGTATGGTAAAACCCTCCGAAGAGTCCTTGTGAGTAATGGGAGTGCTTTCCCTGTTTGAAGCAACTGTTACATATAATCAGTGAGGTAGTAAAAAGTGTTTGCAATAAATGTAACAATAAATATGTAAATGTGCATTTATTAGTACAGTCGCTCTAAATAACTAGAGCAACCGACACTGAACATGGAAAAAAACGTTTAGATTTCACTTTCATTAATGAATTGTTGATAAAACAGTCAACAATGGAGGGGGCAGTCGATTTGTCTGATTCTATGACTGCAGACTTGAACACATAATTAGGTCTTTCAGAAATTGCCACATAATTTGAAGATTTCACAAAAATGTTGTTTCTGTGTAAAATGGATGGAAATAATACTTCCAAAGAGTGTGCCACGTAATTGTACACATGTACACACTCTGCACTGTTTATAATTATCCATTGTGGGTTGTAGTCGATTTACAGTGTCACAACACAGCAATGTTCTAGTAGCAAGCACTAAATGAACGGGCCACGGCTGCCATGAGCGTGAAGGCAAAGGAGAGACACAAAAGGAAATAAGCATTTGAAATGCAATGGGTCTCACGTTTGCTCGAGTTAGAGCTATTAGCGCTGTAAACTCCTAATCGAACTTTTCTTGCCACATAAACTGAAAATGAAAAGTAATACAGTTTCACATAAGGGAGCTGATTTAAAGCGCCATGCCATGAGTGTGAAGGTGACTAATCAGAACAAAAAGACCAGTCTGGTATCGCCTTTGTATAGTAATAAAAAAATGAAAAGGAACGCGATCATTCTGTGTAAAACTTTGAATTCGCAAAGGAGAACTAGGAAAAGCGTTGATCAACCACTGGGCAGTATTGCGCTGCCTACGATAAAAAGAGAAAAAGTAGTCCAGAAGCCGTGCGGAAAACATGGAGCCTTGTGAGTTTTCAGTAGTAGGCCAGTGTGCTCGAGGAGGGCTAAACACCGGAAAAGGCATGACATCTGCATGCCTTTCAATAAAGAAATCAAGCAAATTTTAAAAAGCATGACAACAAACCAACGAAAGTGATGGGCGTGGTTAAAAGCCCACAGAGAGATTACAACAGTGTGTGTGCGCTTGACCCTAAAAACGACAAAATACTGAATACTTCTATTCTGCTGCATAATATGTCTCATTGTGCTACATAATTTTCTCAGCCCTGTCCCGTAGTTTGATCGTCTCCTGCTGCATAGTTCCAGTGGCCCTGACCAATGGGTTTTACGTCTCCACCACAAACCGCAAGCAGGTAGATACTAGGAAAAAAATTTATCTACTAATAAGAAAAATGCAAAACTGCTTATTTATTTTTTTAAAGCTCTGCTTGTTTTTGAAAGCTGTGAAGATGGTAATAGCACAAAGTGTTTTGCTGATGCCATAAAAAAAAAAAAATAAGCTTTATTCTACAGTACTCTCCGCCATGCCTCCTCTCCTGTCTCCCCCAAAGAAATGTTGCTATATTTTGGATGTTTTTCAGCTACCTGCATGAATAAGCCTTGGGTAACTTTAGAATCTCCATGTGGAGGGGGGAAAGGGCAAAAGCTTGCCCTGGATAGCTTTTGAGGGGATTTTTTTTTTTTTTACAAAGGCCAAGCAGAAACTATCAAACATAAAATCAAAATAGGCATTGGCAAAGTCAATAGGTTATGTCTATGCAACATCTATTTGCTCTGTAAATATTTTTAGCTATTTTGTAAAACAATATGGCTGCAAAGTGGAAAAAAAAGTGCTTGTAGAGTATAGTACAGTCTCTCATTGAATACAATGGTATGGCCTGGCATGTCATTGTATGGGATGGTACAGCTTGTCATTGCAAAGTATGCTATAACACAGTACGCTTGTCATTGTATAGTATGGTTTTTCATTGAACAGTATGATATGGTATGCTATAGCCTGCCATAGCATAGTATGGGATGGTATGGCATGCCATTCTATAGAATTGTATGGTATGGCCTGTCATTGTGTGGTATGGTACATTGTGGGCTGTCATTGTATAGTATGTTATGGCCTGTCATTGTATAGCATGGGATCGTATGGTATGACTTTTCATTACCTAATACGGTATGGTGTGTCACTTTATAATATGACAAAGGGTGACGTGGTATGGTATGGCCTGTCATTGTATAGTATGGTATAGTAATCTGCATTACAGAGTACACATAAAGGGCCTCATTATGACCGTCACTGTCGTTGTCAGACTGCTGCCAAAGCGGCGGTCCGAAGGCGACATTACGGCCATGGCGAAAGCGCCATAGTCGGACTGCTGGCACCGCCACATTTCAGCAGCCAGACTGCCCGGCGGTGCCAGCAGTCCCAATCAACCAGGGCAGTGCTGCAATCAGCGCTGCCCTGGGGATTACACCCCTCTTTCCACTGGTGTTAATATGGCGGTTTCACCGCCATGTAAATGCTGGCGGAGACGGGGTGCCGGGGGCCCTGCACTGCCCATTCAGCTGGCATGGGCAGTGCGGGGGCTCCTCTTGCCAGCCCCACTGTGCAAATCACTGTCTACTTTGCAGACAGTGATTTGTGCGACAGGTGCTGTGCACCCGAGGAACAACAGCATTGCTGTCGGCTCTAGTATGAGCCAGCGTCAATGTTGTTGTGTGTTTCCTGCTGGGCCAGCGGGCAGAAACTGTGTGGGAAACACATAATAGTTCCAGCGGGAAGGCGGCCACACTGGCAGTCTCCTGTCCTGTGGTACTTTGGTAGGAGGCCTTTTCCGCCCGCCAATCTCCTAATGAGGGGCTAAGTCAAGGAAGGAAGTGCAATAGAAGAAACAACCCAAAAAGTGTGTCAGAACATCATGTTCCTTTCATGCTAGAAAGCTCTAACAAGTTATTGTGTAAACATAAACCAATGTAAAACTCACCCTGTTTTATGCATAAAAACATTTGAATCATGTCCACAACATCCTTTAAATCATGAAACTCATACCAAAAAAGCATTTTGTTAAAAGCTAAACAAGTAATTTCTTAATGGCAGTAGAGAGAAGCAGTTAATCCAGTTTGAAATCAATGGTAAAAGTGATGCTAACCAACAGTGTATACATCATTATAGGGCATACTCCTCGTCAGACCAGCGCTGCAATGTCTAACGGGCTCCCCATAAAAGGGGGCTTGTTTGCCAGAGGTCTTTTATGGTGTCACAGTGCCTTGAAAGATAAAAAGCCAAACACTGCAGCCTAACAACGTCAAAAAGGAGAGCAGAAAAATAGGGTTAAAATTGGCTCAGAGCCTTTCTATCCATCATAAATTTATTGAATCAGACAAAGGTTGAGGCCAAGGTTAAAAAGAGCTCAAATGGAGTGTATTGAGTTAATGCTCAGCTACTCGCTCAATCAGAAAACATGGAGGGGAAAATGACCCATTAGAGAGGGAGTCACATAATGGTGCTTTTTAACCTTGGCCTCAACCTTTGTCAGACATTGCAGCGCCGCTCTGACGAGGAGCATGACCTATGATGAAGCAGGACATCCAATTGGATGTGTGAGGGCTTGTACTTCTGACAGTAGGGTCACCCTGTGTTTTCTTCCCTCTTTTCTCTGGAACAGTGTACTGGACATATGTATAGACTATACCCGGGAGGCTGTACACTGGACCATTAAATCTCCCAGTTCCCCCCTTTTTGATATAGCTAACCACCAGTGGCCTGCTAGTGTTGTTAAGCTGCACCAAAGAGTAGAAGGGGATAGAATGAAAGGCAAAATGAAACACAGGGAACGAGCAGGTGAAAGCAAGAGCGTGGAGCAAAACTAGGAGTATGACAACCTTAAAACACATACACCCCTATGAAGGGCTGCAAGTAGAAGGACAAGTATTGGCAAGGCCAAGGGGTCTTATCTATGCTAAATCTATTGGCTTTGTCAACATGCAACATGGCCGAAAGTAAAGAAAATAAATCACAGAGCTATGACGTGGTCAGCGCTGGCCGTGGCATAGCACCTTTTTTTTTTTTTTTTTACTTTTAGCTGTGTTGTATAGCACCTGCTGCGCAACAAGTCTAAAAGATCATTAAAATTTAAAAAGTTAGGCAGATGTGTGTCAGCCTCCTTTACGCTCTGTTTTTCCTCTTAAAGCAACTCTTTCTCTGGTTGTCTTGAATCCATATTGGCAGCCACCAGTCTCTTAGTTTTCTTAGAGGAGGCAGAGTGCGCCCCTCACACATTGATCCAAGATCATACAGTGCACTCGTACTGCGTTTATAGGTGAGTGCAGAGCCTCAGTAGCTGATCGTGGGCCCCTCCAGCTTCTGACTGTGTCTGAAAACGTCTGCACTTGGGAGGTGCTGCCAGGTTTATTAAACACTCTTACCACAAAACAACCATAAAGTAGCCCTAATATAGTCCAATAGTGCTCCTCCAAGGAAGGAGAGTCTGAGGTGCTGTACTACAGCTAGGAATAAACCTGAACCGCAGTACCAGCAGAGAGTGGCAGTGCATTGAAGGCCGCCCCTCTCCTGTTGAACACCTCTTCTTCTTCCAGAGTGACCAGACAGTAGAGCTATGCTCAAAGTGTGCCCCCCTTTCTTCATCATACCACCTCATCATGGGCAGGTGGGGAACAGGACCATTTGTAGCAGTGTGAAGAGGATGTGGCGTTACAACCACAGCTGCAAACTTTAGAGCCAGGTTAGAGTCTCAGCGTCAGCTCAACATACTGTAATTATGGACAAATCATGTAATCACCCCTTGGCAAAAAAAAAAATCAAAGTTAACTTGTGTAATGTAACTGGTGCTCATATAAAGTTCTCCAATAACTGAGTCGGGTTGAGCTGCGCTATATAAAATAGCAAAAAAAAAAAAAAGAATAAGTACTACCTCCAGCACAGCGTGGTCAGCGGACGGATAGTAACTAGGTCTAATCAATCTCTACTTGGTCCAAGCTCCACACAAAGGCCAGGAAGTGATATGCTGCACTCACTGCCATGACTAGAAGGCAGAAGAGAAGAGTGATACTAACGAGAAGTAATGGGCAGGCTAAAAAAATACCTTTTCAGCATTTTGAGGTCGAGCACGCAAGAAGTTTGACCTGTTGTAAGTTTTTTGGGCTTTTAACCACGCCCACCGCATGCCTATCACTTTCACTCATTCGTGGTGTTTGTTCCCACCTTGTGGCGGTTTTGTTACCACTTTGCAGACTGACCCTGTTACATAGATAATTGCACAATTGCCAATACGTTTGACTGCGAGCGAACTTCTTTTTCTTTTTGTGTCTCCTTCGTGCTCTTGGTGGGCCATAGCACTATAAATTACCTCACTTATTGTCAACTGTTTTATTTTTCATTTTCAATTTAGGTGGCAAGAAATGTCCATAGTTATAACTCGAGCAAACGCGAAACCCATTGCATTGGAAATGCTTGTTTTTAATGCAATAGGTCACCAAGCACCAGGGCACCTGCAGGCCGACCTAACAAATATAGGCTGGGACAGAAAGTGGAAGCAGTGAAAGGACACTCCCCCTCCCATAAAAAATGGAATCAGTGCTTAGCACATCTTCAAGGAATGGGGCAAGCACAAAAACAATAAGTCAAGCCAGCACAGGCTGACCAACCAGGAGCCTGAAAATAAGTCTGACTACGAAGCCAATCATCTGTGAGCAATGGGTGGCCTCGAAGCCCCTTGTAAGTAATCAAAATGTCTTGCAAGCAACAGTGTATGCACTGACTCCAGCAAGACCTAAAAAGGGTTCAGCATGGAGCACTGATAGCCCCAAGCAGCTATGAGGTTAAGGTATTCCCATCCCTTCAAATAATACAAGCACAGAGGGCTGAGACATCTACAATATGAAGATCCGTGCTTTCATTTTGGCGTTTTCCCAGTTTTATCTTCTAGTATCCTTTTTAACTCTAAAATTGAACATGTAAATGGCAATCTAGTCATCTATTGACAAGAGAGCGCTATGTTGTCATTTGTAAGCGTCAAACAACACTAACATTTTTTTTTAAACATTAACTGATTCTTAGACTACAGACCCCGGCTTCAGTTCCAGCATCATTGTGATTATCGATATGTCTGGGAATACAGAATTTGAGTTCTGTGCGGAAGGTTCATTGTCCACAACTCTGGTGTTGGATGAAGTATATAGACCCATCCTCCTTTGCTGCAGGTCACCTTTGAGCCAAATCATTTTCCAATAAGGTCAGTGGAATGCCTGATAACTCCATATTTCGTCTGAGTTTGGCCACCGTGTTGAACTTTAACTGGAAACATGGAGTCGTGTCCCAAGAAGACAATAGCTGTGTTGCCATCTTTCATACAATCTCCATACTCAACAAAACTCATTTCAGCAATCTTCTGGGCAGCTTATTTGTTTCGAGGAAAGGAAACAGGATATACATACAGAGGATAAATGCAAAAGCACAACTAAACTTATTTTTGAGACATATATCAAGTCTAGGAATAAACCTCACGAGGAGAAAACTCAAAACAAAATATTGGTTAATTAGTGGCTAGTCAGCAGCAGAAAGAATCATTTTATAAAAAGCATACACGCGCAGTTTAGGCAACTGTGGACATTTTAACTCGGTAAACGCGCCAGCCCTACAACACCGACTATTTAAAAAAAGACCACTTAGAACCTTTTTTTAAAAATTACAAATAAAAATAGAGAGCTGCTCTTTCCTGACCTTTTCTATTCCTCCTTTCTAAAGCGTAAGAGGCAAGACGCAACCCGGAAGTGAAGCCGCAACCGGCTTCTCTGTCCCACCCCTTTCACCGCATTTAATTTTCACTAAGTACCTGGTGCCCTGGAAGTCAAGCTTAGCTTCACTTTCAATTTGTTTTTGCATGTGGGGGGTTGTTTTGGGCGCCGGAACTTGCGGGGGAAGTAGCAAGCGGAGTTAGGACTGCTTGCTTTCTTCTGGCTCCTGGTCCTTCGATCCTATATTTCTCTGCTTGTGACACCCACGCTGTACATATGACGCGGTTGAGTGCAAGCACTAAAATGTCAGTTGCTGTTCCAGGTGCCTCAGTGGAGATGGAGAGGGCAACAAATTAACAAGGAAGCTGAGGCAGTGGTCTGGGTTGGCAGGAAGAACAACACGGGTGGATGGCGCGTGTACATCGTGCAACAATAGCGTTTCTTTTAACTTGGGGAAGCAATTAATTTTCATGCGTTACCTCCTGAACCCATTTTCTTGTACCACTACTTACTTCATGAGGCAGCATTCTTTACCCCAGATTCTACGTGACTCAGCTAGAGCCAAAGGAAACAAGCATTTGGAATGCAATAGTCTTGTGTTTGCTCGAGTTAGAGTTCAGAGCATTGTAAATTACTGACTGGACTTTTATTACCACACAGACGAAAAATAACAAGAGGAAGAGAGCGAGCTGGCCCTGGAAAACCCACCCTCTGATGTTTGTTTACGTTTACAGAGGGAGCTGGTGGGGAGGAGGGACTGAACACACACCCACAGTGCAAGGCAAACAGGCCAACACTGAATGAAAAAGTCCCCTTCAGAAGTGATAAACAGGACATAGCGTAATTACACAGTACTTTGTGGTGCCCCCAAAGGGAAAAAAGGCAGGACAAAGAGGCAGAACTGACCACTAGCAAACAAGGATTTTTGAAGGACACTGCAACTAACAAATCAAAATACTGGAACTCACTCTATTGTATACTTTAGTATACAGCAGGCCGAACGCTAACGCTCAACCTAAAAAGGACAAAAAGAATTTGGAAAAAGGTAATCTTGTGCAACAAGTCACTAACTAAGATGGTCAAAAAGTAAGTAAAAAGGGAAAGCACCAGTATATCAGAAGTTTGGTCAAGAGTCTTCTTCCCTAGGATTACGGAAAAATATCCAAGTCTCAGCAAGGCATTCCAAAGGGGCAAAAGTACAAAGGAAAGTGCCTCTCCAAGGGGCTCAGCATACAGTGAAGAATGGCAAGGAAAGTTCTGATGACTCTGCTCTGTGGAATCTGATCAAAGTCCAGATGAGAATCAATATTTTAAAGTTCAAGCTGATTTGTCAATGCAACAGTTTACTTGACGTTGAAGGGGCAACATCCTATAGAAATCTATCATGGTTTATCATGAGAATGGTGTCCAACCATAAACTTTCAGGCAAGATTGAAACAAAAGTATATAATGGCAGTGCCATAGTCCAGGATGTTCCACATCCAAGGTCACTTTCTTGCACTCTTTGTGTGTAGAACAATAGACATCTTTTACCAAACTAGCCTTCTCATGGGAAGGAAATCTGAAAGAAGGTAAGCAAGATGACGACATTTTCTGCACAATCACGAATACAGAGCATAGCAGGCCTCACTTAGGCTAATGCAAATGAATTAAAATAGCATACTAATACATTCAAATAATACGCAAACTTTGCATTTAGCATTAATAAATCTTCATTAGTATTCATGTTACAGTAAATTCAAATGAAATAACTTTATTGATACAATTCAGTCAGTGTGGCACAGAACTTTATTTCCCTATTTTTGAATGTGAATTTAATTAATTTATTAGGAAAAATTCAATATTGTTTCAATGCAGACTATTAGTTCAGACTATGAAATATAACATAATGACAGATAAATTCTTCAAAAATGTAATTTAATCTTGACACCATCGTTGTTGTATTGCGTAGTCTCATATGAATGCATACTTACATAGCTTTTCAGTGCATCACTCTACGTTCAAACCATTAGTGATTTGATTACCATAATGCATAAACTGCCACATATAGATAACCACTGTAACATGACGGATCATAGTAAAATTTCTGCTACATTGTCTCTTCACATCCATTTTACTCATCAGCATGGTGGCAAGAAAGCCAATGGCACATGCTCCTCAAAAGAACACTTTTTAACACATCCCATCTTGGACTTTCATAGACTCATGGCTCCATAGAACCACAGAAACATGGAGCAGCAGAGGTGGAAGGAAGGCCATGAATATACCCATCAACAGCGCTGCATAGGACGTATTAAGCTATGCTACTGTAAATGTTACTTTCACAAAGGTTTATATTAACCTCTGCCACTGAACTCTATGATACTCTGCACCACTGTACTCTATGCGCTGCAATCTATGCCACTGTACCACTCAACTTTACGCCACTGTTCTCCATGCCACTACACTATAGACCACTATAATCTACACCACAACACTCTGCATCACTCCCCTCCATGCCACAGCACTCTATGCCACTCTAATCTACTCTGCACCACTGCACACCATAGCACTCCACACTGCTGGACTCTAAGCCACTGCACTCTAAGTCACTCTACTCTACATGTCTGCACTCTATCCTACACCACTTGGTTTTACCCTCCACCACTTCACTGTTCTCTGAAACAATCTAATCTACCCACTGCACTCTATGCCACTCTACTCCACTCTGCGCCACTCTACCTTGCAGCACTCCCTTCTAGACCATTGCCACTATGCCACTGCAATATGTGCACCACCACTCCAATCTTCTCTGCGCCACTCTGTTCTATGTCAAACCACTCTACATCACTTTTTTCTTTAAACCAATGCACTCTATGCCACAACACTCTATGCCGATCTACTCTGCACCACTGTACTTTGTGCCACTTCACTCTAGCCCACTCTGCAACGTTCCTCTCTGATGCTCTACTCCATTAAAATCTATATCACTCTACTCTGCTCCTCTCTATGCCATTCCACTCTACTACACTACTCCATTCTATGCTACTCCACTCTATGACAATCTACTCTCTTTTACACACCTCTACAACCACATACTCCACTCTATGTAAAACCTTCTACACCACTCAACTCTGTTGTACACCGCTCCACAACGTTCAATACCACCATACTCTATGACACTCTGTCCACTCTACGCCCTTCCACTTTATGACATTTTACTCCCTCCGTGACCCTTCACAACACTCTATGCCATTCCACTCTATGGCACTCCATGTCACTCCACTTCACTCTACTCAACTCTACTCCACACCACTCCGTGACTCTCTACACCATTCCATAACACTCAGCTCTACTCCACAAGAGTCTGTTTTACAACACTTCGCTCTACTCTCCTTTTTGCAACTGGCTTTTAGTCATTCTGAATAGCAGCCAAGCTACTGTACAATATAGCTAAAACATATTGGCAAAGCCAATAACTCTTGCATTGGAGAGAACTATTGGCTTTGCCAATGCTTGCTTAAATTAACCATTCTAAAATTGCTCTTGGTCATGTTGTAATGGTGATTTAACAACAGAAAAAGTATTACTTTGGTGTCACAACGTATGCATGTGTAGGCATGCATGTGGAGGCTGTCATGGAATGATGATATTAAAAAAACAAAATATATATGTCTTAAAGTCATAGCGCTAAAACCAAAACAAGCATTGGCAAAGCCAATAGATCTCACCTATATGATAGCTACTCTCTTTGGCAGTCAGGTGATGGTGGGTTATGGGGGTGAGTAACTAGGAGTGGGTAGGTGTGAATAAAGGGATGATGAAAAAAAGAGTTGTGAAGTTGCCATTGCTGGCCGCTTCATATCACTTTTTCCCTTCTCTTTGGGAGAATAAACAGAGGTGAGAGAGATGAAACAGGGAGGGGAGTGCTGGGGGAGGAGAAACAGGGATGGGAGGCGAGACTTAAAAAACTAAGTGGCAGGGTCATTAGTCCAGGGCTGTCAACAAGTGTGAAGGTGTAGGTGGGGAAAAGGAGTCTGCAACACTGAGAAATGGTGGGAGGGAGGGGATTTCAAAAGCAACAACACAGAGAAGGAGAGAGGATGTGGCAAAAAGGCCAGTGCTGCTGGCTTTGGATCTGACAAACTGTGTTTGAGTCTCAGCGTTGACTACAACATCCTGTGATTCTGGGCAAATCACTTAATTTCTCCATGCCTAAAAATCCACAAATAGGTCACTTGTGTAATCTAACCAAAATAGTTTATCTGGTGCTCATGTAAAGCGCTCCAATACTTTCAAGTTGACTTTGAGCTATAAGTAGCTGCAAAAAAGAAAGTGTTGATAGTTGTGGAAATAAGCAACTAGTGAAAATGTGCGCTGTTGCAGGCTGGATGTAAAAAAAAGGTACCTCAAGAACAGCACAAGAGGTGGGCGGACACTAACAAGTAGCAATCAATCTGTGCTTGGTCCATGTGCTGGACAAGAAACAGGAAGCAACGCCTGGCCTGCGCTGGTTATTTAGGAGACATCAAAGAATGAGTGACACTGAAGCTAATGAATGGGAAGCAGTGGCTGGGTTTGAAGTCCTGTATTGTAAACAATAAGTCCCGCATGCCGGAGCTCATGCGGTAGAACATGGTCACGCAGACTCGACCTAAAAGGCAAGTGGATCAATACAAATACGCAGCAGTCTCAGAAGAAAAGAACAGCAGACATGGGTTAGGTATACAGCAACAGACAAGGAAACTAGTTGCCCAGCGGCAGTCTGCAACCGCTGGCTAATCACAGAAGAAAACAAAGAATACAGAGAGCATGGTACGAGAAGCTGAGTGTAAAGAAATGGCTCCCTGTTGCAGTTACCCCCCACTTTTTGCCTGATACTGATGCTGACTTGACTGAGAAGTGTGCTGGGACCCTGCTAACCAGGCCCCAGCACCAGTGTTCTTTCACCTAAAATGTACCATTGATCCCACAATTGGCACACCCTGGCATCCAGATAAGTCCCTTGTAACTGGTACCTCTGGTACCAAGGGCCCTAATGCCAGGGAAGGTCTCTAAGGGCTGCAGCATGCATTATGCCACCCTAGAGACCCCTCACTCAGCACAGCCACACTGCTTACAAGCCTGTGTGTGCTAGTGAGAACAAAATGAGTAAGTCGACATGGCACTCCCCTCAGGGTGCCATGCCAGCCTCTCACTGCCTATGCAGTATAGATAAGACACCCCTCTAGCAGGCCTTACAGCCCTAAGGCAGGGTGCACTATACCATAGGTGAGGGTACCAGTGCATGAGCACTGTGCCCCTACAGTGTCTAAGCAAAACCTTAGACATTGTAAGTGCAGGGTAGCCATAAGAGTATATGGTCTGGGAGTCTGTTTTACACGAACTCCACAGCACCATAATGGCTACACTGAAAACTGGGAAGTTTGGTATCAAACTTCTCAGCACAATAAATGCACACTGATGCCAGTGTACATTTTATTGTAAAATACACCACAGAGGGCACCTTAGAGGTGCCCCCTGAAACTTAACCGACTGTCTGTGTAGGCTGACTAGTTTTAGCAGCCTGCCACAAACCGAGACATGTTGCTGGCCCCATGGGGAGAGTGCCTTTGTCACTCTGAGGCCAGTAACAAAGCCTGCACTGGGTGGAGATGCTAACACCTCCCCCAGGCAGGAATTGTCACACCTGGCGGTGAGCCTCAAAGGCTCACCTCCTTTGTGCCAACCCAGCAGGACACTCCAGCTAGTGGAGTTGCCCGCCCCCTCCGGCCAGGCCCCACTTTTGGCGGCAAGGCCGGAGAAAATAATGAGAAAAACAAGGAGGAGTCACTGGCCAGTCAGGACAGCCCCTAAGGTGTCCTGAGCTGAGGTGACTCTAACTTTTAGAAATCCTCCATCTTGCAGATGGAGGATTCCCCCAATAGGGTTAGGATTGTGACCCCCTCCCCTTGGGAGGAGGCACAAAGAGGGTGTACCCACCCTCAGGGCTAGTAGCCATTGGCTACTAACCCCCCAGACCTAAACACGCCCTTAAATTTAGTATTTAAGGGCTACCCTGAACCCTAGAAAATTAGATTCCTGCAACTACAAGAAGAAGGACTGCCTAGCTGAAAACCCCTGCAGCGGAAGACCAGAAGACGACAACTGCCTTGGCTCCAGAAACTCACCGGCCTGTCTCCTGCCTTCCAAAGATCCTGCTCCAGCGACGCCTTCCAAAGGGACCAGCGACCTCGACATCCTCTGAGGACTGCCCCTGCTTCGAAAAGACAAGAAACTCCCGAGGACAGCGGACCTGCTCCAAAGAAAAGCTGCAACTTTGTTTCCAGCAGCTTTAAAGAACCCTGCAAGCTCCCCGCAAGAAGCGTGAGACTTGCCACACTGCACCCGGCGACCCCGACTCGGCTGGTGGCGATCCAACACCTCAGGAGGGACCCCAGGACTACTCTGATACTGTGAGTACCAAAACCTGTCCCCCCTGAGCCCCCACAGCGCCGCCTGCAGAGGGAATCCCGAGGCTTCCCCTGACCGCGACTCTTTGAACCTAAAGTCCCGACGCCTGGGAGAGACCCTGCACCCGCAGCCCCCAGGACCTGAAGGACCGGACTTTCACTGGAGGAGTGACCCCCAGGAGTCCCTCTCCCTCGCCCAAGTGGAGGTTTCCCCGAGGAATCCCCCCCTTGCCTGCCTGCAGCGCTGAAGAGATCCCTAGATCTCCCATTGACTTCCATTACAAACCCGACGCTTGTTTCTACACTGCACCCGGCCGCCCCCGCGCTGCTGAGGGTGAAATTTCTGTGTCAACTTGTGTCCCCCCCGGTGCCCTACAAAACCCCTCTGGTCTGCCCTCCGAAGACGCGGGTACTTACCTGCAAGCAGATCGGAACCGGGGCACCCCCTTCTCTCCATTCTAGCCTATGTGTTTTGGGCACCACTTTGAACTCTGCACCTGACCGGCCCTGAGCTGCTGGTGTGGTGACTTTGGGGTTGCTCTGAACCCCCAACGGTGGGCTACCTTGGACCAAGAACTGAACCCTGTAAGTGTCTTACTTACCTGGTAAAACTAACAAATACTTACCTCCCCTAGGAACTGTGAAAATTGCACTAAGTGTCCACTTTTAAAACAGCTATTTGTGAATAACTTGAAAAGTATACATGCAATTTTGATGATTTGAAGTTCCTAAAGTACTTACCTGCAATACCTTTCGAATGAGATATTACATGTAGAATTTGAACCTGTGGTTCTTAAAATAAACTAAGAAAAGATATTTTTCTATATAAAAACCTATTGGCTGGATTTGTCTCTGAGTGTGTGTACCTCATTTATTGTCTATGTGTATGTACAACAAATGCTTAACACTACTCCTTGGATAAGCCTACTGCTCGACCACACTACCACAAAATAGAGCATTAGTATTATCTATTTTTACCACTATTTTACCTCTAAGGGGAACCCTTGGACTCTGTGCATGCTATTCCTTACTTTGAAATAGCACATACAGAGCCAACTTCCTACATTGGTGGATCAGCGGTGGGGTACAAGACTTTGCATTTGCTGGACTACTCAGCCAATACCTGATCACACGGCAAATTCCAAAATTGTCATTAGAAATTGATTTTTGCAATTTGAAAAGTTTTCTAAATTCTTAAAAGACCTGCTAGGGCCTTGTGTTAGATCCTGTTTAGCATTTCTTTTAGAGTTTAAAAGTTTGGTAAAAGTTTGAATTAGATTCTAGAACCAGTTTTAGTTTCTTAAAAAGTATTCCAACTTTTAGAAGCATAATGTCTAGCACAGATGTGAATGTGGTGGAACTCGACACCACACCTTACCTCCATCTACAGATGAGAGAGCTAAGGTCACTCTGTAAACTAAAGAAAATAGCAATGGGCCCCAAACCTACCAAAATACAGCTCCAGGAGCTTTTGGCAGAGTTTGAAAAGGCCAACCCCTCTGAGGGTGGCAACTCAGAGGAAGAGGATAGTGACTGGGAGGAAAATTCCCCCCTACCAGTCCTATCTAGGGAGAACAGGGTCTCTCAAACCCTGACTCCAAAAATAATAGTCAGAGATGCTGGTTCCCTCACAGGAGAGACCAACACCTCTGAAATCACTGAGGATAACTCCAGTGAAGAGGACATCCAGTTAGCCAGGATGGCCAAAAGATTGGCTTTGGAAAAGCAGCTCCTAGCCATAGAAAGGGAAAGAAAAGAGATGGGCCTAGGTCCCATCGATGGTGGCAGCAACTTAAATAGGGTCAGAGATTCTCCTGACATCCTAAAAATCCCCAAAGGGATTGTAACAAAATATGAAGATGGTGATGACATCACCAAATGGTTCACAGCTTTTGAGAGGGCTTGTGTAACCAGAAAAGTAAACAGATCTCACTGGGGTGCTCTCCTTTGGGAAATGTTCACTGGAAAGTGTAGGGATAGACTCCTCACACTCTCGGGAAAAGATGCAGAATCTTATGACCTCATGAAGGGTACCCTGATTGAGGGCTTTGGATTCTCCACTGAGGAGTATAGAATTAGATTCAGGGGGGCTCAAAAATCCTCGAGCCAGACCTGGGTTGATTTTGTAGACTACTCAGTAAAAACACTAGATGGTTGGTTAACTGGAAATGAAGTGTGTGACTATGTTGGGCTTTATAATTTGTTTATGAAAGAACACATTTTAAGTAACTGCTTCAATGAAAAGTTGCATCAGTATCTGGTAGACCTAGGTCCAATTTCTCCCCAAGAATTGGGAAAGAAGGCAGACCACTGGGTCAAGACTAGGGTAACCAAAACTTCCACTGGGGGTGACCAAAAGAAAGGGGTTACAAAAACTCCCCAGGAGAAAGTGGGTGACACTAGAAACAAAGAAAAAGAGTCCTCTGTAGGCCCCCAAAAACCAGAACAGGTGGGTGGGCCCCAAGACACAACCCAAAACAAAGGTGGGTACCAGGGTAAGAACTGGGATGCCACTAAGGCATGGTGCCACAACTGTAAACAGTCTGGGCACCACACCAAGGACACTTCTTGTCCCAAAAACAAACCCCAGAACAAAATTCCAGGGGTAACCAGTGTAGCCATGGGAGATGACTCCTCAGATGAGGAGGTCTTCATAGCCTTCAACTGGAAACAGGGCCCAACAGGTGAGTTGGAGATTCCAGAGGGAAGTAGACACTTCCACCACCTACTGGTGAATGGAATCCCAACCACTGCCCTGAGAGACACTTGTGCCAGTCACACTATTGTGCATGACAGGCTGGTACTCTCAAACCAGTACATCCCAGGTGAGATGGCCAGAGTAAGAGTTAGCCCAGACAGGGTCACTAATAGGCCTGTGGCTCTTGTGCCCATAGAAGTGGGTGGAACTTTTAGCTGGAGAAGGGTGGTAGTCAGTACAGACCTCCCCCTTGATTGTCTCCTTGGAAATGACTACCCAGAGGTTAGTCAGAGCCTAAGAGAAGAACTGGTCCAGGGCCAGTCCTCTCCCAAGGATTCTGGAGTGCCTGCCTCTGCAGTAAATGCAAGTAGGCCCCAGAAGAAAAAGAAAAGGAAACAGAGTAGGAAAGGTGGACAACCTTTAGCCAAGGTTCCAGCAAGCCAAGGAGATTCTGCTCCAGTAGGGGAGAACTCCAAAAATGGCTCTGATAAAGTCCAACCTGACCCACAAGAAGTCCTGGCTAGTCAGGCAACTGTTAAGCCTGAGTGGGTGGCTCCTCAGCTAACAGAAGAAAGAGTGGAAGAAGGGTGTTTACTACAAGATGTGGTAACCCCCCACTCTAATACAGCAGACAGGCACCCTGAACCCAAAGAAGCCTGTAACTTAGCCCCTTCCCTTGTAGGTGAAGAGCTAAAGGTGTGGTTCTGGGCACTGACAGCTGTCAGTGGCCTCTGCTGGGTGTTAGCCTTTATGGCTGCACTATCCTTGGCATGGTGGTCTGACCCCATGCCAAATAACAAGTTAGGCCCCCTGACCCTGTTGGTCATGGTGGGGTTACTCCAGCTCTGGGTAACCTCTTTGGGTAAGCTAGGGGTGACCCTGGCTAAGATAAGATTAGCAGAGGTGGATACCTCTGACCTCAAAATAGAGAGAATGGGTAAAGACATAAAAAGCACAGACAAGAGGCAGTTCAGACTAGGTCCTATCACTGTGGAAGTGGGTCAGTTCCCCAGAGGGAATGACCTGAACAGGAGGATGTAAGGCAGAGTAGGCCCTGCAACAAACCAGCCATTTCCTCTACTCTTCCTCGCCTGACAGACTAGGAAGACTCTTCCAGCGTTGGCTGAGTCTCCTGGCCTGTGGGCTGGGGGGGGCTTGTGTAAAGAAATGGCTCCCTGTTGCAGTTACCCCCCACTTTTTGCCTGATACTGATGCTGACTTGACTGAGAAGTGTGCTGGGACCCTGCTAACCAGGCCCCAGCACCAGTGTTCTTTCACCTAAAATGTACCATTGATCCCACAATTGGCACACCCTGGCATCCAGATAAGTCCCTTGTAACTGGTACCTCTGGTACCAAGGGCCCTAATGCCAGGGAAGGTCTCTAAGGGCTGCAGCATGCATTATGCCACCCTAGAGACCCCTCACTCAGCACAGCCACACTGCTTACAAGCCTGTGTGTGCTAGTGAGAACAAAATGAGTAAGTCGACATGGCACTCCCCTCAGGGTGCCATGCCAGCCTCTCACTGCCTATGCAGTATAGATAAGACACCCCTCTAGCAGGCCTTACAGCCCTAAGGCAGGGTGCACTATACCATAGGTGAGGGTACCAGTGCATGAGCACTGTGCCCCTACAGTGTCTAAGCAAAACCTTAGACATTGTAAGTGCAGGGTAGCCATAAGAGTATATGGTCTGGGAGTCTGTTTTACACGAACTCCACAGCACCATAATGGCTACACTGAAAACTGGGAAGTTTGGTATCAAACTTCTCAGCACAATAAATGCACACTGATGCCAGTGTACATTTTATTGTAAAATACACCACAGAGGGCACCTTAGAGGTGCCCCCTGAAACTTAACCGACTGTCTGTGTAGGCTGACTAGTTTTAGCAGCCTGCCACAAACCGAGACATGTTGCTGGCCCCATGGGGAGAGTGCCTTTGTCACTCTGAGGCCAGTAACAAAGCCTGCACTGGGTGGAGATGCTAACACCTCCCCCAGGCAGGAATTGTCACACCTGGCGGTGAGCCTCAAAGGCTCACCTCCTTTGTGCCAACCCAGCAGGACACTCCAGCTAGTGGAGTTGCCCGCCCCCTCCGGCCAGGCCCCACTTTTGGCGGCAAGGCCGGAGAAAATAATGAGAAAAACAAGGAGGAGTCACTGGCCAGTCAGGACAGCCCCTAAGGTGTCCTGAGCTGAGGTGACTCTAACTTTTAGAAATCCTCCATCTTGCAGATGGAGGATTCCCCCAATAGGGTTAGGATTGTGACCCCCTCCCCTTGGGAGGAGGCACAAAGAGGGTGTACCCACCCTCAGGGCTAGTAGCCATTGGCTACTAACCCCCCAGACCTAAACACGCCCTTAAATTTAGTATTTAAGGGCTACCCTGAACCCTAGAAAATTAGATTCCTGCAACTACAAGAAGAAGGACTGCCTAGCTGAAAACCCCTGCAGCGGAAGACCAGAAGACGACAACTGCCTTGGCTCCAGAAACTCACCGGCCTGTCTCCTGCCTTCCAAAGATCCTGCTCCAGAGACGCCTTCCAAAGGGACCAGCGACCTCGACATCCTCTGAGGACTGCCCCTGCTTCGAAAAGACAAGAAACTCCCGAGGACAGCGGACCTGCTCCAAAGAAAAGCTGCAACTTTGTTTCCAGCAGCTTTAAAGAACCCTGCAAGCTCCCCGCAAGAAGCGTGAGACTTGCCACACTGCACCCGGCGACCCCGACTCGGCTGGTGGCGATCCAACACCTCAGGAGGGACCCCAGGACTACTCTGATACTGTGAGTACCAAAACCTGTCCCCCCTGAGCCCCCACAGCGCCGCCTGCAGAGGGAATCCCGAGGCTTCCCCTGACCGCGACTCTTTGAACCTAAAGTCCCGACGCCTGGGAGAGACCCTGCACCCGCAGCCCCCAGGACCTGAAGGACCGGACTTTCACTGGAGGAGTGACCCCCAGGAGTCCCTCTCCCTCGCCCAAGTGGAGGTTTCCCCGAGGAATCCCCCCCTTGCCTGCCTGCAGCGCTGAAGAGATCCCTAGATCTCCCATTGACTTCCATTACAAACCCGACGCTTGTTTCTACACTGCACCCGGCCGCCCCCGCGCTGCTGAGGGTGAAATTTCTGTGTCAACTTGTGTCCCCCCCGGTGCCCTACAAAACCCCTCTGGTCTGCCCTCCGAAGACGCGGGTACTTACCTGCAAGCAGATCGGAACCGGGGCACCCCCTTCTCTCCATTCTAGCCTATGTGTTTTGGGCACCACTTTGAACTCTGCACCTGACCGGCCCTGAGCTGCTGGTGTGGTGACTTTGGGGTTGCTCTGAACCCCCAACAGTGGGCTACCTTGGACCAAGAACTGAACCCTGTAAGTGTCTTACTTACCTGGTAAAACTAACAAATACTTACCTCCCCTAGGAACTGTGAAAATTGCACTAAGTGTCCACTTTTAAAACAGCTATTTGTGAATAACTTGAAAAGTATACATGCAATTTTGATGATTTGAAGTTCCTAAAGTACTTACCTGCAATACCTTTCGAATGAGATATTACATGTAGAATTTGAACCTGTGGTTCTTAAAATAAACTAAGAAAAGATATTTTTCTATATAAAAACCTATTGGCTG
Source organism: Pleurodeles waltl (assembly GCF_031143425.1). NCBI lineage: Eukaryota > Metazoa > Chordata > Amphibia > Caudata > Salamandridae > Pleurodeles > Pleurodeles waltl. The sequence continues at coordinate 684,258,511 of NC_090439.1, forward strand.
GATTTGTCTCTGAGTGTGTGTACCTCATTTATTGTCTATGTGTATGTACAACAAATGCTTAACACTACTCCTTGGATAAGCCTACTGCTCGACCACACTACCACAAAATAGAGCATTAGTATTATCTATTTTTACCACTATTTTACCTCTAAGGGGAACCCTTGGACTCTGTGCATGCTATTCCTTACTTTGAAATAGCACATACAGAGCCAACTTCCTACACTGAGCGATGGGAAGAAACAGATGGGGAGCTAACTGGCCAGGTGTGCTGTGCACTCTCAATAGGGGGAGGGAATATATTGTAAAAAAAAAAAAAGCAGGGGGTAAGGGAGAAGCAATGGATCAGCAATAGTCATGGAGGGCCGCAGACTGCAGAGGGAGAAAGAAGAAAGGGTGCAGTTCCATGGAGTTCTGAAACAGAACTTCAAATGTAGTCCTCTCACATCAGCAGTGGAAGGATACATGTTTTCCAGAGACAATTGAAGTTAAAAAAAACTATGCTTTAGAAACCGACCAAACACAAGGAGAGGGATGGAAGCCATTGAATGAAGAGGAGGAAGCTGAGATACAATAACGCCACCAATCAGGAGCCAACCCAAAGCAAACGCTGTATATCATATTGTTGAAAAGAGGTTTTTGACAACAAGCAACTATGCAGCCTGTACGTAACACGTAACAACAGATGACAGCCACATATGCAACGCAAATCAACACGTGCCCAATGTAAATTATCCGTCTGTACTACTGCCCTCCACCTCATTGGTGGAGGGCTAGTAGTGTTTGCTAAATCTGTGTGTTTTTCTGGATGCTAGCTGTGCATTATGTTGATATTTAATTTGAATGTATCCTCAGTTGCTCAGATGTACTAAAGCTTTATCTTTGGAGTCTTTTAAAGTCAATAGGCGACATTGATCAACATTAAGGTGTGCTTATTTGACTTTAAAATATGTTTTATGATAGCAGAGATAATGCTGTATGAAGCTAAAAATATGTTCCTCTTCTCAGGCTGCAGTTAGGCTGCCCTGTGATTGCCACCAAGCACGTCTTGACATTCTCAAAATTAGCACAGGTTTCCAGAGGGCAGGCAATTTAGCAAGGTTTAGCAGCTGCTCAACTACCGATGTACGGTATACAGCTCTATTAAAAATGTATTAATTGCACATCGGGATTAACACTGACGGAAAGGTCCCAGCAACGCGAGGGCCCACATTAAAATGCCATTAGTCTGTAACCTCAGCATTCACCCGGGCTTCCGATTCAAAAGATATGCGAAGGAGGCCAAACACATTTCAGCAAGTGTCGTTTTTTTCCTGCTGCAAGGAAGTGACAAACGCAACAGCAAAGTGTTGAAATGAAGAAAGAGGTAATTTGTGGCTGCAGACATTAGTCCGCGGGGAGGTGACAGGGGAAAGGTGCCTCTGTCAATACTGCCACCTGCATGCAACTCCTGCTGCTGCAGGAAGGTGACGAGGGGCGATTTTCTGACATTAGAAAGGTGTGTTGTAGGAAACAGCCACCTGCTTTTCTGATACGGGGGAAGGTGTAATTTGCAAGAGATGTACAGAATAAGAGGCAGTACACCGAGCTAGCTTTTGCACTGGAATCATACCATTCCAGTAAAAAACACTGGCCCACATTTATCAGGATTTAAAAAGCCTTTGTGCAAGGAGAATTTGGGACAATGCAAATGCTTCAGTAATATTTACAAAGTCATGCATGTAAAGGAGTGATTTGCTCCGCCGTGCATGGCTTTGGAAAGAAATATAATGCAACTCAGCAGCAGGTGCTGCACTACTTTCCATTGCACGCAGCGGGGCATGCCATGGGTGGAGCATGTCATAGGTGGAGCACGGGCGTTCTCACGCATCCACCCATGGGGTGATTTAGTAAAGCTAGTAAACCTGGTAATGCACTGAAATGCTCACGTTTCCCCAGTGAGGCCGACCGAGCAGAAATATCATTATTTCTACTTGTAACCTCTTGTTTGTATGTGTGATGAACTCTCCATCACAAACACACATGTAGGGAAATGCCTTCAAGGATTCTTTTTGTGCACAAAACAATCCTGCCCATTGCACAGGCACCCTTTCACACTACTGCAAGGGCGCCTCCTTTGGTGCTTGGTAGCACCCAGTGAGCCAGAGAACGGAGGGAGCAGAGATGGCGCATATCTTTGTAAATATGGAGCATTCTTCCTCTTTCCTTTTCAGGCGACGCAGAGCAGATATTTTGGTAGCTGCCCTGCGTTGCTTGAAAGATTAGTAAATATGCCCCACTATGCATAAACGTGTTAATAAATCCGGCCCAAGCGTTGCTATGCTTGGCTAAAAATGCATTGGTTCTCTTATGTCTTCAAGGCGCGCCATGAATGAATGTAGCATACAAATTAGAAAAGAAACCACCAGCAGGCGTGCAGAATGAAACTGAATGCCCTAGAAACTTCTACATGTTTATGTAACTGTGTTGTGAGGTAGATGGTGAAAGAATTGGTCTGGTTAAGGAAATAAATATGCAAATCATATTCATTTGTGAACTCTTTTACACTTGAAAGTGGCCAAAGCTCTGTGTGCAGTTTTGCTTGCTATGGGAGCTGCTTCACAATGGAGTCTGTATCAGGAAATGCAAATGTGTTGGAAATGAGAACAGTATTGAAGTACAGAATGTGTTTGCATTGTGCATGCCGTTTACTATAAATATTTTTAGAGGACATATCCTCTGCAAGTGCGACATGAAATAGACTGATTTTCATTACAGTCATAGAAATTCAGGTTATGGTTTCTGTTATGCTGTAAAAAACGAATGGCTAGGACATGAATTTCAACAAATTTCCATATGCTAAGGTTCACTTCAGGTCAGACATTTATTCAGAAAATAATTGTGCTTTGCGGTACTAAAAATTAAACCTACCACTAGCAAACCTAGTACTAAGGAATATGAAGATGTTAGAATAGTGCTAACTAAAAACAAATCAAGAAGACTGGTTCTCTGAAACAAATACAGTAACCCACTGAGAAATCGTAAGATACAAACCTGTGACATCTAGGTTACACCTGCGCTCAGCAGCTGGCACATATCCTTCTAAGGTATTTTATGAAATTTCAAATTTGTGCACAGCAGTTTGCAAGCAGGTCCCTGCTGATGGTGCAAGAACCACCTAAAGTTGCTTATCCTTATTATAAATGGAGACTTGTTCTACACAGGTAGATCTCTGCAACAGGGGTCTCAGCTGATCAGCCATTATGAGTAAGTGGGTTATTTGTAGTGTGGGAGATAGCCAGAGCAACTTAATAATACACCATCTTGGTTAGTCACAACACAGTTCCTTACAGATCTGTGCTCAACCCTTGCTTGACTCTCATTAGACGTTAGCCCAACAGCCACTTTAGGATGCTCCGGCACCAAACATGAAGTCTAGAAAATGTTCTCAAAAGACTGTCTTGCTTCACATCAGCTTGAAGGTAAGGGAAGACTCAGTTACCTTTGTGATAGTGTACTCCCACAGAAGTGTTTGAAGACGAGTGAAAACACTGGTGCACTCGAATGCTTGAAATCTTCTTTGCACACTTCTGTGAGACTACAGTGGCGCTTAGTTACCCATTCTTTCTTCAAAAAATTGTCCTAACAGCATCCAGTGTACTACACTCACAACTCGGGAGCTGGTTCTCCCACACAGCTTTCTTTATCCCCAGTGCATTAGACAGAGCAACTAGTTGAACCTTGGAGGGACCTCCTTTACATGAGAACATGGAAAAGCAACTCACTCCCTAGTCCCCTTCACAAGCAGAGCACACACAGCAGTAGTTTGTCTCTTCTTCTTCTCTCCTGATTTCACCCACCTTGTATTGAGGTGTCATGTTTATCTGGGGTGTTGTTAGCCAGCGATTGTCCACTTTTCTAGGCATGATCAGAGAACTTTACCATTACTAGACAGCCCACCTTTACAGCACGTTTTGGCTCACTTTACAGCAAACTGTCTTAGGAGCACCTTTTCATGTCTTACCAACATGCTGATTGAACAAGAGGGATGGGAAACCAGCAGACCTGGTGTATTACTGCCAAGTAGCCAGGTAGCACAAAGTATGATTTTTTTAAAGTTATCCACTGTAGCCATCAAAAACCTACCTTCATCACAGGACTAGATTTTTTATAAATAGTACAGAATAATTGTTAAGCTTATTTCTGACATTTTCCGGGCTAAAATTCTTTAAAAAACAACCTCTTAATGACAACTAAACCTTTCAATTGGAAAATGCAAACATTCTTCAACACTGAAATTGGCGTTATGTAATTGTTTCACTGCACCTACATTTAGCATGTCCCACCTTTTACACATTAGATACCCAACCCTGTGGGATGCGCTTAGGAGCAACTCGTCTAATTAATAAAATAAGATTTTTTGATATGTCAGAACTCTTTTTTTTCTGACATATATTACTGCAGTGTTTAAAGCTACTGCCAGCCAGGCAATAATAGTGAACATTCATACACGCTTTCTCAGTAATATGTGGGTCATTCATATTCACTGCAGTCCACAGGTGTCATTTGACTTCCATACCATTGTTGTATTTCCTCAACCAACTTACCATCACCTTACTTGAAACTTAAACAAACCAATTGGGATAGTGAATTCTAATTGAAATGGCTGTTACTTGTTTTGGTTCCTCTAATTTTGTATTTCCACATTGTTTTCTAGTGCTGATTGTTTGCAAGGGTGCTAATCCAAGCCATTATTGCCATCTACGAATACTACAAAGTATTATGAAAAAGATAGTGTTCATTTGGATTCAATAATAAAACACGTAGGGGCAGTGTGGGCTTTAGAAAGGTTGTTTGAGAAGCAAGGGATGCAGGCTGGAGACAGAATAGTAGTTAAAGGTGTGGGCAGAGGATCGATTATTTCTGAGATCTTCAAACAAAGACAAAATAAATCAATAAACCAGAGTTGTTGGTCTGCTACCCATAAATTCATCTCTATATCTGAAACATATTAGCAGAATTTTGGAGTTTTCAATCAAAGTCAATAACAGAACCTTGTACTGAGCTAAATGAGTTCTGGAAATTGTAAACATACTCTGGGAACTCGTAGATTGAAGCGGGCAGACAGGGCTAGGAGCCAGTGACAGCCTATGTTCTGCTATCACATGTATTTATCTAGTAAACCTGTTCAGGCACACTTTGCTGCTCGCAGATTCGATTTCCAAATGCCTGTAGCAATGTTACCTTTTCAGCGTGGTCCCCCGTAGTTGTTTGCCCTTTTATGTGCTGGAGTTTGCAGGATGACACACTGAGACATCTCAGAATGCATGTGCTCTGCCTCTGAAATATGAGGGGAAGGACAGCCAGCACTTAGTGTGTAACAAAATAAGTACCAAAGCCCTCGCCAGGAGGTCACTGCAGCTTGTGCCACTCACTGCCAGTACTGCCGATGACAGTACCAACACAAATAGTAACCATCAAACCCTCTGTGTGACAACTGAGACTACTCCAGGCCCCCAGAGCTATACGAATGGGTTAGGCAGCATGAATGTATATTGAATAAATAAACAACTGTAGTTGTCCTCATCTCTAGATCAGACATACAGCACCAACATGTGGTAGACTGTCATACGTCCCAATGTTCGCAATGATGTGCGGTTGCCCAGCCCCAGAAAGCACCGGCTCAAATTAAGCCCTGGGGACGGCGATGTTCTTGTGATAACTGACTACTAATATATTTTGCACAAATGCCGCAGCCTACTTAGAAAATATTTACCTCTAAAATTCGGTTTGTGAGAGTGGCAAAGTGGTTGGGGTACCTGGTAAACACTGATTCCCAGGGGTGGTGTATTTACTGGATGGTACCATTCTCTCTGTTCTGCATGTTGTGCGTTTTCCCCAAGAACATTTCACCAGGTCTGACCTGCTATAATCTGACAGGGGAAATTTGCAGGGGGTGTGTTAGTTACTGCTTAATATTGAATTACGGTCTCAAATGTTAAGCCCAACTTGGGGCCATATTTATACTTTTTGACGCTAAACTGCGCTAACGCAGTTTAGCGTCAAAAAAATTAGCGCCGTCTAACGCCATTCTGAAGCACCATGCGGGCGCCGTATTTATAGAATGGCGTTAGCCGGTGTTAGCCGACCGGCGCTGCCTGGTGTGCGTGGAAAAAAACCACGTACACCAGGCAGCGCCGGCGTTGGGGAAAATGGCGTATGGGCGTCTCAAAATGGGGCAAGTCAGGTTGAGTCATAAAAATCGCCTTAACCTGATTTGCGCCATTTTTTTACGACGCCCATCCCCCATTAACATGACTCCTGTCTTAGCAAAGACAGGAGTCATGCCCCCTTGCCCAATGGTCATGCCCAGGGGACTTCTGTCCCCTGGGCATGGTCATTGGGCATAGTGGCATGTAGGGGGGCACAAATCAGGCCCCCCTATGCCACACAAAAAAAAAATAATAAATACTTACCACAACTTACCTTTTCTTCCCTGGGATGGGTCCCTCCATCCTTGGGTGTCCTCCTGGGGTGGGCAAGGGTGGCAGGGGGTGTCCCTGGGGGCAGGGGAGGGCACCTCTGGGCTCATTCTGAGCCCACAGGTCCCTTAACGCCTGCCCTGACCCAGGCGTTAAATTCAGGCGCAAATGCGGGGTTTTTTGCCCCGCCCACTCCCGGGCGTGATTTTTGCCCGGGAGTATAAATACCACGCACATGCCTGGGAGTCATTTTTTAAGACGGGAACGCCTACCTTGCATCTCATTAACGCAAGGAAGGTGTTCACGCCAAAAAATGATGCTAACTCCATGAACTTTGGCGCTAGACGCGTCTAACGCCAAAGTATAAATATGGCGTTAGTTTTGCGTCGAATTTGCGTCGAAAAAAACGACGCAATTTCGGCGCAAACGGAGTATAAATATGCCCCTTGGAATCATAGTTGCAGAATAAGTAGCCTCCTGTTGGTGTAAACAATATTCTGATAGGTTCTGATAGGTTACACCAAATTCAGTTTAAATGTTCAGATGCATGATAACAACCCATTTTGAGTCTGAAACATGAATTACGAGGACAGTAACATAACTTTTAACAATATACCTTTCTCCTTAAAATATCGTGCATTTATCTGTACAGATGCACGTAGCCTAATGGCACGAGCCATTCCTTCAGCTAGTCCTGGTTTTTTCAGCCAACAGCACTTACTAGGATGGAACATTAAAGCCCAGGCCTAAAATGGTAAAGAGTGAAACCATATGTTTTAGCAAGCAATGTTCTTTCCTAGGAATACTAAACTGCGTCACAGGAACACATATTATGCCTGGAAATTGCAACTTTGTATTTAATTATTTCAGAGTTTCTAAGTAGCCACTAAATTTGCCATGAATTGATCACACAGCCCTGTGTTTTTTCTGTATTTTGGCACTTGTGTGTAGCAGCATTACTAGCCATCCATCCACTCGCAACAATGTATATTGTAAATGTCGCGCCTGACACAAGAAGAGGAGTGCTGTGATTTAACCATATATGCAGTTACATCCAACTACAGTAACACAGGAGAGTGGCTCTCGCTCTCCCAGGTGACCAAGAATAAGCAGCCCTGAGCCCTTGACACCTCTACACTCAGTATTGGACTATATAATGCTCAACGGTACAACCGGCTTCTGCGCCAAACAATCAGCTCCACCAATCTGCAGCCCACCCCAGAACAGTTTAGGAGTAAAACATACTATTCATTTTTGGTTTCGAGATCAAAAACTGCTGTAACTAACATATGTGCAAAACATATTATATAAGCAGATATGGTCCTCAGAGCCTGGTGCATATAGGAGTATTTTTTATCAGCTGCTTAATGCTAATGAAGGTACCTGTTGTTGCATCATAGGAAACTACCTTACAGCATTCTTTACGGATTAGCCCCAGGAAAATAGCAGGTGGTTTAAAATAAAAAAACACTATTTTTTTTGCTGTTTGAGGATTTCAGTTTAGGAAGTCCTCTTGTGACTGTGGGATCTACTGTTCCTCTATTTCTGCTCACTGGCCACCATTTGTATGCCATTGAAACTGTTCAAGAGGATATAGACTTTAATTGCAACATTTTGACTATTTGACTGGAACAGTTGTTCACTGAACCAGCGCTCTCGAGTTTTCTGATTTCATTATATTAGTAGCCTGGAGGGTCCAGGAATTTTTCTAAATCTTCTGGGATTTATGGTTCGGTTTATGCCATTATAAAGTCAACAGTACAAGTACACATTTAAAACAACACTCTAGAATGGAGTAGCTACTCAACTGCAATCGGAAATGTTGAGCCCTCTGTAAAATCATATCATTGATTTTCTTCTCTGGGTCACTTTCATGGTCATTTCCAGCAACTCACTTTCCAGAATCACTTATTCACTTCTTGCAAGTTAAAGCACGAAAAGCTGTTTTGGAAATGCTGGAGCTGAACAGTAGCATCTAAGAAAATCCTTTACCAAGACACCCTCCTTAAAAGCGAAAGAGGCATCTGTGCTTCTTCAAATAAACATTCTCAAAACACTTAGCCCTCATAAGACCTACACTGACCAAACCAATGCCCTGCTCAGATAAACAACGAAAAACCAACACTTCTTATAGGAAAAGTAAACGGATCTACACTTCAAACGCATGAAATAAAAAAATATGTAATTACCATATTGTAGTGAACTCTTAATAAGTGAAAGGCTACAAAAGGGAAAAAAGTTAGTCTTCCTTAATTTACAATCCCGGTGTTCTTTTAAAAAAAGCGTGTTGTTGGGCATAGCCATGTATGGAACACATACATTACTAAATTGAAGAAGGCTTTGCTGTCAGTGTTGAGGGTGTTTTCGTTCTCAGGGTTTCAAGTAACAATATAGACAACAGAAGCACCCCTCAAGGAGAAATATCCTCTTTGTTAACAACTGCCTTTCTAAAACTAAGTTTATATATTAGGTGTCCCAAAGCGCAAACTAACATCGCTATTTGTAATTCAGTGTACTCCAAATGAACACCCATAAGTCTGCATTGGATGTTTCAGACGTAGAAGTACAAAGCTTGGGGATTGTTATGTTCCCTGCAGCAGCTCTGGCATAGCAGGTATTCATAACAATAGAAGAGCAGCAGAATCCACGGCAAGGCTTTATTACAGCCCAACGCATGCTTAGTAGTGAAGCAGGAAAACACTGCAGCTCCTACGCTGCATTGTTGTGTTTTTGCTTGATTTGAGGCTTGTGCTTTCAAAGGAATAAATCACAAAAAGCACTGTGCAAATCAGCCTTTGTATCTGCAGTCTGTAGGTCATTGGGCGGACATACAGCAGGAGCTTCATGCTTCTCGGTGGGTGGTACCCTCATGGCAGGGTGGCCTAGTGCTTGACATACATCAGAAGCTTGCATGCTTCCCGAGGGGGCTCCCCTCATGGCATGATTGCCTTATGTTAACAGATAGCTTGAGGTGGAAGAAATATTTGAGATTGGCTGAAGAGCAATACAGACAGCAGAGCTTTCAAGTTTTTACAAGACATATGTGATTATCTCATACAGGCCAAGTTTTTCTCCTTTGAATTCTGGTACTTGCAGTTCTTTTTTTCCTATTATAAATTCAGCTCTACAAAAGAACACAAGGAAATGTCCTGTATTGGATGAGCCACTCATGCATAGGCCTGAGAAACAGGAGTGCCATGAGGTGTGGTTACCAAATGACCCCTGGTTACTAGGACACCCTGTGTCCACACCTGATCTTTCAGTGAACTAGTTTGTTTTTTGTAGTTTGTTATAGCGCAAACTCAACCCGAAGGAATTGGAATGCTTTATATAAGCACCAATTATATTACACATGAAAGCATTCATTTTTAGGTCTTGGCTAGACAGCTCATGCGCTGCCCCTTTGTGATGTTTTGTTTACATTCAGTGGTCTTCCAGCCTGCTGATACCTCATAATTGGTTAGCAGCACCCTTGTTCTCATTTCCTTTGCCCCTGTTTTTATGGCATGCGTGTGTCATGTCTTCTTCATGTGTATGGCCCTCCCCAGGAGCAGGGACCAACTACTTGTGTCCACCAGCTGCTCCCTTGCTTGGAGCTACTTTTCTCTTTATGTCTAAGCCCTCAATATGAGCATTTCTGTTTCAGGCTATCTCCTGCCACCCCCATCCATGTTGCTTCTTATAACCTTTCACCCCCCCCCTGTCTATGTTGCATTATTTTACTCCCACCCATTTCTTTTCCCCCACCATCCCTGTTTTATCTTCATTCATGTTCAGCTTCTTCTTCTGTTAATGAATGAGGGACTCTACTGCTGAAAGATTCGCGTTTGTTTAGCATGTTTCCCTCCTTGTTATGTTTGCCCTGGATTCTTTTACTCATGCTAGTGAGGTGCTATGGAGTACTTTTAATACTCATCCTTATGCAAACATGTTCATTCTCCGGTATTGAGGACCCCCGGCCACAAGAACGAGTTCCAATGGTAAAATAGCAAGTCTGAAGTAAACTGCTTTGGAACAGCCCCTTCCCTCACTGCTCCTCTGCTGCTGCCAGCTGGGGGGCGTGCTCACTTAGACATGAAGGTGACATTCAGAAAGATATTACTATATATTTACAGTGCTTCTATGGAAGTTGAATTCACGTTGACTTTCACACTTTTGAGGATTTTTCATTTCTGGTTAGCATCAGCGATCCCTGACCCCAGATAATGAATTGCTGTCACAAACTGGAAATCATTGTTTTTTGTTAAAATGCTATATTTAATACGGGACACCAAGATCTTTTCATGTGCATGAAAAAGTATAATTGCGCTAGCACAGTCATACTGGCTGAGTCATGTTCTCGTATTCGTCTCCTACAAGATGGCCAATTTAGCAAAAAAAAGTGAAAGTTGTAACAGGGACAGCTTTAGCTAGAAGCCCACACTTAGTAGTGTCACATGACTAGGCAGTTTTTTGCATTTAAATATAGCGCAAACTCAACCCAAAGGTATTGGAGGTCTTTACATGCGCATCAGTTACATTACACAAGGACAAAAATGAGTGACTGTGTTACAATCTGTCCATCTTCCACATCCCTGTTCATGATGCTTCTTTTGCCTCCCAACCAACCACCATCCATGTTGCTTCTTTTTCCTCCCGCCCACTGCCTCCATCTGTTTCTCCTCCACCCACCCAATCACCTGTTTCATCTTCACCCCACCCACCCTTGTTTGTGTTTGGCTTGTACTTCTGTTAATGGATTAGGGGATAGACCTGTGAAAAGAACTGCAATTGTTTTGCTTTATTTTCCCTACTTGTTAGCTTTCTGCAGGATCATCATGACTGCATTGACTCCACAAAAGAAATCCCCCACTTTTAATCTTATTTTTAGTAACAAATAAGGCCAACTACAGTAACAGCAGACACGTAGGGACTTTAAGTGGACATGGATGAATATTTTTCATACAGCCCCTTCATTTGTGAGTTGCTTTTTAGCAAGCTTATGCAATTATGAACCGAAAAACAAAATTAAAAATCAAAATAGATAATTACTGTTGTGTGCTGTTTTCAGAGTGTTTGTTTTATAAAACTGAAGCATATTATAATCATGTCCTTACCGTGCCAATAATGAAAGCTGGTGTGGACATATATACTTTAATTTTCTTTAATTTATGACAACACAAAATGAGGACTGATTGTAATTTTGTGGTGTAAGGGACCCCTCCCTCCAAGGATTTCACTTTTAAAACAAAAAACAAGGCTTATGGGTTAGGATTAGTTTTGATAGCACATGGATGGTTTTTACTCAGCAGTATTTGTTTTGATGATTACTGTTTGAAAAAACATAATAACCAAAATCAAAACCTGTTTCACCCTGACTGGCCAGGAAATCAGTCTTTATAAAAATACCGCGTAATGCAAAAACACATTATGCACCACTTGTCCTAATGGTCGAGCAGTCATTTCGATGGCATTGGCTTCACAAATAAATAGCATGGTTAAAAACATCCAGGCAACAAGGATCTTCAAAGCCAATGGGTCTTGCCTATACGAAAGCTATTGACTTTGCCAATGTATTTTAGTCTTGCTATACAACAGCATGATTGTGCAGCATGGCTAGCATTAAAGTTAGTAAAAAACCACTATGACGTCATAGCACTTTTTTCTAACTTTATCTGTAGCCATGCTGCACAGCCATGCTTCTGTACAATGTAGATAAAATACTTTAGCAAATTTGATAGCTCTTGCGTAGGTGAGACCTACTGGCTCTGCAAATGTTGGTTGTGTTTTTGAGGCAATGGGAGATCAAGTGATTTGTGCAGAATACAGGATGCTGAGCGGACACCAAGACTTGAACCTGATTTCCAGATCCACAATCAGCAGCTCTAGATGTTATGCCACAACCTCTCTTCAGCTACAGCATTGCTCCGGTTTTTAGCCACAAATTTCCACCTTTTGATATCCTTACCTGAAAAATAGTGACTTGCAAAAGGAAATCAGGTGCCCTAAAGAAGCCGTTTCACTTAGAAAAGTTTAAGACCATTGCTATCTGAAGCATCTCCCTAAACTCAGCCTATGAAACTGCAGTTGACTCTAGGAACGGATTGTGAGAGCTTTGGGCAAGCACACATTGAACCATAGGACCACTTCATGGTCTCACCAATGCCCTTCACATCATGACAATTTTATTTTTTCTTGCAGCTTGCCCTCCCTCTGAAGGATAGGGCTTGCCAACAAAACAAAAAGGCACCTGTCCCTGCATTTGAAGCCCTTCTAGTGCGAGTTACAAATAGAATACTACTTCTTTAATGTTAATAGTGCATGATTTTACAAATCCTACACAATGGTCAATTTGTCTCTGTGACAAATTAGTGCATTTGTTGCAGTGAAGAAATGTCCGTAGGTTGCACATCAGTCGCATTGCAAAAAGAGATACTGCTTTGGTACCGGACAATGACACATCGTTGACTTAATTTCCACCCCTAACATAGAGGTTAAAATGTAATTCTTTGCATTGACACCTACATGTCTTTAATGGAGAATATGCTCCTATTGTGACATAAGTGGCAGGAGTCTGCTAAATGCCTTCGGTCACTGCACCACTGGGTTCATTGGAATCAATGCATTATAGCGGCAGACACACACCCCGGTTTGCTATTCATGGGTGGCTGAGTTGAAATTGCAAGTGCAACTATACTCACTGCCCTCCCTTATGTCTGTCTGTTTGCCTAAAACATTAGTTAGGAGCCAATGGCTCAGAAACCATGGTACACACTTGCTTGTCCATTTTGCCATTCGCAAATGCAAACCTGACATTTTTTAATTGAGCACTACGAAGTGAATTGTGATTTTTGTTAACATTATTGTGTGTGAAAACATATTTTATTGTGCTACATTTCACCCAGTATATGTCTGAAGAGAAATGATTGTGTGCAGCATATTCGTAAAAAGAAGTGTCAAATGATATTACACTACCATGTATGTAAACCCTGTTTGCAGCGGTTTTTTGGTTCTGATTTGTTTTTGTATACTGTATTATGTTCTCTGAGAGCTTTGATAGGCCATGGTAGGCTTAGGGACCTTTATGTTTCATGACGTACATAGCACATTCTAGCAAACGTAGCCTCGTTTTCAAAGGAAGCAGGGGTTTGTGAAAAGAACAGAGTCAATATTTGTGGATAGGAATGCTATCTTCCGTTCAAGGCCATTCAAGGCCGTGCTCGTTCTGGACACCTACCTTAGATACGTTTCTGAAACGAATTCATTGTTGTCACATGACCTTCTTTAATTGACTTGTATTAGACAAAAAATGTATATATCCATGGTCAAAATTTGCACCTTCAGCAAATTTCTTAAATTAACTATTTCCCAGTGTTAGCAGCCCCAGCCAGTGCAAAAGACAATTTTCTTTGATGTTTTGCTCTGCTGTTTGCTATTTTGCATTAAACTCTGTTTAGACTTTGGCGTCTCTACTTGTGTTTCATTTTTAACAATAGTATTCAAAGAAGTAAAATGTTCATTCTGCTCAGACTATGGGTGTCCTTTTGGATGCATCAAGCAGTTTTGGCATTTTTTTTCAAATTCATACAAATTCTCACCTGCATGGATTTAATAAGAGCACAGATAGCAAATGTGATATTTTACATCTGCTTGAATAAGTGTTCTCTGTGTGATATTTTCACAGTAAACTCTCAGTATATGACCATATGAAAAGAGGCTACATTGTAGTTCGGGGCAGAAAGGTGTTGAAGACCAGTTATTTGGAAACATGATTCTTTTGATGTTGTTTTAATTTTTCTTGCTGCGTTTAATAACATTTTATATGATATGACAACTTGAAATCTAGGGGTAGGAAAATTATGTTTCCATTTTTAAGTACAACATTGTAACAAAGATCATTACAATTATTTATTACATTCCCCCTGGTCCCCCCCCCCATCTTTATATGCTGCATGACTGGACACTAACATTGTTTATCAACACCTCTGGGAATACTCTAAGGTAACTAATGTGTGGTTTTTCGACAAATGTGCATTGCACACCCTTATGGATATTTCTGGGTGGATTCATTATAACAGATCCTCAAGATGTCCCTTGAAAATGTATGGCCGCATTTTCTGAGCCTGTAAGTCCTGATTCATACTCCAGGCCTGTGGGCTAGGGCTGGGCCGGGCTATTAATCAAGTGCTGTGCTTGATGTTCTGATATGCTCTGGCTCTTATAATGACACACATGGATAGTGTCTGGGACCTGTTGAGGTCAACATGCTCCCACCTCTGTAATAATACCACCTAGGGGACCAACAGTGACATGCATGTTCCTTTAAAGTTCCTTGTCTGCCAATGATTTGACATCAATTTCTACCTCTAACTCTGAAGAATAATATACTAAAGTACTCCACAGCTCTGCAAATGTTGAAAAGTGGTGTCCAGGGGTTTGCAATGCTAATCATGGACATTAACATCCTCTCAGTGTATGTCCCTTTAATGCACCACCAATGCACTCTTCCACAAGGCAATAGTTTTGCACCATATGTCCATTTGTGAATAAGGCAAATGGCAGGATATGTAACTGCAAGACGCCTGGTCCCGCCCCCTCCGGCACATTTTCTGCTGAGTGCATTTATAGGTATAAAAGACAAACAGCATACCCATGCGTGACATGGCATGTACACAGACTAGATTAAGGACCTGCTCATATTCAAAATGCTTTTTTGATGATCTGGTATAGCGTAGATGGGTGCAATCGTTTTGAGAATTTCGCCCATTGCATACAAGATGCATGCATACATTGCACATGTCAAATACCTATATGTCCTGCATTGCACTGTACCTTTGTGAACCTCAAGCATTTATGCAGCCATACACTGCAACATTTTCCATCCGCGCGCGTGACTTGGCCTCTGGAAAGCATTTGTGACTTAGCCTCTTAGTCTTGCTGGTCTAGGTGAACGCAGAATGGGTTAAAGGTGGAGAGGGATGAAAGTGGCGCATATTCCATATGGACTGTTACTCCCTTTGTCTCTCATCCATACCACGTCAGGCTAGCATGCTGCTGGGAATTCCATGCACTAAACGTCATTCGCTGCTGCTACAAGGGTCGATGTGTTAACGATGCTGTAGTGATAGCTGCTCCTATGGAACACTCGTCAGCACTCAAAGCCAATTAGAACGATGAAGGAGTAGAAGAAATGTCAGGATTATGAGATCAGGTGAGTACTGTGGCACAGTCAAACCCCGAAGACAGGCCTGCAGGGAACCTCTGGGTGATAAGGGTAGAGGTGGGTGAGCCAATAAATTAACATGGAGAGCTGAGCCAGAGCTAAGCCAAGTGTTGGCTCTGAGGCGCAGTGCATGAGCCGAGTCTTGAAAATATGTGGCATGTAAATTATGCAACAAACACGTTAAAATAGGATGAGTCCTTATTTTTTTTTCAAAAGTGCATTGACAAGTAATTATTATAGGTAAGAGTTTCTAAACATGAACTGAGAAATGTCCCTGTCCCTGCTGTGATGACAATGCAATCAGCAAGCTATGAGACATGTCAGTTGTCAGGTGTACCCTTTATGTGACTTAGATTCTAATTAAAGGGTTGAATCACACTAAAGGGTATGAAAACAAACATGATAGGTTTTTGTGCAGCACATGTGCTAACCAACAAAAAGGATACTTGGTGAAATAAAGTATTGCCTGGAATTCCACTATTAGATAAAACAGGGAAGCTGGGCTTGATCCTACATTTTCCAGTTGGGTACAGTAGATGAGTATCTCAGGCCCACATCAAAGGTTAATGCTTTGTCCTTAATTCTTGAGGGATAGGATTACAGAGCGGGTGGCAGACTAAATCTTCGTTTAATTGTAAACAGATTTATATTCAGCCTTCACAACACTTACAGACTACATTATATTTTTTTACGGCACACAAGATATGGAGCCAGAGCTGGGGTTTAAACCCCGTTCCCCGTGTTAAACAGTGGTCAGTTGAAGCCACTAAGCCACATGTCTTCTGTGCAAATTTGCCTCGTTTTCTGGCTTCGGGTTGCAAGAGGAGCTGAGCCAGAGCCGGGCTCGCACCTGACGCGAGATTCCCTGGCTCGTCCACCTCTAGCTAGAAAGGACAAAGGACATAACGAGGCCACGGCTCTTGTAATCGTGCCCTAAAGACCAGAGCAGGAGGAGATGGGACAAGGGAGTGGGGGCTATAGAAGAGCAGCTGTGCCGGTGAGCAGTCGGGGGAGAGCGTGATACCTAACACGCAAGGTGAAAGAAAAAGAAGGGAGATCCTGGCACGTCGTGCATCTAGCTGTCCTGTGTACAATTCACGAGGTCCATCGAGTTTGACGCGGGGATTTCACCTAACAAACACTCCCCTTTATTTGCTCGCCCTAAGGCTATTTGCAGAGCCCAAGTTCACAAACTTACTTCATGTTTGCTTTGGATAGGAGCCAATGCGTACGACTGTAAGCTTCCGCCGTATTTGCTCAAGATAAAATTAATTCCTCATTCCTGCACGGAGATGGTCACTGGCACGAAAAAAAACAACGATTTCTAGTTACTACTTTGCTTTTACTGCTTGCGTAATGGAGAAATAAAAGAAAGCAGACGGACAAAGAGAGGTTTCACACCTGCTAGTAGCACTGCGGGGTGCTCTCCCCACAAACAAAATAAAAAATGTCATTTTTGTTGTTAGCAATCATGATCGTCTTTATAACAGTCCTGTCAGATTATATTCTTTGTAAATCTCCTTTCATTTTTTACAAGCGCTCATTTTCCCTGATCAATCTTTACTAGTTCTCTGGAGCAGAGGGACATGAAAAGCCTGACACGTTTTATGATAATGGCTTCCTAACACCTCGTACCGACGCTACATAACTGACTGCATATTTGCGCGCCAGCTGATACCATAATGGCGATCACAAAAGCAGCAATCAGTGCATGGCAGTGTCTTATTTACGACGTGAAAGTGTGTTTTAGGTGTGTAAATATCTCCGTTGAATACTCAACTGCATGCCTTCGATGAGAACATTTATATCAGTTGAAACCCTTCTTATATTTTGCACAAGCTCATTTAAAAAATGTTGACCACACATTTCAATATTTTCTGATCTCTCTGGTTTAATGGAGATTTTCTTAGCTTTAGTGAAAGAAAGTCTTGATTTTATTAAACACACGGAGGCGAGTATTATGCTATCTTCTCTTGCTTTAATTTAAACAGCAGCCAAGATAAACTACAAATCCCAGCAGACCCAGCTGGGAACTACAGAAATATGTCATACAATGTGTAACCAATCAGATTCTCAGGAGAGCATAAACATATTGGCTGAGAACAACAAGTCCTCTTTTCTTGCAGAGCAGTTAAGCCACTCTGAATAAAGGTACAATCAGGAGTAAAATAGCACATGCCAATAACAATGAAAATAAAGCTTCAAAACGATATACAATGTGAACAGTCTTTTGATCAAGATCCGGGATGAAAAGGTCTTGAAGTAGAGTCCTTTCCTGAACCCATGAGGATGTGGTCATCGGAGTATCCTGGTAGGGTGAAGAAGAAACCTTAGGATGTCTGGTTGGTAGCGGTAGCTGTACCTGATGGAAATAAAGGGAGGGTTAATCGAAGAACAAAAGAGGTGGGATAATACTCGCCTCCGAGTGTTTAATAAAATCAAGACTTTCTTTCACTAAAGATAAGAAAATCTCCATTTTATTACAAGCACGGAGGCTCTTATTATGCTAGTTCAAAGCATAGAAATTACTGAATTAGCTACATGAGAAACAGGCTTGCAATAAAAGGTTCTAAAAGTTGAGACATTTGACCAATCAGCGGATTTGAGAATGTCCCCTAAACTCAATCCTGCCCAAAATGCCTTGGAAGCCATAGCTCCTCTGGTGGAATGGGCCACAAAAAGGGACATATTGATGCCGGCCAGATCCATAATCCATTTAACCCAACGGGCTAGAGTGGTGGAAGTGACGGGATTATGAGGGGATCTAAAAGAGACGAGGAGTTGAGTTTCAGAAGACCTTCTCAAATCTTTAGTTCTTGAAATATATTCTTTCAAACAAGTTCCTACACATATGTTAGCATGATCAGGGAAATAAGGATAAAAAACAGACATTAAATTAGTTTTTGTTCTTCTCCGAACCTGAAAGAAAACACCTTGAAGAGTATACTGTACAGAAGTCACATCTAATGCTCTAACATCGGAAACTCGTTTGAGGGAAACTAGACAGAGGAGAATGGTTAGTTTAGCAGAAAGGAATTTTAGGGATAAAAGGGAGTTAGATGGTTGAGAAAGGAGAAACTGTAAGATTGCATTAACATCCCACTTTGAATTGTACTTAGGTAAAGGGGGTTTGGTAAAACGAATTCCTTTTAACAGACGACAAATCAGAGGATGTTCGCCAACGGGTTTGTTATTTATTCTATCATGTTCCGCGGAAATTGCGGACCTGTACATGTTGACTGTTCTGTAGGCTTTGCCCTGGGCTGCCAAGGATGCTAGGAAATTAACAATTAGGATTACATCTGCTGAAAAGGGATTGGCACCCCTGAGCAGACACCAATAATGCCAGACTGACCAGGCTGACTTATAAGCTTTGGTTGTTCCGGGAGCCCAGGCTTGATGCATGAAACTTGCAGCTTCCTGCGAAATTCCTGGGGTTCTCCAGGCAGACCCGAAACCATCCATGAGACTAACTGAAGAGATTGGTTGAGTATCAAGTCGTGAGGTTGTCCTTGAGGATTCAACAAAAGGGAAGGAAAGAGTGGAAGAAGAAGAGAGAGGTCTATGAGTAACTCGAGAGCTAAAGGGAACCAAGGCTGACCCTGCCAGAGGGGGGTAATCAAAAGCACTTTGGTGGATTGACGACGGACCTGCGCCAAGACTCTGGAAATCATTATGAAGGGAGGAAAAGCGTAGTTGATTTGGTTGGACCAGTCTTGTTGAAATGCGTTGGTGGCCAAAGCCAGAGGGTCTGGCCGCCAACTGTAAAAGTGAGGGATTTGAGAGTTTAAACGAGAAGCAAAAAGCTCTACAGAGAAGGGACCGAATTTGGAAGAAAGATTGTTGAATATAGAAGGGTGAAGACGCCAATCGCTGGAATCTTGAAGATATCTGGAACACCAATCTGCGATTGTGTTCATATTTCCCGGAAGGTACTCTGCTCGTAGGGAAATCTGATTTTGAAGGCAGAATTCCCATATACTCTTTGCTAGCTCGGCGAGGGGTTTTGACCGAGTACCTCCGAGGTGATTTATATATCGTACTGCTGAAAGGTTGTCCATCCGGAGGAGAATAGAACAACTTACCCTGTCTTTGGCGAAGGTTTGGATCGCAAAGGAACCTGCAAGAATCTCTAAACAGTTTATGTGCAGAGACGACTCCTCTCTTGACCATAAACCTCCAGTCGAGAACTGAGCGCATCTTGCGCCCCAACCAGTCCAACTTGCATCGGACTCTAAGACAATATCTGGAGCTGTAGATAATATTGCCCGGCCATTCCAAGCGTCTAGGTGATCGAGCCACCACTGAAGTTCGATCCGGGATTCGTGATCCAACAAGATTAGATCCTCGTAAGTAAAGCCTTCTCGGAGATGTCGAATTTTTAATCGCTGAAGCGCTCGATAGTGAAGGGGACCTGGAAATATAGCTTGAATCGAAGAGGCTAACAAACCGATTATGCGGGCAAGACTTTTGATCGTAAGCTGTGATTTGTTGAGAACTAAGTGTATTTCCTTTTTTATATGGGAAATCTTTTGGGCCGGGAGATGAAGTGTAGCCTCAGTAGAGTCTATGAGAAGCCCCAAAAATTCCATGTGATGGGACGGAATGAGGTTGGATTTGTCTTTGTTTATCAGAAACCCTAAATTCTGAAGGAGAGAAACAAACATATCTAGTTGTTGTATGAGAAGGGATCTGTCCTGGTGTAGGATTAGAAAATCGTCTAGGTATACGAGAATTCTGACCCCTTGTGCTCTTAAGTGAGTTATCACTGGTTTCAACACCTTGGTGAAACACCAAGGAGCTGAAGAAAGGCCAAACGGAAGGCACGTGAAACGGTAAAACTGACCCTTCCACTGAAATTGTAGAAATTTCCTGAAGGAGTGATGAATGGGGATGGAGAGATAAGCATCTTGTAAGTCTAAACGAACCATCCAGTCGTTTGTTAATAACGAATCTCGAAGATGGAGAATAGTTTCCATCTTGAAGTGATGATAAACAACAAATTTGTTGAAAAACTTGAGGTTTATAACAGGACGATATTTCTTGTTCTTTTTTTGGACCAAGAATAGCGTACTGGTGAAGCCTGAAGGATGAGGGAAACATGGCTCTATTGCGTGTTTGAGAGTTAGGGAATGAATCTCTTGAGAAAGAAGAGTGTCTTGTTGTTTTGAAAAATTTAGGGGTCTTGGAATATGATGTTGAAAAGGAACTGAATAGAGTTCTATATGATAACCTGAGACTGTCTGCAGGACCCATGGATCTGCGGTTAAAGACTGCCAGCTTGTCATAAATAGTGCTGTTCGGCCTCCCACCAACAATGAACCATAAAGAGGAACGCTTACCTGAGTTTTGGGATCCTCTGAATCTGAAGCCACGTCTGAAGGAACGATACCTTTGTGGATAAAACTGTGGCTTGTATTCCTGTTGATAGGAAGTGGAGCCTCTGGTCTGGTTGACCGCACCTCTCTGGGTGTATCGGCCGGCAAAGCGGCTCCTGCCTTTGCCGGCTCTTCCAAAAACACGAGAGTGAAAAATCTTCTGCATGGAAGATTGCGCTTTATCCATTGAGGTAAAAGTTTGTACATATTTGCTGAGTTCTTTAATAAAAGAATCTCCAAAAAGCAATCCATTGGCTTCCGGACCCGTCTCCTTAGCTGCGAGAGTATTGAGTTTGGGATCGATTTTGAGAAGCAGGCTTTTGCGTCTTTCATGCGCCATTGAGGCGTTTGTGTTGCCAAGTAAGCAAATCGCCCGTTGGGCCCAATTTGAAAGGATGACCGGGTCAACTTTCTTGCCTTCCATTCTGGCTTCTTCTGCCAGGTCCAAGATTCTGGTGAGAGGGCCAGAAATGTCGAGCAACCTGTCTTGACAGTTGGTCCAGGCTCTGTCTACACCTTTTTTGGGATCCTTACCAAATTTTGTAAAGAACATTATCATATTAGGGTCGATGACAGGGGTATCGGTGATGTTGTTAGGGAGGGAGGGTCTGGGGCACTCAGACTTAAGTCTATTGCGTACTAACTTATCTAATGGTTGACGTAGATTCTTTAAAACATATTCAGAGACATGGTCACAGGGAGTCCATTCAGTGGAATTAGTATGTCGGATAAGGGTGGGATCAAACATCGGTTGACCCGCAAAATCTAATAAAGTATTTTTTGATTTAGTTTGAGATGACTCTCCCAATTTGTTTAGAGAAGTTTTACGCCTCTTCTCCACAGGCCCTGACCAGATCATTATGTCTGGATCATCCTTATCCGTATCTTTATCCGAGTCGGAATCACCCATATCGTCATCTGAATCCCCCAGATGAGTGATCTGAATGGGAAAAGGAGTACTAGAGGTGGAGGGTTGATTGGGAACATTTTTTGACGGAGAGTCAGCATTAACTTCAGTATTATCTGTCTTTCTTTTCTTGGCCTTGGAAGGCGAGGTATTAGAAAGTAAATGTTTAATAGAGGCTTCAAAAGTTTTGGAAAACCCGGAAATTGAGGAAGAAACCGCTTTTTGGACTGAATCTTGGATGAAGGAATCTAAATCCTCTTTAAACTGCTGAGCGTCGTCGTCTTCCAAATAATTTTCCATAGTGATGGATAAAATGTAATTTTTTGTGAAATATTAGAGGAATTACACTATGGGTGCACCTCAACAAGGGTGAAATAATCAATGAAATAGATAAGTCAGTCCTTAAATAAACGAGAGAAATGGTTAACTGTAAATAAAGCCTGAAAAAACGGCTGTAGAATCAATTTAAATTGAGCCTCAGAAAAGGAACGGTTTAGGAAGGAGAAATAATCTCACCGGAGTTAGTATAAATTGAGAGGGAAGGCGAGCGGTAACGCTAATGAGGCGTGACCGCAACGCTGACAGCTGACTGGAAAAACAGCTGATCGGACGCGCGTTAAAGTAAACACGCTGTCGGAAGCTGTGCCGGCTCACGTTCTGAGAAGAGAACGCTGCCGAGCAGAGCGCGCGCCCCAGGCGTTCAATTTAGAACGTTGGGGACGCGACCGAATAAAACTAAATTAGCGGTAGAAACGAGCCTAAATAAGTAAACCGAACCGAGAAAGGGGCTAAGAGAAAGCGCATATACAAATAAATGCCTAATAAAACCATACCAGAAAGAAAAAACAGTAAATATACAAAGTAAAGAAAATACAACACATGAGTAGAAAGATAGTACTTATCTTGACTGCGAGCAGCAAGAAAAGAGGACTTGTTGCTCTCAGCCAATATGTTTATGCTCTCCTGAGAATCTGATTGGTTACACATTGTATGACATATTTCTGTAGTTCCCAGCTGGGTCTGCTGGGATTTGTAGTTTATCTTGGCTGCTGTTTAAATTAAAGCAAGAGAAGATAGCATAATAAGAGCCTCCGTGCTTGTAATAAAATCTAAAATGATTATACATGACACATTGGTAAGCCAAATACAGAGGTTAATTAATCAAAAACATTCTCAATGAGTGTTATTTTCCCAAAACACTAATCCCTCATTCACCCCTCTCACTCACTTAGCGCACCCTAAAACGGGGTGAACTATTTTTTTCATGGGTATGTCGGGCAAATTATTTTAATTAATTCACATTCACTTATTATTTGCAGCAGAATCGTCCACGTAAGAGCATCTTAGTGCTTAAAAGAGACCCAGTTTGACGCGCAAACATAAGAGTCTGGCACCACTGTTTATTAAAAGAACAGGGACTTAATGGCCGTAGTAGACAAAAGTGGTCTAATATGCCCTACATACACACACCCATCAGAAATGTTTTCCTGCATAGAGGTCCTAAGTATTAGAGTGGCCCACACCCGTGCAGGATAGTTTATCTGGTGAACTTTTAACAAAAGGAAACAACTGTGCTCTCAGAACAAGAGGGTTTGTGCTTTTACCAGTTCAAGGTTGTTGGACCTGACCCTCTCTTCAAGGTCATCCTCATACGCTTTGCCCTCACCCCTCCTGTTTTTCTGAATTCGTTTTTGTTGGCTTTAGGACTCTGTGCATGCTACCACAGCCAACCCATGCTAAAATGCTTGTACTCTCTCTCTAACACTTGTTGCAATTGGCCTACACCTAATTGGAATATTTGATTTACTTGAACATCCCTAGGAAATGGGACTACATCTACCCAGGACCTGTAAATTAAATGATGATACTAGGCCTGTGGCACTCATTCTGCCACCCACTAAAGCAGCACTTGGAAACATGTCTCAGGCCTGCCATTGCAGCCTGTACTGCCATTTCAACCTGAAAAAAATAAAGCATTTGCCAGGCTCAAAACATCCTTGTTAATACTTCTAAGTCACCTTTAAGGTAGACCCTACGCGCTCCTACTGCAGGTTACATGGTATTAAAAAGGAGGACAATGAGAGTTTAAGCTTTACATATCTTGCTATTGAAAAACTCCTTAGGGCATGTTTCACTCCTGTAAGGCTTATATCTCCCATTGACTACCACTGGGTTCCCTTATTATATTTAAAAAGTGCTGCCTTTGGATTGGGAGCAGGTAGAGATATCATGTTTAGATACAAATTAATTGTAATTTTAAATCTTCTTTAATGGTAAAGTCAGATTTTGAGTCACAATTCTTAAAATGCCACTTTTAAACATTTCGCATTTTCTTGTCCCAACCATTTTGGGCCTCTGCCAGTGTCTTGGATCAAATGACTGTAAATGGCTCTGCTGGTGGAGCTTTTTGTATTTCTTCCTGACAGTGACAAAAAAGGGGGCTTGAGTGTGGACAGGATGGGCCATCCTAACAGGATGACTGGGAGGAGCTGCACCTTGCCCCACTTGCACTTTAAAGGAGTTTTCCTCAAGCACACACACACACACACACATACACACACACACAACAATCTGACTCTATGCATGCCAGCCTTTTGTCATCCCTATGTAGTTTGGAGCTTTGACAGGGGAACAGAGAAACCTTCCAGTACCAGATGTGGAGGTAGAACATGGAGTACCCCAACACAAAGGCTGGCACCAGAAATAAATGTTAGACCTCCAGAACCATTCAGCAGAACACTCCTGGACATGTTGGCATTACAGAAGAAGGACTGCTCTACTGCTCAAGGACTACTCTTTTGCTTGAGGACTGGTTTGTGGCCTGAGAAGGAAGGCTGGACCTGCTTACCTTTATCCCAGGCTAACCCGAATGACTCCAAGGATCAATTGGCTGACTTCCTGTTTGAGCTATAGGGAAATAACGAACTCTAGAGGGCTCACTGCAACTTCCTAGCTGACTTGCTGCAAGGTGAACTTCCTGAGCCCCAAGAGGTGTCCCCTTGGTCTGGACCGTTGTCTGGCATAAGTCTGGAGCTCCTCCCAACAAGAAAAGGTGACATTCTGAAGTTAGGGCTGTTTGTGTCAGCGAACGGGCCCTTCTCACGGAGACTCTGCTGCCTGCAGCGACTGCCAACGCACAGCTCTGGTGAAGAGAAGACCTGCTTTTCAAGCTACAGTGACTGGAATCCTGCGGTGATCACCACTGCAAAGCTCCAGCAATGATTGTTCACAATGCCTAACTTGCTACTCATGCTGCAGCAATGACCATCTGCGAGGCTCTCTCTGCTCTCTGTGGTCTTGTTCACCATGAACGGAACTCTTCACACTGTACTTTGAAAAGGTAACACTTTCAGCGGTACTAACCTGGCCCATGTATCTGACCTGCTGCATCGCAGTTAACCTGAACTTGTGATTTTCCCCCACTCTAGAATGACCAGATGACCGCCAGTGGCGCTTTGTGCTTTTAGGCACTGTATTTACTTAAAAATTCAAAATTGCATATCTCTGCTTGTTGTGATTGTGTTTTTGTCGTTCTGGTATCATTTTATTTTTTTATTTTCTCTATTTTTCTAAATTGTTGCAGGGATGTTCTTGTGTTGTGTTTTAACTATATCACTGTTTCTGTGGTGCGTAAATACTTTGCACATTGCCTCTAAGTTAAGCTTGACTGCTAGCAGAGGGTTCAGCACAGGCTAATTTTGTGACTTTTGTGGAACACCCTGGCAATGATTGTGGTTGCTGCTTCAGGGGGCTTTCTCCCCTCAACCAATAACCGAATTTCATATAAAGATCATGCCTTTACATCTCAAAAATGATCCTGTTGTTCTTCAGTTCATGTACTATAATTTTCCATTATGGTTTGAGAACTTCTTGGTGGCCTATCTTGATGATATTGCCACCAATAGTAATCTATGAATTAATGAGAGGGTCGTCTGAGGCACCTCAAACAGGTGTTGGTCAGGATACAGGAGGAGAAACTGACTATTAAGGCAACCTAGGGCCAGTTATGGCAGTTCTCTGTAGTCTATCTTAGGCATCAGGTTGGTAACTGGAAGAAAACTGGAAAACTCACCCACTGGGTGCCAAGACCCAACTGGATTTGTGTAGCCCAAAAAACAAATTAGTAGATTGCATATTAGTCAGAGCCTGGCAGCTAGACTTATTTATAATCAACCTAGGAATTGACATATCACTTCATTTTTGCTGGACCTTCACTGACTCTTGGTGGAACAGAGGACTATATTTAAAGTCTGCTCCATTACTTTCAAGGCTTTCAATAGGTAGGCCCTCAATTTTTTTGAACCAGAATTAACCTAGTCTGTTGCTACACTCTTCCTCATCACATGAAAGTCATCGTTGGGCCGGCAGCATGTGACTCTATCAAGCAGCATCACTACACACACATATCGGTGGGCTGATAACCACGCCCTTCCATCCACAGTAAATACCGGCATCTGGCAGCCATTCAAACACTTTACAGAGTGCAGTCAAGTGGCTAGGTTGCCCACAACACCCCTCCATATCGCAAGTAAATGATCACTGTGACTATCGCTTTAGGTATGTGTTTCTTAAGAAACAAAGAATCTTGCACTTATGTCTTGTTTCCATAAATATAGATATTGTTGCCACTTTGCAAGCTCAAGAAGCCACTCCATGGCCATCAACTTTTAGCAATGGGTAAAATTTCTCCACCTGATAATGAATATGACAGTATCAGTATTTTCTATTTTGCAGTAAACACTTAATTTGCATCCTGGATCACAAGTCTGCATGGTTTCAGCACATTTGAGTTCATTTTATGTGTACATCTATTAATGATGCTCTGTATCTGTTTGTTAGAAATGGGGTCTCTAGTTGGCAGTTGGTTTACACCCAGTCCAAGTAGGAGCCATCACTCTAGTCAAGGTAACGGGGATAACCAGCTCAGATAACCTCTGCTCAACCCTTGGTAGCTTGGCAGGAGCAGTGAGGCTTATCTCAGAAGCAATGTGTAAAGGATTTGCCCATAACACACAGTAATACAGCGAAAACACTACAAAAGGACACCACACCAGTTTTAGAAAAATAGCCTATATTTATCTGTGTAAAACAAGACCAAAACCAGAAAAATCCAAAATACAGTAATAGAGATATGAATTTTGCAAGATTTGCTGAAAAATACAGTTCCTTAAATTCAATAGCTCCATCTGGGGATATCACAGCGTTGTGAACAACAAATCCAACAGTTCTGGTTGACCGTGGGGTCTCAGGCCAGCTACGGTGTTGGGAAGACCAACAAACAGTACTTTGGGAATGTAGGGCACTGTGATCCTCACAATGAGATCCTGAGTGGTGCATCGCTGGCGTTGGCAGGCATCAGCGTCTGTCGGTTCTGGAGGTCGATGCAGGGGTTGTCGGGGCCTTGAAGTCACACGTGTTGCATATTGAACACAGGGCTGATGACGAAGTCAGGAGCGCTGGCGTTGATGGCATTGGGACTGCCGTGTGAAGCAGGACTATGGGAGGTGTCCTGCAGCATTGTTGAGACCAGGGATGTGGTGCAGGATGGAACAGCGCTTCGTGTACCTCAGGAGCAGTGTCCTCAGGCCACAATGCAGGCAGCAGCGCTGGTGTCAGCGTAGGTCGGCGTCATCAGGTATACCAAGGCTGCGGTGTGAGCGAGGCAATATGGAGTGCAGGTTCACAGGTCACAGTGTAAGCAGCAGATCGGTGATGGCGTCAGGTGGCATCATTGGTGAGACCAGGGTTGTGGTGCGAAGCGGGGCACGGCTCCATGCTCTGTCATCAGGTCATGGTAAAGGCAGGAGCGGTGATGATGGTGTTGTGGTGGTTTTTCTTCTGTTGTAGCACATAACACAATTTCCAGTGCTGTAGGCAGATGAACCTGAAGACTTTGATATCCCTGAGTCTTCCATCAGGAGGATAGCTCTACTTCAAGCCCTTGGAGAAACTGCACAATAAGGATACCCAGCAAAGTCCAGTCTTTGTCCTCTTTAAGGCAAAAGCAGTAACTGCAGGCCAACCCAGCAAAGCACACACAGCAAAGGGGCAGTACTCCTCCTACAGTTCGTCAGCTCTTCTCCTTGGCAGAGGTTCCTCTTGATCTAGAAGTGTTCTAAATGTCTGGGGTTTTGGGTCCATTCCTTATACTCATTTCTGCCTTTGAAGTAGGCAAACTTCAAAGAGTCTCTGTTGTTCACAAGATCCTGTCTTGCCCAGGCCTGGCTCTAGAAGCACTCTAGGGGGTTGGAGACTGCATTGTATGAGGTCAGGCAGAGCCCTTCCAGGTGCAGGCGTCAGCTTCTCCCTCCCCACTCTAGCCCAGGACACTCAGCAGGATGTGTAGAACACACTTCAGCTCCCTTTGTGTCACTGTCTAGAGGGAATTCACAAACAGCCCAACTGTCAGTCTGACCCAAACATTAATTCCACAGGCAGGCAAAGGCACAGAATGGTGAAGCAAGAGAATACCAACTTTCTAAAAGTGGTATTTCCAAACAGACAATCTAAAAACCAACTCTAAAAAAAGATGTATTTTTAAATTGTGAGTTCAGAGATCCCAAACTCCAAATCTCTATCTGCTCCCAATGGGAAATTACACTCAAGAGGAATTTAAATGCAATCCCCATGTTAACCTGTGGGGGAGATAGACCTTGCAATAGTGAAGCCCATATTTGGCAGTAGTTCAAGACATGCAAAACACACCAGCACATATAAAATTCACCAGTACATGTCCCACCTTTTAAATACACTGAACCCTGCCTATGGGGCTACCAAGGGCCTACCTCAGGTGTGACTTACATGTATAAAAGGGAAGGTTTAGGCCTGGGAAATGGGTGCACTTGCCAGGTCGAATTGGGAGTTTAAAACTGCACACACACAGACACTGCAGTGGCAGGTCTGAGACATGTTCACAGGGCTACTCAGATGGGTGGCACAATCAGTGCTACAGGCCCACTAGCAGCATTTGATTTATAGGACTTGGGCACATATAGTGCACTTTACTAGGGACTTACTAGTAAATCAAATGAGCCAGTCATGGATAAACCAATTCACCAATACAATTTACATGGAGAGCACTTGCACTTTAGCACTGATCAGCAGTGGTAATGTGCACAGAGGCAATAAAACAGCAAAGTCCAGCATATCATAAAAAACTGGAGGTCAGAAGGCAAAAAGACAGGGGAAACAGGCCAAAATATGCCAGTTATAGCGCTATTTGTGTTTGTTCAACTTTCTCCCAACAGGTCAGGCAGATTCCGGATCTCTAGTGTGAGACCCTATATATTTACATTCATGTTTTGAGAATGACCACTATAATTGTGAGGATACAATACAGGAATATTTGACTACACACACAAGACCAATTATCAAGGTAGATTAGGGCACTCACACAAGCTCCCATTTAATTGCAATTGACTCACAGGAGCAAATAAGGCATGACACATATTAATCTCATTTTAAGACCCTAACATCCATTGTCCCCTTTAGTGGTTCTCAGTCCTGTTTTTCATTTTGGCATGGGTTTTCACTGAATAATAAATATTGGCTTCTATTAACCCATTGCCAATTTTAATCCTCCACCCTAAGCTACCACTTCCACCTCAGAGCCAGGCACAGAGTGCAACTAAATTGTTTAGTACTGAGTAGTTTGAAAAGACTATCTCCAGCAAAAAGCCCCATCGGAGGAGCCCACTGGGCATTGCAGTGCCTGTCCAGCAAGGAGCACGGCCCAATGACGACGTACGCCACTACTGTGGGTGAGGGCCTGTACATCTTAAAAAGGATGCTTTCAGTGTCAGACCTGTAATACCAACACCAGTGTTGTCTTGATATACCCACTGAACAACACTCCTATTAGATAATTTAGTAAAGGAAGGGGGGACGTGTGCTGGACCACCCAAATCCCCTCACACCTCCTCTTTGTTCTAGGATGCAAACTGTACTAGAGCCAAGAGTCAATAAAACTACAAATTGTTGCTAGACAAAGATATCTGTGTGTGATGCTGTCAAATATGCCCTACTACTGAGGACCAAGAAATGCGTTTGCTAATTTACAAGATCCCTCCCACAAAGGAGTTATCTTTCTACCTTTCTTACTTTCCGGTGCCCATTTTTAGAGTGTCCAATCTCTTCCCTGTCTGAATTGGATGATCAAAAGATTAAAATGAGGGACCCCAGACTCACAATTTGACTCCATACCTCTGCTCTGTTGGACCAACACATTATTACTGTGACTTTGCTGCCTGCTGGAACGGCTTGTTCTTACTCTAATGGAAGCTGAACCATGGTTAGGAAACCACCAATGGTGGGGGCCTCCTTGTTGTTTGGGCAGTCTGTCTTTCTGGCCTGTGTTTCTGCTTTACTAATGGTACTTCATTCCTTGACCGACATGGGAAAATCAGTCAGGGCTTCCCAACCTGCCTCTCTTGTGAACCACGAACAATACCACTCATGTCATTGATGTCTAGTAGCCTCCTGCTTAAGATTCCTGAGCGCACCTTACATCAGGTAAACCAAGCAAGTACACTGGAACATTGGATATGCTCCTGTGGCCTTTTTCTTCTTTGTACATTGAAGCCCCGATAGAACTTTTTAGTAGTGGGACAGAATTGAACTGACCTACAGATTACACAACCAGGAAGGCTGATCTTCCATGGCATCATGACAGTGCACCTATACCACAATCTCATCCAGTTACATTCTTTGTGATTAGAATTCTGTAGCACCCTTAGAACTATGTTCCTGATTGACCTTACTTTGTGCAGTATTATGTATCAGTGTGCAATAAAGGTAGCTCTCATGATAGAAAAACAGAATAACGGGACTGCTCAGTATTTAAAGTCTCTGCTCTATATCCCCGTTTTTGAGTGTATACCTCTTTCCCCCTCAAATTAAATCTCTCTGAAATCTTTGACTGATTGCCCTTGCTACCCTGAGAGTCAATCAAGGAAACAATGTACTTGGCTTTGAATTCTAGTAACCCCTACTTGCTCTGTGGTACACAGCTGGGTTTTGACAGAAGAGGTGATGTTTACATACCTGAAAACTACAATATTTAGTCTAAAATGTCCAATACATTTTGACTGATTACTTACTCCCTGCTCCGTCCAAACACAAGCATTTATATTTAGTAAACTTTACCTTGATCCTTGCATATGTTTTTTCTAAGTTACCATGAAACTGTAGTCAAAAAATAAGTCTCCCCATAATACAACGTTGATGGTCAAAGCTGACTTGAAGCTGGGTTTTAGAAAGTGTTTGCCCCTTGCTGAACTGATATTTATTTTCCCTACTTAAAACTGTATCGAATGTTGGTGTTACTCATCTGAGCCTACTGCGGAGGTAGTTACATTGTCTAGTAGAAGAATTGGTCTTTCCAAATAAGAGCGTTAACAACTTTCTAAATTCCTTATGGGCAGCTCACTGATGTTTCAAATCAATTTCATGTACTGCTGTAGTGGCTGTCTTGAAGCACGTTGGAATTCTAGACTGGGAGAGCAGGGAAAAAACCCTTCCATGGAATTCACTTCCACTCTCCTTAGAAGGTGCTTCAGTCGTCTTCTGTTTCCTGATTCTATAGTCTTGGTTTTTTCAGCAATCTTTTGCGTCATGGATTTCACCTTGTGAAGACTGCCCAGTGGGAGTATGTCTAGCCACTGTATTCGTCATGCATATAAGAAAAATGTACATACTGCGCTCTAGAATGTGGTTTTCTTGATTAAGCACTTGGTAAGTTTCAAGTTTACATTTTGCATTCAATTGGGCTATTTTCATTGCTCATCCCTACATTGCTATAAGAGACTGTTTCACTTGGTTTGAGTACTCTATGTAGTTCTTTCTGTTTTTCCTTCTTGATATTTTGCAGTTTCTGTTGCTCTATTCCATCACCTTTCAGAGGTCATCCGTTTATTGAGGTGATGTTGTGAAAGGTAAACATGGCTGAAGGGTTATCTGAAGTCTAACCTTTCTATTCACTAGGTAATATTTCCGTGCTTGGGCCCGCTATAGACAAATTGTGATCCTATAATGGCAGATCCACGTGATCAGTCCGTTTTTTAATAGTTGCTGTCATATTCTACTCTTCAGATGCTCACACTGTGTAGGGGTGTGTGCTTATAGACTTTAAGTTACATATGGACCAATGGTGTTACCTTTACATTCTGTTGGTTAATTTCATTAATCAATTTATGGTTCTAAAACTGTGAAACAACACATTGTTCATTGTGACATTGCATTCATGAGTTTATAGCAGCATCTTGCTGATTACAGTTTGTAATATATTTGTAATCTGAGAAGCGTTGGTATTTCACACAAATACACATTACTAACCCTTTTATACAAAAAGGGCACATGGGACAATAGCACCAGCATCAAAAGTAAGAGCAAGTGCCTGGTACAAAGTAGGATGGGTATGATATTGAGACAACCAACAAGTGGTGGATGGAAAATCTTCAGTCAATGCTTCTTAGCCACCACACTCTGACTTCCTCTAGTTAATGTTCAATTTTGCTATTTAAGGATTCATGTGCAACGTCATGGGACTGAACTTAAGAAAATCAGTCATGGACTCACCCAGTAGAAGGCGTACAGGCTAAATTGACTCTCCTTTTCAAGTGAACATAAGCAAACAGAGAATCATTTCAGCGTCATTTCACCTCCTCAGTGTGTAGGAGACTAAGGGACCAATTTATTTATTAGTGTGGGGGAAGGGGTTTCTCCGCCAGAGCGAGCAAATTATTCTGTCACTCTAAAGGAGATGTTGCCTGCCAAATTTAGAAATGACCACCAAGCTGCCGGTCATTTCTAATGCATTTCCAGGAAACACTGTCACAGTGGTTCCTGTGAATGCTTTTCACAGTTTGGTGCAGGGCTCTGTCAACATCATGGAGCCTTCCACCAAACTGTTTTCTTTTTTTTATTTTCAAAAAGAAAATCCCAACGTGGGATTTTCTTTTTGAAAATAAAAAATATAATGCCCCTTTCCCATGGAGTTTTCTCCCATAGTGAGGAGGGCATTTTGTGTTTTTTACTACCTATTACCGCTAGGGTTTGCCTGATGATGGCAGACATTAAAAAACTGCTATAATTTCACCCATCCTAGTTGAGCAGACAAACATGTAACTACTTGTCCGACGACCATTACAACACCGGGTCCTCAGAGAAGTTTGACTACAGTGGTGATGACTAGTCAACGATGCAGCCAAGCCTATGGTCTGCCCGCTTTTAAATCGGGCAGGTGGACCACTGTGTTGACGTGAGGGATCTCCATTGCTGTTGTGCTGGAGTTCCCTTCCCTCCAGCATATAAAACGGCTCCTACAGTGAGAATAATGCCCATGCATGGGCATTTCCTTACTATTTAGGGCATTAAGGAATAGTCACTGACCCAATCTAAAACAGATGGATAGAAATGAGCAAGCCACTGCTTCTTTGCCAATTATAATGTATCTTCCAACATGCCAATTCATCAGTTAGGCTCATTGAGGTTCTTATAGAAATAACCAACCATATTTAAATCATTTAAATTACTCTTGACCACACTTTCAAAAGAGTAGTTCAGCTTAAATTGCTGACCAAGTCGCTTCTGCTTTAGAGCAAAATAAACTCTGGCTGCATTTCACCCATATTTGGCCATCATTAAGGTGATGAATCACTGGGCAAAATACTAGGAGGTAGATGGAGCCATCATCTGCCTGCATCAGTATAAAGCCAGAACGTTCTCCTTTTCCACATATTCCTGGAGTTTGACCAGTAAAATTGACTCATGAATCTTAGAAAACCATAGAAGACCTTGAGTGAGATTACAGTTCAGAAGGCCATTCTTTTGTGACCAATTCAGGAGTCTGTGGACATTCCTTGGCCAACATTGCAGGTATAGCCTCATTCACGCACCTCTGGAGCAGGCCATAGACAAAGTACTGATATGGTGAATCTCTAATTGATTTCACATATACGGTTTCACTTTCTGCTCTCAGGATGATGGGATTGGGCCAGCGTCTGAATCAGCCTGGGTTGCCTTTGGAATATCCCTGCCTTTGGAGATGAACACTTGATGTAGGACCTCACATCTCCCCTGATGGGCTGAGCATTGGCTTGAACACAAGGTAGCTGAAACAGTAGCCCGAGAGGGTTCATTTGCTTATGGAATGGAAAGTGCTTGTGTGTTGCAATTTTTGAAGTCAAGAAAATACCTCAACCACTAGCTAACATGGAACAGAGGAGAGAATGTGAATTCTTGCAGGAACCGAAATGGACCTCTTAAAGGAAATCCACGGCATGATCAATTATTGGCAATAACTGGGAAGGAAATTCTTACAAGCATCTTTCAGTGCCCACTTCCAGGACCTTCTAGAACCAGGCATTTCATCTCTACAGCTCATTTCGACAATATAACACTCCTGTGAGAATATCATTGAAGTCCAAATTCGTTACATTGTTGAGATGATCTGCCCCAATAAAAATTATCATAGGCGAAGACAGTGGAGCTATAGAATGTGTCCATACAAGGAGATTTGAGACAACCTTACTTTTCGTCTGCATATCTGCTAGACAGAGATTTACTGAAACTGGAGTGAACACAAAGGCTTTAAAATTAAGGAGGTGGACAACACACTGGGGTGCCACATGCCAAAGGGTCTGAGTGACATTGATACGAACAATATTACATTTTTCTACAAGGAAGATGTAGTTTCATTTGACTCATAGCGTCTGAAGCCCCCTCTGACTTCTTTTTGCGGTTCTTACCTGGTGTGATGGGTGGCAGCGTTTTAGGTCCTTCACCTGCAGGGTGCCCATTGCTTGACAGATAGGTTTGTGAGACAGTCTTTCCATATTCTTGCTACTAATAATGGATCATACTTTGAAAGCGCAATGTGTGCTAGGAAGGTATAACTTACAGATGCAAACTAATGGAACCATCACAAACACATCATCAGTGGTGCATTAGCACAGTGAAGGCGCTAAGGCTAATGGCGCTGTGATTGCTTTTTGCAATATACCTTTGCGCCCACGGTTAGACAGTAATTTTACTCTTTTTATTTTGAGTTGTCTCACTTCAGTCGTGCTCTGTTATTATACTATAGGGCAGTAAACCTGGCGGGCACTGTGTGATATGTGACTTATTGACTTTGTTGTTCGGTTAACTGACCAGAAAGTGACAGTCCTTTTCTCCTGCCCACTCGAAGCACCCAGCTGCGCTACTGCTGCCAGAAAACATTCCACGGTAATCATCCCTGCAGAGCGCACCGCCATTAATGCAACACATTTTCACACAGTGAAAACCGATTTCCACTCTCACTGGCTCAGCAGACAGGGTGCAGGCGTTCCTTTACTCGATAATACGCATACAATGGGTATGCAGTTGTATACATCAACTAAATATGCTTTTAAACTAATTCTGATTTCAACAGCTCAAAAATCTTATAATTCAAATTTTAAGTTGCCAAGCAACCTTAACCGAGGTCGGACGACATTGTTGAAGGCATGACAGGAGAACATTTCACAGGACACACTGACATTCCTGGAGGGTGTCTTTGTGGCCACATCTCAGTTTCTGTATTTGTCAATAATAGTATGTGTCAATAATAATATGTATGACTTGTATTATAACTTGTTTAGAGGACAGCATACACATACATATGGGTAATTCGACCCCGGAGAATGAATTCCACGCAAACGTCAAACTAATGGTTTTGAACCTATTTCTCCTCTTACCCAAAACATGAAACATCCCACACTTTTCCAGACAATTTTAGTTGTACAATAAGTACACATTTAGAGAAAATTTAGTTTATTTTCAAACTGATTATTTCCTGACACACATCTTGTTATAAGACTCTGCGGGCCACTGTCTCAAGAGCAGAATGTATTGTTAGTCTCTCTTGGCAGGATTGTACTCGCACAGAGGGGATGCTAGACTATGTGCTGTGAAGTGTTACTTTCAGCCTGAGCACTAGGAGACCATGAACCAGGTAATCTAGCAATGTGTTCCCCCATTGTGGTATTGTGGATGAACACTTCACCCCTCTTCCGTGTCACCCACCTTACTTAGGGCCTTACGAGAAGTCCTGTGTTAAATCCCAAGGCCCTGAAAAGTACTGGGATTATGAGATCCACCATAAACCCCCAGACCCAGTAACTTTTGCTTTGACACTTCAGGTGCTGATGGCAGCCGAAACGACCACAGGAAAATCTGTGGGAAAGTGGGGACCATAACGTGTATTTTGTAAAATGCATGGAACCCTTGTAGAATCTTGGTGCTGAATAACAGGTGTTTATTGTTACCCTTCTCAATGGTACTCATTTTAGTGACCTTGAAAGGATGAAAGGCCGAGTGGACCTTTAGGAATTTGAACCTGTAGCCGCGTGGTAAAACATAAACTTCTGGAATGGATGTATTGCATAGTTATGACTTAGAATCCCATGTGTTAGACCTGGCAGCTTTTTTGCCATGTCTCCCCTGTCTTTTTGCCTTCTGACCTCCTGTTTTTAGGGTTTACTGGACTCTGTTTTTGCTGGTTTATTGTCTCTGCCCACTTTACCACTGTTGATCAGTGCTAAAGTGCAAGTGCTCCCCACGTAAATTGTACTGTTCATTGGGTTATCCATAATTTGCATATTTGATTTATTGGTAAGTCCCAGGTAAAGTGCACCAGAGGTGCCAAGGGCCTGTAAATCAAATGCTACCAGTGGGCCTGCAGCACTAATTGTGCCACCCACAGAAGTAGCCCTGTACCCGTGGCTCAGACCTGCTACCGCAGTGTCTGTGTGCAGTTTTAAACTGCCAATTCGACTAGGCAAGTGTACCCACTTGCCAGGCCCAAACCTCCCTTTTGGTACATGTAAGGCACTCCTAAGGTTGGCCTTAGGTAGCCCCAGGGGAAGGGTGCAGTGTATTTAAAACGTAGGACATGTACTGGTGTGTTATACATGTCCTAACAGTGAAGTACTGCCAAACCCAGGTTTCACTGTTGCAAGGCCTAGCTCCCTCATATGTTAACAAGGGGGCTGCCTTTAAATAACCTTAAAACACAGATTCCCTTTGAGGGCAGGTAGAAATACGGAATTTGGAGTCTCTGAACTCACAACTGAAAAATACATCCTTTAGTGAAGTTGGTTATTAGATTATGAGTTTGAAAATGCCACTTTCAGAAAGCAGGCATTTTTTTACCTAAATCATTCTGTGACTCTGCCTGTTTGTGGATTCCCAGTCTGGGTTAGTTTCACAGTTGGGCTGTTGTGAATTCCCTCTAGACAGTGACACAAAGGGCTCTGGGGTGTAGCCTGCATATCCTGATGGGGCATCTGAGCTAGAGTGGAGGGAGGAGTGGTCACTTACACCTGAAAGGACTGTACCTGCCCTCACAAAATACTGTCTCCGACCCCTTGGTGTGCGTCTGGGCATGGTCTGGACAAGGAAGGATCTTGCAAACACTTGAGACTTTGCTTTGAAGTTTGCCAACTTTAAAGGCAGAACAAGGTATAAGAAGAAGACCCAAAACATTTAGAATCTTGCTGGAATCAAGAGGAACCTCTGCCAAGGAGAAGAGCTGAAGAGCTGGAGGAGGAGTACAGTCCCTCTGCTGTGTTGCTCTGCTGGACTGGCCTGCAATTGCTGCTTCTGCCTGAAAAGAGTGCGAAGGGTGAACTTTGCTATGTGTCCTGCTTGAGAAAGTTCTCCAAGGGCTTGGAATAGAGCTTGCCTCCTGTTAGAAGTCTCAGGACACCAAAGACTTTAGTTTCCTTGGCCTGCAGCACTGGGAACTGTGTGATTTGTGCTGTTCAAGAGGAGAAACCACTACGATGCCGCCAACAAAGCCGCTGGCCTGCACCGTGACCTGCCAGTGCCGCACGGAGTCACATTGCCCCGCTTCGCTCCGCGACGCTGGTCTCACCGACGCAGTCCTTGGATGACTTCACCAAGCTGCTGCTTGCACCGGGACCTGTGGGCTCTGCACTCTGGCTTAGCCTGCTCACACCGCAGCCTGGTTATCCCCAATGCGGCCACTCCTGCTGACACCGGTGCCGCTGCCTGCACTGTGGCCTGTGGACACCGCTCGTGAGGTACACGAAGCACTGTCTCGTACCACAGCCCCGGTCCCACTTCACAGCGCAGCCCTGGTCTCACGGTGCCGCTGGATGCTATCACCGCACCGCTGCCTACTCCGTGAGCTGTGGGCACCGCACGTCGCATCAAACCCGATCAGCACTGCAGCCCCGACGCCATCCACCCCTGCGCTCCTGACTTCATCAGCCCAGAGTTCGATCCCCAAGGCATGTGACTTCCAGGGCCCGATGACACCTGCACTCACTCTGAAACCGACACTGCAACTTCAGGGACGCCGCTCTCCTGAGCTATGCCCTGTGATGGGCCTGTCCCTTTTACAGGGTCATTCTCCAAACTTTTTGCCTTTTTCCTCCTTATTTTTCTGACCCTTGTTGGCTCGCGTTATGACTCTGAGCACTTTTTCACTGCTAATCAGTGCTAAAGTGCATTTGTTCTCCCTTGTAAACTTGGTATGATTGGCTTATACCTAATTGGCATATTTAATTTACCTATAAGTCCCTTGTAAAGTGGTATCCCTATACCTAGGGCCTGTAAATTAAATGCAACTAGTGGGCCTGCAGCGCAGCTTGCGCCACCCACTTAAAGTAGCCTTTCAAACCTGTCTCAGGCCTGCTAGCACAGGGCCTGTGTGCACAATTTTCTGCCACAGGGAACTGGCATCTAAATTTACTTGCCAGGCCCAGAACTCCCCTTCTACTACATGTAACTCACCCCTAAGGTACACCCTATCTAGTCCTATGGGCCGGGTGCCATGTATGTAGAAGACAGGGCATGTGCCTAGTAATGTGGCCTGTCCTGGTAGTGACAAAAGCCTATTTGGTGTCTCACTGCTGTGAGTGCTGCCTTCTCATAGGATTGCATTGGAAATGCCCTGCCTTATGTGTAAGGGGTATTGTATAATTTACGAGGGGTAGCGTAGGCATTTTTTGTTATGGTTGTAATGGTGATAAGAAATGCTGCTTACTGGTGTAGTTGTATTTTTATTACTATTACAGAAATTTCACTGCTAGAAAGTGAGCATTTCTCTCTGCTTATGACTCTGGTGTTTTGCAGCTTGACTCCCATCCATGGCTGGGCAGAGAAACAGTTGGGGCTTTGTACATACTTTTCAGACAGCCTGTGCACAAAGAGGGTGGAGGTGTCACAGAGGTGCATCTACATACTGAATAGTCTTTCTGGGCTGAGAGAAGAGAGAGGCGGGGCATACCTGCATTTGTAAAGGCTGCGCCCTGGCCTCACACAACAGGGTTGTTTACCCCCAACTGATGTTTGGAGCCTGTGCTGCAGGTGAGAGGGGACACTCCCAGGACCAGTTGTAACTGGCTGGAAACTCATGTTGAAAAACACACTGTAAACTGAGTCTCTTGTTGCCTATCCGTATTAGTGCTAAATATTGGCAGCATATTTTAATATAATGGCACCGGTGTTTACTGTTGATACTTGAGATTTCAATCGCATGGAGCTAATGTTAAATTCATATCCATCTATGTAGGACTTGTCCAGTGAATGATAAATCTAGGGACTTAAACAGCGCATGTTCTCTCTGTATAATTTTTATTGATGCAGATTTGTTTCTTAATCATCCCAATATGACAATGGAGTTACACAACAACTTACCTTAGGAATACTTGAATAGGTATTATGCCATCTTATCATAACCCAACATGGGTGGACTTATGCATGGGAACCCTTAATGATTATTCGCCTGCTTTGAGTCACTTTTCTTATTTTCGACATAATGTTCAAACTTTCACTTATTGGGATAGATCTTATGGATACTTACTGTTTGGTGTTCAATCGAACATTGTGTGATCTTTTTGGAGTATATTCATTATTCCCTTCTTCCTTTTTTCTTGGGATTTCCTTTTGCTTATGTTTGACTCATTTGCTAGCACCCATTTCTTTGAATCCCTAAGATCCTATATCTGAAGTGGTGTTTTATAAGTAAGATAATTTACACACGGATTTTTGGAGATGGTTTTCTCTTTTGTTTTATTTTTTAGCACGTGGGTGAGACTTTGATATTTCCTATACTGCTTTCTGTTTAGAAGAATGGATGTTCTCAAATTGTTTTTGTATTTGTTCAGCCTTGAGAAAGCCCCAGGTTTATGACCCATTAGGGGGGCAAAACACATGTCAGCGTTTGTGGCTTCATCTCTGCACATCATACTGGTGTTGTGTTTTTCATCTATGTTCTTTGCAATAAACCTTCACTGAATATACAGTTCTAGCCGAATACAATATTTTAAAACAGAATTTTGATGTGAAAATATGGATTAATCAGTTGGTACATGGGTTTACCAATATTTTGTTGTTGAAATATACCCACTGATGCTAATATAAGCGGTTCACACCTCCTTGGTAACCCATACCCTTTCTAAAAGTAATATATGGGCATTTAGAAAGAGAGTGTTGGACCCGTCTGGAGTGTATACGCTGTAAACTGAGTATAAGTACAGGGGAATTTTCCCCACAATTTAGACATTCTTGGGACCCTAAGACTTACTTGAAATTGGACACAGGACGCTGCTAAAAATGGACTCACCAGGACCCACTTTGGAGTGCTGCTGCTGTGCTGACCTGTGATCTGTCTGGTCACTAGGAGGAACTGCCACCATCTGCATCCCTTGTGCTGGCCTGTTGCTGGGCCTGCTAGCCCTGTGCTGCCCCCTCTTTCTTGTCTCCAGGAGCAGGGTGCTGTGGCCCCTGACCCCTGTAAGCTTTCCAGCACGAGGAGTGCTTCATCTCCTCATACAGCGCCTGGAGGGCGCTTGCCTGTGCTTCCATAAAGGGACTGGTGCTTCCAGGCTGCATTGCTGTAAAGACCAAATCACCGCCGTGACCCGGACTAAAAAAAATGCCCTAGGGCTTTGAAAAGCGCTCTCCGGCTGCAGAATTCACTGCCGTGACCCGGACTAATAAAAATGCCCTAGCGCTTTGAAAAGCGCTCTCTTGCTGCAGAATTCACCACAACGACCCGGCCATGAGGAAGGCCCTGATGCGCTTCTAAAAAGCGCACCACTGCTCCGAGGGATTCACAGCTGCGGCCTGGTTTCATTTTCATAGCACGCTGGAGCCACGCTGTTCCCTATGCCCCCGGGGCACCACGAACAGAAAGAAAAGGAGCAAGCGCACTCCTTTCATGCCCCTGGGGCAAGCACGCTCCCAGGAGCGCCCCGGGGCACAAGCAGGCACCTGCTTTGGTGCCTGCATGCTGCTGTGTGCCGGACCGGCTCTCTGTTTGGCCCTGAGCTGGGCGGGGGAAGGAAGCCTCATCGGAGAATCTCCCACCCCACCGGGCCCCATGTGTCATTTGGGGTCTTGTTTGGCCCCCCACTTTTGTTGGAGGGCCAGTTGATGCCCAAGGGGAGGTCCCCAGAAGACGCGGGCCCCAGGAAGGGTCTGATACTCAGACCTTGAAGGGGGGAGCAGGGTGGAAGCCTCATTGGAGGCTCCCCGCGCTGCTGGGATAGTTTTTGGGCATTGTGGTGCCCCTCCCCCGACTTGTGGAAGGGCCAGTGGAGGCCCCCAGAGATTGCAGGCCCCAGGAGGGGCCCATTATAAAACCACAGGAGAAGGTGCAGACCACCCCTCTCCCCCAGGATCAACATGTGGCCCTCGTTTCGCACATAGGAGCCCCATGGGCCCTACATTTATCTTTGTTGCACTGGCAGTGCCTTTACATCACCAAACAAGTACCTTTGAAGGGAGACATGATGTAATATTATGTTAACCTGTTTCTTTCCGTGATGTGCCATATATGTTTGCTAAATGTTCCTTTTACGGGCGCGACATGCAGATATGTGTTTTTATGACTTGCCATATGTTCTCTAATGTTCCTTTTATGGATAGTTATGATGTGTTTATGACAAGTACATATATTTCTTTATTGTGATTCCTAACTACTACTTATGTTGCAGAATCCTGAGTACTTACGTGTGATAATGCGACAACTGCCTATTCTTGCAGAGTATTAGTAACTTGTGTAACATTCTGGCAACTGCTAAGGTAGCAGGGTATTACTGACATGTAATGTTTGTCCTAATTATGTTTTGTGCAATACAGTTTAATTTTACATAGCTCAGTGTTGTGTTTACTTTGTGATGTACATATTGCGTCACATGAGTTGTGTGTGTTGTGAAAATACTTTACACATTGCCTCCGGGTTAGGCCTGACTGCTCGTGCCAAGCTACCAAAGGGGTGAGGAGGGGTTATCTTGGAAGTGTAACTCCCTTGCCCTGACTAAGGTGGGTGGGTTCTGCCTGGCTTAGGTGCATACCCTAGCCAACCAGAAACCCCATTTCTAACACCCTGCAATTCCAAAGGTACTGTTTGTGGGTCTTCCCAACACCGTAGCTGGCCTGCGACGCCGCGGCTGGCCTGAACTGTTGATTTTGTTGATCACGACACCGTGGTAGCCCCAGGTGGAGCTATTGATGCTAAGGAACTGTAATTTTGAGTAAATCTTGCAGAATCCATATATTTATTACTGTATGGTGGATTTTTATTCTATTTGCTCTAGTTTTATATAGATAAATATTGGCTATTTTTCTAAAACTGGAGTGGTGTCCTTTTGTATTGTCTTCATTTATTACTGTGTGTTATGTGCAAATGCTTTCCACATTGATTCTGAGATAAGCCTGACTGTTCCTGCCAAGCTACCAAGGGGGTAAGCAGGGGTTATCTGAGTGGGTATCTCCCTTATCATGACTAGAGTGAGGGTCCCTACTTGGACAGAGTGCAAACTGACCGCCAACTAAAGACCCCATTTCGAACACTATGTTTTTCCCTTCTGCCTGAGTTACTATCATCCAGTAATTAGTAACTCTTAGTTGGAGTGGAGGAGGAGGAGTTTCCCGTTTTCTAGCATACTAGTAATGAGTAGACCCATGCAAAATTTAAATTACACCAACAAAATTTGTGTAATTTTTTTTAATTTCGCATTACGTTTGGCACGTAAAATTCCCAAATTATGCCAGTATGCCACATCGCATAGTTACATGAAGCATGGGAGCACTGTGACTAATCAGAAAATAAAGAACTAACTCTGAGAAATGTGGGTTATATTAATATAGTCTTAGAGCCCACCGTAGCAGGCTATACTGGCCATTAAAGGTCCGCTCCAGCGTCGGCCTTTAACAAGGGAGCGGGACTTTAATTGCCAGTATAGCCCAGCTACTAAGGGCTATAAGGCTATTAGGACATTATGCCACAAGAGGGCAGACTGTTCTAATTAATAAAACAAAGTCTTCATGGAGCCCAAGGGGTTTTAAAACCCCTCGGGCTGTTTGAGGCCTTTGTTCACAGCTGTTGCTGTGTACAAAGAACATTGGAATGTTGACGCTGGGGCTTTTACCAGCAAGTAAACATCTGGAGCACTCCATTGTCTGCAATGGCACTCCCAACATTCCAATGTTCTAATGTGAATTATGCCCTGCAGGTGCATAAAACAGGCCCGCTTTTCTGTGTCAGGTAAGCCCATCCTGATAGGGACCCAACTCATCAGACATCCTGTTTACGTCCAAGCATTCCATAAACTGGGAAAAGGCTGACTCCCTTCACTAGAAAAGAGCGGGAATCAAAAAACTGTGACAACCTGGACTTTGACTGGGTCTAGTTAAGATAAGCAGCAAGTAAACGGGGTCAATTGAGAATCCATATTCCTATGTGCCAATCTAGTTCTTACACAGTGCTGAGCAAAGAGTCCCTCTCACTCCACATGGAGAGCACACGGTACACTTGGTATAAGACTGCCCAGTGAGACACGTTGATAAGTCAGAATTTTAAAGATATATTTGTAGTTTGCATTGAACTCACAGATGCGCAGGGAGCTCATATTATTCGTGAATGTATCACAGCATAATACCCACAGGGAATTAGCTGAGATCACCACGTTTACTAAAGCAATCCGATGCCGCCACGGGAGGGGACAGGAGACTTTCTCGCTACAATTTGTTTTATGAAGGCAGCACAATATATATTGAGTTTTCCAGTTTATTTATAACCTTACACTCCAGGAATGCTCTAATTTTGCTTTGACAACTATAATTTGGTTTCCCATGGAACCCAAGTATTCTTTCAAGTCGTATGGCGGGTCTACGTGTGCTAAACATATGCTTTAGTGGTTAAATCCTTGGATGACTTTCATTAGATTGCATCCAGCAAAAGCCCCCGTGAGTGTTTTTTTCTCTCCATGGCACCTTTGGCTCAGTTCGATGTGTCACCACATCTATGGAAATTTCAACCTTTGCTTTGGAAACTTGTGTATTGTGCCAAATTGGCATAATGTTTTTAGTTATTA
Source organism: Pleurodeles waltl (assembly GCF_031143425.1). NCBI lineage: Eukaryota > Metazoa > Chordata > Amphibia > Caudata > Salamandridae > Pleurodeles > Pleurodeles waltl. The sequence continues at coordinate 684,302,826 of NC_090439.1, forward strand.
AGAAAAAGGAATAAAAACTAGGGCAGTGCGAAAAATTATTATGTGAGCATGATCCCTCATAAATCCTGATCATTGAGTTTTGCATATTTCGCATAATGTTTGTTTTTTGCTTATTATATTTGCATACTTTTTGCTTACAGGAGACTTAGTTAAAGTGAAGAATTCTTGCACTCCCTGTAAAACTGGATTTGTGCCATAGCTGCTGAGTTACCAACGTTCAACATGTGAAACCATATGAATGGCATGGTACAGTATCAGAATATCAGTGTCGCAATATCGTCTGGTATATGTTTCCTGTCCTAAATATCATCTACAAAAATATTGCCCATAGGAGTTAATAAAAGAAACCTTACACAAAATGGGATGATCATTTTTATCAGTACTAAGGAATACGATATTTGTGTCAGGCACTATTTTTGTGGTCGGCATTCTGGTATGCAACCGTTTTGAGGCTAGTCCACTGATTTGAATAGCAGTCGACAGAGAGGATCATTTCAGCAATGCCACCTGATAAATAATCTTTGCGTCTACCTGTGAAATCTGACCCAGTGCTCACCTGAGAGCCAGAACAAAAAACACGGCATTCTATAAGTCCACTTTTCCAGTCAAACTGTAAAAGTACCTTTGTATGACCCAGGGGGCATTACAAAGCAACAGATTAGACATTAGTGCATTATACAGGAACCCCAAGAAGCACACTGTGCGATGCTGCACACATTTCTCCTTAAACTACTTCAAATGAAGAATTTTGCAGTAGTCGATTCTGAGCCTTGTATCCAGCTTAGGCATACAAAGCCCCAGACATCCTATGTAACTGTACACCCCCATCCTTCCCCCTTGTCCTGAAGTTCCCCACTAGTTTTATTCTTTGTGGCACCAGTGTGTAGAACCCCTGAACCTGAGGCCCTTCTCAATCTGCAGAGCTGATGATTCTCAGATACAACTTCGCCATGCCCTAAGATGGGAGACCATCCATTGCTTTTGCTCCCCTATAGTCCCAAAGGGGAAACCCTCCCCTGGCTTGTGTCTGCATTTTGGTGTTTTTGTGTGAAAGTATTACACTTAGGAGTGATGTTTACAGGCTTAGCCTCCTACCTGTAGGTCTGATGTTATGATGAAAAAATTGTCTGCGAATATAATTGTTTGTGAACATTATCTTAGTAGGTTTTGCAGAGGTGATCACAAGCCTTGAAATGTGTGCACATAGAGGATACCTTGTACTCACCAGCAGTGCATCTGTCCTTAGGTTTCCCCCAGCAGATCGAAAACATATTTATAATTTAAATATATGGCATCTAAAAGATGCATCAGAGCTGCTGCCTAGAAAGAACAAGAACAACTCATACCATACTTCTTGCTCTCCTGAGTCCTTCTCTCCAGGACCTCTCTAAGGGGAATACACAAGATTTCCCACCACAGCGGGACTGTGGGAGTTGTACATGGCAAGCAGTGTGTAGGGATGGACTAGCTCCGTGCAATTTGGTAGGAGGGCTAGAGGTGTCCTTTGCAAATGCGCCTCTGAAGCCTAGCTATTATCTACAGTGAATAGTGGACTCTGCGCTAGAGAACGATGGATCGAAGCGACTTAGGTTTGAGGGGATGTCATAAATGAACGTCGTGAGTATCAACAAAAGTTAATAACAATCAATATTTCAAACTTCAATCAATAACCACACCAGTTTATTAAGAAGAATTGATATATTTATGTCCCTATATTAACAATGCTAATGTCACGAAAATAACTCTCAAACACAAATGATAGGCATATAAGATCAATAGCGGTTGGTTAAAGCGTCTTATATATCTCAATTTGATCAAGACAATTAAACAAATTATCTCCAAAAGAATCATACCTATTAATAATACAAAGACTGGTAATAATGGCAAAGTATACATTAGTTCAGCATCAAATGATTTCAAAATAAGTCATGAGCATTTCAAATTAGTTCCCTCACTATCCACAAATTAGCATCAACATGTTGGGCTTCATGTGAAAAGAATTTAGTAACACAAATTTAAAAAAACTCTTCATCTCAGTTAATGGTAGAAATATATTATTAATAAGCAGCAATTAAGTCAGAAGTTGCAGCTGGTACCTAGAAAGCTAAAGAGACACATAATACATTACAATGACATACATTACCAATGGTAAAAGTAGAAACAGCAAGTAGTATGCTTCAGCCAGGGGACACCATCAGTTATGGCCTAACAACAGCTAACCCACTCAGCCAATACGAACTTCATCTACTCCAGTCTGCTCTCCAAACTCTAAAATTGTAATAATCAGACTCACTCCTAAAGACTTCTACCCAAGTTGTTATACTAAATTGTGATAAACTTATGATTGGTCAGTCTATGGGGTGGTTTCATTTCAGCCAATCAACAACTAAATTGATGACCTAAAACACAACAAATCTACGCTAACTATAGCATTTTCTTCAAGAATAACTTTTTGTCTTCCGTCTCGTCTGTAGCTTCATTGTTTCACCTCCTCTCGAATATCTTGTCTTCAGGAAGAAACTTTTACTGTTTCAACCTACTTCCATACTCAAGGAAAGACCAGATATGAGTGACATTCTCAAACAATAGGGCATTTCAACTTTTGCAATGCTTGGCTAAAACATGACCTTGTAAGACATAACTCAGCAACCCACTAGGGGTAGCTGTGAGCACATCTACACAAACTTCGAAAACACCTTTATGTAAGCTTTTGAATCATGGAAAATAATCACGGCTTTTAGTTCGAATTTCACTCAGCTAAGAACTGAAAAAAAAAAACATTTTCAAATGTCACTCATTTTGTGGGAGTTGTACATGGCAAGCAGTATGTAGGGAGGGACTAGCTCAGTGCAAATTGGTAAGACGGCTACGGGTGCCTTTCAATAAGGCCCTCTGAGAACGGAAGGTCCACACCAACCACATTGGTTGAATTTTCAAATTGCACTACCATTTATTAGCAGCAGCCTACTGCCTATTGCCCAGGCTTGGACATTTAAGCTAGAGTTCCACTCCCTGTTGAGGAATTCTTACTTATATTAAACAGACCTGCGTGGTCCCACTGTGGTGCTTGTGGTTTATAGACGGCTGCCTCTTTCATTGGAAAAGTCAAACGTCCTGCTGACTTTGTGGTGCCCTGCTCCTGACATGGATGCCAGCTGTGATGCTTGTGTTGCATAGAGTGCTGTCTATTTCATAGGAAAAGTCCAAATTCCTGCTGACTATGTGGTGTCCTGCTCCTGACATGGAAGCCAGCAGACAGTCCAAGGGATCTAGAAACATGGACAAAGCACTTCATCAGAGATCAGTAGAGGGCTGCCCCAGAAATCTAAATCAACAATGGTAGAAATTGGCTCTCTAGTTGGCAGAAGTATGCACCCTTTCCAAGTATGGACCACAATCCTAGTCAGGGTAAGTGAGATACACTCCCTAAAGTAACCTGTGCTCACCCTGTGGTAGCTGGGCACAGAACAGTCAGGTTTAACTTATGAGGCAATTTGTATAGTATTTGTATAACACGCTTAAAATACAGTAACTCTATGAAAACACCACACAAAAGATCCACACACAGTTAGAACAAATAAGTAATACTTATCTGATAAAAGCAAGACAAAAACATCAAAAATCCAATAAGTAGAAGTCGAGTTATGATTTTTTAAAAAAGATTAATGGTGAGAACGGTGCTTAGATGTCTAATTTCTAGTGGTTAAAAGTTTACTTGAGGTCATGAGGGAACGGTGCAAAGTCAAAATCTAGGCCCCCACAATGGAGTTTAGGTCAGCTACAGAACCCATGCAGGGTCCACTGAAACAGTACCTTTGGAAGAGGAAAGTGTCATTGACAGAGGCACAATGCGTCACCTTTCTTGCCACACTCAGGGTGATGCATTGTCAGCGGGTTCCAGGAAAGTGGATGCGATGCATTGATTTCTTTGCCACACTCAGAGCGATGTATTAGTGGTGGACCTCGAGATGCATAGTTGTCAGGCCGTGCAGTCTGTGGACCCGCTGTCATCTCTCAGCCACTGCGTTGCCGGGGAGGATGTGATGAATTGATTTTTCTGCCGCATTCAAAGCAATGTGTTTGTTTTTTAAATATTCCACCTGCAAAATCCACTTCTGAGGCCCAGGAATGGAGAGGGCACCTCAGACCAGGGTAGGACTCACACAGTCCAGCATCCCCAGGAGAGTTGTAAGCAGTCTTTGATGTCCCTGAGAGTGCAGAAGAATAAGGGACAAGCCAACATGCCCTTGGAGAAACTCTAGTCAGCAGGAGGGATCCAGTCCTTGTCCACCGCAGGCAGAGACAGGGGGCTGCAGTTAGCTCTGTTCCTCTGGGGGAGCTAACAGAGATTTTGGAACTCCACCCTCCGCTTGGAGCACAGAGTAAATCCAAAAACACTGCTAGCCCCGCCAGAGGAGCTAAGATCACCCAGTGCGCGTTGCAGCCGAGTTATGGGCTGAACAGTGCAAGTGCAGACAGTCTGCGCTTGCACTGTGCAGCCCATAACTGTGCTGCAGCATGCACCAGCGCACAGATGGAGGCAACCACTGCAGAAAGAGACTCGAATCCATCAGACGACGAGAAGAGGAAGGCCCGCTGGAAAACCCAGGTAAGTCCTCATCTCTTACTCTCTTTTATCAATGTTTGTGCACGCTGGTTCACAAACAAGGACTGATTTGCAGTTTTCTCTGTCTATGGCCCTGACCTGAATTCAGGTCAGGGTCGTAGACAGTGAAAGCTGCCATTTCAGGCCTATTTTGCACCGGCCTGTCCCATGTGCACTGCACGCGGGGCAGGCCAATGCATAACAGGCCTGGCAGCTTTCGCTGCCTACGGCCCTGGCCTGAATTCAGGCCTGGGCAGAGGGCAGTGAAAGAAAGCTGTTGTTTCAGGCCTCTTGTGCACCGGCCTGCTTTGTGTGCAGTGCACATGGGGCAGGCCGGTGTACAACAGGCCTGGAAGCTTTCACTGCCTACGGCTCTGGCCTGAATTCAGGCCAGGGCCATAAGCAGTGAAATAAAGCTGCTGTTTCAGTCCTCTTGTGCACAGGCCTTACCTGTGTGCGCTGCACACGGGACAGCCGGTGCACAAGAGGCCTGAAACAGCAGCTTTCACCGCCTATGGCCTTCTCCTAAATGTGCCCGATCTCGAAAGTGCTAAGCAGGGTTGGGCCTGGCTGACCAGGCCTGGCCCTGCTTAGCGCTTCCAAGATTGGGCACATTCAGGACTCCGCTGGTCAAAGACGTCCACCTCTGTGGAATTCCACTGAGTTTTTTTCCATCTCCATGGAATTCCTCAGAGACGGAATCCCTGAACTCCTCCCAGGCCTAGGCAGAGATCAGCAAGCATCAGGGCAGCTCAACAATGCAGAGAAGAAGTTCCTTGGAAAAGTCATTCCAGACAGAGTGGCAATCGTGCAGCACAGCAGCCTTTACTCCAGCAGAGTTCTTCCCAAGCCTAGGAGTGTTCTGATTTCAGGGGGTCAGAGAATCAGAACACTCCTAGACTTGGGATGTGGGAGACCCCAAAATGCCTTTGATGTGGGGGATGCCTTCAAAGGATCTCTCTGAAGTGCACAGGTCCCCCTTTCAGCCCAGCTCTCATTCTAGTGGGTGGGAATCAGCCCTTTTTTGTGGGCTTAGGCCACTACCCTTTGAAGTGTAAGTGTGAGCCCTTACCAACCTCCTCCCCAGGAAGACCCATCAGTAGGCAAATGAATGCAGATGCAGTTGAACATCTGGTGTTGTGGGTGTCTGAAGGTAATGCACAAATGTAGCTGTCTCAGTAACCAAGGCCAGATGAGTATTGGAAACAGGCTGTGGGACCTCAGGGCAGTGAGAAGAGAGAAATTACCACTTTCTTAAAGTGGCATTTCAAAAATAGTAATAATAAATTCAACTTTACCAGTAAAGAGGTTTTATCATTACCATTCCAATGATATTAAACATGAGGCAGCTACTCCTTTCTGATCAGGAATTACAGCTTAAAAGTATAAAGGAATTCCCAATGCTGGCCTATGGGAGGAGCAGGCCTCATAGTAATGGAAAACGACTTTAGGGTTTTCATTTACAGGACACAAAAACCTAAAGGTACATGTCCTGCCTTTTACGTACATGGCACCCTGTCCTATGGGCCACCTAGGGCCTACTTTAGGGGTGACCTAAATGTAAGAAAAAGGGAGTTTAAGGCTTGGTAAGAGGTTTTAAATGCCATGTCGGAGTGGCAGGCAAACTGCACACAATGGCTCTGCAATGGCAGGCCTGAGACATGTTAGCAAGGCTAATTAGGTGGGTGGCACAATCAATTCTGCATGTCCACTAGTTGCATTCAACTTACAGGCCCTGGGTGTATGGTATACCACTCTAGAAGGGACTTACAAGTAAATTAAATATGCCAATTGTGGATATGCCAATGTTGCCAAGGAGAGGAGCACATCCACTTTAGCACTGGTTAGCAGTGATAAAGTGCTCAGAGTCCTAAAGCTAATAAAAAGATACAGCTAAAAACAGGAGGTAAAAGGCAAAAGGTCTGGGGTAAGAACACCATAAGGATGCCAGGTCTAACAAACAGGTACAGGTGTGTAGAGTAGTTGCTCTGCCTAGTGAGCTCACTTCCTCCATGCACCATCTGTTATTGTTGTTTCTGTCCTCCACTGTCTTTGTATACAGAAGCTGAGCACCAAGCTTAACTCAATGCTGAGAGATAAAGAAGCTCCTGATTGGTCCCACCATTTTTCCTATGTGTCCTGGGAGCCACACACTCTGGTCTTGTGGGCCAGACTGCCCTCAGCCTCTGAGGTGAAAGAGAGGGTGCGAGAGTGAGGGAATGAGAGAAAGAATGAGAGAGATGGTAAAAAAGAGAGTGCAACAAAGGAAGGGCAAAGGAAGGAAAATATGAGGAAGGGAAGAAGTTACAGGGCCTGAAAAGAAGGGTGAAAAGAGAAAGGGGAGTAAAATTTTGAAGAGGAAAAGGAGAACGTGAGAGAGAGAGAGTAGTACATCATAAAACGTTATCTACAGTGTAATGCTCTTTTGTGTCATAAGAGGACGGTACTATTTTCGCAAACTGGAAATGTAGGCAGGTGGGCTGTCCATAACCTTGACATATTTTAGATTAGTGGCACATGTAGCCTGCGAACGCATCAGTAGTTCAATTTCAAGTAATGTTCACCTCTTTTATCTGCACTGCTTCTACAGGCATATGAACAACCAAAGGAGTCTTGCATTCGGCTGCAGCACATTATTTACAGCTGTTTGTAGGCATGTGTCGTTCAATCACCTGTGAGACCAACTTTAGAGTCCATGGATCAGCCCTGTCTCCACTGGAGGGTTGGATCTCAATCCCACGAGCTCCCAGCACACACTGGCAGTGGTGGTTATTTGTTACAGTGCTTGGCTGGCTTCCATCACGTCTCTCCGTAGACTGGCGATGCTTTCTATAATTGTCTGCCTAGCACAAATGGAGCAGTCAGACTGAACCATAATATACCGGCCTGCGCTTTGCTCCGAGAGGTCGTATATTATCACAAAACTCTGCAACATCTGAGAGGCAGCCCTTGTCTTTAAGATGAACACACATCAAGGGGCTCGTTCCAACGGAGGCCCACTCTCTGTGTTTGCAAAGTTTAGTTTCTTTGAATAAAAAGGCTTTGAGAAGTTTCTTCTGTGGTTTGGGAAGGGGCACAGCAAAGCGTAGGCTTTGACACTGGCAAGAGTCTCACAAAGCTGTAATTTCCCAGAGGCCCTAGACATTAGTCATGTTCTTGCTAAGAGTTCTATGTCCTCTTCGAACTGCGTTATGAATAGGCCCCATAAAAAACCACACAATGTCTCAAACGGTGCCTCAATCAACAGGCAAGCAGCCAAGAATATGAATATTTACATATTTGGGTATTTACACAAAATGCACTGTGATCAGGAGGGATGAAAAGTGAACTAGACACATGACTATGTTGTACTTTCAAAAATCCAATAAAACCGATGAGGGTGAAAGCTAATATGTGAGAATACTACTGCCTTGACCCAAGAGATCACTTTAGTACTTACAAAGCGGCAATGTCACATAATGACACACGAACAGACCAATGAATGAAGAGAGGTGACCGAAAGCCCCAGTTTGTATGTATATATGAGTGTATTTATTTTATTACAATGTTTTTAAAAAATGAAATTAGTTATGGAAGTAAAGCTCTCTATATATACCAGACCTAAACACAGAGGTGATGGAGAAGACATAGAAGTTGGCATTAACCCTGTTTCTAGTACTACAGGGGGAAACGGCCTGTCCATTTATGACATGCAAAAATACCTACATTCTGTCAGCGTGTGCTCATCCTTTTTTCTATTTTGTAAGTCCTTGTTGGTATCTGTGTCCACCAGACAGTCTCCACCTTTTCATTTACTACCATCCGTACTGTCTAGTGATCTCCACCTGTTACCTTCTGCTCCGATGCAGGTACAAGAAGCTACCTAATATCTTATATGAGACCTTTCTTGTAAATATCAATTCTATTTTTTGTTCAAATTTAACACTGGTGTAATTTCTTTTGATTTGAAACTCAATTCACCCTGTGAAATGTTGCTAGAAGAATGTCAATACCACAAATCCCATTTCTTTGACCATTTCTCTGACTGAGCAATTATTTTGACTTGAACATTACTTCTACTGTCATTCTAACTACACCTGGGAGAAATTTTAGATACGCCGGAGTAATTTCAGTAATTACGCATCACTCTTGTGATGAATTACCGAGATTACAGTAGTTTGCCTAATTAAGAGTAATTTGGGGCAAACGCCTACCGCAGGAGCACAGGAACAATGATCTAAAAGAGAGTGAGTGGCTACCGGCTATTGCTTTTCATATCCTGTGGCATTTATTGCTGTCATTTCATGCAAATGTCATCCTCTGGCTCATTTTGGAAATGAAGGTACATTGTGCATTAAGAACATAACTCTACAAATGCTGGATTATGCTTCTCACACAATTATGCAGAATTAACTGCAGTTTTGTGGTAATGAGTAATTATGCTGGACAGTACCACGCTATTAGCGCCCACCCCTAATTCTAACTAGACTTCTAACCGTTTTTGGAACAAGAGCTATGCAAAAGTAATGGTAAGATTGAAGTAATGAAAGTAATGACCAGTAATTGTAATGGTCTGATCGAAGTAATGGCCAAATGTAGGTAATGTTGAATCAAGGAAATTATCATGTCAAAGTAACGGTGATTGATGTTGTGGGGCTCGAAGTTAAGGGGTGCACCATCCTGGCTCCTCTGCTGCACCACAGATTATTTTTCTTTCCTTATCATGACATGCATCCCTTTCAAAGTTGGTAAAAATCATTCACTCAGTTCTATCAAATCTGCATTTTTCCATTCATGCTGAATACACCTCACTCCATGAACTCTTGAAAACCACTTTGCGCAGTTTGCCTCTCCCTTACAGAAGGCCGAACAGCACTGATTCGGAGTGAAAGATTCACTCTTATGTTCTCTGCTGCACTTTAAATACAAACATTTTTCGTTATTGATGGTTTCTCATTGTTATCAACCTCATTGGCTATTCTGAGATGGTGCTGAGAGGGCAAATAAATGGTCATGGGTGCTCCCGGAAGTATTTAAAGGTCAGATGAGAGCACCTCGGGCGCCTGGGGGTGGGAGTTCATGGGAGAGCTGATTGTCACACCCAGGAGAAGGTACATGACTGCCGGGTAATCGATGGACACTCAGGAATAGGGATAAAAGGATGCGAAAATCTATGGGTGGAGGCGGGTGGGCAGGTTGAGTGAGGCTGCAGACAGAAGGATTCTCTTTCCTTAGATAATGTGCCTGCATCCAGTGAAGTTGCCGTTGTGTTCACTACCAGAGGCCGTGCTGCCGACACAGAGGGGCTCCTTTCAATGCAAGTGGAAGGATACTTTCTCACTGTCATAGGAAACGGGTTGTGGGTTTCTCCCAAATTATGGCCAGTTAGCCCTCTTCTAGATCATTCATATTTCCCTTCACCTCAATTCTCTGCTTAGTGATTGAGCAAATGAGCCTACCTACCAGTCTGTTGGTTGGACCGCGGTGCCACTGCAACGTCGGCACCAACTGTGGCTTCTCTTCTAAACTGGGATATGGCAAGTAAAGATTCCAGCAAACTTACCACTGCGAGACAGATGCATCAGAATGTGTTCATGGTGCACCTTCAATTCTCCAAACCAGGCCTAGGGCAGAGCTCCTCCAGGGAGAGCGAATGTTCCTGTGTCTGCATTGCAGTCACGGTACTTGACCGCAGAGGAGTAATATATGAATAATATGGTACTGATATGTATTCCAAACCTAAAGTTTAGGGTGGATGTGTGAATCTAAGCATTGGAAGGTACTGGAGCTATAAGAATCACACTTGACTGGTGCCCCACGTGTGAGGTGGGCTCTCTCACTGGCCAGATGTCCCGGTTGGGAATCAGAATCTGCGGCTGAGGATTTGTGGCCTCGTTTCTGTGAAAGTGGCCACCCCAATGTGCACAATCAACAAAATACTGCACACCAAAACTCGACTTAGGCAATAACGGAAATCTATCCACAGTCGTAAATAGTATATTCTGATTCAAACATTCTGTGGACATTTATGGTCATAAATGCAATTGCGACTGGGAAAAATATGCAAGTATGGCAGATATTTCAGGTCATAAATAGGAGCAGGGGTGGAAACATGGGCAATCCGAGGAAATGGGCACATATCATCCCTGTGACTCCTTCCATTCCATTTGCTAAGAGATATTTACTCCTAAATGTTAAAGGGTTGAAACATTTCCCTAACACGCCAGTATTTATTGAGGTTCAGGGACAATGATTTTCCTTTCTGGATAAAAACATATTTTTGGGGAAAAAGCATGTTATAGCATCTATTACCACTGTGTCAAAATGCCTTTCAGAGGGCCACGGGACAAGCAGTTGTGACTGGGCTCCAAGTGTGATGGTTAAGGACTTTTTAGATTTCGCCTGCACAATGATTGTGCTGTGCTTGCGAAATCTTTTATGTTTAAAATAAATCTTAAAGGGGCTCAGAACCGACCCATTACTTACCTTGACTTACTATTGCCTGGCTCCCACGTGGCTCCTACATCACAATACATACCATTGGCTGGCTCCCATGTGGTCTCCACATCGCTCTACTTACCATTGCCTGGCTCCCACGTGGCTCCTACATCACAATACATACCATTGGCTGGCTCCCATGTGGTCTCCACATCGCTCTACTTACCATTGGCTGGCTCCCATGTGGTCTCCACATCGCTCTACTTATCATTGGCTGGCTCCCACATGGCTCTTTACTGGTCAATGCCTCCTCCTCACTTCCGTCGTTGTGCCGTGAAGCCTGGCCTCGTGTCCAAGTACTGCTTCCGGTACCTGTCTACTTCCACTTGCCTGCTTCTGCTAGGGAGGGGGGCCCACCGGTGCCTAGCACTGCTCCCTCACTGCTCCTTCGCAACTCCTGCACACTATCTTTGCCCTGGGCAGCGTGTGGACTCTGGAACGGTCTGGCAGGCTGGCGGGCAGTGTAGTGGGTGGGAGCAAGCCTCATGGAACACAGGAGGGTGGAGGGCGTGGAGAGCTTTGGCGTCCCATCTTACTTCTTTGATGCCTGCACATTGGTAAAGCCAACAATAGATCTCACATACGTTTTTCAGACAGAGACCAGCAGTGTTCAGATCAGGCTTGGTCGTGTTTCTATGTAAATGTGTCCAGGTTTATCTGCAAGGGCGAGGCGCAGATGTTCTTGTCTGTGCCCCACATCTTTGCACTGTTTTGCATCTGAGAGAATACCCACACCAATGCGGTTGTCTGTTTACTGCTGCTGTTCTGCATATTCTGCCATACCACTTGTTTCTCCTATGTAGGTGTGTGGTGTCGTGCACTTTTCATGGTTTCCTTTACGAGCTCTAGCCTCCGAGGCTGACAAGCTTGCAAATGTCATCAACGGGACAACCGCACTAGTTGCAGGTCTACTTTACTTACAGCTCCGTTACAGTGGCGCTTTAAAAATGATACCGTTTCAAAATCCGATTGACTTGTATATTACTCATGGTTGGGTTAAAGTGCGCTCCGAGGAATTGGCAGCAGCGCGGTGTGTTTTACACCTCACAGTGATTGTGTCTATCGTAAAGCTTTTTTTTAACTTCAACCCACCTTGTCTCAAATGTGGCTAGAACCGGGTCGTGAAATTTGGCAATTAATTCTAACTAAAACCGAATCAGCTGTTACATAGCAACTGTATATTTCTTGCTGTGTATGTCTGGTATGTGTTTCATCCAAAATGATTTGCTGCTGTACAATGAAACTAATATTGTTCAGTAGAATTTGTATATCAGTTACTAGCGTAGGTTGTGTGGTTGGGAGATTCGTGTCTTATTGAGCCTACGTGGGAAGCGTTCATATGTTGTGTGTGATGTGCACTTACCATGTTGTGGGACGCTGTGCCTATCAGTATGGTGAGTAAAAAGAGTGTGCGGGACATCCACACCATTTATGTTTTGAGGTATGCTGCAGCATTGGTTAGCTCTGCAGTTTACTTTTCGGTATTTGTAGTTATTATAAATGAGATTACGGCCCTGTTTCTTTATTGTTTGATGCTTTATTGTCAATCACGCTGCTATCTGAACAGGTAAGAGAGTGTCAAAGATCAGCCTGGATAGACCGTGGTACATTTCTCCCATGTGATCATCACTGTAGGGAGGTAAAACAAGCATATTCAATGCAAGGGGTCTCGCATTTGTTCGAGTTAGAACTATTAGCGTTGTAAAGCAAAAAAAAATGCAGCACAATCGCACTATGTAAAATGCAGCGCGATCACGCTGCGTGTAAAATAACCAGATAAAGTAGCCCGGACTCCTGGCTGAAAACATCGAGCCTCGTATGTTTTTGGTACTTTACCTGCTGTGTAGGTGGGCTAAACACCGGAAAAGGCATGATGTATTCATGCCGTTCACAAATGAAAGCAAACGGATTTTAAAAGGCAAGCCCACGAACCAATGTAAGTGACTGACGTGGCATGGGCGTGGTTTACAGAATGGACGAAGCACTTTGTGCTCGCCCATAAAAAGTTCAAAGCATATGGCTAGTAGGGCTTGCAGTGTCAGACTAAGTTAGAGTCCTTTGTTTTTTCATTCTTGTTTGGCAGATCTTTCCTCACTATACCTTCTTTGTCTTAGCAAAAGTAATTGGATTTAGACCAGTACAACTTTTAATTTTAAGTTTAATGGCACTTGCTCAATTCCTGGGAAATTAGTCTCATCTTTCTCTTGGCTGTGTGACTGTATCCTTACTGGCCCTTCGAATGCATGTGGGACAATTTTACATTTGAAAATGACACTGTTCGGCCTTTTTTATTTCATTATTTTATCCACACATTGTATACATAAAAATATCTTTTCATTGTTTGTTTTTAAATTACTTTGCTTTGCAGCAGGCATTTGTAGGTTGAAGAGTACCAGACAGGTCAAAAGTCTGGTTTGCAAACAGACATCTAGGTGACATTTTGAAAGCTTTCATGTGAAAGCATTCTGCCTATTCTTTACCATTGGCTTTGTGGTTTTTAACCTGCATTTATTTGCTTTCTATTTATTGGTTTTATTTGATCCAGGCAGTCCATCTTGAGTTTGTCCCACTCGTGGTGCATAAATTATTTACTGTATTCTTCTATGAGTGCTCGCTTTCTGTAAACAGGCCTTTAAATGTTTTTCTTATCTTGTCACATTTGTTGTAGATTCAAAGGCAGAGGTCAAATGTTGGGCTATGTCTTCTGAGGGAGTCTGTTGTTTACTTTTCTTTCTCTGACTTCATCGTGATAGGATTTATGTGACAATCTTTCTATGAACAGAAATGCTTTTTTAGCACACAACAAAATGAAAATGTCTGTAAATGAACTATGCAGATATTTCAGAAAATATCAGAATTAGGAAAGGACAAATGAAGCACATATTGTGTAATTCTAAAGCTTGGTGGAAACAAATATTCAATTATGGCCGAACCAAATCAGTACACTAGGTGATGCCAATTCCACAGTTCGTTTGTGGGCTGTATAGTTTTGTCAAATAAAACCTTATGTCTGTGCAAATGTAATGGTCATTTCTATTGAAAATGTGTTCTATGTTATGGCAGTGTGCTACCACACCATGCATACTCCATGTTACACCACTCTACTGTACTCTGCAACACTCCACACCACTGCACTCTACTCCACACCACACCACTCCACTCTGCCACTCCACTCACTGCCACACCAATCTGCATCACTGCACTCTACGCAACTCTATTCTGCACCTCCCCACTCTATTCCAGTCTACACTACACTACTTCACTGAATGCCTCTCTACTCTGCTTTATTATGCCCCATGCCAAACCACTCTATGCCACTCTACCCGACTCTGCACCACTGCACTCTCTGCCTCTTCACTGTATACCACTCTACTCTGCAACACTCCACTCTATGCCAATACACTCTCCACCAATTCATTCTACTCTACACCACTCTAATCTACTCTATACCACTACACTCTATGCCACTGCACTCTACGCCACTGCACTCTATGCCACTCTACTCTATGCCACTGCACTCTGTCGCTTTACTCTAAACCACAGCACTTTATGCCAATTCACTCTACACCACTCTACTAAAAAGCAATGCGCTGTATGCCACTGCACTCTGCTCAGTAGCACGCTATTCTATGCCAATGCTCTCTTCACCACTCTAATGTACACCTTGGCAATCTGTCACCCCTCTATGCCACTCATTTCTACTATGCACCACTGCTCTCTATGCCAGTCTACTCTACCCTGCCACTCCAAGCCACTCCACTCTACTCTATGCTACTGCAAGCCACTACAGTTTACTCCACTATACATCACTCTACGCCATGCCACTCCACTCTACTCTACTCCAGTCTATGCCAATTTACTCTATGCCACACCGCTCAACCCACCCTACACCACTCTACTGTACTCTGCGACTCAACTCTTTGCCAATCCACTCCACTGTATCAAACTTTAGGCCAATCCACTGTAGGCCACTCCACTGTACCCTACTCCAAGCCACTCTACTCCACTCCATTCCAAGCCACTCCACTCTACATCACTTTGCTCCACTCCAGACCATCCTACTTCAGCTACATCATGTTACCCCATTCCACTCTATTCTGCTTCCCTCCACTCTGCCGTATAACATGGCTCCAAGAAATTGGCGAAGCCCATAGCTCTCGCATAGGCGAAATCTATTGGTTTTTCCAATGCTTGTTCTCCTAATGCCCCCTAGCCCCGTCTACTTGGCTCTAAGCAACGGGTCAAGTACCTCTTTCAGTACTTGGCTCTCAATAGTAGAGCGGATTTAGCAATCCAAGGCTTCTCAGGGAGGAGGTAGTTGTAAGGCGGGCAGAGGCTCACAACTCAAAATATATCCAGCATCCCCAATAAAAGATTATACAGTCAAATGCTTGCTTTTATAAAAAAAAGTAGTATTATCTACTAACACAAATCACAGTACAACATACTGTAAATAATATACACAGTCTTCTAGAGGCAAGCCCACTAGCAATACTCAGGTCAGCTTTCCGGTTCCACTTCTCCACATATGGATGTGTAGTGACATCCAAGCTAGGCCGGCTTAAATAATCAAGTATCAGAAGTTATAAGGATGCTCTGTTACAATGATCCGTGAGCTAGAATGTGTCAATCAGAGCAAGTTCAACTGGTCCCAGTGGCCTGATTGTCAATCATAACTGCTCCAGTAAAGAGATGCTTCAGAGTCCTCTGACGCACCTTATCCTGACTGTGCCCAGATGGTGGGAAGCTGTTATTGTGGCAGCCACTGTCTGGGGCACTCCTCCTGTGCAGTAACTCTCTTCTGCAATCCAGCACTAGATCTCCAATGCTTCTGGTTGGGGGAGTTGAACTAGTTACTCTCACTCTACAAGAGTCATTGCACCTGCTGTCTTCTCAACTGTAAATGGACGGCCCCTTCAAGGTGCAGGGCAATGTCCCTCTCTCTTGACTGCAGCCCAAAGCTGGCAAATGGGTTGGAGGGTGGCATGAATGTGATGATAGCCCTCTTTAAGTCACAGCGCTGTACCAGGTGACACACTCCTTCTCTCATAGAGCTGTGCCAAGGATGATAATTCCTATTCATCACTGGCAAGGGGGTTGTGGACTTTGGCACATGGACTGGCAGCCCAGTTGGTGCGGCGATCCCAAAGGAGCAAAGTATCACACTGTGCTCCCAGGATCCACACAACAGGATCCACACTGGAGCTCACTTCCTCAAAGTGATCTCCTTCACCACACAGGGACCACTGGTTTTGGACCATGCAGAAGCTAGTGCTACAGCATCCAAGCAAGTGTTCTTGATCCTTGTGAGTGATGCCCCCTCATCCAGCATGGTAGACTGGCAGACCCTTTTCCCCAGTTCTGGCACAACAGACAGAACTCATGCTGATGTACAGCTTCAGTTTGAACATTTAGGAGTCCCAAGCTCTCCTTTTTATAATCCATTTCCAGACACGGTTGTGAGTTAGTGTCTCTGCCTTTCAAGTTCATGTTCTGGAGGTTGCCCACTTTTGAAGTGTCCACTCCTTTGTTGTGCTCTTCCTTCAGATATCAGTCTATAACAGCAGGACCCCCCTCAATCTTGACAACTCCAAACACAGGCCAAGGGATGACTAGAGGTTCACACATGGATGTCAGTCTCAGTGATATGCGGATCAAAATGTAACCATAGGGCCCCAGCCCTCCTCTTTCTGATTCTCTTGTCAGCCCCAACTCCTTCTTCAACTGTGCCAAGGCACCTTTGACTAGAGACCTCCTTTCAGCATCAAAGAGCCCCTATTGTTTAATGTGTAACCTGAGGCTTTAGCATAGGCATTAATCAGGTTTAAAATTTCAGGTCTGGCTATGTCTGCATCTTCAGAGAAGATGAAGCCCTCATCAGCATATGCTGCCACCTTGCTGGTTCAGTAGTCAAATGGAATGCTTTTAATGATGGAGTTGTGTCGTAATTTAGTTAGGAGGGATTCTATGGCTAAGAGAACGAGTAGTGGGGAGAGGGGGTGCCTTGTGCCTTGAAATAGTTTGAACCTCTCAGAACTGGATCTGTTTACCCTGACTTTGGCTGGCTGATGGGTTATCATCGATGTGAGTAGCTTTTCCAGTAATGTAGCTAGAATTTTTGCAAATATTTTACAATCTATATTAAGTAGGGATATTAGTCTATAATCTATGGTGTCTAATGGGTCCTTCTTATCTTTGTGGATGACTGTCATTATAGCCTCAAAGTGCTGATCTGACATATCCAATTAATTCTGCCACCCTACTCAACAATGCCTTCACATTGTCTCGTATGAAATTGGCAACCGCTTTTTTTAGCCTCTCATGTAACATATGAAAATCACTGTACTGCTTTTACTTCTCGTCTATAGTCTTTTTGTAAAAAAAAATTCTTTATTGTATTTCTGTAATATGAAATGTTGAAATAAAAAAAAGAACCCATATTGATGTGCAACTAAGAGTCTGGCTTTTCTTTCCTTCATTGTGTGTCCTACATACCTTTTAGAGATGTGACAATCCACAGGTATCTCTGGGGGAAACATTTGCCTCTCTCTGCTCCTCCAGTAAGCAAGCTCCCAAAATGGAACCTAGTTTCTCCCATGCATTGTATCCATTGCAACTAACACACACCACTGCACTCACAGATACACAAGTTCACAGTCTCTCGTGGACTGTACCCACCCAAAGTCATCCAGAAATTCCAGCGCACTCTTTTAGTATCACATGCTATTTTCTACATGAGGTACCAGCTCACAGGCCCACAGGCACATGTAACCATGCATGCTATCTCCTGATGCACTATACCTTCTCACAGGCACACATGTATCCCAGCAAGCACATGCAACCTTGCATGCCATTTTCCGATGCACTGTACCGTCCCACAGTCACACATAGATCCCTATGCTGCACACAAGCCAATGCAGGCTAAGGGTGAGTCAAGCACACAGCAGCAGAACCTTAACAGAGGGGACTAGGAGGTGCTACTTCTGTGTCACATGCAAAAGGCTTGTTCACTCTACTAATCACTAAAAGTTAAAACGATGTATTCTGCCACCACCGCACTCATACTAATTATCTCCACCACTTAAGGGTAGCAGTTGAGTGTTGCTCCCGGTCTAAGCACACCACATTCCATGAGACAGACCTAAGTCATAGCGCAAATGAATGATCCTTGTTTGCTCATGACCAAAAATTGTTACCAAGGATGTACATATCACCACAGCTGGGGCACTCAGTGTAGGGTTACACTTCTATCACCTTGCAAGGGACTTTTCTGTCCCAACACATGGCTACTCTACACCTTGTATGTGGTGTGTCAATAGGAGTACACATGGAAATATAACATTTGTGGCAATTTACAAACCTACTTCTTGTAGGGTTTGTAAATTCCATGAATTTGTAAATTTTTTACTTCAGGACAGAAGCCATAAATAAATAATGGACCTGATTATGGAAACCAGTTTGCCATGTACCTTTGATGTACATGTGTGTATGATTTTTTACGAGAGCACAGCTACTTTTTCTATTATTGAAAGTTGGCTTTACACCTTTGTAGGACTGGAGGGTAGGGAATGAGTGAATATTAGAAGATGGGAGTGTCCAGTTGTAAGTTTGTGGACACCCCCAATCTCATATTTTTTAGATACCCTCAAACTCATCTCCAGCCCCTTTCCATTCTTGAACATTTTAAACATTGGAAAGGGTACACACCCCAAAATCGGCAGGAGTATAGGGTGAAGGGTTTCTCATGGGAAAGTATTTTCTATGGAGCAAACATAGGGAAAAAAACAGCAAATGCATTTGCACTTGCTCGTTGTTGTTTACATGCAAAACGTATTTTCTCATTCAAAAATGGAATTCACAAAACTTCAAAGGTGTACTGTTTGAAATCTGTGACCTTTCTGAATTCCAAATAGTTTGATATCTGCTCCTTTTGTGAGGTCGGAAAAATGCAGGTGCTAATTCCAGGTGCACTACCAAAATCTCGACCGTTAAAAATAGTGCAACAAAATATTGTAACCAGAGAACCAGATAAAAACATTGTGAAGTTAAGTAGTGCAACACTGGGACACCCTAGCTGATGAAGTGGCAATGGGATGCTGAAGCAACACAGAAAGCTTTGAGCCCTGGTACATTGAAGGAGTGACCTCTAAAGAAGTGCAGGTTGGGCCATGGCTCTGACATAGAGTCTAGCAGAGTCTGGTACAAACCCAAGAGAATAACTGGCAACTTTTGGTGGGTAAAGGGTGTCTTTGTTGCAAAATTGCACCTGTCTCACTCAGTAAAAGTAATTTTTGCGTACCCGTGTCTCCAAATTCAATTAATTTATTTTCAAAGCTCTACCTCAAAGCACTATTCAATTAATATAAAAGCCAAGTAGGATGCCTGTCACTACAAGACAAAAGAGGGAAGCTTCTGCTCTCGCTCCCTTGTCCCCAGCGGATCAGAGCCTACAACACATTTGACATCTATGCAGCCTTTGCTTGATCTTAGAATTTTGGTGGGCCTACTTACGGTATCAAAGACATGGGGCCAGAAGAAAACCTTTAGAATGTTTGGAGGTAAGCGGTCTTGTGGAAGTAGAGACTCAGTTCAAGTGTGACCAGTCATATAGCAGCAGGAATAAGTATAGGCTTGATTCTAAGCATGAACATGCAAGGTCACGACACTGGCAGCTGTTATAATAGCCACATTGTCAACTGTAAAATTAGTTAATCAACGACAATCAACTTTGATTCACTCTGTACCTCTTAAAGTGTAGGTGGATTTATGAATTAGAGTGAAGAAGATGTCACAAGGACATTGAGTTGTTTTCCAGCACCTAACACAAATTCAGAATAAAATCAAATCTGTGGTTCAGGCATCTGAAATAAGTCGCATAAAAGATCGCCAGTATGCAGAAAGACCCCCTTCGATCATGGCCAAGAGGTTTGTATCACCGTTTTGGAAGAAGTAACAAATGATACAAGTTGTTTTGGAAAAAAGCAGGAGACAGATCACAGAAAGGAGAGCATCAAGGAGGCTAGTCTGCTTTTCTACCGATACCCTCTCCATATGATATTCCTAGACTAATTCAATGACTACAATGTTTTAGTAATCCACTCTGTCAACACCTTATGAGGACTTCAGATGCATAAGTTGCCAAAAAGGGTGCAGCCTCTCTGCCTCACCCTAAAGCGTCCAACTAGGGACAATAACCCTAACCTATGACTTCAGATGCTCAGATGTCTGAAGAGAGCCTTAACCTGCATGTCACAAGTTAGTGTGCCTTATTAAAAACACAAAAAGAAATGTCAAATTATTGCAGAAGAACTCTGTATGATGTAACCCTTGTTCATCTACAAAACCCTTCACTGTTTGAGGCACTAGGTCTATTTTGACAAGGTCTACCTTACAAAGCAAAGAAGTATACCCGAATGTTCTGCAATTTGAATTGACACAAATAGACTGGTATAGTTTCTAGACCACTCAGGGATGAGAACCAATTCTCCCATCCAACAATGTATGATTTGCACCCAGCCCAGTTCTATATTGCCAAACTCAAGACCAGTCACGTTTATGTTTAGTCAGCTGAACGCCAAGGCCACAGAGTTTTATTCTACTGAAACAGCAATGATTTTCGCTGGCTACCGAGAGCAAAAAAGCTTAATGCTACAAATAAAAGACAGACAAGTTCAGAGTTAGTAGGGAACAGAATAAACATTATCTTAATAAATTTCCCAGCACACAAAGACATGATGCCTGGGAGGCATTGAGAAACGAAACACAGGCCTGGTTAAGACACCAGGGCCCACATTACGAGTGTGGCGGTCTGAACACTCTCAAGGGTGGTCTTACCGCCGCCGGGCCGGCGGTGAAGACCGCCGTATTATGACTGCAGTGGTTTGGCCAAAGCCAAACCGCCACAATGGCATTGATACCGCCAGGGCTGTCAGATCGCCAGGCCGAAGGTGAGCACTTCTGGCCTGGTAGCAGCCCTAAGACACGTAGGCACACCGCCAGGCTTTTCATGGCAGTCGCACCGCCACGGAAATCCTGGCGGTAATGCACCCATCTCCATTCCTGTCGCCGGCACATGCACCCCCACTCATCCGCACACCTTCATACACGCACCTGCACTCATTAACACACCTTCACACACACACCCCATTAATCAACACACCTTCATACACGCACCCCCACTCACCGCACACCTTCATACACGCACCTCCACTCATTAACACACCTTCACACACACACCCCCATTAATCGACACACCTTCATACACGCACCCCCGCTCACCCGCACACCTTCATACACGCACCTCCACTCATCAACACACTCCCTGACATACACCGTCACTCACCCAAAAGACTGCTGAAGTCGTAAATAGGATCCAGCATAGGCCACGCGTTATTTTGACTTATGACTCAAGAAAATCGAAGAGACTGCACTTATGGGAAAAGAAACAGATTGGTAGTAGACAGCAGCCACCCCACGTTTCTTCAGCATTCTGATGAGGCAAATATCTTCAAACCTTAAGTTAATTTTGGATGCCTTTGGTTTCACTATGGCAAAAGGCCAGGTTTTGAAATGCAACTCACTTAAAGTGGTTGAAAATTATAACTTAGTGCATCCTTCAGTTGCTCTCTCTGTCGAAATATGACCAAACTCACGTTTACCCTTGGAATTGGCAAAACATATCTCGTTTTTTATTTCCCTGACTTTCTCACTTGCGTTTCCATGAAGGTACTGGTTAGTTTTGCTTTGTTTTCAAATTAATATTTGTAATTTCAAGGTTTTAACATGTGCATGTTGTTTGTCGAATGCACATAAGGATTGTTGAACATTCATTTCCCTGCAAAGATCTATTCTGCCTTGCAATTCTTCCTGCCCCATTACTGAAGTTTCCAGTTCTGTAACTCCAGTCAGTGACACAGTACCAGACCCTGGAAGAACCGCCATGTAGCGTCCTTTAATATATCCATTCACCCTTTGCAATGCAAATGTAATCATTATCCGTGATATCACTGACAGAAAGGAGAACTGGGCTTTCATTTTTCAAGCTCTTTCCACAAACTGACCTCCTGGGACATAATCGGTGGCTCAGCAGTTTGGAAAAGGATTCTACTTTGCTCTTTGAAATTGAATAAGTACTTTTCTTATTAGCCTCGTTCCAGGGGGATAAGTAGACCCAGGAGCAAAAGGCGCACCTTCTTTTCTTTAAAGCTGGGTTCTTTTTATTTTAGTGTTTTCTTGAGCCTGGTTCCAACAAAATAATTGGTCAGTGAGTACAATATCTGTATCCGTCATTAGAAATGCCAGCTTTCTGACATCTTAGGGTGGAAGTGCAGCGAAGGCACAGAGGCAGCTATTTATCTACCTTAATTTTTCAACTTATATTTTATGGGTCCGGAAAGAGGAAAATAGATTACTGAGACTGTTTCTATTGTAGCAGGAGCAGAGTGTGTATTGAAAGATTTTAGGGTGGAAAGCTATGAAAGACCCCAATAAAACTAATAAATAATAAAGGGCCAGATTTACTATATAACTAGATGCAAAAATTGGTTGCAATTTGCAACCAGTATTTTTACAACCAGTGTTGAATTTTGCAAACTGACCTATGTACCACTTGGTGGGTTCACAAGATGCATTCTAACTTAGCTCATTAATATTCATGAGGTAGGTCACAAATTGCGACTCACTCTGGTTAGCCACAGTTGCATGGCATGGATGGTGGCTTTCAGGGATCAGAAGCTTATCATGTCTGTGACTCTGGTTAAATGCGTTTCAGTTCAGTTCAGTAATATATGGATGAGAAAATCCTTTCACATTCAGCGTAGCCCAACATAATTCCAGGAATTTTGTGATTTTAGCATATTATTTTTCTTTTAATAATTTGACACTTTGTAATGTGGTCATCAACTATGATGGATTTTACGCATTGAACCATGCATCACCTACACACCTCTGTACTACCCAACCCTAGTCCTTGTTGCTATAGAAATTCACAGGCTGGTTTATGGGAGCCTGCAATTTGTGTATATATGTCTATCTCAAATCTTCTTACTATGGCTGAGTTATGAGGACTCTTGGACTTAGCTGCTAAGCTGAAAGAAATTGTAGCAGCCAACAGGCGATGAGAAAGGCAGGCCACAGCCATAATTACAGTTTTAGTTTAAACAATAAAATTGATAATTAAGGGGCATATTTATGAGCCCCTTGCACCAACTTTGCATCACTTTTTGTGATGCAAGCCGGCACAAACATTTAAATCATGTATATGAGGCCACACAAAGCCATTTTGCGTGGCTTTGAATGATCCCATAGATATAGAGTGAGGCAAGGCAGCGCAAATCGCTGTGTTGCCTTACTCCACGTTAGGGAGGTGTTCCATGGGCGTTGCGGTGGGTGTTCCAATGCAGCACCAATGAATTATACTGCATCTCCAGATTTACAAGACCATGGAATTTTGCTGCAAACATTGAAAGAGGGAAAAGACTCTCAGGATTGTTTTTGCGCAGGAAGGTGTTTGTTCCTGCACAAACACAATCCTGCATGCAACGTGTTGGTGCTAGGCTTCGGAAACGGCACCAGCACAGGGTGAAAGAACGAGATTTGTGCCATATGCCATAGTGACGGGATATTCCTGTCCTTTCCCTTTCATGCAGGGCAGCTCAGCAAGGTGACTTGCAGCACTGCTGCACGCCAAATGCTCATAAATATGGGCCTAGGTTTTTCTTCTGATCTGTTTTGCTAAAATAAACAGTGATCAGCAGAAAGGAGATGATTATGACAAAATGCTTATTTTTTGCACACTGAAGGTCATTTCAGAAAAGATTGAATCCCTCTGCACGTTTTTATACATTTTGATATAGCGTATTTTTCTAATCATTAAATGGAATATAACATCTTATTGTAAAATAATCTGTTTTGGGGTGTTTAATTTCACACTACAGATTTCACTTTTTTCTTCTTGCCTATAACCATGCTATTTCTTTCATGTGAAAGAGAAAGACATCTAGCATTAAAACAGTTTTTGGAAAAGGTAATGCAGGTATTAAAAGGAATGAAATACCTCTGCCGTAACAATAAAAGAATATTGCAACTCACGTCAAAGATCCATAAAATATTTCATCAGTGACTTGCAATATCCTTATGATGCTAGGCAGAGGGTACTTTATCCCGTGTACATATTTCCCTTCACATTATGTGCATCTTTGGGGCCCAATGGAGGGCCTCATTCTGTCACTGATTAACAGGTTGCTCCTCCTGACCATTTAGAGTTCCTGCCTTTTACATTCTCAAAAAATAATAATTACATGATTGAAATTTGGCACAACTGCTAAACTGTGCTACAGAAAAAAGGAAGGGTTGCTCAGCTGTTTGTCTTTTTAGTGTTTTGGGGCATACTTTGGGTTCTGTGCTTTGTTGTACAAAGCCATTGAGCAGTGAGCTTAGTAGGAATTTACAAATTATTTTATAATCTAGTATAAATGTATTCACCTATAGGAGAAATTGTTGGCAGCAAGCAACGTGGAATCAGAGGCATCCCTCACACAATACTAGGCCTCTGGTTAATAGCATTTTAGGAACCTGAGAAAACAGATATGATATCCTTGCTATTCAGTGAAAACCTTAGCAACATTTGTCACAATAAAGTACTTTCGACAAACTATAGAGCATGAGTGGAATATTGGATCATACTGTTACAGTAATTGGTTTATAACAAATGGACTGGAGGTGTGAAAAATGTGTTGGGCGTTAAAAGAATAATTGTAAAGTTTAGGTAGATCGTTGCAAGTTTATAACTAGAGAAAATAATTAGCCTTTGCAGATAAATAAAAATCACAACACTTTAGAAACAATGATGAACACGAGCAGGTCCTCATGCCAGCTCCCCTGCGACAGGTCTCCCGACCAATTGCCGCAGTTCGCTCACCAGCACATCTCGCTTGCTGCCCTCTGATCTGACTTCTTACCATTGTGTTTCTTCTCCCCTGTTTGTTTGGGTTGTTTCGACATCTTCTGCCTTCTTGCTCTTTTTTGCTTCTTCTTTTTATTTCTGCCACATCTGCTAGTTTCTGCCTTTTCTCTGTATTTCTTATTTCTGCCACTTCTTCTTGTTTCTGCCTTTTCTCTTTATTTTTGTCACTTCTGCTGGTCTCTGTCTTTTCTCTTTATTTCTGCCACTTTTGCTCGTTTCTGCCTTTTCTCTTTATTTCTGAGACTTCTGCCCATGTTAGGCTTTTCTCTATATTTCAGCCTCTTCTGCTCATTTTTGCCCCTTTTCTCTTTATTTATGTCTGTTTTTAACTTGCGTCTCCCTTCCTATCCACTTCCCACAACTCCTGGCTGTTTCCTGCTTCCCACCACCCACCACCCTCTCTCCCCCCAGGACCTACTTAATGGAGGCTCAGCACGGCCGCGCAGTGGGCGTACTGCCGATGTGCCAAATGGAAGCCCGTCTGCACCTGTCTGTGACTGGATCGCAGCCAGTGCTAGGAACCCTGGCCCTACTGCGACTCACTGCGGAGGAGCTCCTGGACTGTGGAGGCCACAACAGAAACAGCTTCACCTCCTCCCCTCGAGCAACAACAGGGTCCTTTACCTGCCTACACTGCCACTTTTCCTGCCATACAGAACCGTCTATCCACTCAGGGTCCCACACCACTCCAGCCCAAAAGACCACAAACAATTTGGAACTGCTCCAGTGCATCATGCTCAACACTGGATCACTCTGCAGACATGCCACAGAAATCTGGGGCACCATTCCCACCCTCTCCCCAGACGTAGCCTCCATCACCAAAACCTGGCTCAGCCCCTCCCCAAACCCCGACATCACCACCGCAAAACCCAAAGGCTACAAGGTGATACACCAAGACTACACTAACAAACACAGTGTAGGCATCACCATCATCTTCAATAAAACCATTTGTTGCATCACCCTCAACGATGACCTCACGCCACTCATGAAACACCTCAATTTCTCAGCTACAGACCAATGCCAAGACAACAATCAGAGGCACCCTCATTTACAGACCCCCAGGACCTCGTCTGCCCCTTTGCAAAGCCATCCTCAACCTCATAGCCCCTCTTGCCATCGACTCCAATCACTACATCCTACTCGGAGACCTCAGTTTCCACATGATGACGCAAACTCCACCACTCTCCTGGAGAACATAAACAACATCAGATGCACTCAAGTGGTCTCAAAGCCCACGTACAAAGCTGCACACACACTCGACCACATCTTTACCTCCAGCGACAAAGTCAAATTCAGCCACATCACAGAACTCACATGGTCTGACCACTCCATCGTTCACTTCACCATCTTTGCTGCAAAGCATGCCATCACCTGGCATCACAGCTCCTCCCACTGGTGCTGGTTCAAAGTAACAGAGACACAGTGGATTCAGGCCCTCAGCAACACCCAACCTGAAGCTTCATCAGACCTAAAATAGGTCATCCAGACCTTCTTCACCTGGATCACAGAATGTGCTGACAGAGCCACCCTAATGAAGCAGCAAGAACCAACAAAACCTCAAGACAAGCCACCTGGCATACCCCTGAGGTCAGAACCACCAATCGTAGCTGCTACCAACTCAAGAAATGACGGTGCTCTACTAGGACCCTTCTAACAAAGCCGCTTACAAAGCAGCCCTCGGTGACTACCACAGGCAAATCAAGGAAGCCAAGAGAGGAGCCATGATAGCCTGCATCAAGCGGCCAACCACTGTAAAGAAGTATTCAAAATAGTGAAGGAATACTCCAACTCGGCAGCCACAGAGAAAGCAATCCACCTGTCCCAAGAACTCCGTGACACCATCTTGGATTATTTTCACATCAAGATCGCCACCATATATAAAAATAACTACGCCTAACCCATAGCTCTCAACCGCAACAGCCTCGCCCAACAAACACATTCAGCAGCAGATCACTTCATGGACACCACTCACCACACAAACCACCATGCCCATCATGACATCCATCTACTCCAGAGCACCCACCGACCCATGCCCCCACAATTTCTTCAATCTCAGAATCAATCAAATCAGCACAGAACTCACCAGCATCCTCTATACCTCCATCACCATGGCAGCCTTCCCGGACAAATGGAAACTTGCTGGGTTCAGACCCCTTCTAAAGAAACCATCACCCGATCCCAGCAAACTAAAAAATTATCAACCAATTTCTATGCTCTCTTACCCTGCCATAGTACTTGAGAAGGCCATCAAGCAACATCTCGTCTAATACCTGGAACAAAACAACCTGCTTGACATCTCCCAATTAGGATTCTGAGCCAGCCACAGCATGGAGACCGCACAGATTGCAGTCATAGATGACTTTACAACCCTCCTCAATGTCAGAGAGACTGCAGCCTTGATCCTCCACAACCTCTCAGCAGCATTCAACACCGTATCCCACGAAACCCTCATCAACAGACTCCACAACATCTGCATACAGGAAAATGCCCTTACATCGATCACCTCCTTCCTTACAGGATGAACACAGATCATCCGGCTGCCCCCATTCACCACCACACCAAGAACATCATATGCGGCACACCTCAATGATCAGCCTCACACTGTTTAACACCTACATGACCCCCGTCTCTTACATTTTCAGATCCCACAGTCTCAACATCATATCTGATGCAGACAACACACAACTCATCCTGTTGCTCACTGAACACCCCCCACCACCAGGAAAAGCTTCAGTGACACCATGACTAACATAGCCAACTGGATGCGAGACAATAGCCTCAAACTTTACTCTGACACAACAGAAATACGGATCTTTGGAAGAAACCCATCCATATGGAACCACACAAGGTGGCCAGCTGAACTCGAGCCCACACCTGTACCATCAGACCACACACACAACGTAGCAGCATACTCAACAGTGAACTGACCATGAAGAGGCAAATCAGTGCAGCCGCATCCTCCCACTTCCACACCCTCTGCATGCCCCAGAGAATCGTCAAATGGATCCAAGTCAACACCACAAAAACTGTCACCCAGGCCCTCGTCACCAGCTGATTTGACTAAGGCAATGCGCTCTACTCTGGCATCTCTATGCACCTCCTCAAAAGACTCCAGACCATACAGAACGTAGCTACCAGACTCATCCTTGACCTCCTCAAACAGACCCACACCACCCCCACCTCAGAAACATCCACTGGCTCACCATTCATAATAGAGGCCAGTTCAAGGTCCTCATGCATGCCTACAAGGCCTTACACGATTAAGGACCAGCCTACATCAACCACTGACTAAACTTCCATCAACCTACCAGAGATCTGTACTCCTCCTCATTAGCCCTTGCACACACACACCTGAATCTGTGGCAGTGGTGGCCGTTCCTTTTCCTACTTCTCCACCATGACCTGGAACATCCTGCCTCTCCACTTTGAACAGCATCCTCCATTGCAGACATCAGAAAGAAACTGAAGACCTTGCTCTTTGACAGGGGCCTTACAGCACAGCATAGCATTCAGATACTCCCAGGGGTGACAGTGCTGCACTCTACAAATACTAATTGATTGATGGAAACAAGAATCAAGAAGATATGAGAAAAATGTCTTCTTTTACCAAGAAGATAAAGCTGTCACTTATTCGAAATCATAGGCCAGACCCACTAAAGGATTGCATTGGTGCAACACATGACGGCACAAAAAGTAGTGACAGATCAACTTTCATGACCAAAAGTTGATCATTATGCAGAGTCGAATCCTCATTACACCAATTTGCAAAGGGGCATGTTTGTTGTGGGGCAGCACCAAATACATATGTTTTGGGGAAAATCCAGATCTACTTAAGTAACATGATTTGATTTGCCTGAAAGCCTAATGCCTAGTGTAACCAGATGCAATCAAGGCATCAAGCGGGACATCATAGCAATCTGTGACGTGTGCTAAAGCACACAGCTGGTGCCCGTGTATACATGCAGGAATCGGTACTGAAAGATGTACCTCGAATACAAATCCTCAGCTAGGCACTGCGGCTCACCTCTTTTTCAAAGCTGATCTCTAGGCAAAGCAGACAGATTTAGAATGAGTACCACTAATGCCATCATCTAGAGCTGTGCTATTTTCTGTCCTTCACACAATGCTGTACTCTTCTTTTAATGCAGCATGAAGGACAGTAAATTTGGACTGTAGTGGGAGGGGAAGTGACATCACTTGCTATTTCATGCATCGTAACATCATAGGAAGTGACATTTGACAAACTTTGAAATTGATACTGGCCGTTTTAGGTTGTAAATCAACATTTTTCAAAACCTGATGGCAGTGTAAGTTATTAAGCTGTGGTTTATTTGAGCTACCTACAAAAAACCTTCTAAAAGTAGAAAATGATAGTAGCACCATTCACGTTTTTGAAATTCTTACTTCAACATAGGTACACAAAATCGTCTGTGAGCGTAATTGCAGATACCAATTCACACACTTATCATCTGTGGATATACACGTACACATATGAATTTTACTGTCATAATTGCCTATTGACCAAAAGCAGTAGAGCGTTTTATTTTGGGTGAGAAGAACGTAAATGCTCTCCGGGTGTAAGCAGGGAATGGTTATTAGGGAGGTCTGAAACACTCAGAAAGCTCTATCTTTGTAGGTTTTTATACCTTTCCAATTCGTTTGAAGTTGGACTAGTAAATGTCAGCCAAAAAATGTTGAGGAACTTTTCTCCCTGACTTATATGCTTTCTCCGACCACCATAATGTGTCTCACGAATATGGATTTCCCTTAATAAAAAAACTGCTTTCTTGGTGTGAAAAATATTTAAAAAAAGTTAATGGCCTAATGTACACTTCTGCCACACTGACTCCTTTAGATTGTCCTCACTGTAGACAACTCACAAGAGCTCCTATGAGGCAGCAAGTGCAGTCATGGAAATCATACATGCGTTTACATCAGTAAAGCTAGATTAAGTATGAATGTCCTAACAGTTTGAAACCTACTGACATCTTAGGAGGAGACTTAACATGAGTACATTTCCTAGTTTAAAAATAATTCATAAATCTATTTCCAAATAGGTATTTTCTTTGGCAAGGACATAGTACAGCGAATTGTATCACAAGGCTTACATGCATAAATTGAGGTCACAATTCCAATTTCTTTCACCTTTTTATTGATTTTCTACAGGCATTATGACTATTTGCAAGGTGACACTCCATTCAGTGCTGCAGTGTGTGTGTTCAGCCCCAAAAACCGTCGCATATACACCAGTGGCATAGAAGGTAAATGTCCTTTGTGGATTGCTGTTTGTACTGACACAACCCACATATGTGACTAAAGTTTATGACCCCAGAGAGCACTCTTGTGCCCTAGCTGGATTGCGGTTCAAAAGCACTGCCATGCCACAATGTAAGCTGTCACCCCTACAGTGCAGCTTGTACACCAACCGAGTTAAGAACTGAATATATAAACGGGGGCAGCTAGATATTAAGGAAAAGTGCACACACAGCAAGCCGTAACAAAATGCTGCTTGTCTATGTCTATGAATCTATAATCCACATGATCAGTACTAGTTAAGAATAGAAGTCAATTTATTGTACCTTGGCCTTGTAATATAAGAGTGGACAATCAAATGTGTGTTCCACATAAGAAACATTTATTGACTTTCTGAATGTAGAGCAGCTTTAACAGTCTTTCTTTGAAGTGGAGATTCCAAATAGGCCTGTCAAGAACTGAAATAATGAATGCCCAAAGCATCCCTTAAGGTTCTGGCTGAGCTCCCAGCAGCACTAGCAGTTCTAGCACTGGCAAAAGAGAGGAAATCATATGTTTATAAGGGATTAGCTAGAAGAAGAGACAAGGCTTCTGCAGCTGGAGGAAGCAAGGGGAATTTGGGATGCCAAACTCTGGGAAGGGTTGAAGTAAACTGATAAAGGATGAGCGGCAAAAAAGTTTGGAATTATCTAAGAAGGTTGCCAAATTGGCTATAGAGAATGCTTCAGTCAGTGGCTAGTGCACAGGCTAAGTATAGCACCTCACCATCACTTTCTAAGAACATTTCGGGACCTTAAAAGGTAGGGCCTAAAGAGGAAAGTCTCTGCCTGAAAGTTGAAAGAAAGAAGACCCAAGAACTCCTGCCTCAAACTCGCACACAGGGCCTGGAACTGCTCTCCACGTGTCATGTGGTTGGCCTCTTGTTGGCTGCCCCAGAGACACAAAAATTAGAAGGAGACCGGATACCAAGGAGGCCCAGGTGACCACTATGGATTGGGGCTAATAGGAGTCAAAGCTGGAAAGACACCAATGCCATATTACAGAAAGCAATCCAGTGACACCATGGCTCTTATGCCCACTTTTGTGTGCATAGTTAACAATGGAATTACAGAAAGGGCACCAAATGCATGTTTCATCCTTCTATAATATGGGTGTGCTGGTGCAAAAGTTGTGCCAATACAGGAGTATTTGGCATTCCATCATTTGTAAAGGGCTGTATCCCCCATGCAAATGAGGGAATCATTTGTGCTTGGGCTCCCCTGATTAAAGATGTGGGTGCAAAAGTCAGAAACTTGTCAGAAGGCACATGGACTGCGCACTACATATATGTAGTTAACATTTCATGTCTCCCCCAGTGGTGACATAGGGCCTCAGGAATCCCTCAGATGTCCCCCACTATTGGGTACAGTCACAAACTACCCTAACTTATCTGGGGAACCATGCCTTCCCATTGAAAGTGAGGCTGGGTCCGCCTCCTGTAGTTAAAGGCAGACCTGTGGCTTACAAAAGCTGGTCCATCTTTCACTAATGCACTCTTCCCGGCTCAAGCACAGGATCGCTGGGAACTGTACATTTACTGGAAAATGGTGTACTGTTCCACACAGTACTAGTTAAAGGTGCAGGCCGTGACTGCACACCAAATCTAATTCATTCCCTCCTGCCTAGAAGTCTTCCCAGAGAATCTGTGGGCATATGAGTAAAATAAAGTGTTTTCCAGCATAGGGAATCAACTGCATTAATCATTTTTCTGCCCTCCCCAAAGGAACCATGAAAAGTGCTGAGGCTTTCCTAAGATCAGACACCTAGAAAGGGAAGATATCTAGGTTCATCACACTTGGACCTTTTTGCTACCAGAAAGGCTTCGGCAAGACCTGGTGGTCAAGGTATAGAGCCTAGTAAAGCCCTGCCTGGCTACAGGTTCCAGCCTTACCCTTCATCTAGGTGATTCAATTTTGATTGTTTGATGTATTTTTGCTTACTAGATATTTCTTGTTTGTTTAAACTGGTTTAAGAATTATGTTTTGTTTTGTTCTTGACTTTTACATTGTTGATATTCCTTGAACTTTTAAACTTGCTTTTGTGGCATTTCCCAGTACTTGTACCATTACTACATCAGTTTGAAAAGAAATGCTGTCCCATCTTTGTTGTATCATAAGCGATTGTGTTTATTAAGTTGGTAAGGGTTCTCCAGGACAAAATAATAATTCTGTTTCTGACAGGGCAGTCAACCAACAGATGCAAAGGGTTACAGCATCAGGGCAGGAGTGTGGGAGAAAGTGATAGAGTTACATGTAGTGAGGCGAGTGAAACATTTATATCTTTCATTTATATCTGATTTAAAGTTCAGTGGACAGGTTACCTCATCACAAACGTGTCATGTATTCTTTCTATTTCCCTTATTACAAGTGCATTATACAGTATCCTATAAAATGCACTTGTAGTTCATTTACCTTTCATTACTGTTCACTGGCATGTTAGGTCAGGGGTACAGGTCTACTGTCCCACTGTTGAAACTTAACACCTACGATACTGCTCAGGTTTCTGCCTTTGCCATGCATTGCATCTCTAGGATGTTCTGAGCATTACAATATTTAGTAGAACTGGACAAAGCGGAGTTTTTATTCCCATGATAAAGACAGAAAATTAAAACTGACAGGTTCCTCTTCAATGCATACCTCCTTCTTGCTAACTGGGACTACCCAATAAAAGTGCAGCACCCATGTTAACCCTTTGCTTATTTTGATTACCCTTCCGACACCAAATAGCGGAAATTATGGGCCTAATTTACACACACAAACTTACACTGTAGAGTCGTTAGGAATGCGGAGTCTCCAAGAGACCTATATTTAATGTGCACTAAAATTCGTTTATGAATAGCCAAAAAAATCATAAACTTACACTAAATTGTAAGTTTACCTTTGCGAATCAGGATTTATATTCCTATTTCCAGAATACTCAGACATAATTCTGAAAAGCTGTACTTTACTGTAACTGCTGAAATTAATGAAACATTTCCTCTAACACTGGAATAAAAACAAAAACATCTTCATTGTTCAATGTTGAACCAGGACAGCTTCAAGCTGAACAAAACATTAAAAAACGTGACAAGAGGTTCCACGTTTTATGAAACCTGTGGTTATTGTTTGCAGTGGCGGCCTTCCTGCTGCAGAGCATGCTGGCGATTGTGGACACAGGATTTTATTGAACCTGTGCTGCATAGATGGAAGAAAAGGCTGAAGCCGCTTCAGTTAAATGCCCTTAAGAAACTGTCTGGGACGAGATGATTGCTCTGCTCGGCTAGAACATTACTTATTTAAGGGGCTGGAATGAAAAGTAAACCGCGAGGCAAAGATTCTGAAGCAGAATGAAAGTAAAGCAAGCAAAGCGTTAGAAACAGTGTTCTGGCTCTAAAGGCATTATTAGTGACACCAAGAACACGGTAAACAAGACAGAGCACCAGCAATCATAAATCCTTTGCCCCACCATGTGGTTCTCAAGGTGATCTACAGGGAGTGCAGAATTATTAGGCAAGTTGTATTTTTGAGGATTAATTTTATTATTGAACAACAACCATGTTCTCAATGAACCCAAAAAACTCATTAATATCAAAGCTGAATATTTTTGGAAGTAGTTTTTAGTTTGTTTTTAGTTTTAGCTATGTTAGGGGGATATCTGTGTGTGCAGGTGACGATTACTGTGCATAATTATTAGGCAACTTAACAAAAAAAAAATATATACCCATTTCAATTATTTATTATTACCAGTGAAACCAATATAACATCTCAACATTCACAAATATACATTTCTGACATTCAAAAACAAAACAAAAACAAATCAGTGACCAATATAGCCACCTTTCTTTGCAAGGACACTCAAAAGCCTGCCATCCATGGATTCTGTCAGTGTTTTGATCTGTTCACCATCAACATTGCGTGCAGCAGCAACCACAGCCTCCCAGACACTGTTCAGAGAGGTGTACTGTTTTCCCTCCTTGTAAATCTCACATTTGATGATGGACCACAGGTTCTCAATGGGGTTCAGATCAGGTGAACAAGGTGGCCATGTCATTAGATTTCCTTCTTTTATACCCTTTCTTGCCAGCCACGCTGTGGAGTACTTGGACGCGTGTGATGGAGCATTGTCCTGCATGAAAATCATGTTTTTCTTGAAGGATGCAGACTTCTTCCTGTACCACTGCTTGAAGAAGGTGTCTTCCAGGAACTGGCAGTAGGACTGGGAGTTGAGCTTGACTCCATCCTCAACCCGAAAAGGCCCCACAAGCTCATCTTTGATGATA
Organism: Pleurodeles waltl; assembly: GCF_031143425.1. Taxonomy (NCBI): domain Eukaryota; kingdom Metazoa; phylum Chordata; class Amphibia; order Caudata; family Salamandridae; genus Pleurodeles; species Pleurodeles waltl. The sequence continues at coordinate 684,337,422 of NC_090439.1, forward strand.
CCAGCCCAAACCAGTACTCCACCTCCACCTTGCTGGCGTCTGAGTCGGACTGGAGCTCTCTGCCCTTCACCAATCCAGCCACGGGCCCATCCATCTGGCCCATCAAGACTCACTCTCATTTCATCAGTCCATAAAACCTTAGAAAAATCAGTCTTGAGATATTTATTGGCCCAGTCTTGACGTTTCAGCTTGTGTGTCTTGTTCAGTGGTGGTCGTCTTTCAGCCTTTCTTACCTTTGCCATGTCTCTGAGTATTGCACACCTTGTGCTTTTGGGCACTCCAGTGATGTTGCAGCTCTGAAATATGGCCAAACTGGTGGCAAGTGGCATTGTGGCAGCTGCACGCTTGACTTTTCTCAGTTCATGGGCAGTTATTTTGCGCCTTGGTTTTTCCACACGCTTCTTGCGACCCTGTTGACTATTTTGAATGAAACGCTTGATTGTTCGATGATCACGCTTCAGAAGCTTTGCAATTTTAAGAGTGCTGCATCCCTCTGCAAGATATCTCACTATTTTTGACTTTTCTGAGCCTGTCAAGTCCTTCTTTTGACCCATTTTGCCAAAGGAAAGGAAGTTGCCTAATAATTATGCACACCTGATATAGGGTGTTGATGTCATTAGACCACACCCCTTCTCATTACAGAGATGCACATCACCTAATATGCTTAATTGGTAGTAGACTTTCGAGCCTATACAGCTTGGAGTAAGACAACATGCATAAAGAGGATGATGTGGTCAAAATACTCATTTGCCTAATAATTCTGCACTCCCTGTATTAGAAATCTTTCTCGTGCTTTGAACATAACTGATCTTTGCTGTGCCACTTGGGTCTGCTGCCTGCCACGAAGGCAGAAAACGTACTGTAGATGTTTTTTTTAATATTACCAGTTCTTTCTTTCCCTTATAACTAAAAGATGGAGGTATCTAAACGTGTTCTCTGCGGACACGATTTTACATTTTAATAGCACAATAAATAAGGCTTATAGTTTGTTTACAGCCACTCAATTCTAAGAATATCCACAAACACTATGTTGTAGTCATCATAGGTTAGAACGAATAGTTGACCATGTTTATGTTCTAAAAATAAGAACAAGGTTGAGTATCGTGACGCTTGGCTGGTCGACACTGACTGGTCACAGCAACACAAACTGGGAGCATAGCCCAGCTGACAACTTATAAATGGTGGCTGCTGCATCCGGTACTGTTTATGCAGCTGTGGGCATCGGGGGCTATTATAGAAAGTGCTCCAGGGGTGCAGTGTGCATATGTACCAACATTTTGCACCCATGGTGCATTTTGCCATTTTACAAGGGACCACAGATACCTGTGTGGCCTCTTCCATAATACATAATGCAAGAGTGCTAAGTGTACCCTGGTGCAATCCGAGTGGATGGTACATATTACTGAGTGCAGTGGCTAAGAGGTCACTGAGAAGCGCACTGACTGTGCACCAGGCAGAGGTGATGCCCAACCATTGTGCCTTCTCAATGGTGCTCTTGGTCGGAGTATACAGGGGTCCCAGGAGCCTTCAGGCATCACCTTGCAGGTGGGTACCACCACTCACTGTAGGGCAGTGGGGGGGGGGGATCCCCCTTTTGAGCCTGAGTCCGGATCGCCAACTTCTGAGAAAGGTAGATCAACAGCTTCTGGCAGCTGGTACACACATCAACAATGTGCTGCTCAGAAAATTCGGATGACCTGTCTCAATCTGTGCCTGGTACACCCAGTTAAGGGTGTGCAACGGAGAAGAATGGGACAATGCACCTTATTTGTAATCCAACTCCAGCTAAATTGCTATTGAAAACATACCCGTAAATTCGAGTTGCACTTTTAAACTGGTTAACTGTACCGAGTGGTGTTTTTTGGATTCACGTGTTTTTATGTAATCAATAATTTATTTTCACTGCAAAAAACACAACCTCAAAAACCCTACGGTTGGAACTAGTAGAAGCCATCTGGTACTGCACAAGTGGCATTTTCACCAGAAACTGGGGTCAGGATGCCCGACATACTCACTCGCTACATTAGCCGATCTAATAATTTATAAACTTAAACATGTCATAAATTGGTCTATGCTCATATGTATGTACCTACCATGTATGGACTGGGTCACGTTTCCTGGTTAGATTACTGTTCGTTGATCAGCACATTGTTCAGTAGGGTGCTTTCAGTAAGACATTTTGCAAACTGTAACTTCAATGATGTGTGCAAACAATATATTTAAAAGTCTGAAATATTTTTTAATACAAGTCATTCAAAATATAGGTCTGGAACTGCACATCCACACCGCAAACTAAATATGCAGTTTTCTTACTCATCTTCTTTGACCCAGATTGTAGAATACAAGGTGGATAGTGGTTGAGATCTCACCCAAAGGCCCACTCAACCTTTGTCAATGGTCTGTTAGAAAAATGAATGGCACAGAACAGAGTGGTGAAAATCCTGGTAGGTTATTTGCTAATTATCACATCCTACCACAGTTATACATTTCTTTTTGTCCAACATAACAGGCATTGAGGGGCCAGTTTGAATGAGTCACTTGTGGCTTGAATACATGTGGAAATCTGTGTTATTTGTGTCGTGTAGCAACCTGAATTTAGTTTTCACGCTTCTGGAAAACTAATGGTAACTATTCACAAAAAACGCTCTACAGTTGGATGCATCCATTGCTTTCCGAGTAGTAGTTGGATTATTAAGCACATGAAACTATTTTCGTGAGCAAATAGTGTGCAAATTACGAAGCCCAAACTCCAGTAAAGAAGATTGGCTATTGATTGGGGGGAATTGTTATATCATTCTGTAAAACATCTGGGAATGCAATGTACGCAGGCTCTGAATATGTGATGTGAGTATAATAGGCAGAGGGTAGGAAACATAAAAATGAAATCCTAATTGAAATTCTGATAAAAAAAAATTGAATTTCAAGGGATGAATAAAAAATAACCCACACAGTGAAATAATCAGCCAGAGAAAAGCAATCAAAAGTATTTTAGGTCTCGCCTAGACTTCGCATGTGCTGTCTTTTCGAGACATTTTGTTTTGTTATCAGTGGGCTTGGAGACAGCCCATTACTTACTGTTGGTTCGGCTCTTTGTTGCTCTGCTTTACTTGCTTCTTCTCGGTCAGCTGTGATGGGCTCCCTCCCTCCTTGTGGGTTTGTCTGTCCCCTGGAGCATGGCTGCGTTACTTGTCTCCTTCCGCTGCCCATTTTTTAAACACTACTTTTTTCTTTGGCCTTAAGAACTCAGCCATCTCTCCAACCATCCATTTGTCCATGTGATTTCTCTCAGCCCCTTCCTCCACCCTACCATCTGTTGTTGGCGTTGCACCCAGGTCATCCCTCCACCCACCCTCGTGTTGCCCTGCTGCCCAGTACTCACCCTCCCTCTGTGTTGCCTACCAATCTGTCCTTCTTCCAAAATGAACAAAACAAGCTCTATGAAATGCCCAGTGCTGGTCACGTCGTAGCACTTTTTTCAGTCCTTTTGCCCATCCAAACACATTCTTGCCCTCCGTGTTGCCACCTGCCCTTTCTCCCACCCCACCAGCAGTAAAATCACTCTCCATGGCAAATTTTTAAATAATTGCTATTTGTACGGTATCCCGTTTACATCATGTTGCTAGTTTGATTACAGCCTCATTGGTCACACTCCTCAAAACTTGTACACTATAAAACAGAGTGGGAGACCACTACATTTGGTAATTTACAGTGGAAGCACCACAAAAACATGCAATGATGCAATATAAAAGGTAGGCACAACTTTGTTGGGATAAACGTTTAAAGGGAACACTAGATAAAAATAAACCTCCATGCCTCACCAACTAAGCTCTGCGGGTGGGTGGGGTGGGTGGCTGGAGGGAGAGGGGTAGGTGTGTAAGAGGGTCTCAAATACTACAGAATGCAAGGATTAAGAGGGAGTCCAGCCTTTTGTGTTGTAAACTAATGTTGGTAAATTGAAGTATGACACATTTCAATAATATTTCAATAACAAATTTTATTAGTAATGGATGCTGTATTACACTCCAGCTCCAAAAGGGGAAGTGTTTCCGGCAGTATCTGGACAGTTTCGCTCTGTAGGGGCAATCAGGGGGACTGGCTGCATCCATGTGTTACACGTCCAGAGCTTGCAGAATACTGGAGAAAATGTTTAAGTGGAGTAGCTCTGAAGTTTGGGTAGTTCCTGCTCCGGATCCCTCTGGAGCGCTGTTTAGTATCTCCAGCCATGCTGGCTTACCCACGCGCTCAAAGCAAATTCTGTTTATCGCTTCCCTGATTGCCAAATCATTAATTCTTCAGGCATGGAAGTCACCACTACCACCATCCTATGCAGCTTGGGAGAGCAAAATGAAAATCGTACGTTCCAAGGAACAATTATATGCACAACGTATTGGTGCCATACAGACATTTTTATAATAAAAGGCTCTAGAATTCTTTAATGCAGGAATGGTAATGCAGTCTCACATGTTGATTCCACATATGTTATATTAATTCTCTTTTGCTTAAGAATATGCTATCCTTGTGTCTTATGAATGACTTAGTAATTAGATTGATTTATATTTTTATTATTTCCATGTTCATGTACCTGCAAAAATTGAATAAAAAAAAACAAAAAAAAAAACAATGGGCTCTGAACCGCCCTCGGCTTCACTGCAGGCCCTCCATGAGGCGAGAATTCAAATGCTCCCTTATGAAAGTAATTTATCAATTGAAACTCCAATAGCCATACCTGTGGTGATTGGTGTCTTAAAGGAAGATAAAAAATCCTGTATTAAAAAGGCTTTAGTCCAAATTAATGGCTTAGAGCTTTGTGTGATGCAAAATAAATCTCACAACTTTACAGAACTTCAGACCCGCAAACAACGTGATAAAAAGGGTGAAAGAGTTGATTTGCAGAAATCAAATGTATTTTTTAATATTTACAAGTTTATTTTTTAATATTTAATATTTATTCATAAGAAGCTCTCGATTTCATCCCATCAAGTTTTGCCGGTTAAAAACACATAAACCTGGTTAAAAACATAAGCAGAGACTGCAGTCCCAGTGCTCATCTTTCTGCAAAGGATGTTGCTCCATCGCTGCCGGCAGCCCATGAGGGCTTTAAGTTTGCAGGGTCCAGCCAGTGCTGAGCACCTGCAGTTTTAACAAGCACTGGCAAAGCCAGTGGGCCCACCTGTAAGAGATCTAGTGGCTTTGTTAATGTTCTTTAGCCATTTTGCATAGCAGCGCAGCCGCTGTTCAACATGGCAGAAAATAAAAGCACTAAATCGTGGTCCACGCTGGCCGAGTCATAGTGCTTTTTTTGTTAACTTTCAGCCATGGCTAAAAAACATTGACAAAGCCAATAGATCTCGTATAGGTGAGACCAATTGGCTTTTCCAGACATTGATCAGCTTTCCTGTGGCCGATTGAGCTTCCCTTCTCCAGAAGCAAGGAAAGGAAGCCAGGCAGCAATCTGCATACAGGCTGCTCAGATTACAAGAGGCAGAGGGAGTGGCCCTGAGAGGATTGAGCTGTTTTTATCACCCAAAAATTCAGGTGCTAGCCTAATCGTACTCCAGCAGCTCGTCCTATTTGGCCACATTGAGTAAGAGTTGGAAGACAACAAATTAACAGGAACAGCCGACCCAGAGCCGAGCTAAGTGCCTGGCTTGGCTCATAGAGCAAGTGCACGAGCTGAGCCCTGAAAAGGTTTGCTGTGTAAATCCTACAACAAGCATCACTTAAAATATATATGGTCAAAAAAGCGCATTTCTTTAACATTTTTGAAGTATTGACTTTAAAACAACACAATACAGCACTGTACTAAGAAGTGCTTATTCAACGTTTTTTTTTTATCATGAACTTACAAACATTCCTTCACGGTCCCCATACTGGCGACAGAGTTATTAATGAACTAAGACTCCTGTATGTGGCCCAGATCATTCTGGAGCAACATTATAAATTAGAAAATCAAACACAGTAGGTTTTACTACAGCTGGTATTCTGAACTCACATATTTGTGAGTGATTTCATATGCAATTGTGAAGAAAAAGGACTTTTGGTGAAATACATTATTTGCCCAAGTACACATGATTTAAGTGGCAAATCTGTGATTTAGCCACCTTTTCTGGCTTCACTTTGTAAAGCAGTTAAATAAATACTTGTCTCTTGTTTTTATGGTAATACTTTGTTTTTACCTCTGTGCATTGTTCTTCAGTTTTCATATAGCACCAACTCTACTAAAGGTATTGAAGTGCTTTACATGAGCACCAGTTACATATACAAGGTCACATTCATTTTAAGAGCACAAGGAGATTTAGTAATTTGTCCAGAATCACAGGATGCTCAGCCGATGCCAAGACTCAAACCTGATTCTCATGTTCCAAAGACAACACCACATCTAGGGTAGAGCGAAAGTGGCAGGCAGAAGCCATAAGAAACATGGCTCACTATGAACTCGAGGTTGCAGCAGTTCCTAAAAATTAGCCAGAGCCAGACTTCAGGCTCCAGCCTGGCTTGAGCTTTCATTGGCTGGCACACCTGTGCGTTCGAAACATTGGGAGCTGGCCAGCCACCGAATGCTCTCTTTCCAGTAATGTTAAATGTAGCCAGCCAGCAAAGGAAACATTCTGATTGGCTGACCACCTCCTAACATTCATATTGAGTGCTAATGTATTTTATGGAGAACATATCATGTGATGGAAATTGTGTAGCGTACTCTGGCTTTTGAGATATTCACTGTCTGTCTTGATTTATCAAAGGAATGATTCATTCGAAGCTAATACAATTGAATAGACACACAAGTCATTTGTTATTGTTTTTTACTTTGTAAATTGTCTGGACTATCTGCATCAATTCACAATATAGTACCCAAGAGATTAGTTTAGTTTCCAGCTTATCCATAATCAAAACGTGTTTTACCTTATCAACGTTGTGACATGTATTTCTTCTCTTTTCTTACAGCTGGCAGCACTAGAGCGGCAAATCTTTGATTTCCTTGGATATCAATGGGCTCCCATACTTGGAAATTTTCTTCATATAATCATTGTCATACTGGGATTGTTTGGAACCATTCAGTACAGGCCACGTTACATTACGGTGGTAAGTCGATCATGCACTTTTATGTTGTATATGTTGTGTGCATTTGTGTTGTTTCTTGGTTGTTACAACCACTTACTGCCTTGTTTGACCATCTGGAATGCACCGGGGTATTGCAGAGTGGCAGGGTGCCCCTAGCACTCATCAGAGAGCTGTTGGGAGCAGTGAGTCCTGATATTTCTTCACCACTTAGGTAAAGACTGCAGCCCTTTCATCTGTGCCAACTTGGTCTAAATAATGAGACAAGTCCTTTGCAAATTCACCGCCCTGTGCTCACCAGTGCTGCAGCTTTCCAGCAGGTTACAGAAATGGCAAGGTCGGTGCAGTTCTGTCACAACTATGCCCATCCATAGAGAGAATTTTATGATGGTTATCTGGCGTCGGTGAATGTCTGGACCCATTTGGGCTCTTTTCAGTGTAGGCACCATGCAGGCCTTTGTTTCCAGAAATGTGAAGGCCTTGAATCCTTTTGCATAAGAAATAAAACTTCTGCCAGTCAGGCACATGTAAGCCACCTTGAGTTGGCCATCACGCCTTTATATGAGGTTGCTAATATTTGTCACAAGCATCCATTTCCCCCATCTTTAAGTGACGTCTCTAAATGAAAATCCACCAGTGCAGTACGCTTCACAGAAAAGTCACCTTGTCCTGGTGAACGGCAAACCAAAATCAGCCCTGGAACAAAATGTTCAAAACACTTCCACACTTCAGAGGGCTGTGACTAGAATGGAGCCATGGGAGCTTGTCTGGGTCATGGCAGCCCATCCTGCTCTGCAAACGCCCCTTAGACTGCAGCCCAATGGGGGAATCCAGGTGTAACTGAATGGCACACACTCTGGCACTGCACCCAGTTGTTATGTCTCACCTGCACAGCACATGCACTGTTCTGCGAGATGTATTGTTTACGACACAGTGGGCTTACAACCCACCCACAGAATACTGGTTGTATTTATTGTCACTCCTATTTGCAATCTTTCGATAGCACCCGTATATGTGATTCCTTCTTGTGTTAGCTCCTCCTTGGAGTATAGATCAAATACTTTGTTCTTCCTCATCTTTTTTGCAATGCAGAATTTTTATAAGCATTTCAGTTTTATTCCTGGATGTGCATTCCTACTTTTAGTACTGGCATATGGCTGTTGCTTTCACTGTGTCTGCTGTGTCTATCAATGCTATAGTTGCTTACACTCACAACTACACTTTTCTATGCCCCTGTACTCTATGCTACTTGACTCTATACCACTCCACTCCACCCCACTATATGCCACTGCACACCATGTTACTCCATCCTATGCCACTCGACTTCACTCCTATCTGCTCTGCTCCAATCTGTGCCACTCTACTGTACTCTACCCACTCTACTCTACCCCACTCCACTCTTTGCCACTCTACTTTATACCACTCGACTAGCTGCCACTCCACTCAATGCCACTCTACTTTGCACTACTAATCCACTATGCTCTACACCACACCACTCTACTCCACTTCATGCCACTGCACTCTATGCCACTCCATTCTATCTCCACCATTGACATTTATGCCACGCCACTCATTGCCACTCTAGGGCACTCTACACCACTCTACTCTATGCCACTCCATTCAGCTCTTCTCTACACCACTCTACTCTATGCTGCTTCACACTGGGTGACTCTATTCAACTCTGTGTCACTCTAAGCCAACCCACTCTATTTTACGCCACACTACTCTACACCACTTTATTCTACATCACTCCAATTTCTGCCACTCCACAGCACTCTACTCCATGCCGCTCTAGTATACTCCACACCAATCTACACTCCTTTACTTTATACCATTCTACTCTATTCCACTCAACATTATTGTACTCCATGCTACTCTATACAACTCCACTCTATGCCACTCCACTCTTTGCCACTCTTAGCAATGCCACAGTATGGCACTCTACACCAAATCTACTGTATTCCTCTCTACTATATGCCTCTCTACTATTTGCTGTTTTACTCTATGCTGCTGTACTGCACACCAGTCTGTCTACACAGCTCTACATTACACGGCTCTACTCTATACCACTATACTGTACACCACTCCACACCATTCTGTAACTTCGCTACACCCATTGCCACTCCCCTCTATGCCACTCCACTCAATGCCACTCCACTCCACACTACTCTACACCACTCCACTCTCCTCTTCTCTCCTCTATGCCCCCTGTAAATCACACCATTAACATTTAGCCATACTGAACAGTGACCATGCTTCTGTACAACATGGCTGAAAGTCATTGGCACAACCAATTGCTCTCACACAGGCGAGACCTATTGGCTTTGTCAGTGGTTGTTGTCTTGGTTGATATTTTCTGAGGGAAAGACGAAACGTATCCTCAAGAAAACACCAAGCTAATTCCACTAGTGTAAAATATAGACAGCTGGGTGAATGAAAATGCTCTTAGCAATCTAATGCATTTTTTAGATACAATTTAGAGATGTTTAACCACGCTTAGAAGGGTTCAATCGGTACACTGTATGTGAAATAATAATGCTCGCTTTGCTATAGCAAAGTGTGAGAACATAATGACAATTTGAATCGAAAATGGAGGGTCCCACAGCGAATATATATCACAATCTTACATTCTTTGCCTGTAATACTAGTATTCATGGTTGGATTGGGACAGAAAATAGTCAAGTCATATTGGCAGTGCTTGTGGTATTAATAGATAAATAAGCATGAAAAACTGACCTACCAGCATAAAAGAGGCCCACAAACTGCAAACTGCAAAAAAAAAAAAAAAAAGGCCCACGGACTGAACTCCTCGTATCTATATGAAACTGGAAAATTAATTTGTATTTTCTCTTACACTTCTGAAAGAGAAAACAGTCATTAAATTTAGAAAGTTGAATAGTGAAATTCTAAAACTCCTATCACCTACCAGAGGCGACATCAAGGCTCCATGGAAACTCGGGCTCTGTTGGAAATCTGAAGAATGTGTTTACCCCTTACATCTGCCATAATATCACTATTGTGTTTGAGTGTGTAGTGCGCAGACGTCGGTAGGCTGGAGCCATTTTCTAAAGAAACTGTGCAGTTTGCAGTGCATGGGATATCAAGATGCCTCTCTGAGTCAGTAAATGCCTTGTAGACTACACAAAAATACAGTGTCATGGTTGTCATTCTGTGTTTTATGCCATGTGATCTGCAGTGCGTGCATTAACTCACAGAGCACCTGTGCGAATAGACACTATAATTTCTTCAAAAAAGCAACTGCACACCCCACTTTAGGCAGCTGGGTATTCTTGAACCTGTGTAAACGCCCAAGCACTGCAGATAGGGACATTTCTTACCATATGGTTGCACAATGTACACCTCCTGAGTATTTCGGTGCGCTGTGAATAAAAATATAATTGCACCCAGGAGCTTTTTTTTATTAAAAGCTGAACCTCTGAGTGGATGACTATTGAAAGCTCTTCAATGCCTGCCTGAACCATTACGCTCATAACATGACCGGCAATGGCGACAGGGATAACCTCAGTGCTTTAAGTGGCATGCAAATGATCAGGAGCCTGTGAAAATAGTTGTGGCCAAAGAACTGTAACTAGGAATCCTGTTTGAGTGGCCTGGCCTATGTAATTTAGGGCTGGTGAGGAATTGGGTTATTGGCTGAGGTGGTGAAACCCTACTCAAGCAACAGCCACAATTCTTTTCAGGGCGAACCACAAAAAGTCACTCAATTAACCAGAGCTTGTCACAAAAGCAGTAAGGCCTAATTTAGAGGCAGTATGTAAAGTATTTATGCAGCACACAAACAGTAACTGTCAATAATCACTAACCTTGTGGCAGAATCCATAGGATCAGATGAGTGTTCCACAATCAGAGAAAATACTTCATTTGCTATGCAAGTCTCCACAGGGGTGAAAGGTGATTGGGAAGTAAGAAAGACTGCCTCGGAATCAGCTATGCATTCTTCAATACACCGTTAGTCACCACATTCTAGTGCATTTGCAGTTGGACTGGATGATCAGATGACATAGTTTGTTGAAAACCTGGTGGCCGCCAAGTAAGGGAAACACTGCTCTCTTGCTTACTTATTTGCGGCTGTCTTTTGATGGATTCATGTTTGTTCTCTTCAAATAAGGTAGGCAATGGATTATTTGCACTTTTCCTATTGTGAGGTACCACTTTATTCTTCTGCAACCAGTCCTGATGATTGCTAATCTGAGGTTCTTGGCAGTAATAAAGAGAAAAGACAGCACAAGAAAAATCCCACACCAAATTAGAAAAACAGAGTAAAATTTAATATTTTTTTTCACACCAAAATAACAAAAATCCAATGAGCAGAACCGGGGATATGCAATTAAAAAAAAGTAAGATAAGTATAGAGCTTAAAAGCACAAAGTGCCACTCCTGGTTGTCTAGTTGTGTGAGATCAGGTGAAAGTCACAAGTTCTGGCTCACTGTGATGTAGCATGAGCTGGATACGGAGACCAGGTTAGTTCAGCTGAAAAAGTTACCTTCTAAAGTCCAGTGTGAGGAGTTCAGCTTGCGGTGGCACAGACTGTAAGGAGCCAGGAGAGCATTGTGGACGGTTGTTGCTGTAGTGCAAAGATCCTGGTAGCCTTTTCGGATGGTCATTGCTGGAGCTGCACATTAGCAGTCACCACAGGCTGTCAATGCCATAGGGTGAAGTGCAGATCTTATGTTCCTGGTAGCCTTTCGTGGTCACTGTAGCGCGAAGGGTCAGGTGCACCAGAGCTTCGTGTTGGTGGGCTCGACAAACAGCTTGATTTTGCCACAAACAGGCCTGTTTGCAATCGCAAAAAGCAAAACACTTTAGTGTTTTGCTTTCCTTCTAGGAGGAGCTCAAATGATGCCACATCAAAGGTTCAGAACTTGGGAGGCACCTCTTGGGGATCAGGAACTCATGTCATAAAGTCTGAGGCAGGCCTGGGTGCCGATCCAGTGCAGCAGGTCAGCTGGGAAGTTGCAGAGAGTCCACTGGAGCTTGTTGTGTCCCTGTAGCTCAGAACAGGAGGTCAGTCAGCTGACCCTTTGAGTCACTTAAGCCTGAGATGGAAGGTGCAGGGTCAGTCTTCTTTCTCAGACAACAGGGCAGGCCTCAAGCAGCAGGGTAGTCCTTTGGCAGCAGGAAGATCATTCTGTAGTATCCACAGGTCCAGGAGTACTGAAGAGTGGGATGACGGTTCCCTTTTTAGACCAAATGAACACATTGAAGTGGATAAAACCTATGGAGTCTTTTTCCTACAGAAGTGTCGAAAATTTCCTTCCTCTTTGCCATGGTCCTACTCTGTCTGCAGGCACAATAGACTAGTGTGAAATCTTTTATGTGTGAGCTGAGGCAGTGTCTTTAAAGTGCAAGTGTGAAAGATGACAGATCCACCTCCCTCAGCAAGTCAGGATGGCCCATACTGCCAATACCCACACCCTCTTTTGCGTGGCTTTCTGGGTCAAATACATAAAGGCAAATTGCCAATTATACATAGTCATGTGACCCAGAAAACATGTTGCAGGCACCAAATAGTTATGACAAGAAAATTCAAATTTCTAAAAGTGCCATTTTCACCATTAACCCCTTTGCAGCCAAGGACGTAATAGTTATGTCCTTGGCTGCGGCACTGAGGCGCCAAGGATGTAACTAAGCCTCTCCTCAGCACCTCCACTGAAAGGATGGAAGGGGAATCACTTCCCCTTCCACCCCCGCTCCCCCCACACCCCCTGTGGCGTCTGATGATGAGAGGCCTGCCCCTCTGCACTGGAAGCTCTGATTCCAGCACGGATCGGAGGAGAAATGCTTTTGCATTTCTCCTCAGATCACTGGAGGGGCCGAGAAAGGCAGGAGAGGCCTTTCCTCTCCTTTCATGTCTCTCTCAGCATTCGATCGGGCAGCAGAAATGCCCAGCAGACACCAGGGATTTTTTTTGTTTTGTAATTGACATGAGGGAAGCGGCCCTTTGGGCAAGGGCCACTCCCCACGGGGCCAAATTATTTTTAGGACATTTCTGCCCCCCTAGACACCAAGGCTAATTTTATTTGTGTTTATTTTTATTTTTTATATGTGGGGAGTGACCCCTTAGGCAAGAGTCACTCCCCGGGGCCAAAATTAATTTTAGGCCATTTATGCCCCCGCTGGGGGCAGATCAGCCTATTTTAATTAGACCAATCTGCCCCCAAGGTTGGCAGAAACCACTAGATACCAGGGATTTTTCTTATTGTTATTGACATGATGAGGGGAGTGGCCCCTTGGTCAAGGGCCACTCCCCAGGAGGCCAAATTATTTTTAAGCTATTTCTGCCCCACTGGGGGCAGATCGGTGTAATATAATTAGGATGATCGGCCCCCGGGGGGCAGAAACCCCCTAGACACCAGGGATCTATTTTTTTGTTTCTTCATTTTTTAATATGTGGGGAGCGACCCCTTAGGCAAGGGTTGCTCCCTGGGGGGCAAAATTACTTTTTGGTCATTTCTGCCCCCCTGGGGGGCAGATCGGCCTGTTTTTATTAGGGCAATCTGCCCCCAAGGGGGGCAGAAACCACTAGACACAGTGGATTTTTTTGTTTTTATATAATTCAATGAGGGGAACGGCTCCTTGGGCAAGGGCAGCTCCCTGGGGGGGGGGGGATATTTTTTGGCCTTTTCTGCCCCCCAGGGGGGCAGATTGGCCTATTATAATTAGGCCGATCTGCCCTCAGGGGGGCAGAAACCCCTAGACACAAGGGATATATATTTTTTATTTTTCCTTTTTTATTTTTATATATGGGAAGCGACCCCTTAGGCAAGGGTCACTCCCCTGGGGGGCAAATTGTATTTAGGCCATTTCTGCCCCCGGCCTATTTCTGTTAGGCCAATCTGCCCCCAAGGAAGGCAGAAACCACTAGACACCAGGGATTTTTAATTTGTTTACGTCAATTTCACAGAAGGGGAGCGACCCCTTAGGCAAGGGTCATTCCATTGGGGGAGAATTTGTTTTAGGCCATTTCTGCCCATTGGCCTATTTTTATTAGGCCAATCTGCCCCCAAGGAAGGCAGAAACCACTAGGCACCAGGGAGTTTTTTGAGCCAATTTCACGCAAGGGGACTGACCCCTTAGTCAAGGGTCTCTCCTCTAGGGGGGCACATTTATTTAAGGCCATCTCTGCTCCCCTTGGAGGCAGATTGGCCTATTTCTATTAGGCCGATCTGCCCGGGGGGGGAGGGGACAGAAACCACTTAGGCACCAGGGATTGTTGTGTGTGTAAGTGTGTGTTTTGTTGGGGGAGGCAGCTCATTGGGCAAGGGTTTCTCCCCATGCGGGCACATTACTGTTGGCCATATCTGCGACACTTGGGGGAAGATCGGCCTATTTTTGGAAGGCCTATGTGCCCCCAAGGGTGTCAGAAAGCCCACCAGAGACCAGGGAAGATTTTTTTCTCCAAAATAAGAGGGTGGGGGTATGGCCATATCCCCAACCCAAATAAATGGGGCCAAATGGGGGGGGGGGCAGGAAGTCTACCAGATGCCAGGGAATTTAAAAAAAAAACATAGTGGGGTGGTGCTACCAAGGAGTATGAGCCTGGTTATGCCCCTACCCCAACTGTAGGGAGGAACAGTCTTTTAGCTCTCCCCGCACACTAAAACATCTTATCCCTCTTCAAGCAAGAGGACATTTGATTATTTGGGGTTTTGGTTTTGCATTTGGCCATGAGAGCTTGGCTAACTCAAAATCGTCCCACTTGGAATGGTGAGGGCTGCACTTTTTGGACTTTGGGACGCTGCCATGTAGAAAAATCCACAAGACCTAGACACATCTGAAAACTAAACATCTGGATGATTCCAGGGTGGCGTGCTTCACATGCACCCTGCACCATTTTCTTACCCACAATGCCCTGCAAACCTCCAACTTTGCTGGAAATCAAAACATTTTGTGATTAACCTTCCGGAATCTGCAGGAATACAGAAAATTCCTACCACCCAGCATTGTCTCATCTATACCGATAAAAATTCTGCTGCACTTTTTTCAAACTGCCCTTTTGGACCCACTTTGGTTCCACCTCAATTTCAACATGTTTTTGTCTCTTCCCTGTCACAGGCAATTGGCCCACCTACACAAGCGAGGTATACTTTTTACCAGGAGACTGAGGGGAACGTTGGGTGATAGGAAATTTGTCCCAGTGTGGTGATCCCATTACGAAATGTGGAAAAATGTGATTTTTTTTAGCTAAATTTGAGGTTTGCTGAGGATTCTGGGTAAGAAAACATCGGGAGATCCACGCAAGTCACACCTCCCTGGACTCCCTCAGGTGTCTAGTTTTCAGAAATGTCTGGGTTTGGTAGGTTTCCCAAGAAGGCTGCTGAGCCCAGGCCAAAATCCACAGCTAGGCACTTTGCAAAAAGCAGCTCTGTTTTCTTTGGGAAAATGTGATGTGTCCATGTTGTGTTTTGGGGCATTTCCTGTTGCGGGCACTAGGCCTACCCACACAAGTTAGGTACCATTTTTATCGAGAGACTTGGGGGAACGCTGGGTGATAGGATATTTGTGGCTCCTCTCAGATTCCAGAACTTTCTGTCATTGAAATGTCAGGAAAAAGTGTTTTTTTGGCCAAATTTTGAGGTTTGCAAAGGATTCTGGGTAACAGAACCCAGTGAGAGCCGCACAAGTCACCCCATCTTGGATTCCCCTCGGTGTCTAGTTTTCAAAAACGTGCAGGCTTCGTAAGTTTCCCTGGGTGCCGGCTGACCTAGAGGCCAAAATCTACTGCCAGGCACTTTGCAAAAAACACGTCAGATTTCAATGTAAAAATGTGATGTGCCCATGTTGCGTTTCCTGTCACGAGCATTAGGCCTACCCATGCAAGTGAGGTACCATTTTTATCGGGAGACGTGGGGAAACACAGAATTGCAAAACAAGTGTTATTGCCCCTTGTCTTTCTCTGCATTTTATCCTTCCAAAAGTAAGACAGTGTGTAAAAAAGATGTCTATTTGAGAAATGCCCTGTAATTCACATGCTAATTTGGACACCCCGGAATTCAGAGAGGTGCAAATAACCAATGCTTCTCAACACCTTATCTTGTGCTCATTTTGGAAATACAAAGGTTTTCTTGATACCTATTTTTCACTCTTTATATTTCAGCAAATGAATTGATGTATACCCGGTATAGAATTAAAACCCATTGCTAGGTGCAGCTCATTTATTGGCTCTGTGTACCTGGGTTCTTGATGAACGTACAAGCCCTATATATCCCCGCAACCAGAAGAGTCCAGTAGACGCAACGGTATATTGCTTTAAAAATTCTGACATCGCAGGAAAAAGTTACAGAGTAAACCGTAGAGAAAAATTGCTGTTTTTTTCACCTAAATTTCAATATTTTTTAATTTCAGCTGTTATTTTCTGTAGACAAATTACCCCTTTCTGAATTCAGACTTTTGTCTACACTTCAGAACTGTTTAGCTTTCTGGGATTCAGCATTGGTTTCACACCCATTTCTGTCACTAACTGGAAGGAGGCTGAAAGCACAAAAATAGTACAAAATGGGTATGTCCCAGTAAAATGCCAAAATTGTGTTGAAAAATTGGGTTTTCTGATTCAAGTCTGCCTGTTCCTGAAAGCCGGGAAGATGGTGATTTTATCTCTGCAAACTCTTTGATGATGCCATTTTCAGGGAAAAAACACAAGCCTTCTTCTGCAGCCCTTTATTCCCATTTTATTTTTTTAAACAAAATTTTGCTGTATTTTGGCTAATTTCTTGATCTCTTTCAGGGGAACGCACAAAGTCTGGGTACTTCTAGAATCCCTAGGATGTTGGAAAAAAAGGGTGCAAATTTGTCATGGGTAGCTTATGTGGACAAAAAGTTATGCAGGCCTAAGCCTGAACTGCCCCAAACAGCAAAAAAAGGCCTGGCAGCGAAGGGGTTAAAGGGTGTTTAAAATTAAGTTTTCCTTTATTAAATGCAATAAGGTAACCCAATGTTATCCTATGGTAGAGGTAGATCTTGCAACAGTAAAACGCAACTTTAAGAGTTTTCCACTGCCAGGACATGTAAAACTGTAAAGTACATGTCAAGTTTTTAAATACAACTGACCCTGCCCTCTTGGATACCTATGGCCTGCACTAGGGATGACATATCTGTATTAAAAAAAGTAGGTTTAGGACTAGCAAAAGGTTTATTCAGCCAGGTCGAAATAGCAGTTGAAAACTGCAAACACAGGCTGCAATGTCATGCCTGAGTTGGGTTTTATAGTGCTACTTAAGTGGGTGGCACATTACGTGCTGCAGGCCTGCTAGTAGCATTTATTTTACCAACCCTTGGTATATATTATACCACTTTACTAGGAACTTACAAGTAAATTAATTATGCTAATTGGGTGTAAGCCCATTTTACCATGTTTACAGGAGTGAGCACAAACACGTTAGCGCTGGTTAGCAAAGTCCCAAGGCCAGCAAAATCCAATTCAGCAAAACAGGAGATGTGGAGGCAGAATTTCAGGTCTAAGAGACATGGCTTAAAACATATGAACTAGAATCCTGTGCTTAACATAGTGTATCACTTGACCATTATGCGGGTGCCTTTTGTGACTGTTCTGTTACTGCATCCAGACATGTCACAACAGTTAACTAATTCATAAAACAAGCCATGCCCCATGCCTATTTGACTTTGCTAGGACAGTCCTGCAATGTTAACAGAGTGTATGCAGTATGGACTCTAATATACAATGCAGGCAAACCTTGGACAGTGCACACTCCTATATGGTACAGACAGAACACAAACACTACACTTCTCACTGACACCACATGTGTTGCATCAAAATAAATTTCTCAGCACAGGCTGTGCTTCGATTTCCAAATTGCAAGCTTTTTACAAGTACGCATGATTCATAACTCATATATGCAGCCCCACTCCAAGAAACACTGGTCAGAAGTACACATTACATACTGCCCCACACATTTTGCACAACACAAGCCACCAGATTGCACAAATGCACATTTCCTCATGCATCGAGCAAAAAATGATCACGCAATGCGCAGATGCAGGATGTGTAACAAACACACAGCACCTATTTCTTCTCACACATTATCAGTGACAAGAAACATGGTGTCCCTGATTTAATAGGTACAGGATGCAAACATACTTCAGCCATGCCAAAACTCTAGACGTAGGTGGTGGACTCTAGATTTTTAAGGGTAAAAATTAAGGTATTTTATTTTTTTAATAACTAAAAGTTCCACAATTCCACTGCAAGCTAATGAGGATTTTTTTTTTCCCTCCCGCGTGATCTTGAATGTTCAGATGTGTACATACACCAAACAGACGGGGGGCATGAGAGGGCAAAAGGGTCCATCCCACATGGATGAAGTTGATACTATGGCATTATCTGCTCTCCAGATTCACCCTTCATCACTCAGCACTTTTGTCTTTTTTTTAACAAAGGCCTTTTTAATGTAGTTATCATTTTATTTTCAACATTTTGAATCACATTGACATTTAGCCTTATTCACCAACACACAAATCAAAAACACACATATGTACACACATACACACCCTGCAGCCTACAAGCATTGCATGCACATACACATGCTACACATGGCTTTTGCCAGCACTCATATCCACTGTACCAGTCTGCGAGCACAATCCAGCCATAAACAAATTCTACAAATTCTTCATTTATATTCCAGCCACTAAAGTACAGTTTACAAGGTCTGCAAGCACCCTCCAGCAGCAAAATCTGCATATTGTACAGAAATAACCCCTAAAGGTTGCCCAAATACACACATTCACTCATCCTTACAAGTTTGCGTTTAACACCATAATCAGACGTCATTACTGTTGGAGGATGTGGCCAACCGCCTAACATGATGGACATGTCTTGAGAGAGCTCCCAGGTCAAGCCCTTCCTAAATTGCCATAATCCGACAGGGAACTTGAAGAACTCAACACTGCACACAAAAGGACTGCTGTGGTCTCTTTTTTCCATGCTGATGGGGAGAGAGGGACTCTCAAGGCTCCTGAGGATGAGTTGTGGGCTCTAGGGTCCTTCACAAGTCCTGTGACTTGGCCTGGGGGGTGTGCTATACCCTTGGGCCTTCTGGCGTTGCCCACTTCAGAGGTACACAAACAGCTCACCTCTCCCCATGCCAGAGGATCTGCAGGAGCAAGATACATAAGACAATTGCTGCTTTTCCCCACCCCCTTGGCCTCCTAGTTAATATAATGATGTGCAGAGAAGAAGCAGACTCTCAGGTGGGCCCCGTTGGCAGCTTAGCTATTCTGCTGTGTTGTGGGAGCAACAGGGCAACCATGCTTCTCCCTCTTCTGCTCTGAGTCCTCTCCTCTGGTGAATATTGAGGCCTGGCGGAGCGAGCAATTCCCGAAGGGGCCTGGGTCCTGCTCTGCAAGAGTCAACAAAAGTTGTGGACCAGGATAAAAACCAATTTGTTTACCCTTCGAGACTTTCTTCCCCAATCGGCTCTCAAGGAAAAGACCCTAGAGGTCTTCAAGGAACGGCTCCTATTCTTGGAACAATGAGCTGAAGATGCAGAAGTGAGGAGCAGGAGGAATGATATTCGCATCATAGGGGTCCCAGAAAGTCTAAAAAGTACAAATGCCACACTCTACATCACAAATTGGCTGCAGACATGTGTAATACCCGTGGGTCTATCAACAATGTCCTTAGTCAAAAGGGCACATAGGGTCCCAGCCAAGAGGTCCCACCCCTTTGGGCCCCTTTACGGCCAATTGTTGACAGGATATTGAACTTTAAAGATCTAGCATGATTTGTCAAGCTATCCGCACAAGACCAACCCACACACTGGAAAACTCCAAAATCATGATCTTCCCAGATGACATGTAAGGGTGTTCAGTAAACTCCGCTGCATCGTTGGAGTTCACAGAGTTTTTGACACTCCACGCTCCGCTTGGAGCACAGAGTTTGATAAAAACTTTGCCATCCGCTGCGTAGCCGAGATTACCATTGCTCGTCACTCGCCACCCCTAAATCAATGTGCCTACGACCAGAGAACTGAAACAAATCCACATCACTGGCATGCCAATCATATCAGCTGCTGGATTTTATGAGCACCACACACAAGC
This sequence comes from Pleurodeles waltl, assembly GCF_031143425.1. NCBI lineage: Eukaryota > Metazoa > Chordata > Amphibia > Caudata > Salamandridae > Pleurodeles > Pleurodeles waltl. The sequence continues at coordinate 684,357,553 of NC_090439.1, forward strand.
AAAGTAAAGATCGGCAGTCCTGACAACAGTGCTGTACAAAATCGAGAGGAGTTAAGTTTGCCTTCTTCACGACACGTCCACTCCTGATCTGTGAGACACTTGAACTCAATTTCCCACAATGCCATGTGGAAGAGGGGATGGTTGTGGCTTCGCAATAAGGTCAGCCCGAATTGATTGGTTAGCCATTGGCATGCGGGCCAATGCTGCTGTTTGTTCCTTCCTTTAGAGAAGAACAGCGAAGTGGATATGAGGACGAGAGGAGAGTGAACAGAGCACTGGTAAAAGGAGGTGGTCGTTGAAGGAAACTGGGGCAAGTAAGCAAATCTGGGTCATTCAGGGTTTTGTGACACTACGGTATGTGCTGAGAGGGATCACTCACTCTTTATGATCTTTATCACTGGTGTGTTGGAGGTATTTACAGCCGAGTGTGTTTCTGTATTGTCTCTCCCATCACCCAGCTAAATAAATGTCATCCATTTTTTGTCGTAAGTGAAAATTCTTACATGTTGTTGCTCAGGTCTTTGTTTTCTTCTGGTGATTAGTTTAGTTTTTGATACAGACATATGTTTAGTAGTGTCCACATCTCGTAGTGTTGCTCAAATCGACTGCCCAATGAGATATTGCATGTTACTCCACCTAAAGCATTTGACTGTTGCTTGTTGTATGTGGTCGGCAGTTTGAGGGTTTTCTTTATGTGGCACAACACTGTCCTGAAGATCACCCCTCAGCACTTCCAAATAGAATAAAACACATCAATGTAAAAAGAAAAAAGTTTTAATCCATTCAGCTAAAGCTGTCAGCCACAGCACTAGGGTATTGGAGTGAAAAGGTGTGTATAGTTTGTAATGTCCAGTGAGAAAATAATATTGCAAGCTATGTTGTTTTTTGGTCTCCATCTTTTAGAAATGCATTCCTGTAGAAGCTAGCATTTTCCCTAAAGTTCTATCATTTTTGTTGTATCACACAGCATTGAATATTATTAACCTCGTTTCATGCGTTTCCCGCCTTATAACCGTGTACCTCAGTCTATGCATCATCAGATGCATTGATTGACAATGACAGGAGCCGCCCGCTCATGGAACACCGTGAAATTTTGTGGAGTTTTTCTGTCACTTTGCAGAATTCCATGGAGTGAAACTCTGTGAGCTTCCGCTAGGCTTATTTGTATGTTGACTGTACAACTTCGGAGAGCCGCCTTTCTGGGAATCAAGAAAAAGCTGCACAAGTTTGGATTGACACGCCCTCTGTTGTTCCCCTTAAAATTTAAGGTTCCCTCCATCGAGCTCTCCCATTACTTACCCATCTGGAGAATGCATGGAAAGTGCTCCATCAATACAACGGGGACCTCACATCGACCCCAACATGACCCAAAACACCAGTCAGGACAGCCCCATGCTCAATTATAAAGTGCTGCCCCCTACCAAGCTCAGAATTATGCCCAACAGGAGATGGTCATTGCCCCAGTGGTGGCCATACAGGACATGACCTCCACCCCTGCCCTCATCGAAATGTCAAACAATATTGGAGACTCTGAGGCGAGTGATGATACATGGATTAGCCCCACATTCTCCAGACTCTCCCCCCTCAGTGGATCTGGCCTGCAGAGTGCACCATGCTCACATTTTCACTGAACTGCAAGATTGTGACCTGGAACCCACTAGATGTCAATTGACACTGGGAAAGGATACCTAGCCCAATCCCTTCCTAGAACTTCCAACCACTGTGATTGGAAGACCCAGTAATCCATGAAGAACTAAGAGAAACTATCATTCCATTTTTAACAGAGTGTGCATAAAGGCCACATTGGACATCTGCCACACGCTTCACTCTGAAATCAAAAGAATGGAGGGCTTGGTCCTGGAAATGGAGCATTTGGTTATCCACAGCCTGAACAGACCACAGCTTTAAATTAAGCTAAACAGACTCAGTTTTAGACACCTGGGCATCCAAATATATCATATTCATACCGATTTGCTGGAAGGAAACCTGGACAAGATAATGAAGGCCCTATACTCACAAGTTGTCTTCTGGACCTCCATGTCTCTTACAACCCCGGGGCTCATAGTGGTGGTTAAAATGGTGATGCTCTTTCACCTGTTGTACTACTTCATCAACCTACCATGACTCATATCCACATCCTACTTCTGATGCCTTGAAGCTTTAATGGTTGAGCTGGTCTGGGGTTTGGCGAGACGGAGAGTAAGCCTAGTCAAGCTGAAACTCTTGACACAAAGGAGTGATGGGAGCTCTGGACTCTCTAGGCTATTACTAAGCAGTGCAACTCTAATGGATGGCATGCTGACTGGAAGGTTTTCCCCAGGGAGAAACAAACTTACTCCATCCAAATTCAGGAGAGGAGACTTCAATAAATTACTTTTCCCATCAGCTATACCCTGAGCACGTGCCCTTCTCCTTTTGCTGCAAACAGAATAAAGAATTCTAAAAATCCAGCATCAATATACAAAAAGCAGTGGTACAATATGCCGCAGTCATCCTGCTTTTGGGCCTCCCAACAGCAAGTGAAACTCTTAGTGAAAGGATGGCGGCAGGGATCACAATACTGGTTGACCTCTATGAGTGGGCTATTCTCCAACCTTTTAGAACTTACAGCTACGCTACGGGTATACCTGAGGGCCAGTTTCTATTATATAGCAGGATAGTGCACACTTTACTGGCTGTGGAGAGGGGACCTGAGAGAACTCTTTCAGACCTGATACACAATTGTGCTTGGATGCTGACATATAACCTGGATCTACAGGGCTATGCTAGAACACTCTGTGGTATCCCTACAACCAGTTATAAACAGATGAGAAAAGTACACAGGATGACCCTACAATGAGAAGGAGTGGCACAGGGCACTTGAATCCCACAACGCATCTCTTTGAAAGCACACTTTGAATGAACATTTTGCTTAAGGCTTACCTCACCCCATCCCAACTTCACAGGATCTACACAACAGCAACTGACATCTGCCTCAGATGTAATCAATAACCACCAGCCTTTCCAAATATGCTATGGTATTGTGTCATGCTCCATCCCTTCTGGGAGGGAGCCCTAGACACCTTGGCAGATGTGGCAGCCCACCTCCAAGTTGACCGATTAGAGGCCTGTCTATTAGGGATCTATCTCTATCCAAAAAAACACTAAGATGCCAACAAAGGCCCATATTTAAGGAAAGTTAGCATCACCTCAGCATCATTAATTTTGATGCTAATGCTGCATTAACTTAACTCCATCTTTATATTTTGACGCTAGACCCATTTAGAGTCAAAATATCGGAGTTAGTTCCATTTTTAGGAAGCGCCAACCCACCTTGCATCTCATTGCGACAATGAGATGCAAGGTAGGCGTTGCCTTCCTAAAAATGTTGCTAGCACCCCAGCGCCACATTTATCTTCTGACGCTGAAACAACACTCACAAAGGAGACGGACCTAAGCAATGGCGCTAAGCCCGATTAGGGTCAAAATTTGATGCCTGGTCAGCCCAGGTGTTAAAGTGCTGGTAGGCCCATTTCCATGGGGAAACACCATGGTATGGGGACATAGATGCCCACCCAATCCCCATCATCACCACCACCCACACCTCAGGGACACTACTGGAGGAGGGAACCCATCCCAGGTAAGTGAATGTGTATCTGTGTGCCACTTGGGGCCCCTTACATGTGGCGCCCTGGCTGGCACTAGGTATGTTGGGCGTGTCCTGGGGACACTGGTCCCCTGTGGTAGGCATTGGGGTTGTGGTAATGACTCCTGTCTATACTTAAACAGGAGTCATTTTTTTGCTGCTTGTGCATCAAAAAGTGACACTAGGCTGACTAGTGGCAGATATTTTGCCGCTAATCAGCCTATCATCATTCTTTACCATTGTGAGTCATTTCTTAAATATGGCACATGGATGGCGTTAGGGAGTGGCGTTAGCTAGCGTTAAAAAAATGACACACAACTGCGCTAGCGCATTGTGCTCCATTTTGCATAAATATGGGCCTACATTTTTAGTTTTGGGTGTTAATACTGGCCATAGAAGCCCTAAATAGTCTGAAAGGAAGCTCATATTCCGCCCAAATAAGAAGCTCGAATCATGCAATGCTCATCTGGTTAGAACCCAAGACCACAGCTTTACGCAGAGAAGAAATCAAAGGTTTACATCACATACCCATTGCTTCATAGTGGGCAACCGTGGTCCAAGAATTCAAACACTGTGGGAATAAAAGTAAACCAGTATCCCAAATACAAGCCCTAGGTCCCGAGGGATAGTCCCCCGACAGCTTGACACATCTGGGACCTGGGACACAGAGTGATGGCATCTTCTCCTATACCCCCCACCTGCAAATGAGCTTCATGATACTCACCATCATCCCTAACATTCAACCGCTATGCCCCAGGATCATCATACTAGGCAGAATTCACATAACCAAAGACCACAGTCACCACTCCTAATAAACAAATTTGGATACATTCCACATGCCATGAAAGGGACACTCCAGGGAGGAAGGCAATGGGGATGGATGATAGAATATGTTAAGTTGCATTAACCTCTGGGTTGAGTAAAATACCCTCCTGGCAATCTCCAAAACCCCACCTCCGGACATTCTGGTCTTGGGGAAATTGCACCCGTTGTAAATGTAATTACCATGTGACAATGTAATGCTGGCAACTAAAAACCCAATAAAAGTTGTTTAAAAAAGGTTCATCATTCCTGTCTCAAGCAGATAACTAATTTCGAAAAAACACAAACACACCCTTCTAAAGCACACACAAACGCCTACAGGCAGAAATTACACCTTTGCACACACTCAGCCTGTGTCTTCTATACCCCGTTTGTACAATTACAGACAGGCAAACAAACGCAAACAAAAATGGCAACATAGAACACTCCAACCAACAATAGCATCTGCACATCTTATATGTCACAAACAAAGCAATAGGGCATGAGCAACCCATCCTCTGCCTCCCAAAGACAGACAGACCTACAACACACCCACAAAAGTTACAATGCCAACACACCACCTATACCCATATCCACCCATTGATACAATAGACAAAACAACTGCTCCCAACTCAGGTTGAATCGCATTTGACAAGGAGAATGCTTCAAGTGTCTCTGTCATAGAGCATATTACATAAGCAATTATCAATCCTCCACTTGGTCTCTTAAACAAGACCAATCAACAAATAATGTCAGATCAGCTAGTTCCTGTGGAGCTTGCATTACGTCTTATCTTGATCCTGTGCATATTTCTGTCACCTTTTCACAGTTATGGCTCAGCTAACAATGGTTTTCATCTTCCCTCTCTTCACAGAACCTTTCTGAGATTGAAAGAAGTGTTAGTGGATTCAAAATATTACATCTTCAAATTGAAATGTTTTCTGTTGCAATAATAGTTTGCTCATAACTGGTCAATCTACTGTCCACTATGTGTGGTGTCTTTGCCCTAGTCAAAAGGATCTCAACTGAATGTGGGACATAGGCAATTAATTTATGGCCCATCACAATTCTCTCACTTTGTTCAATTGTGAAACAAACTTCCAATACCAATTTTAAGCAGCCTGGCAGACTGACCGTTACTGGGTCCAGCACACCTGAAAGATATGCCAGTAAACGCACATCCATCTCTTTCATGACAAAATAGGAAAAACATCATATTGTAATCGATCATCCCAAGTATGGGCACATGACACAAACTCTCTTTCAATGTCTTAAATTCATGAAGGCATTCATCATCAAATAATACTGGATCTTGTACATCATTACATGCCACCCTTACTGAAGGTTTTGCAATCAAGGATATGTTCAGAACTCACTGATGACAGTAGCTAACAATTCAAGAAACATCTCAACCTCCGTCTGGGTGGTCAATAGACTCAATTTCAGAATTGCAGAAACATGTTATTTAGAGACTTTCAACACACCCTTTTCAATATGGTGTCCGAGATAAATGGTTTCTTTTTCAAAATACCGACATTTGTCCAGACTTTCTGTCCATTTTCAGCTTCTTGATTTAACAGGGCAATTGTATCCATTTCACAGTCCTCCTTCTCTTAGATGCCATTAACAAGTCATCTGTACACTGAATTAGAATTTAATTGCAAGGCAGTATGAGACTTCATAAATCTTTCCTTAGTATTTGGGAGAAAATGCAAAGTATACCTTTGTTGGGTTTTACATCACACTGGAACTTTATTTAAACATTGATGTGCAAAGAGGAACTGTGAATTCTCATGTATTGCAATTGAAAGGAACACTTGGCATAAGTCAATGACTGTATACCATTCTGCTAAAGATGGAATTTGGAACAATATTACTGCTGGATTGGTACCACGGGACAATAAGGTACAACAATTGTATTTATTTTCAAGAGGTCTTGGCAATACATTTGGCTTTTTAATTCTCATCACAACAGAATTGTAAGGACTACCAAACACTTCTTGAAAGATTCCCTGCTCAATTATTTCCTTGATTACAGGTTTTATTCCTTCCTCAGGCTCTCTTGTGTCTGTTCTGCCTAGTTTTTGGAATTATTGCATCTGGTTTAACCTTTATTTTGAATCCTTACCCTGCTCATTTCCATTAACTATAGCAGGAAAGGTTTTCACACATTCTATCACATTGTCCCTTCAACTTTTGTCTTGATGATCCAATTGACTTACTTACCAGCCCTCTTTATGCCTTTATCTTTCTTCTCTCTTTCCTTTTCATTTGCCACACAGTCACATTTATTAAATGCCTCAGATTGTATAGTTCAAGTAATCAGTTTTATATTGTATATGATCTGTCTCAAGAAATCAAGCTTGTTAATATAAGAGTGCCCTCCAGTGGAAAAGGTAAAACCTCATCATGTGCTGTATATGTATTCCATTCAGAGATACAGATGCATGTGTAATATCCAACTTTTACTATCATTGCATATGCTAGTGTTCCTTAATTTGGTAATTTCTGACCCTCTCTAGGTAACTCCTTCCTTGGTTTGGGTTTTGAAAACATACTACCCATATTTTATTCCTGAATAGACTTAAAACAAACTCAAAACCACAATAAACTCTAAGAACAAAATATGTGAATAACAGAGGAGCAAAGGTCAATCAATGACAGTGCGACTATGCCAGCAAGTAACCTATCGGAGAATGGCTTAGTGGTGACACCTCATCAATACCATTGCAGCTCCCTGGCTGAGGAGCCAATCCTAGTGTACTTTCTTCAAGAACAGGAAAGCAATGTACAGAACCACACTAAATCAATACACCTTTATTTATATACCTTAGAAAGGAAATAAATATCAAATCAGTTATTTAAGTAGAGTAACTCAATCGCAAACAATAAAGCTATGAATCCAAGCAATGAAAGAAAGAGTTACAACAATCCTACAAAGGTTCTTGCTAGGCAAATCCTGACCAGTAGAAATCTACTTCCAATTCAAAGTACCTCACACCATGCACTCGGAGGAAGCAAAATAAACCAAATTAATCTTTCAAACCTGACAAGAAAATTAGCTAATTCAGAATCCATACAGATTTGTAAGCAGCGACTTGCTCTACACACCACAATACAGACAGATAATCAATATCTCCAGATCTTGTATTTACGGTGAATCTGATAACCAACACTATTCAAATTATTAATATATTGACCTTGAAATGGGACAACAAATATGAAAAATCATCACAACAGTAATCAATCCACCAATAGAACCCAGAATCCTAATCGCATACCCAAACAACTCAACACAGAAACAGAAATTCATCATTATATATTATGCTTCAAACACTTTGCTAACTCAATTTCTCTCTATTCATAATTACACTCTGATTTCATTCAGGAACGCACAGCCAAAACAGCAAGTCACTTCTCTGAATGATCTGAAAGTGAAAAATGTTCTAATTTCTAAAAACTCTTTTCTCGTTGTATTTTGGCAGAAATGGTTCAAAAACTACCAAATGTCTTCATTGGATCCCTTAAACAGAAGGTGCTTTTATATAAATAAGATAAACCATCCTTTGCTACCAAACTTGTGTGAGCCAATCCTCAAGAATCTCTTGAACCTAACTTCTACCTTCGGCAGCTTAGCTCGACAAATCTCATCTTGTGACGCCACACATACTGGCGGTGCCCCACTTGCAGGCCACGGTCAGATCTGCGGTCCACATCTCGGGCAACCGTTTGTGCCGTGGGCCGCTTTTCGGGCAGCAACAATTTTTTTGTGCTGTGGCGTGATCTGAAACTTTCCCTTTGGGCTCTGTTTCACACTGTGCCCTCTTTTTTTCTCCTCAGTTTTGCTTACCTGTTTTTTGCTGTTGTTCTTCTTTTTTTCTTCCTGAAAACCAATACTGAATAAACCCTAAATTCTACCTTAGGCAGTTTAGCTCCACAAATCTCCTCTTGTGACGCCGCGGAGACCGGTGGCGCCCCACTAGCGGGCCGCTGTCAGATCATCGGTCTACATCTTGGACGGCCGCTTCTGCCACGGGGCACTTTTCGCTTTTCGGGTGTTTTTTGGGTCGCAGCATGATCTGAAACTTTCCCTTTGGGCTCTGTTTCGTGCTGCGCCCTCTTTTTGCCCTCATAGTTTTGCTTACCTGTTTTTTGCTGTTTTTCTTCTTTGCTTCTTTATTTCTTCTTAGGCCATATCTTCCCCTTCCCAGGAGTCTGTGTTTCCTTCCCTGCATGCTTTGCTCACTATTTTTTATACAATGGCTATTTTCCCATTCACATTAATGTGGCTTTTGCCAATCCAAGATGGTGTCTTCAATACTTCCTGCATGTCACTTCCTGTTTGTCAGTATATAAGCACAGTTGGTCTTCTGTTCCTTGCGTTGCAAACACTTCCGTCCAGGTTCTGCTCCTCGCTCCCCTATCTTGTGATTTTGAACTTCTCTTGTTTTTCTCTGCCTGCAGTTTTGTTTCAGAATTTTTGTGCTTCTCTTTTTTCTTTAACACCTTTTTCAGGAGTTCCTTGTTCTGAGGTTTTTCCCAATTTGAGTTTTTTCCTCTAGGACTCTTTCTGGAGGTTACAGCCTGCTTGGTGTTATAATATCAGCAGCACCGTGGCTACTGGAAAGGGTCGCCCCTACCTTCGTCAATCCAGAAGAAGCAAGAAACCAGGTGGTGTGTAGAGACTGGCAGATTACAGTGGTAAGAAGCGTTCAGGTCGTGACACTTCTTTGATCTAGCGGCAAGAGACTACCCTCCCCTGCAGTAGTACAAACTGAGCAGAGTAAAATCATTACTAGAAACTGGGATCAGTCAAGAACTGAATTCTAGATCAAAATTACATTTAAAATCACTAGTCTTAATTCAGAATTATCAAAATGAGCATTACTGAAAAATGTGCACATTTTGCCATGAGGACTCTGATACAGAATACAGCACCCAAGTCATAACAGAAACCCTAGTTAGTCAATAAATGATTGTTTGGAGACTTGTGACCTGCTGGGGTGGGACTATATCCCCCAGCAGGCCTTGCTGTACAACACCCAGCCCGTGTGCCTGGAGGAGGGACTGCAACGAGTTGCACTACAAAAGCGTGTTTATCTGCCCATGGCGTGGGATGCTTGTTTGGGGACTTGTGACCTGCCAGGGTGGGACTATGTCCCCCAGCAGGCCTTGCTGCACAACACCCAGCCTGTGTGCCTGAAAGAGGGGCTACAAAGAATCACCCTACAAAAGCATGTTTACCTGCCTGTGGCACAGGACGTGCATAGGATTCATCTGTGCTTGTGCCTGAGCAAAGGCGGGCCAAGAGCAGGCCTGTCTGTGCGGTCAGAGCCCCGAAGAGGCTGGGCTGGGCCACCCCTCTTGGCTCGCACAACTGGGGCTTTTCTGTCACACCACTGCCATGGCCAATGAACGTCAGGAAGTGGAATCAATTAAAAATGATTTGAACACCGCCATGAATTATATCAATTCTGAAACTGAGAGTGAGGGAGAAAGGAGAGGGGCAACTAGAAGGTCTTTATTACTTACAACTAGTAAAGAACATGTAGGTAAGCCTGCTACAGACACAGCCCCAGCCACAACTGACCACCTCGGGGGGACCCCAAGCGAACCTCGAAAAGAACCCACCATTGAAGCAAATAATCTACGTGTGTTCCAGGGGATGTGGACATTACAGTGGCCTCACTGGGGCAAGAGCCCGTGCTGGGAAATCGCCGATTAAGGATGTTATTGATTTGCCAACCACCAAAGGAAAGAAAGGCAATTTACTCTTAACACAAATGCCAAAGATTTCTGACAAAAAAAAACCCTGAGGAAGTGCGAGTAGAACATAGGGGTGACATTTAGATTGTGATCTAATTATATAGGGCCAAATCCTTCCTCCGGGGGATGTAAGGGATAATAACGCAGGCATTGCTCTTGGCAGCAGTAGCCAATTAGAAGAGTTACTTGCAAAACTGCTCAGTCCCATGGTGAAAGCCCTTCAGAATATAAACAAAACTTTGAAGGAACTATCCTTGTTAATTCAGACAAAGTTGCTCCGCCCATTTACATGTGTGGAGTCCCAACATTTCCCCTCAGGAACTGCCTCACTGATCACAAGGCACTGTCCACCTATCACAGAGGACAGAAGGATCAATCAAGCTAAGCCATCCATTTAGATGCAGCCTGCTCCTGATGGGCCTATGTCCCATTCTAAAAATAAGCCAGCCCCTCCTGTATCCACAATTCCTGATAGTGGTCCAGCAGATTCCAGTAGAAACCCACATTGTTTGCAACTGCCTTCTGAGTGTACCATGTACATGGTAATTCAAATCAGATCAACACAAGATGGATAACCAGTGAAAACATAAGGTGGTCCACTGGTTAACCTCTCTGGGATGCATTAGCAGTGACATACTTGCCAAAGCTATCATAGGCATTTGCAGGGTCCAATGGGTAGGAACAGGTCCATAAAGGGAAACTGGTGACTGCATTGTAACAAATGTTCATGACCCACACACATTGGAATTCCTCAAGCACAGGCCTTTTGGTTCTCACAGGCCATGACTTGGAGTTTGTTTGGTCTCACAGGGCTATGTTTATAGTCCTAGATCCATGGTTTCCCTCACCAGGCCAAATTGCATGCAGATGGCAACAGTCTATTGTAGTTCAAATCGTTTAGTGGCCTTGAAGAGGCTGATTGACTATCCACCAAATACGTCTCTTCAGCTAGCCCAGGAACACACGAAGAGGCTGTTGGTTCTATAGAGCCACCTCCAACGTTAGCTATTCAGCCCACATCAATAGATCATTACACTAGCAGAGCATTAAAAGATGGCCTTGACTACCACCTTCCTTCATCAGATAAAATTTTGAAGGCATCAAGTTCTATTGGTCAGCCATTCTATAAGTCTCCTAATGTGGAGGGCAAACTCCTGCAGGATAATGTTTTCACATCTGATGGGCCCCTAAGATTTCTGCAATCCTTCAACAAAGGCCCAGTGCCCTCACATAAAACAGAGAACAGCCATCCTAATCAGGATATAAGCCTCCTTTTTTTGAACATTGCAGGAAGAAATTTGACTGATACAAATTGGGTAAAATTGGTAACTCAACATCAGATTGTCAAAACACATGACCTCACACAAAAATGCATAATAATGGTTTTCATTTGATGTTCACCCCTGGGACGCTCTCAATGTCAGGAAGGCACAGTGGTGGTCTCTTAACATTAGTGAGTACCACCCTACCAGCAAAGATAGGAAAGGTCTATGCAGACTCCAATTTTTGCTAGATAATTTGTATGTCGATTACAGGGATTCCACTTATTGTGCTTATTAATTTTCTCATAATAATTTTGATACACATAATATTTTTGTTATTGAAACACTTATGAATGCCTTAGACATGATACTTAGGGGCTGACTGAGGATTTTGTTGTAATATGGTGGTGGATTTCAACCATAGATTATGTTCTGTTTCTCATGGCAACATTTGCAGAATGGGGGCTGACGAACCTTGCAACCTCTCCCATTGTGAGCATAACTCTTGTGGTGACAATTTGAATAGGCTGTGGAATACTCTGACCTCCTTCTGGCAATAGATTTGGCTTTCTCATAAATGTTTAAATAGGTAACATTTACAGGAAGAGGAAATGGTTTTCTGATCGATCTTATTGCATTATCAAGGCAAGGGCCAGGATTCCATCCATTAAGCAACCATAACCCATTGGAACTAAGTCTCTATCTAGAGCTTGGAACTAAGTCTCTATCTAGAGCTGCCTGAAATGATTCATAATACGATGGTTGCTCCCACCGTTTACTCTAGGAATGGGATGGTACGTCACAAATGGAGAGATGTTGACCTGGCTGTGTTCTAGAATTTCTTCTGAAGAGTCAAAAGGAGCACTTCGATCTATGCCTGAGTATCGACCCAGATCCAATAAGTGTAATGGGGACCTTTCTTGAAATTTGGAAGAAACTGAGTCTTAAACAGTATTGCAACAGCACCAAACCCTAGGGTGTAAGAAATGGTTCAGATACCTACTTTCAAGGAGTTACAAATTCTCCCAGGGATAAGGTGGAGATTAGAATGCCCAGGAAACACTGCAAAGAAACCACTGAGATGAAAAAGAGGAGGTCAGAAGGGAGACCTGGAAGCAATTAACTGTTGCCTGTGCTAGGAATGATGCAACCAAATTATGGGAGAAAGTGAACACCCACTTTTTATTAATAGCCCCTCTACTAACACAGATGTGACTATAATTGAATATGCCAGGGTGAAGCATTTTTCCACTGTGTACGGTTCCCATAATTTAGCCCATAATGACTGCTCCATCCCCATTGAGATTCACGGAACAAGGTATAATGAGCAGTTAAAAATCCCACTCAAGGGCATTACGTCCACAGTGGAAAGGTGCCTTAGCAATAAAGCATTGGGTTACAATTGATCTTTTTAAAAGCAGCTTGATATTCCGGGCTCCAGTCCTGGTGAATGTGTTTCAGAGTGTGATTAGTATTGGTGCCCTAAAATCCTACCACCCAATAGCTTTAATAGATTTACAGCCAAGGTATTGGGCAGGATATTATTAGACCATTTGGAGGATTGGGCAAACGAGAAGGGTATTTTAGCAATGGCTCAGTACATTTTCAGGCATGGACTTGGGACAACTGACCAGTGCCTGACTCTCATCCATTAATCAATAAATATGTGCTTCCCAAAGAAGTGTACCTCTTTCTAGCATGTGATATTGTTGGGGAGGCTGTAGGATATGCTAATAAAGAAGGGCGCTGATCAAGGGATCTTACACTTACTCTCACAGCTCCATGAGGATGTGGAAGCCAGTGTGGGGCTTGGGGCAAATAGAGAATGCTCAGCTCCCATTAAAACTAGAAAAGGGGTCAGGCAGGGCTGTGTGCTGGCTCCCTTCCTTTTTAGTTTTTACATCAAAAGACTTGTTGATTATTTGGGTGAGGTGGAAGCAGATCCTGCGCGGGTCGAGACTAGGCCACTCCCAGTATTAATGCATGCCCGTTACTGTGTCTTAATGGGCAGAACAGGGTGGGGGGTTCAGAAATTTGTAGACAGGTTTGTTGCTTTCATGTTCTATTTGGGTCTTTTTACCAATAAAGCAAAGTCCTTTGCTATGGTGTGTAGTCGACCTCCGAGCAAGATCCCTTTTTTAACATTAATGGCACTGTTCTCCAAGTGTACCTACTTTCACCTTCCTTGGGGTCCACTTTGGTAATGAAGGCTTTTGGAAACATCTGCTGGGTTTTAGGGCAGTGCAATTAGAAACACCTATAGCCTCACTGTTAAATTTGCCACAAAATTAGTGACCAAGCCACCTGATGCTGCTATCACCATCTACAAAGCTAGAACTGTATTGGTTGCATCTTATGGTGCAGAGTTGTGGGGGTATACTGACTGTTCCCACCTGCAGATTAGTGAGGACAGCTTTTTGCATAGACTTCTGTCAATCCCAAGCAGCACTCCGTCCCTAATAGTGCATGAAGAATTAGGACTTCAATATCTAGAAGATATTATAAGGCTGGCCGACCTTGCCGTGGTTGTCATTCTCGTCTAGGCCTGAGACTGTGCTAGTCCAAATTGTCATCACTGACTGTTTAAAATTGGGACAGTCCCATAAATTTTGATGGTTCATGCATGTCAAAAATGACCTGTGGGCAATCAGTAGGATTGATCTTTTTTACGAAAAGCCTCAGACCATCAAATACTCAACTGAGGCTCTTGTAAAGTTTGAACTACTAAACTTCCTAGCCACCACAAGACTGATGTTGGAGTAAAAAAAAAAGGACAGTTGAGGCATACCTTCGACTGTGTACTACTCCTGGTATGAAACTCTAACTCATCAAAGTACCGCATTATCAGAGATTTTATTTGGTTAGATTTAGACTTGGCTCAGTCCATCATCTGATATCTTACACTTCAAATGTTAATAAAAGTAAAGGTCTGATACTATTACCATGTAATTCAACTTCATCTCAATCCCAGCTGCATTTGTTTTTCTTCTGTGAATTGTACAAAGAGCCAAGGTTAGGCATTTAAAGGCCCCTTCTGTGGAACCTCAATGTTAGGGAGTGTAAAGCACTTTAGCATTTTAGTTTTCTCGCACTTTAGTTTTTTTGCACTTGAGTGACATTCTGTAACTTTCCTTTTTTGTCTTCTAATAAGAAGAGCGATTCCCTTTAATTCTTCTTTGTATTTTTACAGCCTTGAGAAAGCCCCAGGTTTACATACCACTAGGGGGCGAAACACGTGTCGGAGTTTGTTTGTCATCTATGTACTTCATAATAAATCTTCACTGGATTCGCTGACTTGGCTGAACGTGCTAATTCAAATATTACTTTGATGTGAAGACATGGACTATTAATTTGAAATATGGTCTTACCAATATTCTGTTGTTGATGAATATACCTATACTGAGGTCAGTATAAGGGTTCCACACCTCCTTGGTAGCCCATACCCCCGCAGAAAATAGGGCATTTATGAAGAGAGTGCTGGACCTTTCTGGAGTGTGTTACTTTGTGTGTGTTGGCAAAGAGCTTAGAATATATTTTTGCATATAACTTGCACCTAAATGATATCGTACAAAGTGGATGAGAAAGGTTTGATTAGTGGATGCATGATATTCATTTTCACACATTGGTGGTCATTACAACCCTGGCGGATGGTGTTAAAGCGGCAGTAAGACTGCCAACAGGCCAGCGGTAAAAAAATTGCAATTACACCCGTGGCGAAAACGCCAACAAAGACAGCCACTTTAACACTCAGACCGCCACGGCGGTACAAACAAACAGCGCGGCGGTCACCGCCAACAGACAGGCGGGAGACAATGTACCACCCATACTATTATGACAGGCCAATCCGCCACCTTTTCCAGGGCGGATTCACCGCGGATAAAAACATGGCAGAAACAGGAATTTCGAAGGGAAAGCGCTCACCTCTACACACTCCACGAGGAACGAGGACACCATGGAACTGGAACTCCAAATCCTGCCTGCGATAGTCTTCCTGCTCCTCTACCAGGAGCACGAACGCCGGCGGCGAAGACCACTGTGAGTACTGCACCTACGACACAGGGGAGGGGGGAGGCAAAAAACATGGACACGCAACACCCCCACCCCCAACCCCCCTCACCCACTACAACACACACACTAATGCATATCGATACATCATAGTTACACCCCCCAGTCCCCCCATAAGAATGCAAAGACCAAAGAAAATGAGTGTAACCATCGGAATATATTAAAAACAAGTAGGCAGAAACATATATATATATACCATGTACAAAATAAATACCAGGCATAGTAGTCCAGGTACTGCACAAAGAAAGTCCGTGGAACACTGGGACCACACGGTATGGGTGAGGCCCACACAAGATCCCCGACCATGACGGAGAGAACACTGCAGGGGCCTCAGATACCAAGAAAACAGGCACCTCAGGGGGAAGGAAAGGGGGGGGCACCTCAGCCGCTTGAGTGCACGATGCCAAATCCACGAGGGGGCCATATGCCCACTGTTCAATCCTGGGGAGTGCAAAGCCACAGTCTCTCAAGTCTCTACAGTGGGTGGCTTGCCCACTGTTCAAATCTGGGGAGTGCAAAACCACAGTCTCTCAAGTCTCTACAGTGGGTGGCTTGCCCACTGTTCAATCCTGGGGAGTGCAAAGCCACAGTCTCTCAAGTCTCTACAGTGGGTGGTTTGCCCACTGTTCAATCCTGAGGAGTACAAAGCCACAGTATCTCAAGTGGATAACAGTCTCCACTGGTTCTGGAGGGGGCATGGTGCCCAGAGTGCTTCATCCTGTGAAGGACAGAGTTAGTGGATGGATCTCTCCACTGGTTCTGGAGGGGGCATGGTGCCCAGAGTGCTTCATCCTGTGAAGGACAGAGGTAGTGGATGGATCTCTCCACTGGTTCTGGAGGGGGACTGGTGCCCAGAGTGCTTCATCCTGTGAAGGACAGAGGTAGTGGATAGAACTCACCACTGGTTCTGGAGGGGGACTGGTGCCCAGGGTGCTTTATCCTGTGAAGGACAGAGGTAGTGGATGGATCTCTCCACTGGTTCTGGAGGGGGACTGGTGCCCAGAGTGCTTTATCCTGTGAAGGACAGAGGTAGTGGATGGATCTCTCCACTGGTTCTGGGGGGGAACTGGTGCCCAGAGTGCGTCACTCACCCGTGATGGACCCAGTTGTGTCAGTGCCCCAGCCGCTCATGGGCTAGCGGTGCTTGAGTTGGCAGTGCCCTGTTCAGTGGGGCTTGAGTTGGCAGTGCCCTGTTCAGCGGGGCTTTTGCTGGCGGTCCTTTATGGCCCTGCGGGGCTTTTGCTGGTGGTCCTTCATGGCCCAGCGGGGCTTTTGCTGGCGGTCCTTCATGGCCCAGCGGGGCTGGTGCTGGCGGTGGCCTCCTGGGCAGCTGGGCTGGTGCTGGCGGTGGCCTCCTGGGCAGCTGGGCTGGGGCTGGCGGTGGCCTCCTGGGCAGCTGGGCTGGGGCTGGCGGTGGCCTCCTGGGCAGCTGGGCTGGGGATGGCGGTGGCCTCCTGGGCAGCTGGGCTGGGGCTGGCGGTGGCCTCCTGGGCAGCTGGGCTGGGGCTGGCCTCCTGGCCAGCTGGGCTGGGGCTGGCCTCCTGGCCAGCGGGGATGATGGCGGTCTTCTCCGCTGTGCAGCTCTTCCCAGACTTGCCAGGTTTCTTGTGGCCCTTCCCCACCTTGGAAGGTGTCACAGCTGACTCCACACTCCCACCGGGACCCCTGGGAGCAGCTTTGGTGGCTGGAGTCTTCCCCCTCTCCCGCCGGGCACTGGCCAACATCTGATGCTTCACACGTGAGGGACTGTCTGTGCTGTGGATCCATACCACACTGGCTGCCCTGGTGGCCGGCGCACTCCACATACCGGTGACTACAGGCACCACTGGTCCCGGAGATGTTGTGGCTGAGGTGCTACTTCGGGACCTATGAGATGGTCGGGGTGGGGGAGGTGTGGGAAAATGGTCAAGGCTGGACAGGAAAAGTTTTTTGGACACACTGGGACGGGTAGCTGGATGTGGTTTGGAGGAAGAGGTGGTGGTAGTAGGAGGTGTTCGTTTGGTGACTTTGGGTGAAGGTGCATGCGCTGGAGGCTGTCGTGAGGTGGATGGCTGTTGGGTGGGTGTGTGCCTGAGTTTGTGTATCTTGGGAGGGGGCGTCACAGACACACAGGGAGAGGACACAGGGGACGTGTGAATGATAGTGGGGGTGGTGACTGCACATGAGCGGGGTGTGCTGGTGGGTGTGCTGGTGAGGGACGTAGTAGCTGTAGAGGTAGTGCATGCAGGTGTGAGTGTAGACGAGACTGGGAGGGAGGAGGGAGACGATGAGGAGGGGGACACAGTGGAGGCAGTGGATGTTGGTGTGTCTGCATGTGTGTGTTGCTTGCGTGAGTGCCTGTGGGATGTGTGGTGCTTATGTTTGCCAGAGTTTCCCTTGTGTGTTAAGGTTGTGCAGGCTGGTCTGATGGTGTGCTTGGGATAGGCAGAGGTACAGGGGATTGGGTCTGGGTGGAGGAAGTTGGAGGGGGCAGGCTAGAGACGGGGACAATGGCTGCCATCAGTGCTGAGGCCAGAGTTTGAAAAGCTCGCTGAAGGGCCACCTGACCAGAATGAATGCCCTCCAGGAATGCATTTGTTTGTTGCAACTGCCTTTCTACACCCTGGATGGCATTCAAAATGGTAGACTGCCCAACAGTAAGGGACCTGAGGAGGTCAATGGCCTCCTCACTGAGGGCAGCAGGGGTGACTGGGGAAGGGCCTGAGGTGCCTGGGGCGAAGGTGATGCCCACCCTCCTGGGTGAGCGGGCACGGGCGAAGGCTGAGGGGCTGCTGGGAGGGCGGTGCTGGTAGGGGGGGTGGCGGCTGTACATGTAGATGCGGGGGCACAGATGTTGCCGCCACCACAA
Source organism: Pleurodeles waltl (assembly GCF_031143425.1). Classification (NCBI taxonomy): domain Eukaryota; kingdom Metazoa; phylum Chordata; class Amphibia; order Caudata; family Salamandridae; genus Pleurodeles; species Pleurodeles waltl. The sequence continues at coordinate 684,375,920 of NC_090439.1, forward strand.
GGGAGCTCCCATCAGAGGACGAGTCTGTGTCGCTGGTGTCAGCTCCTGTCCCCGCCGTGGAGCTCCCCTCGCCCTCCGTCCCACTGGTGAATTCTGAGTCCGTAGTCTCGCCCTCCAGGGCCATGTGGGATGCAGCTCCCTCCTGCTCCGGTGCCACTGCTCCTCCGCCTGATGATGCTAATGCACACAAGAACAGGGAGACCACAAAAAGGGGGGGACGACAGAAGAAAGGCATGTTGAGTGCATGGATTACTGCTACCGTTGGCGGACACGACAGACACAGAAGCCCCCTGCACTACGTCGCGCTCTTGGGCTCCACTGTTCAATTCCTGGGAAATGGCCTACAAGGCTATGGATGACATCTGCACACATAGATGACACAGGGGCATGACTAGGTGTACTTGGCACACTACAGAGGTGGGCTGGGGTGCCACATGGCCTGCCTTACGGAGGGGCCTTAGCTACGGAACTCGCCCTGGCCTAGGGAAACCCACAGCCCTCCTCCCCCACCCAGACAACTCCACTGCACGCAAAGTCAGCAGAATTAGAGTGTACTCACCCCCTTGTGTCTGCTGTGATGCCCTCAAGCGCCCATCCAACTTCGGGTGGGCCACCGCCAGGATCCTGAACATCAGGGGGTCATGGTACGACGGGCACCCCTCCTACGTTGGGAGGCCATCCCCAGCTGAGCCTCCGTCATCTTCTTGCTCCAGCGGCGAATGTCCTCCCATCTTTTCCGGCAGTGGGTGCTCTGTCTGTGGTAGACCCCCAGGGTCTGGACGTCCTTGGCGATCACACGCCAAATATCTTTCTTCTGGTGGGCGCTGACCTACATGAAATGTACAGGGGAAGAAGAGAAGTCATTACCAACTGCACCGTCAAAGTGATTGGCCCCCATCCCTACCCTTGCCATGTGGCACATGCATTCACCGTCTTTCATGCATGCAGCACTCTGCCCCCTTCCTTCTTACATTCAGCCCTCTCCACACAGGCATAGCCCATACAACATGCTCCCTGTGTACTTATCGGTTTGTCTGGAGGACCGTAGAGTAGTGTGTACTGGGGGAGGACCCCATCCATGAGCTTCTCCAACTCCTCCGATGTGAAGGCAGGGGCCCTTTCCCCAGACGCACAAGCCATTGTCTCTTCCAGACCGAGGTCACAGCAGCACTTGCAGTGTAGGTCCTCTCCTGTCGAAGATCAGGTATCGAGTGATTGAACAGATAGAAAATGGCGGTCACGTCCGCGGCGGTGAGTACCGTCACCGCCGGCGTACATCATCATTGGCTCCTGGGAATCATAGGTTCCAATGTTAACCAATGCAGCATTGCGCCGCGGTCTTCGACCGCCTACCGCAATGGTGTACAAAGCCAGCGCAGTTACCTCACATCCCATTGTCCCACTTTACAGGTCAGGCAGCCGCCATTTCAGGGGCCCACATGGCTTCATTTTCAACTGCGTCCCATATACCTAGGTCTAGACTCAACACACATAAAGGCCACCTTTTGTGTATGATTGGTGTTCTGGGTAAACTGTGGGTACGTACCTCTGAGTTGTTTGACTCTGTGCTCGCTGTTGTCCTTCATAGGCACCATCCGCTGGGACATGTGAGGAGATGGTGGCACCCTCCGGTGTACCGACCGTTGGTGGACCTGTTGACAATGGAGAAACGACATTTGATAATCACCTACAGGCTTGACCATGCCACAATCCAGGAACTGTGTGCCCAGTTGGAGCCAGACCTGACGTCAGCAATCCGCCATCCCACAGGAATCCCCCCTCAAGTGCAGGTGCTGTCAGTGCTCCATTTCCTTGCAAGTGGGTCATTTCAAACAACTGTGGCCATGGCATCAGGGCTGTCCCAGCCTATGTTTTCCAACGTATTGTCCAGAGTGTTGTCTGCCCTTCTGAAACACATGCAGAGCTACATCGTTTTCCCTCAGGTGGAGGATTTGCCTACAGTGAAAGATGATTTCTATGCCCTGGGACATACTCCCAACATCATAGGTGCCATTGATGGGACCCATGTGGCTTTGGTCCCCCCCCCCCACAGGAGTGAACAGGTGTACAGAAACCGGAAGAGTTATCATTCTATGGATGTACAGATGGTATGTTTGGCAGACCAGTACATCTCCCATGTGAATGCTATGTTCCCTGGCTCAGTGCATGACGCCTACATCCTGCGGAATAGCAGCATCCCTTATGTGATGAGTCAACTCCAGAGGCACCGTGTGTGGCTATTAGGTGAGCACCTGGAAGCTAGTCAGTGGGAATGGTTGTCTGGGTCTGGGGTTATCCCTCCAGGTTAGTGTGTGTCTAACAGTTGCCCCTTGCCATTTGCAGGTGACTCTGGTTACCCCAACCTGTCATGGCTACTGACCCCAGTGAGGAATCCGAGGACAAGGGCAGAGGAACGCTACAATGAGGCCCATGGGCTAACTAGGAGGGTGATCGAGTGGACCTTCAGCCTCCTGAAGGCCAGGTTCAGGTGCCTCCATATGACAGGTGGATCCCTATTCTACTCACCAAAGAAGGTGTGCCAGATCATCGTGGCCTGCTGTATGCTTCACAACTTGGCTTTGCGACGCCAGGTGCCTTTTCTGCAGGAGTATGGTCCAGATGGCGGTGTTGTTGCAGCTGTGGAGCCTGTGGACAGTGATGAGGAGGAAGCAGAGGAAGAAGACATGCAGAACAGGGACTCAGTGATCCTGCAATATTTCCAGTGAGACACAGGTAGGAATACAAACCTGCCTACTACAGGTACTTTGACACTACTACCTCTCTCCTGTCTGTCGTTTTCACCCAGTGTATGGTCACTGAGTTGTCACTTTCCCTTACGATTTCACAGATGTGGGTCCCACTGTGTGACATCTGCTTAGATTCCTCATGGACTAGAGCTGTGTGACATAGGTATGTTGACATTACTATTTAAAAAACATTTTGACACTTTAATTGCTAATACACTATTTCGAAATCACAGACAGACTCCAGATCATTTTGTGCGTTAGGTGTGTTTATTTAAATGCTCAATATTGGAGGAGGTAGTGAAATGGTGAGGGGTGATGGTGGAGGAATGTCCATGGCAGAGTCCAGTCTATTAGTCTCACAGGTGCATTGCCCATATGGGCATAGGAAGTGGAGCTGGGGCAGTTTAATTATGGACAGGGTAACAAAGTGGGACAGTAGGATGACAATCAGGGTGGTCTCATTTCTTGGCGGGGGTCTTGGCATCATGCTCTGTCTTTGTCCTGGATCTCAGGGACCGTTTGCGGGGTGGTTCTCCCTCTGCAGGGGGTGGGGTGCTGGTGTGGTGGTCCTGTGGCGGAGCGTCCTGTCCACTAGCGCCGGCGGAGGTGGTGGGCAGTTCATCGTCCATGCTAGTGTCAGGGGCCCCTTGTAGTGCCACAGTGTCCCTCCTGGTGTTGAGTACTTCCTTCAGCACCCCTACGATGGTACCCAGGGTGGAGCTGATGGCTCTGAGTTCCTCCCTGAAGCCCATATACTGTTCCTCCTGCATGCGCTGGGTCTCCTGAAACTTGGCCAGTACCGTTGCCATCTTCTCCTGGGAGTGGTGGTAGGCTCCCATGATGGAGGAGAGGGCCTCGTGGAGAGTGGGTTCCCTTGGCCTGTCCGCCCCCTGTCGCACAGCAGCCCTCCCAGTTCCCCTGTGTTCCTGGGCCTCCGTCCCCTGGACCGTGTGCCCACTACCACTGCCCCCAGGTTGTTGGGGTGGTGGGTTAGCCTGGGTTCCCTGTAGAGGTGGACACACAGCTGATTGACGTGTTCTGGGGACAGAGGTATGGGCCCGCTGGGTGGGTGCTGTGCTGGTGTTTCCAGAGGGGTGAAGTTCTGTGGTGGCCTGTGCCTGTGTGAGGGGAACCGACTGTCCAGAGGTCCCCGATGGTCCGGGCTGGTCATCTAGATCCAGTTGGACAGAGGTGCTGTCATCAATGTGGGCCTCTTCTGTTGGTGGTGTAGACATGTGTGGACCCTCCTGTCCAGTGACATTGGGTAGGGGTCCTGCAGGGGTATAAAAGGATGTTTAGTAAATCTGTGTGTGTAATGGTGTGCAATGGGTGGGTGACCGTGTACCCCAGTGCTAGCATTCCTGTGTGGGAGCTTGTGTGATGATGGTTTAGGGGGGTGTATGGGTATGTGCAGTGGGCATGCTTTGGTGATGGGTGTCCATGCTTTGTTGTTGCATGCAGGGCTTGGTGTTGGGATGTGTGGTTTTTGATGTTGGGACATATGTGAGGAGTTGGGGAGCTGGGGGTGAAGGTGAGGGTGGGGGTATGTGATAGCATGCAGGTAGGGTGGGGGATGTCATAGTAAAGCTTACCAGAGTCCATTCCTCCACCTACTCCTGCGAGGCCCTCAGGTTGCAGAATTGCCAAGACCTGCTCCTCCCTTGTTGTTAGTTGTGGGTGAGGAGGTGGGGGTCCGCCGCCAGTCCGCTGAACCGCCAGGTGGTGTCTTGAGACCACGGAACGCACCTTCCCCCGTAGGTCGTTCCACCTCTTCCTGATGTCCTCCCGATTTCTTGGGTGTTGTCCCACTGCGTTGACCCTGTCCACTATTCTTCGCCATAGCTCCATCTTCCTAGCTATGGAGGTGTGCTGCACCTGTGATCCTAATAGCTGTGGCTCTACCCGGACGATTTCCTCCACCATGACCCTGAGCTCCTCCTCCGAGAACCTGGGGTGTCTTTGCCGTGCCATGGGGTGGGGTAGGTGATGTGTGGGGTGGTGTGTGTGGTGATAAGTGTGGTGATATGTAGTAGTGTGTTGTGTGAGGTGCGTGGAAGTTGTGTGGGTGATGGTGTTGTGTGCCTGTGGATGCTGTTGTTCTTGCTGGTGCTGTCTCTCTCTGGCCTTCTTTCTGAATTTTTGGTGGTAGGGGTTTGTGGGTGATGTGGGTGTGTGTTTTATATTGTATTGGGTGTGTGGGAGTGGTGTGTGTATGTGTATCAGGTGTGTGTATTTTGAATTGTCCAATGTGGCTGTGTTTTGTAAGAGTGTGTGTATTTTGAGCGCGGCGGTGTGTACCGCCAATGGAATACCGCGGTTCAAAGACCGCCGCGTGGATTCGTGTGTCGTGATAGTGTGGGCGTATTTCTGTTGGCGTGACGGTGTCGGTTTGGTTTTCGCCAGTTTATCTCTGACCTTTGGTGTGGCGGACTTGTGTGGGTGTCTGACTTTTGGCGGATTCCGAGATGTGGGTCATAATAGCTGTGGCGGAATTCCGCGGCCGCGGCGGTGTGTTGCCGGTCTTCTGCGCGGCAGTAAGCACCTTTTACCGCCAATGTTGTAATGACCGCCATTGTGTCTAGAATTGAAAAGCACTGCAAGGAAAACATTTCACCACAGGACAGGTAATTAGTTAATAGAGAATTTCATATTTTCATCATTTTCCTATCCATTTAGAATATTCACGAATAGTTGGCTCCAACAAAATAGGGTTACGAAATCAGGCATACACCAGTAATGATTGTGAAAGCTCTATGGGTAATTTATGATTTGTATGCATTATGTATATCTAAGTCAGAATGTTTACGAATTTATTATAAATACATTAATAAAACCACAGGATGTCATTGCAAATCAAGAAAGAAAAAATTTGCCTTTTCCTGCTTGGTCTTCTAGAAATTCCGAAACTCTGAATATTTCACATTATCAAATAATTTGAAGCTGTGTGCTTTGCTGTCTTGCAGAACATATGAACAGGATAATTTTCAATAACACACTATTTTGACGAGTGCCCTACTGGGTTCCAATGTTTCCATTGTTATCTTCTACTGATTGATGTCATATCCATTTTTGGCCATTGTAACAATGATACTATATTTTAATTTTTCCTATAGCTTTGCATCGTTGCTTCGTGCCTTTATTCATTCCTCTGAAACACATTAAGGCCGCGTCTGCACCATATACAGTCTTAGGCACATAACTGCAGAAACAAGCCTTTCCGCTGCCCTATTCCTTAACCTCTGTATTAAAATCAGGGAAGGAATCAGACGCGGAAGGCCAAGCCACACAGACTGCCATGTTTGAATTTTGCATCTAAAAGACCACGGCTAGGGGACGTCAACCCTGAATGAGGCCTCAGAATCATGCATGTGTAGGAAAGGTGCACAGAGTTTGAAGCTCCATTGCCGAAAGAAAGTACAACAACCCTGGATGCAATCTCGAGCAAAGTGAAGAGGAAGATGGGCATGACCTGTGTTTGAAAAAAGGCCGTTCTAGTGTGAACGTAAGAAACTCGAAATCGAAGCAAACTCCCATGGAACAAAATGCTGTTTACAAATCTTCCTGAATTATTCATCAGCGGACACACAGAATTACCCAGGAATAAATTTAGCAAATTATGTGATGACTCACACACTTTTACCAGAAAAGTATTTCAAAGAAAGAGAGTTCCAGGGTAATTTAAATCCTAGCGGGTGGCCTGCCAGCCCACAGTTGGTGCTGAGGCCCTTACCTCCTCCCACCCCTTGGAGTACCTCCGAACATATTTAGAGATATGGCGATGTTGGCGGGGATCCTTTTGATGAAAGCTCTCCCATTATATGCCACAGCATCAATGTCTCCAAAACTTAAATGTTGGTCAGCTATTCTGTTTTAGCATCTGATCTGCACTGATTTCGTTTAGCAGCATCAACCCTTCAAAGTGTTAGATTTAAGTCTGCAAGACAAAACAAAAACAATAACAATGGAACTGAAGTACTTGGTGTTTTCAGATGATTTTTCTTTCCTATGACTTCCATGCCAGGATTGGGATCCCAGGCAAAGCCTTTTGATACATACAAGCAACAGCCCTTTCTCTAATTGGCTACTGTGCCAGAAGTTTGCAATGGAGGTGCTAGCGCGCCTAGTCCTTAGTAAGTAAACTTACAAGGAGGCACGTATAGGTCGATGAGCCTTTTGGATCGCATGGAGTATCCTAGTCAAGCGGTAACCAATGGATCATCAATAAACATATCAATCAACATGAAACACCAAGAAAAGCCCTATCTAAATAAGAAAATACCATTACTCTCAAAAAGGTTATTCATTTTTATTCCCTATTAGTTACAATTCTAATAAAAAACCTTTATTCGACTTCATTGTTAATCAAATTTTATTAGCATCATAAGCTATTGTTCACCAAAATTCATTAATATGCAAAACAAGCATGAACACAAGTCAGCAAATTCTTTAACATTTTGAATAATTTAACAATGCAAGTCGGTCAGTCAACTGTCACCGTTAAGTCACCCTTGTCATCCTACCTAACTCAAATTTGCATTGGCATGTGGGTCTGCATTCGAAGACAATTTAGGCAAAAATCATTAATTTGGAAAATCTATCTAGAGAGAGAAAACATTTTTAAAACAGTGCAGTTGGTACCTACAAGAAAAAGCACACGTTTGTCAGTCACATTGTTATAGCTACCTATCCAAGATAGATCAGCAATGAGTCAGTCTTCATCTCCAGGTCATCAGTCAATCAGCAAGTATCAGGCTCACAACGAGTAAGCCAAATTATCAGCACTTCGGACAGCGTCTCCTGATGTCATCAACTTTCGCCACTCCGCTCTGATTTTCCTTCCCTTGTCATGACTTTTTATTAGGGTCTCTCAGTCTGTTCCACAAATTGCTAATTGGTCAACCTCATCAGGGGTTATGATTCTAACCTATAGTTTTTGTTTACCACTTGTTTGTGTCGGTTCCAGCATCAAGTTCCATTAATGTGATTGGTCCTTCTGTCGATGAGAACAGCATCTGGCTCTTCAGGTAACAAAATTGTTGCCCACAGTCTTTTAGTCAGTGCCTCTATTGTTCAAGTCCTGGGAAAGTAAGTTTAGCCCACTCTACACATAATTGTATCAATTTGTCCTCATCATCTCCTGTCCTCTGGTACACTTGCAGACTCTGTGCAGTTCAAGGTCCTTTTCTCCAGTTCCAGTCCTCTGCAGCTCATCGCGCCTCCACGTTTAAGCAAGCAAGGCTTAGCAACGACCAGGCCTCTAGTTCGGCTAAGTTGAGAATATGAAGCATCATAAAACATAGGTTATACATTCAAATATGACATACTAATACATAATTTTTATTGTTTATCATTATTTTAGCATAGTTAACACACATGGTGACCACTCCCCGTGGGCACATTTTACTTATACACATTATTTTTAATTATTCGTTTCTTTTATCAATATTTCTCATTAGTATGTACACGCAAATCATTAGAAATTTCTCATATTAGCATATCTGCTCCAACAGTCCCTCCTCTGGTGACTAAATATGTCATCACACCTTTCCCTTGTCAATCATTTTACAAATCACTTTCAGCTACATTTTGATCTCTTCTCCTTACATTGTCCCTATAGATTCTTCTTCTGGGTTGTTCTTCCCTCCTCTGATCATTTGTAGCCCTATTTAATTAAATTTTCTGCCATAATTTACATACCCCTCATAATCCTAATATAGCAATGTTCACAATTAATATTCCTTGGACAATTTTCCACAGTACCCCACCCCAAATCTGACTAAACCAATTTCCCACAGTAACAAATCCATTTCCAACCTTTTCCTAAACTGCTGGTTCCTTCAGTTCTTTCAAATCCTTAATTGCATTAGTTAAATTCGTAAGCAAATCTTTTATCTCTTTCTCGTTGTCAGTCCCTTGCATTAACCATTTTAAAGACTCCCCCGTCCTTTGCCAATATTATGTCTAAAGCAAGCCTGTTTTGAAGCGCCATAGCTCTATCCACAGCTAATTCAGTGTTTAGTAAAAGTATGGCTCCTGTAAAATTGGTTAACATATTATCCACGATAGTAGATAGTTTTCGTATCTTATTTGCATTCAATATAACTCCTACAGAAGGAATTATTTCTCCAAAAATATCCCCTACATTTGCAGAGGCTGTCTCTCTCCTTTGTCTCATCTGGTGTAACTCAGTCATTTTCGGTATCTTTTTCAAATCATCTATTTGATAAATCTTAGGAAAAAGTATTACCAAGAAACATGTCCCATACCATCCTCTAGGACACTGATACTCAAAGTACAGCTCGGGGGCCGCATGTGGCCCTCCTGACCTTTACAGACGGCCCCCTGCTCAACAACAGGCCTGGGCTGCTGTTTACTCAGCTCTGCACAATGATTAAATATGTTCAATAAAAGGCAAGCCTTTATTTAAATGTTATTCGGAGGCAAAGAAAGTAAGAAACTACGTTATCCAGCACCTGAAGGAACACCTTCAGTTTTAAAGACATGCTACACCAAAATTGTAAAAATATAATAAGGGCTCTTCAAAAATCAAAAACTGTTTATCATTAACAAGCAGAGTCATTTCAACATAGTACATCAGATTATATCAGTGCATGGAGAAGCATTTTCTTTTTAAGTGATGGTTTTCAAACATAAATCCAGAAACATTCATCCCCCCCCCCCCCTTGAAAACAATGCCAACACTGAACTAAGAGGCAAGTTGGTTTTCATATTCACTCTTTGGGTGGCCTGGGTTCCTATTACACATGAACATTATTATAATTTATTAAAATCAAACACAGGAGAAGGTCTTGTACAGCGCACATCCTGAAGTCATGTATTTTGAGATTCCCTCATATGCACTAATGAAAAAAAAGGAGGGAAATTGAAATAAAAGAATTGCCTAGGACCACGCATTTTGGTAAAGGGGGAAGCCAGTATTCATAGCAGGTTTTCTGGTTTCACATTATGCATTTCAGCCACTAGATGTATATGCTTCACTTCTACACCACCATACTGCACACCCCCCTCTGCGCCGACGCCCGCACCCTGCTAGCATCAATGCGGCCCTCGGTCACATCACAAACCAAACTTTGTGGCCCCTGAGAAAATGTTTGCGAGTACCCGTGCTCTAGGAAGACGGTAATAAGCATTAAGTCCACAAATATAATAAATTCCAGGAATCACAAGGTCTGCGCCATTCAGCTTAATTGTCCATTTACTCTAAAACAAAAACACATGCCTACATTCACTCGTTTCCACAAATAAAGTGTCAGTGCGTGATTTTGGCCCATATATACAAAGCTTCCCTACATGAAATGCATCTAAGGCTAATTCCCCTTGTGTTTTAATGGCAGTGTAAGCATAATCATTCTTGTAAGTTCTTTTCTCTAACCCTTTCTCTAGTTGGTCTTTTAGTGCTTTTCTCCTTTCGTCAGTATGCCCAATAAAGCTCTTTTCCATAGGTGTTTATAAGCAAGTTAAATTGTTACGATGCGCATAAGCCGTGCCAAAGGTCAGTGTAGGCTAAAATAATCCTCTAACTAATACTATATCATGATCTTTAGCTATCTTACTCAAATATCTAAATATAGGAACAAAAGAAAATACCTTGTCATAATTTGAATACAAATATTGTATATACTCCTGATTATAGAATTGAGTTAGTAGCAAACTACAAGTTATACCGTAAGTCAGAGGTAGAATATAGTAAGTGACCCCTTCTTCCAGAGAGGAAGGTATTTGCGTACACACAAGACAATCCCTCGCATCCATCGTTTCCACATACTCACTCAATAAACGATAAAAGACGTTAGAAGACACCTCTCCCTTTGCGTTAGTATAATCATGCAAATATTGCTCATCCAACTTAAACCTCTCTATAGCTATTCCCACAATCATTATCATAAACAATATGCCGCACACAATCGCCATTCCTACACTCAAATATCTACAATACCTAATGTTCCTAATGTTATTATCTAATCCAACCATGATCTGTAAAGAATCAGAAAGCAGAGTTTAACTCCTAATTAATATGCAACACGAAAAAATCAAAAATCTAAAATATACTTCTTTTTTATGCTTCAGCTTCACACAACAAGACCCCTTTTTTCTTCCTTTGTCACAAATCGGTTAGCAGCTGGTCACCTCGGGATTCTAAGTGTCATATCAGGCTATCAGTGTCTCTTCCGGTAAAATCAATAATCTCAGTATCTTTTTCCTTTGCTCACCGACTGAATCTTCTGATTTTCTCCTTCAGGTTGCATCAAAATACTGATTCAGAACTTCTCTGTCAAAGCAAAAAGACATAAACTCGTTTTGCCAATCACTTGTTTTGGCATATGCCCACTCTGGTCCTGCGTGTCTTCGACTTGCTACTCTCTTTCTTTCCAACTTTCTTTCTCCTGTCAGTTCTCCATCACTCAATTCGTCTTTCTTTGTGGTGTCTATTTCTGCCTCCATTGTCTCATTTATAACCAAGTCCTTTTTCTTGAGATTCAGGCCAGTGGTCTCCTTCTCTTGCCCCTTCTGTCAACAATCTCTTCAAGATTGGAATCTTCTCCTTCACCTTATCTGTAGTGCCTTCTCTTGATGGACCTACAACGGGTTCAGGAGGAGTCAGATCACTTTGGCTTTGACGTGTCTCAACTCTTTCTCCCTCAGGCTCTGGCACTTGGTCTCTTTGCGGTTCAGCACTCTTTGCTTCTGTGAGAACCTCTCCTGTGCATGGATCACTTGTCACTTCTGCCTGGTTGAGCTCTCGTTCTGTCTCCTGAATTTCCGCACCCTCGTCTCTTACTGGGGTGATCAATCCTTCTTCTGCCAATTCTGGATCTACTTCTGGCTCGACCTGCTCCGGTTCTGGTTCAGGTAGAACTATTTGCTTTGCTGCTGTTGGCATCCTCAACAGCACTTCTTCATGATCCTGAGGACTCACCACTTTCTTTGTATGGCTCGCATGTATCCAGTTAGGCAAGCCTGCACACTTCACAGCTGTTGTAGTTGTCAGCACCACTTGATACAAGCCTCTCCAACGTGGCTCCAGGCAAGTCTTTCGCACATGCTTTTTGATCACAACCCAATCTCCTGTTCTTAGATTGTGACCTGGGTCATGGATAGGAGGCAGGTCAACGGCTTGTACCTGCTGAGAAAAAGATCGAACCACATCAGCTAGACCCTTGCAGTAGTCCAACACCATATCATCTGTAATATTGACAAGAGAATTGGCTGGTATTGCTGGCAACCTCATTGCTCTTCCCATAAGAATCTCATGTGGGGACAGCCCTGTCTTTCTGTCAGGTATATTTCTCATTGGCATCAACACTAGAGGCAATGCATCCGGCCATTTCAGATTTGTGGCAGCGTACATTTTGGCAATTCTTTATTTCAGAGTACCATTCATTTGCTATCCGAGTCCTGACGCCTCTGGGCGATAGCTGCAGTGGAGCTTCTGTTCAATGTCCAGTGTTGTGCATAAAAGCTTAATCATTTTGTTATTGAAGTGCATTACCCTATCTGATTCTAAATAGATCGGAAACCCGAACCTTGGTATCAACTCTCTGAGTAACAACTTTGCAACTGTAAGACTATCATTTCTACGTGTGGGGTATGCTTCAATCCAATGACCACACACACACACAATCACCAACACGTACTTCAATCCACCACATACAGGCATCTCAATGAAATCCATTTGCATTCTGCTGATGGTCCACCTGCTCTTTCAATGTGGCTCAGATTCACAACTGTTCCTTTTCCCACGTTAAACTGCTGACAGATCACACATCTGTGACACACTTGCTTCAGCTGCTTGCTTAAATTTTGGATTGAACCAATCAACCTTGAACAGCTTAATCATGGCATCTCTTCCAATGTGTGCCTGACCATGGTAATACTGAGCCATCTGAGTCAGCAGACAATTCAGCAATACCATCTGACCCTCCTCAGATACCCAGATCTCATCTGGTCTCTATACACACTTCAGCTTTGCCCACAGCTTTTTCTCTTCCTTGTCTGCATTTTCTTGCAATGTTTTAAATTCTTCTAGAGTGTTGATTATTTTCAATGCAAAACTAGCACAACTGTTCTCTTCTTCTGGCATCAATTCCCACTAAATACTATATAAATACTATATAAAGATATGATATACAGTTCAGGGCACAAAACCTTGCAACCTGATCTGCATACCCATTTCCCAAGAAAAAGCAATCTTGTGTTTTTTGATGTGCACTGCATTTTACCACAGCAATCTCCTCTGGCATTTGGATCGCATGCAGTAATTCTTTTATCCTGTCACCTTTTCGTACTGGGGTTCCACTGGAGGTCATGAAACCTCTTTGTGACCACAATTGACCGAAATCATGAACAATTCCAAGTCCGTAGTGACTATCAATGTATATTGTCACTCGCAGCCTGGTGGAAACATAAGAAGCTCTGGTAAGAGCCACCAGTTCTGCTACTTGTGCTGAATATACACCAGGAAGCCAAGATGCTTCTAGGGTTCCTGTAATAGTACATACAGCATATCCTGCTCTTAAAGTGCCCGTTCCATCTCTAAGACATTGTAAGGAAATGCCTCCTTGGCATGGTTGCCCCCTGACTTTTTGCCTTTGCTGATGCTATGTTTACAATTGAAAGTGTGCTGAGGCCTGCTAACCAGGCCCCAGCACCAGTGTTCTTTCCCTAACCTGTACTTTTGTATCCACAATTGGCAGACCCTGGCATCCAGATAAGTCCCTTGTAACTGGTACTTCTAGTACCAAGGGCCCTGATGCCAAGGAAGGCCTCTAAGGGCTGCAGCATGTCTTATGCCACCCTGGAGACCTCTCACTCAGCACAGACACACTGCTTGCCTGCTTGTGTGTGCTAGTGAGGACAAAACGAGTAAGTCGACATGGCACTCCCCTCAGGGTGCCATGCCAGCCTCTCACTGCCTATGCAGTATAGGTAAGACACCCCTCTAGCAGGCCTTACAGCCCTAAGGCAGGGTGCACTATACCATAGGTGAGGGTACCAGTGCATGAGCATGGTACCCCTACAGTGTCTAAACAAAACCTTAGACATTGTAAGTGCAGGGTAGCCATAAGAGTATATGGTCTGGGAGTCTGTCAAACACGAACTCCACAGCACCATAATGGCTACACTGAAAACTGGGAAGTTTGGTATCAAACTTCTCAGCACAATAAATGCACACTGATGCCAGTGTACATTTTATTGTAAAATACACCACAGAGGGCACCTTAGAGGTGCCCCCTGAAACTTAACCGACTGTCTGTGTAGGCTGACTAGTTCCAGCAGCCTGCCACACCAGAGACATGTTGCTGGCCCCATGGGGAGAGTGCCTTTGTCACTCTAAGGCCAGTAACAAAGCCTGCACTGGGTGGAGATGCTAACACCTCCCCCAGGTAGGAGCTGTGACACCTGGCGGTGAGCCTCAAAGGCTCACCCCTTTGTCACAGCCCAGCAGGGCACTCCAGCTTAGTGGAGTTGCCCGCCCCCTCCGGCCACGGCCCCCACTTTTGGCGGCAAGGCTGGAGGGAACAAAGAAAGCAACAAGGAGGAGTCACTGGCCAGTCAGGACAGCCCCTAAGGTGTCCTGAGCTGAGGTGACTCTGACTTTTAGAAATCCTCCATCTTGCAGATGGAGGATTCCCCCAATAGGGTTAGGATTGTGACCCCCTCCCCTTGGGAGGAGGCACAAAGAGGGTGTACCCACCCTCAGGGCTAGTAGCCATTGGCTACTAACCCCCCAGACCTAAACACGCCCTTAAATTTAGTATTTAAGGGCTACCCTGAACCCTAGAAAATTAGATTCCTGCAACTACAAGAAGAAGGACTGCCTAGCTGAAAAACCCCTGCAGAGGAAGACCAGAAGACGACAACTGCCTTGGCTCCAGAAACTCACCGGCCTGTCTCCTGCCTTCCAAAGATCCTGCTCCAGCGACGCCTTCCAAAGGGACCAGCGACCTCGACATCCTCTGAGGACTGCCCCTGCTTCGAAAAGACAAGAAACTCCCGAGGACAGCGGACCTGCTCCAAGAAAAGCTGCAACTTTGTTTCCAGCAGCTTTTAAAGAACCCTGCAAGCTCCCCGCAAGAAGCGTGAGACTTGCAACACTGCACCCGGCGACCCCGACTCGGCTGGTGGCGATCCAACACCTCAGGAGGGACCCCAGGACTACTCTAAGACTGTGAGTACAAAAACCTGTCCCCCCTGAGCCCCCACAGCGCCGCCTGCAGAGGGAATCCCGAGGCTTCCCCTGACCGCGACTCTTTGAATCCTAAGTCCCAACACCTGGGAGAGACCCTGCACCCGCAGCCCCCAGGACCTGAAGGACCGGACTTTCACTGGAGGAGTGACCCCCAGGAGTCCCTCTCCCTTGACCAAGTGGAGGTTTCCCCGAGGAACCCCCCCCTTGCCTGCCTGCAGCGCTGAAGAGATCCCTAGATCTCCCATTGACTTCCATTATAAACCCGACGCTTGTTTCTACACTGCACCCGGCCGCCCCCGCGCTGCTGAGGGTGAAATTTCTGTGTGGACTTGTGTCCCCCCCGGTGCCCTACAAAACCCCCCTGGTCTGCCCTCCGAAGACGCGGGTACTTACCTGCAAGCAGACCGGAACCGGGGCACCCCCTTCTCTCCATTCTAGCCTATGTGTTTTGGGCACCACTTTGAACTCTGCACCTGACCGGCCCTGAGCTGCTGGTGTGGTGACTTTGGGGTTGCTCTGAACCCCCAACGGTGGGCTACCTTGGACCAAGAACTAAGCCCTGTAAGTGTCTTACTTACCTGGTTAACCTAACAAATACTTACCTCCCCTAGGAACTGTGAAAATTGCAGTGTCCACTTTTAAAACAGCTATTTGTGAATAACTTGAAAAGTATACATGCAATTTTGATGATTTGAAGTTCCTAAAGTACTTACCTGCAATACCTTTCGAATAAGATATTACATGTAGAATTTGAACCTGTGGTTCTTAAAATAAACTAAGAAAAGATATTTTTCTATACAAAAACCTATTGGCTGGATTTGTCTCTGAGTGTGTGTACCTCATTTATTGTCTATGTGTATGTACAACAAATGCTTAACACTACTCCTTGGATAAGCCTACTGCTCGACCACACTACCACAAAATAGAGCATTAGTATTATCTCTTTTTGCCACTATCTTACCTCTAAGGGGAACCCTTGGACTCTGTGCATGCTATTCCTTACTTTGAAATAGCACATACAGAGCCAACTTCCTACAGACATAAACCATCAACAAAGACAATTTGGTCATTTTCTTCTAACCGAGTATCTCTGATATCAGGTCTA